>NC_047104.1:81694608-82294608 GCF_902500255.1 Thalassophryne amazonica
TGAGCAAAGCCAATAGAGTCTAATAATAGATTAAATGCAGTGTTGAGGCTGTCATTCTCAGCATCTGTGTGGATGTTAAAATCGCCCACTATAAGTATCTTATCTGAGCTAAGCACTAAGTCAGACAGAAGGTCTGAAAATTCACAGAGAAACTCACAGTAACGACCAGGTGGACGATAGACAATAACAAATAAAACTGGTTTTTGGGACTTCCAATTTGGATGGAAAAGACTAAGAGACAAGCTTTCAAATGAATTAAAGCTCTGTCTAGGTTTTTGATTAATTAATAAGCTGGAATGGAAGATTGCTGCTAATCCTCCGCCCCGGCCCGTACTACGAGCATTCTGACAGTTAGTGTGACTCGGGGGTGTTGACTCATTTAAACTAACATATTCATCCTGCTGTAACCAGGTTTCTGTTAGGCAGAATAAATCAATACGTTGATCAATTATTATATCATTTACCAACAGGGACTTAGAAGAGAGAGACCTAATGTTTAATAGACCACATTTAACTGTTTTAGTCTGTGGTGCAGTTGAAGATGCTATATTATTTTTTCTTTTTGAATTTTTTTGCTTAAATAGATTTTTGCTGGTTATTGGTGGTCTGGAAGCAGGCACCGTCTCTACGGGGATGGGGTAATGAGGGGATGGCAGGGGGAGAGAAGCTGCAGAGAGGTGTATAAGACCACAGCTCTGCCTCCTGGTCCCAACGCTAGACAGTCACAGTTTGGAGGATCCAAGAAAATTGGCCAGATTTCTAGAAATGAGAGCTGCTCCATCCAAAGTGGGATGGATGCCGTCTCTCCTAACAAGACCAGGTTTTCCCCAGAAGCTTTGCCAATTATCAATGAAGCCCACCTCATTTTTTGGACACCACTCAGACAGCCAGCAATTCAAGGAGAACATGCGGCTAAACATGTCACTCCCGGTCTGATTGGGGAGGGGCCCAGAGAAAACAACAGAGTCCGACATTGTTTTTGCAAAGTTACACACCGATTTAATGTTAATTTTAGTGACCTCCGATTGGCGTAACCGAGTGTCATTACTGCCGACGTGAATTACAATCTTACCAAATTTACGCTTAGCCTTAGCCAGCAATTTCAAATTTCCTTCAATGTCGCCTGCTCTGGCCCCCGGAAGACAATTGACAATGGTTGCTGGTGTCGCTAACTTCACATTTCTCAAAACAGAGTCGCCAATAACCAGAGTTTGATCCTCGGCGAGTGTATCGTCGAGTGGGGAAAAACGGTTAGAGATGTGCACGGGTTGACGGTGTACACGGGGCTTCTGTTTAGGGCTACGCTTCCTCCTCACAGTCACCCAGTCAGCCTGCTTTCCCGACTGCCCGGGATCCGCCAGGGGGGAACTAACGGTGGCTAAGCCACCTTGGTCTGCACCGACTACAGGGGCCTGGTTAGCTGTAGAATTTTCCACGGTGCGGAGCCGAGTCTCCAATTCGCCCAGCCTGGCCTCCAAGGCTACGAATAAGCTGCACTTATTACAAGTACCGTTACTGCTAAAGGAGGCCGAGGAACAACTAAACATTTCACAACCAGAGCAGAAAAGTGCGGGAGAGACAGGAGAAGCCGCCATGCTAAATCAGCTAAAAGCTAGTAGCTACGCAACCTAGTGGATTCCTAAAAACACGCAAAGTGAATAATGTGTAAATAATTTAGAGGTGATTCAGCAGAAGGAGTGCTTTAGTTAAGGCACCAGACAGGCCATGAAGCAGCACAAGTAACGCACGGCAACAGCGAACGCACGACAACGGTGCAAAAATAAAATAAAAATCCACTAGACAGGCTGTGGAGCAGCACAGGTAACGCACGACAACAGTGGTAGAAAATAAAATAAAAATCCACTAGACAGGCTGCGGAGCAGCACAGGTAACGCACGACAACGGTGGTAAAAAAATAAAATAAAAATCCACTAGACAGGCCGTGGAACAGCACAGGTAACGCACGACAACAGTGGTAAAAAATAAAATAAAAATCCACTAGACAGGCTTTGGAGCAGCACAGGTAACGCACGACAACGGCGGCAAAAAATAAAATAAAAATCCACTAGACAGGCTGCGGAGCAGCACAGGCAACGCACGACAACGGTGGCAAAAAACAAAATAAAAATCCACTAGACAGGCTGTGGAGCAGCACAGGTAACGCACGACAACAGTGGTAAAAAATAAAATAAAAATCCACTAGACAGGCTGTGGAGCAGCACAGGTAACGCACGACAACGGTGGTAAAAAATAAAATAAAAATCCACTAGACAGACTGCGGAGCAGCACAGGTAACGCACGACAACAGTGGTAAAAAATAAAATAAAAATCCACTGGACAGGCTGCGGAGCAGCACAGGTAACGCACGACAACAGTGGTAAAAAATAAAATAAGAATCCACTAGACAGGCTGCGGAGCAGCACAGCTAACGCACGACAACAGTGGTAAAAAATAAAATAAAAATCCACTGGACAGGCTGTGGAGCAGCACAGGTAACGCACGACAACAGTGGTAAAAATAAAATAAAAATCCACTGGACAGGCTGTGGAGCAGCACAGGTAACACACGACAACGGTGCTAAAATAAAATAAAAATCCACTGGACAGGCTGTGGAGCAGCACAGGTACGACAACAGTGCTAAAAAATAAAATAAAAATCCACTGGACAGGCTGTGGAGCAGCACAGGTAACACACGACAACAGTGCTAAAATAAAATAAAAATCCACTAGGCAGGCTGTGGAGCAGCACAGGTAACGCACGACAACAGTGCTAAAAAATAAAATAAAAATCCACTGGACAGGCTGTGGAGCAGCACAGGTAACGCACGACAACAGTGCTAAAAAATAAATAAAAATCCACTGGACAGGCTGTGGAGCAGCACAGGTAACGCACGACAACAGTGCTAAAAAATAAAATAAAAATCCACTGAACAGGCTGTGGAGCAGCACAGGTAACGCACGACAACAGTGCTAAAAAATAAAATAAAAATCCACTGGACAGGCTGTGGAGCAGCACAGGTAACGCACGACAACAGTGCTAAAAAATAAAATAAAAATCCACTGAACAGGCTGTGGAGCAGCACAGGTAACGCACGACAACAGTGCTAAAAAATAAAATAAAAATCCACTGAACAGGCTGTGGAGCAGCACAGGTAACGCACGACAACAGTGCTAAAAAATAAAATAAAAATCCACTGGACAGGCTGTGGAGCAGCACAGGTAACACACGACAACAGTGCTAAAAAGTAGTATCACTTATATTCATATCTGCACCAGAGTTATCAGTAATTCGAGTGATGTGTTTTTCTTTTTTTTTATTGCAATACACAAATGAGGACGTCTTGTCAGTAAACAGCCCAAGAGTATAGTTGATGTAATGGGACTCTTTCGAGTCCCAGAGGAGGGACTGTAGAAGAATTTTTAGGTCCTTATTTGAACTATGATGAACTATCAAGTGTCCTGATCTGAACTATATGTCCTCTGGCTGAACTAGCAGGTGTTCAACCCAAAAAAAGGGCTCTATTAGTCATTCGGTTTGTCAGGTACTTTCCAAGGCCTCTTAGGTACTTTCCAAGTTGGCAGCCGAGTTGGCTGATATCCCAGCAGTGATGAGCCCGCAGGCCAGGTGCAGTGGGCCTCAGGCCAGCTGCACCTGTGGCAGAAGGTGTTTTTTTTAAAAATCAGTTGTAAATCCTTCAAGTTTTAATGGGAGCGTTTGTCACATTGAAATAATGGCCTAACACCTGCTTAGGGTTCACTAGAGGACGCTTCCAATAGAAAACCATGTCTTGGGAATAAAATAAATAAAAAAGTCAAAGGAGGAGCAATGCCCGCGGGTCTCCAATATATAGATGAGCGCAGTCGTCGCATATTCAGTCTCTCTAGAGGACTCAGTTTGTATAAGCTCTGTGTGAAAGGCTTAAATAAACGTAAAAACTCTGTGCATTTTATCTTGCTTAAGGCTGAATTATTCCAAGGTGTTGTGTCCTTTTCTTGCAAACCACTTGCAATTAGTTTGTGTTATCTAAAGAAGACATCCTGAGACGACCAAAAAGGACCACGACAACCTCTAATTTGCTGCTTTTAAATTCAGATAAAACTGAAGTTATTGTAAATGGCCCCACAAATCTTAGAAACATTGTGTCTAACCAGATCCTTACTCTGGATGGCATTACCCTGACCTCCAGTAATACTGTGAGAAATCTTGGAGTCATTTTTGATCAGGATATGTCCTTCAATGCGCATATTAAGCAAATATGTAGGACTGCTTTTTTGCATTTGCGCAATATCTCTAGAAAGGTCTTGTTTCAGAGTGATGCTGAAAAGCTAATTCATGCATTTATTTCTTCTAGGCTGGACTACTGTAATTCATTATTATCAGGTTGTCCTAAAAGTTCCCTGAAAAGCCTTCAGTTAATTCAAAATGCTGCAGCTAGAGTACTGACAGGGACTAGAAGGAGAGAGCATATTTCACCCATATTGGCTTCTCTTCATTGGCTTCCTGTTAATTCCAGAATAGAATTTAAAATTCTTCTTCTTACTTATAAGGTTTTGAATAATCAGGTCCCATCTTATCTTAGGGACCTCATAGTACCATATCACCCCAATAGAGCGCTTCACTCTCAGACTGCAGGCTTACTTGTAGTTCCTAGGGTTTGTCAGAGTAGAATGGGAGGCAGAGCCTTCAGCTTTCAGGCTCCTCTCCTGTGGAACCAGCTCCCAATTCGGATTAGGGAGACAGACACCCTCTCTACTTTTAAGATTAAGCTTAAAACTTTCCTTTTTGCTAAAGCTTATAGTTAGGATTGGATCAGGTGACCCTGAACCATCCCTTAGTTATGTTGCTATAGACTTAGACTGCTGGGGGGTTCCCATGATGCACTGAGTGTTTCTTTTTATTCACCTCTTTTTGCTCTGTATGCACCACTCTGCATTTAATCATTAGTGACTGATCTCTGCTCTCTTCCACAGCATGTCTTTTTCCTTATTCTCTCCCCTCAGCCCCAACCAGTCCCAGCAGAAGACTGCCCCTCCCTGAGCCTGGTTCTGCTGGAGGTTTCTTCCTGTTAAAAGGGAGTTTTTCCTTCCCACTGTCGCCAAGTGCTTGCTCATAGGGGGTCGTTTTGACCGTTGGGGTTTTTCTGTAATCATTGTATGGTTTTTGCCTTACAATATAAAGCGCCTTGGGGCAACTGTTTGTTGTGATTTGGCACTATATAAATAAAATTGATTTGATTTGATGTCTTTCACAACCCCCACCAATTTTCTGACAAGGCCAACAGGTTAGCAGCAGATGTTGTGACAACTGCCCTCCACACCACAGTGATCTACCTGGAGGAACAGGGTAACTACACCTGTCTCCTCTTCGTGGATTATATAGTTCAGTATTCAACACCATCCTCCCCCATGGACTTGTGAGAAAACTGCTGAACCTCGGTTTACCTCATTCCACATGTCTTTGGATTAAGGGCTTTCTGTCAGATTGCTCACAGAGTCAGGATTGGCCCCCACATATCCAAAGCTCTCACACTCAGCAACGGTTCCCCTCAAGGCTGCGTGCTGAGCCCATTGCTCTTCACCCTCTACACCTCTGACTGCACCCCTACAACCCCTGGCAAAAATTATGGAATCACCGGCCTCGGAGGATGTTCATTCAGTTTTTTAATTTTGTAGAAAAAAAGCAGATCACAGACATGACACAAAACTAAAGTCATTTCAAATGGCAACTTTCTGGCTTTAAGAAACACTATAAGAAATCAGGAAAAATAATTGTGGCAGTCAGTTAACGGTTACTTTTTTAGACCAAGCAGAGGGAAAAAATATGAACTCACTCAATTCTGAGGAAAAAATTATGGAATCACCCTGTAAATTTTCATCCCCAAAACTAACACCTGCATCAAATCAGATCTGCTCGTTAGTCTGCATCTAAAAAGGAGTGATCACACCTTGGAGCTGTTGCACCAAGTGGACTGACATGAATCATGGCTCCAACACGAGAGATGTCAATTGAAACAAAGGAGAGGATTATCAAACTCTTAAAAGAGGGTAAATCATCACGCAATGTTGCAAAAGATGTTGGTTGTTCACAGTCAGCTGTGTCTAAACTCTGGACCAAATACAAACAACATGGGAAGGTTGTTAAAGGCAAACATACTGGTAGACCAAGGAAGACATCAAAGCGTCAAGACAGAAAACTTAAAGCAGTATGTCTCAAAAATCGAAAATGCTCAACAAAACAAATGAGGAACGAATGGGAGGAAACTGGAGTCAATGTCTGTGACCGAACTGTAAGAAACTGCCTAAAGGAAATGGGATTTACATAGAGAAAAGCTAAACGAAAGCCATCATTAACACCTAAACAGAAAAAAACAAGGTTACAGTGGACTAAGAAAAAGCAATCGTGGACTGTGGATGACTGGATGAAAGTCATATTCAGTGATGAATCTCGAATCTGCATTGGGCAAGGTGAGGATGTTGGAACTTTTGTTTGGTGCCGTTCCAATGAGATTTATAAAGATGACTGCCTGAAGAGAACATGTAAATTTCCACAGTCATTGATGATATGGGGCTGCATGTCAGGTAAAGGCACTGGGGAGATGGCTGTCATTACATCATCAATAAATGCACAAGTGTACGTTGATATTTTGGACACTTTTTGTTATATGGCTGGGGGGGGCCTGGCTGCCGGTTTGTTTGTCTGTTTGTTTTCCTCCCAGGTGGCGTGCATTTGGGACTGAGTGGCTGTGTTGCTGAGGCTGTCAGGACCTCACCCTGATCACCTGCGACTCGTCAGGACTCACAGCTGAGGTGCATCTGGATGGATTGGAGCATGTTGGCATTTAAGACTGGAGTGCACAGTGTGTATTTGCCAGAGACTCGACCTTGTGACCAGACGGGTGAGATCGTCGTCTCGGGAGCCATCTCATCAGCAGCGGATGCTGAGAAACGTCCAGGTTTGATGCACAGTCTGTGAAAGAGGAGGGGGTGAGGTCTCACGCTCGTCAGCACACTTCCTGAGGTACGTTAGATTTTGTGACTAACAGTTATACAGTCAGTAAATGTGGTGTCCCTCACACCTTATTGTATTGAGCTGTTTGTTAGTCATGTATCAGCTTCCACTGCGGTGGAGTTTTGTGAACTGGATGTTCCATGCCTGCAGGTTGGAAGCTGATCAGCAATCAAGCCAGGAAGTGTTTGCTGTTTGTACACCTTTAAGTGTTCTGTGTGTAGAGTGTGGACTCACATAATGGTTCCTTCTTTCACAGACTCGGTTGTTGCGGCCACCTGGGGGGTGTCGGCGGGGTCCTTGGGTCCGAAACAGCTTCTGGCTCCGGACCGTTAGCGCTGCTGGGAGCGCACCACGCCAGACCGCACCTTTTTGTATTATCACTGTTATGTATTAAATTCAGTTAGCCTTTGTACCGTGCTCTGCTTATTTCATACTGGGTCCTTCAAACGCTGGTCGGTTCTCCGAGCTGCGTCCGACACATAACACTTTTCTTATCCCATCAATTGAAAGGATGTTTGGGGATGATGAAATCGTTTTTCAAGATGATAATGCATCTTGCCATAGAGCAAAAACTGCAAAAACATTCCTTGCAAAAAGACACATAGGGTCAATGTCATGGCCTGAAAATAGTCCGGATCTTAATCCAATTGAAAATCTTTGGTGGAAGTTGAAGAAAATGGTCCATGACAAGGCTCCAACCTGCAAAGCTGATCTGGCAACAGCAATCAGAGAAAGTTGGAGCCAGATTGATGAAGAGTACTGTTTGTCACTCATTAAGTCCATGCCTCAGAGACTGCAAGCTGTTATAAAAGCCAGAGGTGGTGCAACTTTTTTCTAGTGATGTGTTGGAGCATTCTTTTGTTTTTCATGATTCCATAATTTTTTCCTCAGAATTGAGTGATTCCATATTTTTTCCCTCTGCTTGGTCTAAAAAAGTAACCGTTACTGACTGCCACAATTTTTTTTTCCTGATTTCTTGTAGTGTTTCTTAAAGCCAGAAAGTTGCCATTTGAAATGACTTTAGTTTTGTGTCATGTCTGTGATCTGCTTTTTTTCTACAAAATTAAACAACTGAATGAACATCCTCCGAGGCTGGTGATTCCATAATTTTTGCCAGGGGTTGTATACACACCAGCAACACCTTCATTAAGTATGCAGATGACACCACTGTGGTTGGCTGTATCACAGGAGGAGATGAGTCCACTTACCGGGATGAGGTGGGACAGCTGACAGTGTAGTGTAGAGAAAATAACCTGCTCCTGAACACATCCAAAACCAAGAAGCTAATCATAGACTTCAGGAGATACAAAACAGACATTCAGCCCATTATCATGGGTGGGGGGGTGGGGGGGGCTGTGCGGAAAGGGTCAGGGACTTTTGCTTCCAAGGGATTCCACAAAGATGAGAAACTGACCTGGGACAGGAACACCACACACTTGGTAAAGAAGGCAAAGCAAAGACTCCACTTCCTGAGAATCCTCAGGAAAGATAACATGAACCAGAGATTGATGGTGTCTTTTTACCACTCTGCCATGAAGAGCATCATCACATGCTGCCTCTGTACGGGGTTTGCCAGCTGCACTGGGTAAACAGGAAAGATCACCAGAAGGTTACCAAAATGGCAGAAAAGATCACTGGGTGCCCTCTACCCACACTGGAGGACCTTCATGGCTCTTACTGTCTCAGGAGAGCCAACACCATCCTAAAGGACTTGTCCCCTTGTCCCACCCTGGCCACTCTCTGTTTGAGCTACTGCCTTCAGGCAGATGGTGCAGGGTCAATAAACCAAGTACAAATAGATTGAAAAACAGTTTCTACTCAAATGCTGTTAGAGCTATGAATACCACTGGAAACAAAAAGCCAGGTCACATGCCACACTTGAAATGAGTGCAATACTTGTTTTTGTGCAACATCCATTGCCACTGAAATATCTACAGTTTTGTACATACTTTTCTTTGTTTTTTGTGTGTTAGATAATATCTGTGCTAATTCTTTATTTTATGTTAGCTATCAACTATTTGTGTTATTTGTTTATAAGTGAGAAATATGTTAAGTTTTACTCTATCATGTGTCCAGGGGAGACCACCCCCTGTTGGTGAGAGCCAGTAACATTAGAAATGTGAGACTAAACCACACCCACTGTTAACACCCACATTGTATAAAAGTGTTGTACAAGTTACTTCATGTGCCTTTCACAAGATGGACACTGGCTGTGGGGGTCCCAGGCCTGGTTTCTATTGTGACCTTGAATAAACTCAAAATGGGGAATACAATGGTTTGGTTTTTGGAAAGGGGCAGAATCTTACATAAAAGAACCAGGCAGAAATAACATGTGCAATCTCTTTTTTGCTACAATGTCCTTATAATTTTTTGTTTCTTTTTTTTAAATTTGTATTCTGGACATACCTCTTTCATTCGGTTAAATTTTATATTTATTTTTCTTTTCTTCTGTATATATATATATTTCTTATGTATATACATTGTATATCTTGTATACAATGATGTCATTAGAAAAAAAACTCACTGTGGATGTAATTTGTAGAGTGCTCCATCTACGCCGACAGTGATGTCCAGATGGTTCAGTCCACGATTCTCTCTGATCTTGTCGACCACAGCAGCCATTCCTGCTCCACACAACAGAGCTGCCCGACGCGACACTGCCCCACATACCTGTGCAGCAAAAACCATTATCACTACTGCAACACATCACTGCCTGTTACTCCCACAGTTAGAGTCCAAAAACATTATGTCACTACTGAGGGAGAATCAATCCATAATCAGAATTGAGATGATTATCTAAGCTCTTGCACAGGCTCCATATTAAAACTCTAGCTTCTATAGAGCTCTGAGAATTCAACCTGATATCCACAGCTTGTTATAGATATAATTGATTTTCTTGATAAGTTATATTTGGAGTTATATTATCCACTTTTTCACCTAATACAGGTAAAAAAATAAAAAAAATGTAAAAAATTAGGCTCCGTATGCTCGGTGAATCTCAAAAGTCCTCTCAAAGAGCTCTTAACTTAGCCTAAAATATCCTGGCAAGGACTCCCAGTCTAAGAGAGATCCAAGAGGTGTCCGAGAGCAACTCCTGGCAAGGAGTTGACAGAAACTCCTATCTTAGTGAAGAGGCAGGGTTGACCCCGTTGCTAGGTATGAATTGGTCCTGTAAGAGCTGTGATTGGTTGTCACGGGAAGGGAAGGGGAAATAAAAAAATAAATGCACTCTGCGCTCCTACATATGAATGAAGAGTAAAATCAACCGATCATATAACTACATTAAGAAATGCGTAATCATGAAAATAATTTAAAGTCATTATGATGATACTCAGCATAATTAATTTGGAGCAATCGCCGGGCCAGTCGCTAAACCTGTAAATTCTAGAGTGCCAAAAAAAACCCAACAAAAAAAAAACATGCAGTTCACCACAAAATGAATTGTTACACAGCTTGAAGATGTTTGAACGTATGTCGTTCACATGCCGATTATCTACATATTAAAAGTGTGTGTGAGTTTATTAATATGTTCAATGTAAGTACATAATATAATTGTAAATATGTTAAAATTACATGCATGACACAAGAAAGTGAAAACTGTTGTGTGGGCCGCTGAAGAGGAGGTACTGCTGGCCCACCACCACAAGATGGCGCCCTGCTTGAAGTACGGGCTTCAAGCACGAGAGGGCGTCGGAGCGACCGGGAGTGACAGCTGTCACTCATCATCCGTACCAGCTGTCACTCATCCACTACTCAACACCATCACCATAAAGGCCGGACTGCAACTCTACCTCCCCGCCGAGAAATCAGCTACCATTCAGGTAACTTCTCTGCTGACTTACATTGAGTAATAATCTGAACTTCTTTGCAGCCGTTTTCCTGTGGTGTGTCCTTATCTGTGGGATTGGCGTTTGGTGTGGACTGCGACGGCTTCGCCTCACACCCCAAACCAGATAAGTGGTTAAACAGGAGCTGCACGAGTGTGTGATTGGAGGTGGAGGTGCTCCCTCCTTAAAGAACACAGACTGTGGGATTACTGAGTGTGCGAACTTGCACTCATCAATACTGTTTCTGTTCTCTGCCAGCAGTACCGGGTCTGACTGCTGAAGACAGTGGCCACCTGGGGCGCAGGGCTTGGCGGCTCCGGTGTTCTTCAGATCCGTTGGTGGTGGAAGCTGTGTGGGATCCGGCTCTTCTCTCGCCAGACGTCTTCTATCGTTGAGCCTGCCCACACGTCACCTTGTGTATAATTGACATTCCACCATATTGTTATTGTCTGTACTTCCTTGTGCGATTCACAACATTAAATTGCTACTTTTTGGCTTATCCATTGTCTGTTCATTACCGCCCCCTGTTGTGGGTCCGTGTCATGACACTTTCACAACAGAAAATACTTATTTCCATTGTGGTTCATTTAAAAATCCAATCATAAAATAGAAGTAATCATAAAGTGAAATAATATCAATAATACTAACAAAAAGAATGATAACATTAATGTGTGAATATGATAACAGCAACATAAACAATTTATAAATACATTAATGCTGCATTTACAAATAGGCAACACACGTTATGAATGTCATATTTGCGTCATTCTTGGCACACTCCTGACATTCTTAATGTGACAACGCATCTGAATAGGTTTCTTAATAGTGCGTGTTGTTCTGTGATATTCGTGATTTTCGTGGAGCATATTTTTGGCTGTCAAAAAATCTTCCACGAATGTTACGCACCACCTTCATTTCGCCTCGTGTCGTGGAGGTCACAACTGAGCATGTTGATCCATCTTGATGAGTGGTGATCCTTAATAGAGCGTGACAGCGTTCTTCTCTGACGTGCGCACAATTAAACCTTGCTGCACCGCATTCAGTTTCATTGCTGCACCGCATTCAGTTTCATTGCTGCAGTATGTTGAAGAAGGACAGTGACGCCAAGTCGGCTAAAAGTCTCGTTCCAGTGCTCATCAGCGTGCTCCTGCAGGTGTTCCATATGCTGCATGTGCCTGATGTTTGGGAAAACGAGCGAGACGAGAGCCACATGGAGCCACACATCTGGCTCTCAGTCTCCTCCTTTCTGCACACAGAGCCCAACTAAGCATGCAGTCACAAAGTTCTTCTGCTGTTGCTTTTGAGAAGCAAACTGGAGTGATCTGAATTGTTCAGCAACTGATGGATGGATGAATATGGGGTGTGTGGAGACAATTTGCCTCATTCACAACGTGACAGAACTTAACGATGCACTGTTAAGCGTGACAGCGCGCAACAACGTGGAACATTATTCTTGACTAGGGATGGGTATCGAGAACCGGTTCTTTTCAGGTATCGTTAAGAAATGATTAAATCCAGTGACATCAATAGCTTTTTTGCTTAACTATTCCCTTATTGGTCCTTCAGAGTGGCTGTGGTTTTTCGGTGTGTTTGTTGGGAAAATGATAATTTCTCTACACTGATTACAGACCCTGCAGCGGGTCTGTAATCAATCGTTTCTGCAGCACGGCTTTGCTTTGAACCTTGAACCAATGAGGCAATGCTTCAATCTACTGCTTTGTTGGTTCTTTGTTTTATTTCACTTTACCTTAATTTTTTCCCCACTAAAACCCTAAAGAAGATATGTCTGTGAGTAATATTTACCTTTTTTATGTTAAACCGACCTGTTATGGTCTTCTGAAACAGTTGATAGATGTATTTTATAACTTAAAAACGGGACCAATGCTAGCACATTAGCATGTCTATGGCATTTTCAATGTTAAAGTTAGCATTAAGGTGTTCGCATCTCAGCATGTTTGTGTGCATTTGTTTTCTGTATACTAATTAATGGCTCAGTGTTTGTTGTCGTAAAAGCATCAAAATTATTAAAAATTGTAATATTTTTTAAATTTATTTTTATTCATATATTAATAATAATAATAGCAACAACAACAGCAATAATAGTAATAACTAATAATGCTACAATACAATTTTAGAGAAAGAGACAAAAAGACCTGATAAAACAAAACACAACAGAAAAGATAAAACCAACTAACAATGAACATGAATAAATAAATATAGAAATAAATAACGGCTTCCTGTGAACACCTAGTGACTCCACTTCATCCCTGTTTTAAGTTTAATGACAATTTGTTTCGGTCAAACCATATTTTCTATTTGTTCATTTCTTCAGTGATTTCCTCCAGAACTATCTGCCAAGCTGGAAAACCGCTGCATCCTAGTAAGAGCAGAATACTACTGGAATTAATTTGAATAAGGAAAGTTGGGGGTTTTTTCTCACCAAAATGGATGCTGCACTCACTGCAGTTTATTGTCTGGAATAGCCCCAGATTGCATTTCAGAGTTTCTAGAATTCAAACATTTTCGTGGGGGTGGTGTTGGGGGGTAATTTTGGGTTACAGCTTTTTTCTTTTTCACCACTTTCATCCCTGAATATGTCAGTCGTGAGTCACTTTCCTTTAGATTAAAGTCACTAACTGGGACTCCTGTCTTGTTGCGAGAAAGAAATGAGAATCATCCTCCGTTCCATTTGTACAGCTTCAAACGCTGCGCGGCTCTCTGCTGAGTCAAGTTGGAACAATAGAGTCCAGTCAGAATTAATAATTTTAAAGCAAAATGCCGTTTAAATCAATTGACACCTCTTTCCAAACGTTCTAATACAAACTGCAATCGATCAAAATGTTTTTTTCCTCCCAAAATGAGACGTCCTGTGCTGATGTGCAGCAGCCGGCTGAGCTCAGCTCAGAGGTACAGATTGACGTTCATGCCAAAATGTCTGAAAGGAAATGGTTTTGACAAAAACTACAGATTTTATTTATGTCCAGAGATCAAGGATACAGTGACCAATTTAAAATGTTGTTGACATAGAAAACCAGTAAAGCCTACTTTTAGTACACATAAAATTCACAAGAGGTATCGTTAAGGGAATCAATAAGGAATCGGATCGATAAGCGGAATCGATAATGGCATCGATATCGCTAAAATCTTATCAATATCCATCCCTATTCTTGACCGTGCGTAATGGTTCCTGATAATTCTCCAGCAACATGTGCTATTAATTGGAACATGTGGTAATAGGTTGCAGCAGTTCCCGAGGACACCTGACGCCTCTGCCCTGAATCATCACATTCATGATCAGCGGCCAAGAATGTATACTTCATGGCATTCGGGACCTGCCGTCGTTATGTGTAAACGCAGCAGAATAGCCCAGTCACACTGCACACAACAATTCCTGAACGAAGGAAAAAAGTAAAAAGTCACAATTCGTTGAGAAAAGATGGACAAAAGAGCTTTAACACCAAACAGCCTGCGAAGCAAGAGCACAAAAGGGACGAAAGAGGAAATTAACAAAACCGAAACTAACGATCTCGATGCTTTAAATGAGATGCACCTGGAGCCACAGCTGGAGCAGTGTGTGTCTGCATCTCTGAGTTCCAGGACTCGGCGCTGGGACGGAGCTCATAGTGCCTGAGTCCTGGAGAAACTGCAAACAGAAGCTGTGGAGATCTGTGTGAACGTCAGTGGACCACCTGCTCTGGTTCCTCATCTAGAACAAAAGAGGGATAATCTCCATCATCAGAATCCTCATTGTCTGTCCACACGCTACGCGCTCCGTCTGGCTCCAATTTAAAAAAAAAGTGTGCTGTGGTCACTGCTGTATCACTGTATCACGTTACTAAGCCATATATATTTATTTATAACAGAAAACTGTCAAAAGAGGGAATAAATATAAATATAAGTGTAAAGATGATTGAATATATCAGAGCAGTAAATTGATCAGTGCGTGTGAACGCACGCATTGACTCACATGTGTGGTTATTCCGCCAGCTGATCACTGATCCACAACGTGAATTCTGTCTTCCAGAACAGCTCTTTATATAATAATGTTGTGTGGGCCGCTGAAGAGGAGGTACTGCTGGCCCACCACCACCAGAGGGCGCCCTGCCTGGAGTGCGGGCTCCAGACATCGGAGGGCGCTGCCGCCTCACAGGAGTAGCCAGGGTGACAGCTGTCACCCATCACCTGAGACAGCTGATATCAATCACCAGGGAGGCATATCAGCAGGACGGCATCTCCACCTCATTGCCGAGATATCGCTCTACTAAGGAGGTAACGAACTCAGCCAGTTGTGTTATTCAGAGAAGTAATACTTTGTTGCTTGTGCTTAGGTCAGCTGAAGACCGTATTGGACGTGGTTGGATAAGTACTCACATTCCAATCCTACAGTGCTGTTTTTGAGTAGAGGTGGAGGTGGTGTTTCCACCCTGTGTGTTGCTGGGTGCGGCCGCACCCACACCTGACTGTTTCTGTTCCTTGCCAGCAGTACCGGATCCGACGAGCGGAGGCAGTGGCCACCTGGGAGTTCGGGACTTGACGGCTCCAGTATTCCCGGGGTTCGGTGGCAGAGGAAATCGGATGGTTCCGGTTCGACTCGGACAGACGTCTCCTATCGTCGAGCCTGCCCACACGACACCATTGGAATTCGGCTTACTGCTATAATTGTAATCTGTTGTGTTTGTTGTGCGTGTTCACAACAGTAAAGCTTTGTGATTTGACTTCCTCCATTGTCTGTTCATTTGCGCCCCCTGTTGTGGGTCCGTGTACCTACACTTTCACAACAGGATATCTCGGCCATCGTCATGGATCCCGAGGGGCGTCAACCAGCTGTTGAATGGCCAATGGAAGAACAGGACGCGCAGGCGTCCGTAGGAGGGGTAATCGGTGAGTTGCAGCGGATCCTCACCGCTTTCACGACTCGGTTAGATTTGATGACCGAGCAGAACGTCCTCCTGAACCGCAGGGTGGAGGCTCTCGCCGCGCAGGTGGAAGCTCGCCCTCCGGGCGCCGCTGCGGCTCTCCCTCCCGTAGACCCTGTGCGTAACATTGACGTTCCACTGGTCGTTCAACGACCCCTCCCACCTTCCCCGGAAGCATACATAAGCCCCCCAGAGCCGTACGGAGGCTGTGTGGAGACGTGCGCGGATTTCCTTATGCAGTGTTCGCTCATCTTCGCACAGCGTCCTGTTATGTACGCGACCGATGCTAGCAAGGTAGCTTATGTAATAAACCTGCTTCGCGGTGAGGCACGCGCTTGGGCTACAGCGCTCTGGGAGCAGAACTCACGGCTCCTTCAGACATATGATGGGTTTGTGAGGGAGTTCAGAACCGTGTTCGATCACCCTAATAGAGGAGAAACCGCTTCAACAGTGCTACTGTCAATGAGGAAGGGGCGTCGGAGCGCAGCTGCTTATGCAGTCGACTTCCGCATCGCGGCTGCGAGGTCCGGCTGGAATAGCACTGCCCTCCGCGCCGCCTTTGTAAACGGACTGTCATTGGTTCTTGAGCACCTGGTGGCTAAGGACGAACCGCGGGATTTAGATGGACTTATCGATCTTGTCATACGATTAGACAATCGGTTAGAAGAACGTCGTCGGGAACGAGACGAAGGGCGTGGCCGGGCACGCGCCGTCCCTCTCCCTTCCGGTTCCGACCGCGCCCCGCCTTCCCCACGCTCCACGGCTCCGGCGCTCCGTGTGGCTACAGCTCCCCCTGCTGACGAAGCTATGGACATGAGCAGGGCAACATTTAGGGCACCAGATACACAGAGGAGGCAGGCCTGCGGAGTATGTTTTAATTGTGGCTCGACAGAGCACCAAGGGAGAGACTGCCCCGAGCGGTTAAACACCAACGCCCGCCCCTAGAGACTGGGCTAAGGGTGGGCTGAGACATTCACGTGGGACACACCCACATTGCCACACGACTCCCAGTTACGATCCTTTATGAGGAATCAACCCTGAAAGCCCCAGCACTGGTGGACACGGGCTCTGAAGGGAATCTGTTGGACAGCAGATGGGCCAGGGAGATAGGGCTCCCTCTGGTGGCGCTTACCTCGCCTGTGCAGGTGCGAGCACTAGATGGCTCCCTACTCCCTCCAATCACGCATAAGACACCACCTGTAACTCTGGTGGTGTCCGGAAATCACCGGGAGGAGATTTTTTGTGACTCCTGCTACCTCCCGAGTGATTTTGGGGTTTCCCTGGATGTTGAAACACAATCCCCGGATCGATTGGCCGTCCGGGGTAGTGGTTCAGTGGAGCGAGACCTGCCATCGGGTGTGTTTAGGTTCCTCGGTTCCTCCCGGCTCCCAGGCTAAGGAGGAGGTCAGAGTCCCGCCCAATCTGGGGATGGTGCCGGTGGAGTACCACGACCTTGTCGACGTGTTCAGCAAGGATCTGGCGCTCACCCTTCCCCCCCACCGTCCTTATGATTGTGCCATTGATTTGGTTCCGGGCAGTGAGTTCCCGCCCAGCAGGCTGTACAACCTCTCACGGCCTGAGCGCGAATCAATGGAGACCTACATCCGGGACTCGTTAGCCGCCGGGTTGATCCGGAATTCCACCTCCCCGATGGGTGCAGGTTTCTTTTTTGTGGGTAAAAAAGACGGCGGACTTCGTCCATGCATTGATTATAGGGGACTGAACGAAATCACGGTTCGCAACCGATACCCGTTGCCCCTATTGGATTCGGTGTTCACGCCCCTGCATGGAGCTAAGGTATTCACCAAGCTTGATCTTAGGAATGCGTATCACCTGGTTCGGATCCGGAAGGGAGACGAGTGGAAGACGGCATTTAACACCCCCTTGGGTCACTGAGTACCTGGTCATGCCGTTCGGTCTCACAAACGCTCCCGCGACTTTCCAAGCGTTGGTTAATGATGTCTTGCGGGATTTCCTGCACCGGTTCGTCTTCGTATATCTGGACGATATACTCATTTTTTCTCCGGACCGTGAGACCCATGTGAAGCATGTACGTCAGCTCCTGCAGCGGTTGTTGGAGAACCGACTGTTTGTGAAGGGCGAGAAGTGTGAGTTCCACCGCACTTCTTTGTCCTTCCTGGGGTTCATCATCTCCTCCAACTCCGTCGCTCCTGATCCGGCCAAGGTTGCAGCGGTGAGAGACTGGCCCCAACCCACAAGCCGTAGGAAGCTGCAACAGTTCCTCGGCTTTGCTAATTTCTACAGGAGGTTCATTAAGGGCTACAGTCAGGTAGTTAGCCCCCTGACAGCCCTAACCTCGCCAAAAGTTCCCTTCACCTGGTCGGATCGTTGCGATGCCGCGTTCAAGGAGTTGAAACGGCGCTTCTCGTCTGCACCCGTTCTGGTGCAGCCCGATCCTAGTCGCCAGTTAGTGGTTGAAGTGGACGCCTCGGACTCAGGGATAGGAGCCGTGCTGTCCCAGAGCGGGAAGACCGATAAGGTTCTTCACCCGTGTGCCTATTTTTCCCGCAGGTTGACCCCGGCCGAACGGAACTATGACGTCGGCAATCGAGAACTCCTTGCGGTGAAAGAGGCTCTTGAGGAGTGGAGACATCTGTTGGAGGGAACGTCCGTGCCATTTACGGTCTTCACTGACCACCGGAACCTGGAGTATATCAGGACCGCCAAGCGGCTGAATCCCAGGCAAGCCCGCTGGTCACTGTTCTTCGGCCGTTTTGACTTCCGGATCACCTACCGTCCCGGGACCAAAAATCAAAGATCGGATGCTTTGTCCCGGGTACATGAAGACGAAGTCAGAACGGAGTCGTCGGATCCCCCGGATCCCATCATCCCGGAGTCCACTATCGTGGCCACCCTCACCTGGGACGTGGAGAAGACCGTCCGGGAGGCCCTGGCACGAAACCCGGACCCCGGAACCGGGCCGAAGAACAGACTCTACGTCCCACCAGAGGCAAGGGCTGCGGTCCTGGACTTCTGTCACGGCTCTAAGCTCTCCTGTCATCCTGGGGTGCGAAGAACCGTGGCAGCCGTCCGGCAGCGTTTCTGGTGGGCGTCCCTGGAGACCGACGTCCGGGATTATATCCAGGCCTGTACCACCTGCGCCAGGGGCAAAGCCGACCACCGCAAGTCCTCGGGTTTGCTACAGCCGCTGCCCGTACCTCATCGCCCCTGGTCCCACATCGGCCTGGATTTTGTCACGGGCCTCCCGCCGTCCCAGGGAAACACCGTCATCCTCACAATAGTGGACCGATTCTCCAAGGCGGCCCACTTCGTGGCCCTCCCGAAGCTCCCAACGGCCCAGGAGACAGCGGACCTCCTGGTCCACCACGTCGTCCGGCTGCATGGGATACCATCAGACATCGTCTCCGATCGCGGTCCCCAGTTCTCCTCGCACGTCTGGAGGAGCTTTTGCCGGGAACTGGGGGCCACGGTCAGTCTCTCGTCCGGGTATCACCCCCAAACCAATGGGCAAGCAGAACGGGCCAATCAAGAGATGGAGCAGACGCTACGTTGTGTGACAGCTGCGCACCCGGCGGCCTGGAGTACTCATCTGGCCTGGATCGAGTACGCTCACAACAGTCAAGTGTCATCAGCCACCGGCCTCTCCCCGTTTGAGGTGTGTTTGGGGTATCAGCCCCCATTGTTTCCGGTGGTTGAGGGAGAGGTCGGTGTGCCCTTGGTCCAGGCCCACCTGCGGAAGTGCCGTCGGGTGTGGCGTGCCGCCCGTTCTGCTTTGTTGAGGGCCCGGATGAGGGCGAAGACCCATGCAGACCGGCGGCGGACCCCGGCTCCTACGTATCGTCCTGGGCAGGAAGTGTGGTTGTCCACCAAGGACATTCCACTGCAAGTGGCCTCCCCGAAACTACAGGACCGGTACATAGGACCGTTTAAGCTCCTCAAGGTCATCAATCCCGCCGCAGTGAGGCTTAAGCTCCCGGCCTCACTGCGGATTCATCCAGTGTTCCATGTCTCGAGAATCAAACCACATCACACCTCACCCCTCTGCGCTCCGGGTCCGGCACCACCTCCTGCCCGGATCATCGACGGCGAGCCGGCTTGGACTGTGCGCCGGCTACTGGACGTCCGACGGATGGGCCGGGGTTTTCAATATCTGGTGGACTGGGAAGGGTACGGTCCCGAAGAACGCTACCGGGTGAAGAAGAGCTTCAGCCCTCCTGGCCGACTTCTACCGCCGCCACCCGGACAAGCCTGGTCGAGCGCCAGGAGGCGCCCGTGGAGGGGGGGGGTCCTGTTGTGTGGGCCGCTGAAGAGGAGGTACTGCTGGCCCACCACCACCAGAGGGCGCCCTGCCTGGAGTGCGGGCTCCAGACATCGGAGGGCGCTGCCGCCTCACAGGAGTAGCCAGGGTGACAGCTGTCACCCATCACCTGAGACAGCTGATATCAATCACCAGGGAGGTATATCAGCAGGACGGCATCTCCACCTCATTGCCGAGATATCGCTCTACTAAGGAGGTAACGAACTCAGTCAGTTGTGTTATTCAGAGAAGTAATACTTTGTTGCTTGTGCTTAGGTCAGCTGAAGACCGTATTGGACGTGGTTGGATAAGTACTCACATTCCAATCCTACAGTGCTGTTTTTGAGTAGAGGTGGAGGTGGTGTTTCCACCCTGTGTGTTGCTGGGTGCGGCCGCACCCACACCTGACTGTTTCTGTTCCTTGCCAGCAGTACCGGATCCGACGAGCGGAGGCAGTGGCCACCTGGGAGTTCGGGACTTGGCGGCTCCAGTATTCCCGGGGTTCGGTGGCAGAGGAAATCGGATGGTTCCGGTTCGACTCGGACAGACGTCTCCTATCGTTGAGCCTGCCCACACGACACCATTGGAATTCGGCTTACTGCTATAATTGTAATCTGTTGTGTTTGTTGTGCGTGTTCACAACAGTAAAGCTTTGTGATTTGACTTCCTCCATTGTCCGTTCATTTGCGCCCCCTGTTGTGGGTCCGTGTACCTACACTTTCACAACAAATAATTTTGATTCATCTACCTGTTGCCACATGTACAGAGGGACTGGATTATCATTCCTACACTCATATTGTTATATTTAATACAAAATAATCAGCGCACGCAGGAGCTGGTGCTGCTGCTAATGCTGCATTCAAGTACCGTCGGAAATTACACAACTTTTTTGTTGTTTCAAATTCAGCAGTTGCTTGTGGCAAAATAATTAATCATATCCACACAAAAGATTAATTCTGGCCTATATAAGGTGCTCAGGTGTCGTCAGGGCTTCGTTGCCCTTCGTTAAGTGCCGTGTGACTGGGCCATTAGCCTAAGAGAGAGCCAGGAGGTGTCTGAGAGCGAGTCTGAGCAAGGAGGAGACTGAAACTCCTATCTTAGTGAGGAGGCAGGGTTGACCCCGTTGCTAGGTATGACGTGGTCCTGTAAGAGGTGTGATTGGTTGTCATAGAAAGGGAAGGGGAAATAAAAAAGAAAGGCACTCTGCACTCCTACATATGAATGAACAGTAAAATCAACCTATCATATAACTAACTACGTTAAGAAATGCATAATCATGAAAATAATTTAATGTCATGATGATGATAATCAGCAACATTAAATTGGAGCGATTGCCGGGCCAGTTGCTAAACCTGTACATTCTTCTGCTGCAATGCATTATGGGAGTTCCGGATTTTGGGGTTTTAAATATTGCTATTGTGGTTGATGCTAGTTTAAAAATGTAGTTAGTGTTGTTGATTTATTGTGTTTTTGTAGTTCAATTGGTTTAGTGAGTTAAGTGTCACCATGTTGTCACCAGTGAAAAGTGTATTGTGTTTGATGCCGTCCCCGTGTTGTTTTTTCTGAAAAATAAGAGCACCTCCTAGTGGCAGAGTACCAAAAAGACAAAAGCTCTCGCTTGTCTTTCATTATTTCACGCAGCTCACCACAAAATGAATTGTGAAACAGCTTGAAAATGTTTGAACATATCTCATTCACATGCCGATTATCTACATATTAAAAGTGTGCGTGAGCTTATAAATAAGTTCAATGTAAGTACATAATATAATTGTAAATACGTTAAAGTTACATGCATGACACAAGAAAGTGAAAACACTTATTTCCATTGTTGTCCATTTAAAAATCAAATGGCAGAATAGAAGCAATAAAATAAAATATCAATAATACTGATAATAATAATAAAAATAATGATAACATTAATATGTGTATATGATAACAAGAACCTAAACAATTTATAAATACATTAAGACAGTAAATTAACATAAATAGATAGATCAAGCTGGTAGTGTGTTACTGACTCATCCTACATACAGAGAATGTCTCTGCTTCCTCTCTGTCTTTTCCACCAGCTTGTCTGCTTAAGACACTCTTAGGCTTCGTAAAAGTCCTCCTCACTATTCTTACCAGTCTCGCACCTTAGGAGCTCTCTTAAGGCTTAAGGTGCTTTGCAGACCACTTTCATCTTACCAAGGGAAAATTCTAAGAAATGTTTAAGAATTCAAGAAATTCTAAGATTTTTCTTAGAATAATGTCACTAGGAGCTATTTTAGCCTGCTTGTAGACTGCTTCGTGCATACGGGTCCTGGGCTCTAAGAAATGACTTGTTTCTGTGGCTGTTGCTTTAAATGGAAAGGAGCTGCTCCATACAGCCCAGCACCACTGCCCATGACACTGCCACTGACAGCTGTCAGATAAGCCAAAACACTGGCACAGCAGCAAAAGGACACCATGTCTGACTCTTAGCATTGCTCATTAGTTTTCTAAGTTGCACCTCTTTGACAATGATGCTGTCATCACAGGTGCTGTCAAGTCCCAGCTTCTGGAGAATGGATCTGACCTGCAGTAGAGCCAGGCGATCACTAGCGGGGAGACAACACAGTTCCACACAGCACATTATTTACAGATACATTTACACAGATTTTCACTCACTGGCCACTTCATTAGGTACACCTGTTGAACCACTTACTAAGGCAGATATCTAATCAGGCAGTCTCTGTGCATTTTGACATGAAGACATGATCAATATGTTCAGCTGAAGTTCAAACCAAGCATTAGTACAGAGAAGAAATGTAATTTAAGTAACTTTGAATGAGGTATGGTTGTTATGGGGCCAAATGGGCTGGTTTGAGTATTTTAGGAATTGCTGAATTGCTGGGATTTTCCCACACAAGCATTTCTGGGCTCTACAGAGAATGGTCCCAAAAATGCCAATAAAACCACATTTTATCTTGTAGGCATCCCCCATTTCTTTTTTATTTCAACCACATACTGATACACTGCCCCTTTTACTCAGTGTATCAGTGTATCCTGACAGTTTGAATTTTAAGACAGGATTTGTTGGCTTGCCATCTTATAACATACTCTGTCATGCTGTGTTTCTTGACTGCATGAGAGTTGCTTGATGGCCCTGCAACATTTATCACCATGAACTTAATGTTTGCATCATAACTTTTCCTCAGTTGTTGTTTAATTTACCTGTTTTTTAAGCCACTTTTCAGGACTGCAGCACTGTAAGCTAAATAGGGGGGTTTAAGTCGCATCAGTCCTGAGAGGCTCACTTGTTTCTTTGGTATTTGGTGCCATCAACTGATGCCATCATATATGACTGGTGACTGTCTAGACCCTGAATATCAGAAGATCCCATTTGTTCAGATTTGTTTCCAAGAAAAAAAATACCATCATCAGTAGATACAGTATAGCACCTACCTGCAGTGGTTCTCTGGATGAAAATGGCTTGTTGATGGCAGAGCAGCACAGCAGAAAAGCATCTTTGAATGCAACACTTTGAAGCAGATAGATTACACCAGCAAACCACTTCAGGTGCAGCGGCTACATAAGAAATGTTGCCCATGAGTCTCGATTTCTGGTGCAATATTCAGGTGGCTTGGTCAGAATTTAGTGTAGCCAATATAAAAGCATGGATCCATCCTTAATCGTAGCACCAATTCAGGCTGCTGACAGTGATGTACCGGTGTGGCAGTTGCATGACACCATATCATTATGGCCCAAAAATGAGGAATGTTTCAAATAAAATCACTTTTCAAATCACAGCTGACATGGCTGAAAACTTGTTTGGTTTTACTGTTGTTGTTGATTTTTGTTTCTTTTTGAAAAAAACTAAAACCAGCACAAACCCCAGTGTCACCCAACGAATGGTCCACCCTAAAAATCGGTCTGCTCTTCCTTCACTGTACATGCATCATTAGCCGCGGTTCACGGATTATCACATTGTTTCTGCTTAAAACTGCACTCCAGTCATCATCTAGCTCAGTGACAGATATCTGAAGCTTTTGTCCAACAATATTTCCACATAAATTCAGCATTATTTTATCATAAAAGACAGAGGAAGCGATCAGAGAGCCATGGATATGTGAGCTGCTAGCTGATGCGTTCACTGTGCGTCAGTCATTTCAAAACATCACAGGGTTTTGCCTCGTTTCTGTTTAAAAAGGCCTTGTTTCTTCTTAAAACTGACTTTATAATGATTTAAGAGGTTTTACTGGAGGTAGATTTAAGAGGTTTTGTGGGCAAGAAAGATGGCGGACTCCGTCCATGCATTGATTACAGGGGGCTGAATGAGATTACGGTTCGCAACCGATACCCATTGCCATTGTTGGATTCCTTGTTCACCCCCCTGCATGGAGCCAAAATCTTTACTAAGCTGGATCTTAGAAATGCGTATCACCTGGTTCGGATCCGGAAGGGAGACGAATGGAAGACGGCATTTAACACCCCGTTAGGTCACTTTGAGTACCTGGTCATGCCGTTCGGCCTCACCAACGCCCCCGCGACGTTCCAAGCCTTGGTTAACGACGTCTTGTGGGACTTCCTGCACCGATTCGTCTTCGTATATCTGGACGATATTCTCATCTTTTCTCCGGATCCTGAGACCCATGTCCAGCATGTACGTCAGGTCCTGCAGCGGTTGTTAGAGAACCGACTGTTTGTGAAGGGCGAGAAGTGCGAGTTTCACCCCACGTCTTTGTCCTTCCTGGGGTTTATCATCTCCTCTAACTCCGTCGCCCCTGATCCGGCCAAGGTTGCGGCGGTGAGAGATTGGCCCCAACCAACAAGCCGTAGGAAGCTGCAACAGTTCCTCGGCTTCGCTAATTTCTATAGGAGGTTCATTAAGGGCTACAGTCAGGTAGTTAGCCCCCTGACAGCCCTGACCTCTCCAAAAGTCCCCTTCACCTGGTTGGATCGGTGCGAAGCCGCGTTCAAGGAGTTGAAACGACGGTTCTCTACTGCGCCAGTTTTGGTGCAGCCCGACCCTAGCCGCCAGTTCGTGGTTGAAGTGGACGCCTCTGACTCAGGGATAGGAGCCGTGCTATCCCAGAGCGGAGAGACTGATAAGGTTCTTCACCCGTGTGCCTACTTCTCATGCAGGATGACCCCGGCTGAACGGAACTATGACGTCGGCAATCGAGAACTCCTTGCGGTGAAAGAGGCTCTTGAGGAGTGGAGACACCTGTTGGAGGGAGCGTCTGTGCCGTTCACGGTTTTCACTGACCATCGGAACCTGGAGTATATCAGGACCGCCAAGCGGCTGAACCCCAGGCAAGCCCGCTGGTCACTGTTCTTCGGGCGTTTTGACTTCCGGATCACCTATCGCCCCGGGACCAAGAACCAGAGGTCGGATGCCTTGTCCCGGGTACACGAAGAGGAGGTCAAAACTGCACTGTCGGATCCACCGGAGCCCATCCTGCCTGAGTCCACTATCGTGGCCACCCTTACCTGGGACGTGGAGAAGATCGTCCGAGAGGCCCTGGCACAGAGCTCGGACCCAGGAACAGGTCCGAAGAACCGTTTGTACGTCCCACCAGAGGCCAGAGCTGCAGTCTTGGACTTCTGTCACGGTTCCAAGCTCTCCTGTCATCCAGGGGTGCGAAGGACCGTGGCAGTTGTCCGGCAGCGCATCTGGTGGGCGTCTATGGAGGCCGACGTCCGGGAGTACATCCAGGCCTGCACCACCTGTGCCAGGGGCAAGGCAGACCATAAAAGGTCCCAAGGACTTCTCCAGCCGCTACCTGTGCCTCATCGCCCCTGGTCCCACATCGGCCTGGATTTCGTCACGGGCCTCCCGCCGTCCCAGGGCAACACCACCATCTTCATGATAGTGGACCGATTCTCCAAGGCGGTCCACTTCGTGGCCCTCCCAAAGCTCCCAACAGCCCAGGAGACAGCAGACCTCCTGGTCCACCACGTCGTCCGTCTGCATGGGATACCCATCGACATCGTCTCTGATCGTGGTCCCCAGTTCTCCACACACGTCTGGAGGAGCTTCTGCCGGGAACTGGGGACCACTGTGAGCCTCTCGTCCGGATATCACCCGCAGAACAATGGACAGGCAGAACGGGCCAATCAGGAATTGGAGCAAGCCCTGCGTTGTGTAACGTCCACACACCCGACGGCCTGGAGTAAACATCTGGCCTGGATCGAGTATGCACATAACAGCCAGGTGTCCTCTGCCAGCGGCCTCTCCCCGTTTGAGGTGTGTTTGGGGTATCAGCCCCCATTATTTCCTGTGGTGGAGGGAGAGGTCGGTGTGCCCTCGGTCCAGGCCCACCTGCGGAAGTGCCGTCGGGTGTGGCGCTCCGCCCGTTCTGCCTTGTTGAAGGCCCGGACGAGGGCGAAGACCCATGCGGACCGCCGGCGATCCCCGGCCCCTGCTTACCAGCCCGGGCAGGAGGTGTGGCTGTCCACAAAGGACATCCCCCTCCAAGTAGACTCCCCTAAGTTGAAGGACCGATACATTGGACCATTTAAGATCCTCAAAATCCTCAGTCCTGCCGCAGTGAAGCTCCATCTCCCGGCTTCACTGCGGATCCACCCGGTCTTTCATGTGTCCAGAATCAAGCCTCACCACACCTCACCCCTCTGTGCTCCCGGTCCGGCGCCGCCTCCTGCCCGGATCATTGACGGGGAGCCGGCTTGGACAGTGCGCCGGCTCCTGGACGTCCGTCGAATGGGCCGGGGGTTCCAGTATTTGGTGGACTGGGAGGGGTATGGACCCAAAGAACGCTCCTGGGTGAAGAGGAGCTTCATCCTGGATCCGGCCCTCCTGGCCGATTTCTACCGTCGACACCCGGACAAGCCTGGTCGGGCGCCAGGAGGCGCCCGTTGAGGGGGGGGTCCTGTTGTGCGGGCCGCCAGAAGAGAAGGTACTGCTGGCCCACCACCAGAGGGCGCCCTGCCTGAAGTGCGGGCTTCAGGCATGAGAGGGCGCTGCCGCCACGGACACAGCCGGGAGTGACAGCTGTCACTCATTAATTCCTGACAGCTGTCACTCATTCTTCATCATCGCACTCCATAAAACCCAGACGTCATCTCCACCTCATCGCCGAGATATTGTACTTCTATGAAGGTAACTTTCTCTGCCTATATTGATTGACTGTGTTGCAGCTGTCTTACCAGAGGACCGGCGTGGGTCACGACTGTTTCGTCTCATCAGATAAGTGGTTAAACAGACGCTGCACGAGTGTGTGTTAGAGGTGGAGGTGGCATTCCCACCGTTGTTGTTACGGGGTGTACACACACCCACACTTGACTGTCTTTGTTCTTCGCCAGCAGTACCAGATCCGACAGTCGGGGACGGTGATCACCTGGGAATTGGGGACTTGGCGGCTCCAGTATTCACCAGGTTCGGTTGCGGCGGAAATCGTGTGGTTCGACTCTTCTTAGGACAGACGTCTTCTATCCTCGAGCCTGCCCACACGTCACCTTTGTGAATTGACTGTTATCAGATTCTGAGATTGTCTGTGTATTCGTTGTGCACCTTGACAACATTAAATTGTTACTTTTTGGCTCATCTATTGACCGTTCATTTGCGCCCCCTGTTGTGGGTCCGTGTCACTACACTTTCACAACAACTTCTTTGATAATGAAGACATTTAAGGAACTGATGAGACAGAAATTACTAAATCATGTGACTGAGCAGTTGGACAGACTTGAGTTTGTGTATCCTAAGTAAATTAGAGGTGTTGAGGATGTAACACTCACCCTGTTGTTTTTTATAATTCAACATGTGGAGGTTCCGAAGACTCATTCGAATCTCAGTGCACAAGAGTCGGGGTGTCTTAGGGCCCTGTCCCACTGACGTTTAGGAGGATTTGCGGATGGAATGCGCACAAAAGTGGCCCACATCCGCCAAACAACCACAATAACCGTGTAACATTCCTGTGTGAGTCGGCCGCCATCCGAACACGTCCGTGATCATCCGCAGAGGCACGCATGTCCGCAGCCAGGATATTTGAGCGGCTCAAAAATCCTGCAGCAGATGAGAGCCGCATCACTGCATGAACACATACTGAAGACATACGCAGGACATACGCAACCAACGCGCCGCATATCCCCTGTCATCCGCTGATATCTGCAACTGACAGGTTGGCGCGGGTTGACGGCGGACCGGGACAGCGTGCAAAAACAGATGACGCGTGCCCAGCACGGCCACATCACGGTCGCAAATGGTATGTCGCGCATGCAGACAGAGTGGGCACGGATGAAGTGAGTGCATCACGGCCGCTGTGCCCCTCATGGCGGCGCCTCCGCGGTCGCCTTCGCTTCTGTTCTCTGTTATATCCGCTTTTCTTCCTCATGTATTCGCTGATCCACCCCGGGACATTTGTCATTTCCGCCCACCTTTGTTGCAGACTGTTGTCAGCTGTTGTCTCCTCATTTCATGCGCAAATCCTCCTAAACGCCAGTGGGACAGGGCCCTTAGCTTTGAGCTGCTCAAACTTAATTAAGTTCTCAATATTATGCAGAGGCAAGACAAAGTCACTGCCAAGTCATTCTCAGGTCATCAATCTGCAAGTCTCAAGTCAAGTCTCAAGTCAGCTTGCAAACAATTGGTGGCCATTATGAGTTGAGACTTGACTTGAGACTTGCAGATTCATGCCTTGAGAGTGACTTGCTGGTGACTTCGCCCCACCTCTGATATTATGAGTAAAGTTGATGAAGTTGAATCTTTGCTGGGAAGAATTAAGGCACACAAACAAAACTAGGATCCAACCTGAAGTGTACCTAATGTAGTGGCCAGAGTCTCCAGGATTTGTTTCAACACATGATCTTTTTCCTACCTCTCTATTTGTGACAGGTATTGGGTTTGGAATATTCCAGGTGTTTTTAAAGGTTCTGTGACACGTCCTCTAAAAAGCAAACCTCTTCTGGTTAAATCCAGTAGAACCTGGCGGACAATTTCTCCTAAATACATCCCACTGATCAGCTTCTCAAACCTTCATACACACAGAGAGAAACACTGTTAGCTTCTCAGGGTACCTGAGAACGACCAGAATCACAGGAGCATAAAACAAGCAGGTGCGAAAACCACATATTGCATTTACGACAGATTTTTTTGTTTGTTTGTTTGTTTTGCGTGGATACGCGAAACATGTAAACGTGTACAACAACAAAAGATTCAAACCATGGGCCGTATATAGAGATGAACAGTGAAAACAAAATGTTCCCTAGTTTCTGTGTACATAGGGTAAACACTGACATCATCAAACCACGCCCTGAGATGGTATGCCTTCATGCTGGATGGGAAATGGCTGAAAGAATTCAATTGTTTACAGCAGCAGAATATTTCAAAATTCCGCAACCTAAGAACAAAATCCTTTCTTTGTGGTGAAGTCAGTGAGGATAGGTGAAAATTGTGCGGACTGGCATTCAAGACCCGTATTTTTTGCAAATGTTTTCGGAGCTGCTGGCATGCGAATATGTACCAGACATCCACAACTATTTCATCAGAGATACAAATACTTCTTTGCAGGGTCCATGAACAAGATCATCATAGGATGTGTCTCAGACTGTCACAGCAAAGGTGAGTTGCTTTGCGCGGGTTCAAAATTTCGGGCGGAGATCAGGCAGAGATCTTTCCAACTGCTTGCACATTTGTTTGCCATTCTGTCCTCTGCTTGTCTTTTATTTTTCCTGTGGCTGTCCGACAGTTCGTTCTGGCTTTCTGATTGGCCAAATGTCTAGCACAAGCAGAGAAAGGACCACAGTAAACGCAGCTCCACATCTTGAAGAAATAAACAGATATTTTTTTTTCTCGCTCTCCCTCTCTCTCAGCGAGATGTGCCTTTCAAACCCCTGCTCAAATACAACATATTTGTCTGTAAACCATGGTTTACAGTTTCAGCTGGAACCGAGTACAGTGATTGAAAATATTGTACAGTGTCTGCCCAGCTTCAGGGCAAATACTGCCATGAACACTACTGGCCAGTAGATGCCAGGAGAGACCGTGAAAACTTGCCAAAACAAAATTCCAGATAATCCGTGTCTGCTCAATTTAAGATTTGTGGAATTTAATAAAGGCAAACACAATAACAATGTCTATAAACCCAGAGAATATACCCTATACTGAGAATATACCCCATACTGAGATTATCCTATCCTACCCATAATGCACTTGGCACAGCATGTCTACACTAAAACCTTAAAAATTAGTGCATTACTTTAAAACTAAAACATATATCTGATATTTTCACTTTCTAAAACTTCAGACATGACAATTTAAATAACTTGTCCGAAACTAGTTTGGTTAAAATTTGAACCATAAGTTAAAAATGTATGCCTCTGGATGACTTGGGTGATATTGCCCGCGTATCAGTATGGGGTTAAAAGAAATGAGCTTTTTTTTTGGTGACCAGTTCTCCTTTGACAAAAATTTATCGAAGATAATTAGTCCGATAATGGTTTTTAAAGTTATCTGAAAAGATAATCCGATAATGAAAACATTATCTTCGATAATTATTGGTTATCTGAACTGTGCCCACCACTGCGTATTTGTGGAAGTTTTTCTTTCTTAGTGGGGTTGTTTAAAATGCTGTTTACACCATGGGGTCTGTGCTTTGTCTGTCTTAATCATAATGGATGAAGCCTTTGAAACTTGCTCTGTGTGATAATTGCAATTTGGATTGTAACAACAACAACAACAATAATCTATATGTTGAATCCTTCGGATATAATGACCAAGTTGGCATAGCTGAGTATAGAAGAAGGAGGTTGCCATGGAGGTGCCTCTGGTGCATCGATCTCATGATACTCAAGCTGTGATGCCAAGAGACAGGGGAGGCATGAATAACATTTACCCCCTGCATGAAGTGCTTCAAACTGAGTTTTAATGCTAAATACTCTGAAGGATCTTCCACGTAGGCTGCCCCCCCCCCCCCCCCTTTTTGGGTTAATTGTTCATTTTTGTTGTTGGACATAATGAAGAAGATGAAAGTAACTTAAGATGCAAATATTTGCTTCCAAACATGACAAAATTCCTTGTGGAATTCCAGTAATGGGTTGTCTGCATTAATAAAACAAAGAACATGGCTAATGTGCAAGTTCTTCTTCACTCACGTTGGCCAGAATTCAACAGCATTTTAACAAAAGGCATTATAACAGTTTTGAATCCTGAAGGACTCCTCTAATCAATCAGTGGAAGAGTCAGCTATCTAATGACACCCAGCTGCACAGATTGTCATTTCAAAATATTTAAGTTGCTCCATATTTGAACGCTGAGACGATGTGAACATAATGTCTAACTCTATACACTGTGCGTGTGTGAATCTAACCTTTGTTTCCCAGGGTTGACAGAGATTTGGTCCACCTCAGTGTCATAAGGTGTGATGATGTCATCTAATGCGCCATCATCACCCATACCCCCCCACTCTGTATTTATACACATTTTTTTTTGTCTCTTCTTCCCCTTTTCTTTCTTCTCCCCCCATTGGTTCACCCTGCTGGAGACAAAAAAAAAAAAAAATCAGTGAAAGGATTTGACAGATGAGTTGTCACCTTTTAAAGTTTACATTCATCATTGTTAGTGCAGCTACTCAAACTAAAACACTGTCAATATTTAATTACATTTTTTTTAATATGGACTATGAAAGACCTTCTTAAGTATTTGTAGAAACACGTGAGAATAATTGTGTTTTCCAGACCTACGTAAATAGATGTGAACCATATGACTTAAAGGAAAAAGAATAAAAAAGTAAAACATGATGTTAGACTTTTAATGGCATCCAATTCTCCACCTCTATTCACCGAGACCATGATATGTCTAATTTCAATGAGAACATTTTTTTTTTTTTTTTTTTTTTTTTTTTTAGGTGTTCCTGTGAAGGTACGTTTTCCACCTTGTCATCTGGTGATTCTTCTTCTTCTTCCATTTTATCTTCATTTGTTTTAAACTTCTTTACATTTCTCAGTTCCTCCATGTAACAAACATTAGTGCCTGTTCCTGTGGGGGTGGAAAAAAAATGTATTGTTGAATTCTGTGCTATACAAAATATGGTAAACAATTTGCATTTGTGCTGTAACTAATGATGATTTGAGTACATTCTAACAACCTGTTAATTAAATCATTTAAAAAAGACTGAATCATGAAAAATGTCCATCAAACATTCCGGGATCCCAAAGTAACATGTTCAAATTGTTTATTTTGATTGCAAATATCTTCAAATGAGGACTCTGAGTGTTAGTGTGACAAGAAAACAGTGTCAAACTGTTTACATTTTTGTTTACAATCAAAATCCTGCAGGAACATCTTATCTGAGTTAAACCTGCTGTTACATCATACCTGCAAGGTTGATCTTAATTTAGCTGATATGTACAACCCCAATTCCAATGAAGTTGGGATGTTGTGTAAAATGTAAACAAAAACAGAATACAATGATTTGCAAATCCTCTTCAACCTATATTCAATTGACTACACCACAAAGACAAGATATTTAATGTTCAAACTGATAAACTTTGTTTTTGTGCAAATATTTGCTCATTTTTAAATGGATGCCTGCAACATGTTTCAAAAAAGCTGGGACAGTGGTATGTTTATCACTGTGTTACATCACCTTTCCTTCTAACAACACTCAATAAGCATTTGGGAACTGAGGACACTAATTGTTGAAGCTTGTAGATGGAATTCTTTCCCATTCTTGCATGATGTACGACTTCAGTTGTTCAACAGTCTGGGGTCTCCATTGTCTTATTTTGCGCTTCATAATGCACCACATATTTTCAATGGCCGACAGGTCTGGACTGCAGGCAGGCCAGTTTAGTACCCGTACTCTTTTACTATGAAGCTACGCTGTTGTAACACGTGCAGAATTTGGCTTGGCATTGTTTTGCTGAAATAAGCAGGGATGTCCCTGAAAAAGACATTGGTTAGATGGCAGCATGTGTTGCTCCAAAACCTGGATGTACCTTTCAGCATTGATGGTGCCATCACAGATGTGTAAGTTGCCCATGCCAAGGGCACGAACACACCCCAATACCATCACAGATGCTGGATTTTGAACTTTGCACTGGTACAATGTGGATGGTCTTTTACCTCTTATGTCCAGAGGACACAATGTCCATGATTTCCAAAAACAATTTGAAACGTGGACTCATGAGACCACAGCACACTTTTCCACTTTGCATATGTCCATTTCAAATGAGCTCGGGCCCAGAGAAGGCAGCGGCGGTTCTGGATGTTGTTGATATATGGCTTTCACTTTGCATGGTAGAGATTTAACTTGCACTTGTAGATGTAGCGACGAACTGTGTTAACTGACAATGGTTTTCTGAAGTGTTCCTGAGCCCACGTGGTAAGATCCTTTATTGAATTGAAGATTTATTGTGAACATAACAAAAGAAAAAATAAAACAACAACAAACAACGTAAATTTATGTTAGTTCAAAAAGGAGTGAGAAGAAGTCGAAACTTATCTAATCCCACCCCTTCTCCCTGTATAATGATTTACATATCAGTCCTTGTTTCCTTAAAAATATGACTGACAATCATGATAATAATAATAATAATTGCAAGAACTAATAGTAACAATAATAATGATATAATGATACAATTTTAGAAAAAAGACAAAGACATAAGGAACCCGACAAAACAAAACACAACAGAAAATATAGACCCAACTAACAATGAATATAAATAAATCCATAAACAAATATAGAAATAAATAATCAATAACAGTTTCCCGTGTTTTGTTTTTAAATTTTTTTAACAATATCTAATATTTCTTTCTCCTCCACCGCTTTGAGAAACACTGAATTCTAATTTTGTTCTATCAATACAGCCATGTTTTTCCCAACTGTCCCAGGATCAGAGATTTTTCCTGCAAGATCAGATCCCACATTTACAAAAAAATTATTTCTATTGTCAGCCACATCATTTTTATTACAAATTACATTACCCTCATCAATAAAATACTCAGAATATTGTAACTGTTTAGAACTACTTTTTATAATGTATAATAATCTAATAATATCTAATATCAAATTCTGTAAATCTAGGTACTACTGAGGTATTACCTAGATTTACAGAATTTGACAGTATCTCACTAGGCATGCTGACAAAACTCGTAATGTCAACAAAAAGCACAACCTGTTTATTTGATCCTATACCAACAAAACTGTTTAAGGACCTGTGGCCCACTCTTGGGCCGACTGTGCTGGAAATTATTAATCATTCTTTAACTTCTGGATCTGTTCCTAAATGTTTCAAATCTGCAGTGATTAAACCATTACTTAAGAAGCCTAATCTTGACCCTAGTGTATTGACAAACTATCGGCCGATATCAAATCTACCATTTTTCTCTAAAATTCTGGAAAAAGTGGTGTCACGGCAGCTTGTAGACTATCTTACTGAGAATAATCTCTTTGAGCCACTGCAGTCTGCTTTTAGAAAATATCATTCCACAGAGATGGCTCTCACTAAAGTGGTGAATGATCTTCTGCTTACAATGGATTCGGACACCACTACGGTTCTGTTGCTGTTAGATCTCAGTGCTGCATTTGATACAGTGGATCATCATATTCTACTTGATAGGCTGGAAAATCATTTTGGGATTACTGGGAGTGACCTTGCATGGCTGACGTCATACTTGACCAGTCGTTCTCACTGTGTTTTGTACAGTAACACTACCTCTAACCTTAGTGACATGAAATTTGGGGTTCCACAGGGGTCTGTCTTAGGCCCCCTGCTTTTCTCCCTTTATATAGCACCCCTTGGGCACATATTGCAGCGTTTTGGGATTACCTTTCACTGCTATGCAGATGATACTCAGTTATACATGCCGATAACTGCTGGTAATCTCGTTCACATAAAATCCTTAGAAGATTGCCTTGCAGCAGTGAGAAGTTGGATGTCTAGAAACTTCCTACTTTTAAACTCTGATAAGACTGAAATGATGACATCGGCATCAATTTGACCAGTTAACGCTCAGCCTTGGCTCGTGTGTCATACATCACACTGACAAAGTGAGGAACCTTGGGGTAATTTTTGATCTTTTGTTGTCCTTTGGCCTCCACATTAGAAATATTACTAGGACTGCTTTCTTCCACCTGCGAAATATAGTGAAGATTCGTCCCATCCTGTCTATGGCTGATGCTGAGACCCTGATCCATGCATTTATCTCTTCTAGATTGGACTACTGCAATGTTCTATTTTCTGGTTTACCGCAGTCATTAGGGATCTCCAATTGGTTCAAAATGCTGCAGCCAGACTTTTGACACAAAGCAGAAAGTTCGACCACATTACACCCATTTTAGCATCCCTTCACTGGCTTCCTGTCCCAGTGAGATCAGATTTTAAGGTTCTGCTACTAACCTATAAAATTATTCATGGACTGGCACCTCCCTACATAGCTGACCTAATTAAACCTTACGTACCGGCCCGGGCTTTACGTTCTCAGGGTGCAGGACTACTTTGTGTCCCTAAAGTGAATAAGAAGTCTGCAGGTCACAGATCTTTCTCTTATCGTGCCCCTGTTGTGTGGAATGATCTCCCTGCGTCAATAAAACAATCAGATTCTGTGGAGACTTTCAAGTCCAGACTTAAGACACACTTATTTTCCCTTTCATATGGCTAGCATACTGGTACAGTTTAGTTTTACGCTTTTTACTTTTAATTCATTTATTAGTAATTGGAGCAGATACCTAAATTCTGGGTCTTTTAGTGAAGTTTAGGGCTAGTGGCCGGCTATCACCTTAGTATTTCTCTGTTTTTCTTGTTTTTCTTGCAAATTATACAGTATTTTTTTGTCTTTCTGATGCCTGATTGTTTTTCTCTCTGTTTAAGGTGCAGCTCCATCCAGAGATGGAAGTTGTATTCGTGTTGGCGATCCTCCTGTCCTGTGCGCCAACAGCATTTCTTGTATATTCATCCATGAATTGTTCTGTGAATTGTTCTGTAATTTATGTTTGTAGCATGGCCCAAGCAGAGGGTCACCCCTTTGAGTCTGGTCTGCTTGAGGTTTCTTCCTCAGAGGGAGTTTTTCCTTACCACTGTTGCTCTGGGGGTTGGTAAGGTTATACCTTACCTGTGTGAAGCGCTTTGAGGCAACTTTGTTGTGATTTGGCACTATATAAATGAAAATAAATTAAAATAAAAAAAAAATATATATTTAATATAATATATAATTAGTATTCCCCACATTCCCTTTATATTATCTTTATTATTTAATAATAATACAATAACATGCTTTTGGAGGGCGGTATGCATTTTCAGAGGCCTGACGTTCATGCCCAGTCGCCCAAAATGACAGATATTCGCCCGAGTTAGACGAGGCATGGACGGAGGGACTCAGAAAATACATACTGCACGACAACAGCATGTTATTTGCATTATTATAACTTACTGAGATACACAACACGTAACACGTACATAAAAAGTTGGCTCACTTTAACTTTTGTCGTGTTGGCTGGCGCGCGCTGCTCTCCAAATTCGGCAGTGCGTCCTCATCAAGCTGGCTGCTTTGGCTGCTGTTCATTGTCGTACTATCCATGGGAAAATCATCCGGAATATCCATATGGGGACCAACACACACTTCTCGCCTTTTTATCTTTTCCTCTGCGGACAGTTTTTTTTTTCCCTCTGCGGACAGTTCTTGGGCTGCACGCTATGACGTCATTTGTTTACGCACAGCAGGCATGTATAGCCAGGTAGCGTTGATGTAAATCTACGATACCGGCCAAGCAACGCCTCGGTAAAGTGATAATAATGTCCTATAATATCCTTTTTTGCTGGACCTTATGATATTAGTTAACTTATTTCTATATTGTTTACCGTACATTTATTTTCTCCCTCTTTAGTCCTCTGTATAGCGCATTTTTCTTCTTGCAGGCATTTTGTAAACCTTTTGTGATCCATGGACAGTTGCCATACTTCAGTTTTCTTGTGTATTCTTTAATTGGACAGCATTTGTCATATAATTGCTTAAATGCCTTCAGAAATATTTCATATGCATTGTCCACATTGTTTTCTTGGTATACTGCTTCCCAGTTTTGCGCCAGTAATTCATTCCTGAATGCATTTATTGATTCCCCTGACCTCATTCTCTGATATTCTTTTTGATTATTTTTCTTTCTCTTGGTGTGGTTGTAATCATAGATGATAAAGACTGGTAGATGATCACTGATGTCATTAATTAGAATACCACTTATTGTTTTATATTTAAGTTTGTTAGTGTATATGTTGTCAATCAAGGTGGCACAATTGAGGGTGATTCTGGTTGGTCTGGTGATTTTTGGAAACAAGGATTCAAGGATTCAAAAGAATTTTATTGTCATATACACATAGGAACATGTTCCCTGCACAATGAAATATGTTTACTGCATTTTACCCATCCTAATTGTTGTGTGGGCCGCTGAAGAGGAGGTACTGCTGGCCCACCACCACTAGAGGGCGCCCTGCCTGGAGTGCGGGCTCCAGGCACCAGAGGGCGCTGCCGCCTCACAGGAGCAGCCAGGACGACAGCTGTCATCCATCACTAGAGACAGCTGATCCCAATCAATACGGAGGTATATCAGCAGGACGCATCTCCACCTCATTTGCCGAGATATCGCCATACCTAAGAGGTAACGACTCTCAGCCGTTCGTGAGTATTGTTCTGTACGTGTTTTTGCAAGAGTACCTGTTTAATCTCTGGACCGCAGGAGCTGGTGACTGGGAGCTAGGACTGCACTCCTTTTCCCCCTGAGAGATAACTGCTTACTCTGCACATTCTTGATTGTTGTTGACGAGAGGTGGAGGTGGACTCTCCACCCTCCGTGTTGCTGGGTGCAGCCGCATCCACACCCGACTGTTTCTGTTTCCTGCCAGCAGTACCGGATCCGGCGAGCGGAGGCAGTGGCCACCTGGGAATTCGGGACTTGGCGGCTCCAGTATCCCCGGGGTCCGGTGGCGGAGGAGATCGGGTTGGTTCCGGTTCGACTTGGACAGACGTCTCCTATCGTCGAGCCTGCCCACACGACACCTATGAATTAGACTTAATCTCTCTATTGTTATCAGTTGTATTTGTTGTGCCCTTTTTTCACAACAGTAAAAACAGTGTTATTTGATTCCTCCATTGTCCGTTCATTGTCGCCCCCTGTTGTGGGTCCGTGTTCCTACACTTTCACAACACTAATTGCCAGTTAGGAGCAGAGGTCGCCTTTATGGCACCTGGGGACCAGCTCAGATGTACATTCCTGCCTTAGGTCATGAGCAGGGCTGAGCAAACCTTGACCGGCCTCATGACAAACAGACAACACATACATAACACACACAACACATAAGCCGGCCCGGTACATGAACACATATAACAGCACACACAAGATAAAAATTGGAAAGAAAAACCTCCAGTGCTGCTGCGTTGAACCACGCAGCAGCCCTGAAGAAGAAAAAAACCCATCGCACAGATAAACAATGACAATCACACAAAAACAGACGACAGCCGAGACTTGAATGTGTCCAGTGTTCAGACAGACAGCCCGGAAGGCCGCCCTTGGCGCCATCAACAGCCTTATCTGTCAATCCTGGGGGGAGGGGGGCGCTCCCAGTCCTGAATCAGTCCACCAGAGTCTCAAGGTCCCACAGTCAACATCTCAGGACTGGGAGAGACTAAGAGGCAGGGAAGACAGGGAAGTGAGGCAACAGAAGTTTTCTTCGGAGGAGGATTTTATCCCAGCGGCCTTGAAGAGCAGCTGGTGTTTGGGAACCAAACAGATATCCAGATTAGCAGACGCCTGAAAGATTCCACAGTCTGAAACAGAGTGGCTTCCAATACATCTGAATAGAGAAGAGGAGATGTGGTCATTACTGACGATCAAAGCGGTTTTCCAGTGCAGCCATTCTCCCCGAGATGGATTCCAACGTGCGGTTAACACCCGCCGACTGAGCTGACACTGCCCTTCCAATCGAATCAATCATGTGGAGCAGCCTGGACGGGCCAATTAGTGCCGCTTCCACCTTCTTAATTTTCTGGTAAACCAGTGCTATGGCCGCTCCACACAGCAGAAACCTGGTCACCACAGCTCCAAATAAATAGACATCTTCAACGTCCTCCACAGACAACGTGTACAGGCACATGACTTGCCACCTCTTCCAACTATCCATCACGTACCCCGCCACATGTGTCCTGGCAGGACAGGTCGGGTCCTCTGCTCCTGAGTGTCTTGTAGAAAAAATAGTGTCAATTGCGCTCAGAGACCACTTAATCAGATCCATTTTTGCCATTTTCCAGAACAGCAGAGCTGGCAGCCTCACAGACAACACGCTACAGAAGCAGGAAAGATAAGGAGGGACGAGGGAGGAAAAATGTGACCGTCTCAACCGAGAGCAAGAAGGCAAGCAGACTCATACTATACATTGCACTGATAAAGTCATCTGTTGTACTATGCTTATATGGATTGAAAACTACTTTGTTGCTTTGTTTTGCAAATGTACCCCCTATCCATTCCCTGAAAGTATCAATATTTGTACCTGGTGTCCTATATATGCAGCTAACTCTAATATTCTTTTTCTTTTCTTCACATATTTCAGTAGTTATACATTCTAGTAAGTTATCATCCACAGTTGTCATACTTTCAATCACTTTGTAGCTCAAGTTTTTATCCACATATATGGCAACTCCTCCACCACCTTTGTTTTTTCTGTCTATATTCCTTAATTTGTATCCTTCCAGCTCAAAGTCCATCCCTTTATCTGTATTGATCCAGGTTTCCGATATTGCCATACTACATGGTTGTGAAAAAATTTGTAAATATTCCTTAATGTTATTGAAGTTGGCGTAGAGGCTTGTGCTGTTGAAATGGATAATTGATAGTCGATGCTTTGATTTAATGTTCTGCTTGAATTGTTTGTCATTGTAGTAGGTGCAATTGTTGTTAATGCCGTAGAAAAAATGATTGTCTGGGTCAATATTCTGTTCTAAATCCTGTGCATTGTGTTCAGTGAATTCAAAAGTTCTCAGTTCCAGATGATGATGATCATTTATCCTCTCAGTTAAGTGCTTAATATTGTTTTCAGATAAAGATGAATGAGATCAGTCATGTGTGTCATGGTTGTTACCTCATAGTCCAGTTCATGTTGATCATTGGTATTTTTCCAGCTCCTCCATCCTCCTGATGACCAGCACTTTGTCTTGTGGCCCGTTCAGTTTAATGAATACTTTACAGTTGCTTGTCCATGTGTTCGTTATTTTGCCCTGCTTCCTCAGATCGTGTGCTTTTCTGGCTATGTCAGCGTTATATTTCGTTAGATGGTCATTCATGAAAACATTTGTTCCCTTTAAGTTTCTCCCATTTCAGCAGTGCCAAATTGTGTTTCCTGTTAACAAATCTTAGGATGATAGCTGGCTTGTCGGTGGCACTTTTCCTGGGCAGCAGGTGACACGCCTCGATGTTGTTACAGTCCAGTTCGATCCCTTTGGACTCCAGGAAAGCAGCAACTTGCTCCTCCGTGGATCGGATGTCTAGCTCGTCAGGGTCTCCTCCAACAGTGCCGCTCACTGCCCGAACATACGTGCGGGGTTTTACCTGGGGGTCCTGTGACGATCACATCATTTATCCGCGTGTACTGCTCCAGCTCTGCAACTCTGCTCTCCAAAAAGATGATCCGCTTTTCTTTCACTGCATTCTGGATGCAGAGCGATTTCACCTCCTTGACCAGGATACCTCTGCAAGAAAGTCGAGCGACCTTTTAATGTCGTCGACTTCCTCAGCTGTTCTTTGGTCCCATGTAGCCAGATGTTATTGGCAGTCAGCTAAAGATGTTAGCGTGAGCCAACCCTTTCCTCCCGTCACTGACCTTTCCACAAAGCCGCGCTGCTTTCGATCTTACTTCGTCAAAGTGCCTCCACTGTACAGTCCCATCAGAAAAAAGCAGCAAAAGAGCAGAAAAAGAGCATATTCCAATGTTTTATGCAATATTTTACACAATGATGTCGGTTTTTGATGCAATGTCCCCTTAGGTATTGAAGGTCATGGCCATTCAGTGTTGGTTTTCGGCCTTGCTGCTTACGTGTAGAAAGTTGTCCAGATTTTATGAATCTTCTGATTGTATTATGGACTGTAAATGATGGAATCCCTAAATTATTTACAATTTAATGTTGAGAAACATTGTTCTTAAACTGCTGGAGTATTTTTCACGCAGTTGTTCACAAAGTGGTGATCCTCGCCCCATTTTTGTTTGTGAACGGCTGAGCCTTTTAGGGATGCTCCTTTTATACCCAATCATAACACTCACAATTAGTCTCTTCAGTTCCCAAATGCTTATTGAGCGTTGTTAGAAGGAAAGGTGATGTAACACAGTGGTAAACATACCACTGTCCCAGCTTTTTTGAAACGTGTTGCAGGCATCCATTTCAAAATGAGCAAATATTTGCACAAAAATAGTCCAACCCAATGCTCTCTACATTGAGTTGGACCAGCACTGCCTACAGCGCCTGCAGAGTGTATAGAATGCTGCAGCCTGCCTTTTGACTAAAACAAAGAAGCATGAGCACATCAACCCTGTGCTCTGCACCTTATACTGGCTCCCTGTCGGCTTTCGTGTTAAATATAAAGTTTTGCTGATTGTTTTTAAGTGTCTGCACTGTATAGGCCCAATGTATCTGAGTGAGCTCTTGCAGCCGTACACTCCACGTAGGGCTCTGAGGTCAGCTAACCAGCTTCTCCTGGCTGTTCCTAAAGCCAGGCTTAAATCCAGAGGTGATAGAGCCTTTTCTGTGGCAGCACCATGACTCTGGAATGATCTTCCGCTGACTGTCAGGTCCTCAGAGTCTGTGGGACAGTTTAAGTCCAGACTGAAAACCCATCTCTTCTTCCTGGCTTTCAACACTGGCTAAGTGGTGTATGCTTTGCTCTGCTATTTTGCTCTGTATTTTTAGATTTTTTATTTATTTATTTTTATTCTTTTCCTTTCTTAATATTTTACACTTTTGTATTGCTATTATTGTGAAACACTTTGGTCAGCTGCAGCTGTGTTGTAAATGTGCTATATAAATAAATTTGAATTGAACTGAATTGAATTGAAAGAACCAAAAGAATAAAGTTTATCAGTTTGAACATTAAATATCTTGTCTTTGTGGTGCATTCAATTAAATATAGGTTGAAAAGGATTTGCAAATCATTGTATTCTGTTTTTATTTACATTTCACACAACGTCCCAACTTCATTGGAATTGGGGTTGTACTTTTAAGGCAGGCCAAAAATTCTAAAGAGAACCTCAACACCCTAAGAATTGCTGTTGACAATATATCCTACTGTGCAAAAATGTTAGAATCCTGATGGTCATCACCTGATTTTCACAATGATTGAAGCTCAAGAACACACATGCACAGTGTAGCGTTTAATACACACCAGCTATTAATCCAATTTCACACTTTGGGTCTTCATAGGCACAGCTCATCATGGTCCCAACTGTGTCATTCAATATGGCTGCAATGTCCAGGTCAAACTCCTATTGGTATACACATGAAAGAACACACACCCACACAATGTGCAGTCAAAATGAGTGCAGGGTCAGCTCTGATGTGATGACTGCAGTGACATATTCTTATGCTGCAGTCTAGTTCTGGAAAGTGACCTTGAATGATCATCCAGTTAAATATAAAGATAACAGTAATACAAGAACATTTTCCTCCATTTACAGTGAGGAAAATAAGTATTTGAACACCCTGCGATTTTGCAAGTTCTCCCACTTAGAAATCATGGAGGGGTCTGAAATTTTCATCTTAGGTGCATGTCCACTGTGAGAGACATAAGCTAAAAAAAAAAAAAAAAATCAGTAAATCACAATGTATGATTTTTTTTAATAATTTATTTGTAAGTTACTGCTGCAAATAAGTATTTGAACACCTGTGAAAATCAATGTTAATATTTTGTACAGTAGCCTTTGTTTGCAATTACAGAGGTCAAACGTTTCCTGTAGTTCTTGACCAAGTTTTCACACACTGCAGCAGGGATTTTGGTCCACTCCTCCATACAGATTTTCTCCAAATCTTTCAGGTTTGGAGTTTCAGCTCCCTATAAAGATTTTCTATTGAGTTCAGGTCTGGAGACTGGCCAGGCCATTCCAGGACCTTGAAATGCTTCTTGCGGAGCCCTTCCTTAGTTGCCCTGGCTGTGTGTTTGGGGTCATTGTCGTGCTGGAAGACACCAGCCATGATCCATCTTCAATGCTCTTACTGAGGGAAGGAGGTTGTTTGCCAAAATCTCGCAATACATGACCCCACTCATCCTCCCTTCAATGTGGGGCAGTCGTTCTGTCCCCTTTTCAGAAGTGCACCCCCAGAGTATGATGTGTCCACCCCCATGCTTCATGGTTGGGATGGTTTTCTTGGGGTTGTTCTCATCCTCTAAACATGGTAAGTGGAGTTGATTCCAAAAAGCTCTATTTTGGTCTCATCTGACCACATGACCTTCTCCCATGCCTTCTCTGGATCATCCAGATGGTCACTGGTGAACAAACGAGCCTGGACATGTGCTGGGTTGAGCAGGGGGACCTTGCTGCCCTGCAGGATTTTAAACCATGACAGCATCATGTGTTACTAATGTACACTTTGTGACTGTGGTCCCAGCAATCTTCAGATCATTGACCAGGTCCTCCTGTGTAGTTCTGAGCTTTCTCAGAATCATCCTTACCCCACAAAGTGAGATCTTGCATGGAATCCCAGACCGAGGAAGACTGACAGTCATCTTGTGTTTCTTCCACTTTCTAATAAATAATCATAACAGTTGTTGTCTTCTACCAAGCTGCTTGCCTGTTGTCCTGTAGTCCATCCCAGCCTTGTGCAGGTCTACAGTTTTGTCCCTGGTGTCCTTAGACAGCTCTTTGGTCTTGGCTATGGTGGACAGGTTGGAGTGTGATTGATTGAGTGTGTGAACAGGTGTCTTTTATACGGGTAACAAGTTCAAACAGGTGCAATTAATACAGGTAAAGAGTGCAGAATAAGAGGGCTTCTTAAAGAAAAATTAACAGGTCTGTGTGAGCCAGAATTCTTGCTGGTTGGTAGGTGTTCAAATACTTATTGGCAGCAGTAACATACAAATAAATTATTTTAAAAAATCATACATTGTGATGTCTGAATTTTTTTTTTTTTTAGATTATGTCTCTCACAGTAGACATGCACCTAAGATGAAAATTTCAGACCCCTCCATGATTTCTAAGTGGGAGAACTTGCAAAACCGCAGGGTGTTCACATACTTATTTTCCTCACTGTATATTCCCTATTTTAGAGACCCATTAATCCAAAGGTGTCATACTGATTCCAGAAAGGGCCAAGAGGGTGCAGGTTTTCTTTGTAACCACCCACTGCACCAGATGATTTCACTGATTAACATCACTTTGAGCAGATGGAATCAGTTAATCAGTGAAATCACCTGGTGCAGTGGGTGGTTACAAAGAAAACCTGCACCCTCTTGGCCCTTTCTGGAATCAGTTTGACACCTGTGCGATTAATCCCTGGGTGCAGGGTGTATTTCTGATCTCAGCCTGTATTCACAGCGTCTCACTTTTTCCACATTTTGTTATGTTACAATGTTATTTCAAAATGGAGGAAATTCAGTTTTTCCATCAAACATCTACTCACAACATCCCATAATGACAATATGAAATTTTTTTGTTAATTTTTGAAAATTTATTAAAAATAATAATAAAAAAAATCTAAGAAATCACATGCACATACGTATTCACACCCTTTGCTCAATACTTTGTTGATGCACCTTTGGCAGTAATTACAACCTCAAGTCTCCTTGAATATGATGCCACAAGCTTGGCGCACCTATCTTTGGGCAGTTTTGTCCGTTCCTCTTTGCAGCACCTCTCAAGCTCCATCAGGTTGGATGGGGAGTGCTGGTGCACAGCGATTTTCAGATCTCTCCAGAGATGTTCAGTCAGATTCAGGTCTGGGCTCTGGCTGGGCCACTCGAGGACATTCACAGAGTTGTCCTGAAGCCACTCCTTTGATATTTTGGCTGTGTGCTTAGGGTCATTGTCCTGCTTAATGTTAGTGTCTCCCTGCTTAATGTCTGCCCCAGTCTGAGGTCAGGAGCGCTCTGGAGCTTTTTTTCATCCAGGATGTCTCTGTACATTGCTGCATTCATCTTTCCCTCAATCCTGACTAGTCTCTCAGTTCCTGCCACTGAAAAAAATCCCCACAGCATGATGCTGCCACCACCATGCTTCACTGTAGTGATGTGCCTGTTTTCCTGCAAACATAATGCCTGGCTTTCACACCAAAGAGTTCAATCTTTGTCTCAGCAGACCATAGAATTTTGTCTCTCATGGTCTGAGAGTCCTTCAGGTGCCTTTTCGTAAACTACAGGCGGGCTGCCATGTGCCTTTTACTGAGGAGAGGCCTCCATCTGGCCATTCTACCATACAGGCCTAATTTGGTGGATTGCTGCAGAGATGGTTGTCTTTCTGAAAGGCTCTCCTCTATCCACAGAGGAATGCTGGAGCTCTGACAGAGTGACCAATGGGTTCTTGGTCAGTTCCCTGACAAAGGCCCTTCTCCCCTGATCGCTCAGTTTAGACGGGTGGCCAGCTCTAGGAAGAGTCCTGGTGGATCTGCACTCCCTCCATTTATGGATGATGGAGGCCACTGTGCTCATTTGGGACCTTCAAATCAAATGTTTCTGTACCCTTCCCCAGATTTGTGCCTTTAGACAATCCTGTCTCAGAGGTCTGCAGTCATTTCTTTTGATTTCATGCTTTGTTTGTGCTCTGGCATACACTGTCAACTGTTGGACCTTATATGTAGACAGGTGTGTACTTTTCCAAATCACGTCCAGTCACCTGAATTTACCCCAGGTGGACTCAAATTAAGCTGTAGAAACATCTCAAGGATGCACCTGAGCTCAATTCTGAGCTTCATGGTAAATGCTGTGAATACTTTATGTGCATGTGATTTCTTTCTTCTTCTTTTTTTTTTTTTAATGTATAAATTTGCAAAAAAAAAAAAAAGTTTTTAGTTAGTTCATAAAGTCCATTGACATCCAAAAATTTGCTCACGATCCCCCACCCCCCACCCGCAATGTTAATGTTAACACTATAACAGTCGCCACTGAGACCAGAGCTATTCCAGATATGCAATGCATTTTGTGTCGTTGTAAAACTGAACTTCTTTGTAAATTGTCAAAATCAATTTAATGCATGTCATAGGTTCATGTCTCAACATGCCATGTAAAAGTGGAGCATTATTCTTTCACAGCAAACCTTGTGCAATTGTTTTTTGTTGTGTTTTTTAAATCATGTTAATAGCATTTCTGTTTGAATTTGGCTCACGTTGCGTCTCTTGATGGCTTCTTTCAGCATTCCAACAACATCATGTCCTTCACAGTTTGTGGCCTTGAAGCCTTTGGTCCAGCTCACCAGTGTCCCCTTAAAGACAAACAGAAGTTAAATTAATTTTACTGAAAACATAAATCCCTGTGACCCTTGATTGCAGTAAGCGGGTATAGAAATTGATTGAATGAAGGAAAACATAAATGTCCACCCACCACTAATCTGATACTTTAAAACCCATAATTTCTTTCTCTGGGATGTTTGTACCAACCTTCCTGCGAGAATAATATTTATTTTGCTGACAGTGTGAATATTAAACATTCTTCATGGAATTGGACAGTACAATGTTGGCCTAAATAAGAATTACTGCATCATGTTTATTCACAAAAGGTTATCTATATAATAATAGCCAAGTGGCCTTGTGTGTGTGTGTGTGTGTGTGTGTGTGTGTGTGTGTGTGTGTGTGTGTGTGTGTGTGTGTGTGTGTGTGTGTGTGTGTGTGTGTGTGTGTGTGTGTGTGTGTGTGTGTGTGTGTGTGTGTGTGCGCGCGCGCGCGCATGCGTATGTATGGCTTCAATCACACAAAAACTGGGGAGAACTGACATGTGCCATTTGGTATGCTTATGTATTTTGGGTCAAGGATGAACACTGCGAAAACAGAAAGTTGATAGAACAAATAATTTTGGAGAAATTAGCAATTTTATCTAACAAGTAAACAGTGGACATTATGCTACAATGCATCATGGAAGTTTGGGGTTTTGGGGTTTTAAATGTTATTGTGTAAGTTTAACAGTGTTGTTGGTGTTATTTATTTATTGTGTTTTTGTTGTTAAATTGGTTTAGTTAGTTTGGTTAAGACTCATGTTGCTGTTACCATGAGTGACTTAAGTTTCATGTTGGTACCATGAGTGAAATGTGTAGTGTTTTTAATGTCTTCCGCCACCGTCTTTGTTTGTCAAATTGAAAGCACCTGCTTACAGCAGCTGTACGTGCAACTTTGATCACAAAGAAAAGAAACTGGACAGCTGATATTTGCCGTCTGGTATGCTTATTTATTTTGGGTGAAGGATGAATGCTGTGAAAGTGGAACATTGATCGGACTAATATTTTTGGAGAAGCTATGGATATTAGCTAACAACACTGAATAATGGATGTTGCTAACTACACATGCCTTTCCAGCAGGAGGTGATAAGTCACCTTTATATTAAAAGTGTGAGTGCAGTGAGTGATTTTATTTAGTAAGTCAAAAGTACCATAATATAATTCTAAATACATGAAAAATACATGAATGACACCAGAAAGTGAAAACACTTATTTCCATTGTGGTCCATTTAAAAATCAAATGACAAAATAGAAGTAAAAATAAAATAACATTGCGTCAGGAAGGGCATCCGGCGTAAAACCTGTGCCAAATCAACATGCAGATGCACCTTGGATTTGCTGTGGCGACCCCGAGTGCAAACAAGGGAGCAGCCGAAGGGACTTACTAGTGTGTATATGACAACATTCAGACCTGTTCCATTGCTAATAAGATGAGTTAAACCACATGTTCTTCAATGCTTAAAACTTCTACTGCATACTGGATCCAAAGTATGTTCTGGATCACACTCAAAACAAAATCTCTCATTTTGTAGGACATTATCCAGCTGCTCACCTAATTTTATCAACATCCACTCAACTGTTTGAGTTAAATGTTATGTGCAAAACATTCTTCTGGTTCTCAGTTTCATAACATATTCCAGATCACTTCCAAAATGATGTCACTAATTTCCCAGAACATTATCCATCTGGGGCATTATGTGCAAAGACTTGTGTGGATTTCCTACTGAAACATGGCGTACGCCAAAACCCAGAAACTGGCGTAAGCACAAAAATATCCATATGTATCAAAGAGTGGGTTACGCATGGATCCAAGCACGTTCTGTTAATACATCCCACTGAAAGTGGTATTGAGCACACATGCACACGCACCAAGCTCCTCCCTTTCCACGCCCCTATTTTAATATGCAAATGCATGTAAATAGGCCCTTGGAGCTGGGATTCCCCCTCCATCAGATCAGTCAACATGAACACAGAAAAGAAATTATACAGAGTGTGAACTACATATGACTGGGCATAACATGGAGACACGCAGGGATAGTCTATTTGGGACTCTGTCACACGGAATAAACATGAAACGGTAAAAGAGTTAGTGTGAGCATGTGTGTGTCAGGCCACAACACTGTGGGCTCAGGACAGCGCACACACACTGAAGTTAAAACAGTGAGGGACGCCTCAGCTAACAGTGTGTGACATTCACAAGTTTACATACACGTTTATTGACAAATATGGAACACGGGGAGAAAATCAGGGACCCGTTAAGAAGCTGTAGCTTCATGATCAAGAAACAAAAAAATAGTAATAATAACAAAAAACATATCTGAATGCACACATGCCCAAATGTGCCTGTGCTGGTTTCATTCTGAACAATTTATGCAAATAAACTATTAACTCATTGCACATGTGCCAGACGGGGGCATGGAATACGGGGTGACACGGGGGGGTATCTGGTGGAGTTATGGTTAGGAGAAGACGTTAGGGTTAGAATAGTAAAATAAAAAAATGCATCACAGAAATGTCACTCATTTCGCGACGGGAGCATGAAAAAAATGAGACTAGGCTGCCCCAACCACGCTTGTCAGCATGAATGAGTCATGCATTGAACCAAGCCACCTAGCCACAATGTTAGTTTGATGCATTTGTGCATCACATATGGTTTGAACATTGATGGAATGAAATTGTTCCCTATTAACAAAAACAAATTCAATTACATTAGAGAACCGACTCTTGCTGCAAATTGCTTTTTAATGTTGGAATGTGATGAACCTGGATAACATTCGGATGATTCCATCCCACACAGCTGGCATGGCTCAGCTCAAGGTTGACTGGCGCACTCCTGACTGACCAGCCAGCTGCCACTTGAATGCCCATGTTGCCAAGAAACCCAGTGTGGTCAGCCCCTGTGAGGGAACAGATAACACCTGGCTCCTCGCCATATTGCGCTCTGGGCCGACTGCTGTTCTGCGCGCAACTCCAGTGACAGTGGCCTTGGTAACCAAAATTGGTTTATGAGCCAATTATCGTCATTCGCAAGTAGTGCAATAGCTGTAGAAACATGCGCACGCCAGCCAGGATTTTTGCATGATGCACCGCACATTTCCACGATCATTTCATTTTTGATACATGTAAACGTTGACGTGGAGACGGACGTATGCCACGTTTGGTGCATATGCACCCATTGTACATGAGGCCCCTGCTCTCCAAACTTCATTGAAATCTGGGCATTACTTCTTGAGTCATCTTACTAACAAACAGACACACAAAGAACCAAATGCCCGTGAAAACATTACCTCCTTTGCAGAGGCAGTTAATGGAATTAATAAATTACACAGGCACATTGACAAATCTAAACTCACTTTCAAAGTAGCTATCCTTTAAAAAAAAATCCCCAAAAACTTATTTTGAACTATGGAAAGAAATTACAGAGAACAGCTGTGGAAGCATCGGCTTCATTACATACATTTGCTTAGCAACAAATACAAATAATTTAAGCATTAGAGTTTATGTAGATACACAAAAACGGTTGTGTATTATGCAAAGTCATATTTTACATAGTCAGTTTTTAAAATTATTTTATAGATTCTGCTGGCATTTTATTATTTCTTTTCTCATTTTTGCCCTCTGTGCTATTTACTACTACTACTACTACTACTACTGCTACTAATAATAATAAGAGCAATCAGACATTTCTGATGTCCGCCAATCAGGATCTGGATCACCTCCACAATTCAGTGGAATATTCCATGCCCTAATATCTATCTGTGGTGCAAATTTGGTGAGAATCTGTGAAGTAGGTTTGGCGTAATCCTTCAAAGCCTATATAAAGTGAAATCTTGATCAAGAATCCGGATCACCTCCAAAATTTAATGAAGTCTTCCATGCCCTAATATCTATCTGTGGTGCAAATTTGGTGAGAATCTGTGAAGTAGTTTTGAAGAATTCCTTCAAAGCCTATATAAAGTGAAACTTGGTCCAGAATCGGGATCCGGATCCAGATCACCTCCAAAATTTAATAGGTTCTTCTGTCGCCCAACATCTATCAGTGGTAAAAATTTCGTCAAAATCCAACGTAATCCTGCTAACAGGCAGGCAGACAGACCCACAAATAAATAAATGCCGATGATTTTATAATGTCCTTGGTGGACGTAATGATACATGCATAAAGGGCACACAAATTCATCCATAAATATATTATTGACCTTTAAGAGAAGTGTAATAGACTTTTTATGATTTTCCAGCATTCTCTAGCTTGTGGTTTTCTTGCAATATGAGTTTTCACCTGTTTTGAGATCAAGGTGCAATGACAATAACTACAACTATCAGTTTTGTAGCACTCAGTTGTTTTATTTGTTTATTTATTTTTACTAATAATAAAACATGAGACGAAAATGATGCCCCAGTGTGCCATATTTAAATCTGTAAAACTGCCTTACTTCTGTTGTTAAAAGCTCACAGTGATGACAAGCAGATGTTGAAACTCACTGTGTCAATCGCTGTCTGCTCGCAGGGGAACGAGAAGGTGAAGCCCGCGGGAAGATGAGTGTTCTTCAACCCCATGTAGTCCAGGAAGTCACCGATGCACTCGGCTATATGATCAAACAACTGAAAACAGACAAGGAGGTGCCATTTAATTACAGTAAGTGTCAGCTGTCCTGACTTAATGCAACTTTCAGTGGTACTACTGTACTTTGGCCACAGACACTAATGTAAGAATGCATTTTAAGATTTCTAGGCTTCAGTAAGAGTGTTAATAGGTTATGATATGAACACTATGTCTGGATACATCTTCACTATTTTAGCATTAAGATGAAAATAATGAATTAATTACTTATTTACTTTTCTAAAATGTGCATGTAGTTGTTAGTTGTGCAGCACGGTGGTTAGTATGGTTGCCTCACAGCAAGAAGGTCATGGGATCAATTCTCACTTATGGCCTTTCTCTGTAGGGTTTGCATGTTCTCCCCATGTTTGTGTGGATTCTGTCTGGGGGCTCCGGCTTCCTCCCACAACCAAGACATGCAGGTTAGGTGAACTGGACACTTTAAATTGTCCGTAGGTGTGCATGCGGGTGTGAATATGTTTGTTTGTCTATATGTGCCCCTTCGACAGACTGGCGTCCTGTCCAGGGTGTACCCCGCCTCAGCCCCTACGACTGCTGGGATAGGCTCCAGCCCCCCGTGACCCTTAATTGGAGGAAGCGGTTGAAGATGAGCGAGTGAGTGAGTTGTCAGTTATTGTTCATTGAATCCCATTCTGTGGGGTTTCTCCCATTTTGCTTTGGAGATTTGACTTTTCTGATATAATTCCAGCTGTGCAGGGAAAATGGGGTATGGGTGGTTTTGAACCAGAGATATATTGTTTGGGAACATACATCTGTGAAGAGAAAGGATGGGTGTCAAGTGTGCTGGTTAAAATTGGCCAAAGTCAAAGTATGACAGGTTTTTAACAAAAAAAAAAAAAATAAAATAATAATAATAATAATAATAATAATAGAACGTGTACTTTTTAGGCTCTGAGGCCCATCAGGTGGGAAACCAGTCTGACACAGGTTACATCCCCAGCAAAGGGCGGGACTCATTTACAGCTGGTTAGACTGAGACAATGTAGATGAAGTGTCTTGTCCGAAGACAGAGACAGGTAGTCTGAAACACACACCCTGAATCAAACCCCACTGTACAACCCCTGGCAAAAATTATGGAATCACCGGCCTCGGAGGATGTTCATTCAGTTGTTTAATTTTGTAGAAAAAAAGCAGATCACAGACATGACACAAAACTAAAGTCATTTCAAATGGCAACTTTCTGGCTTTAAGAAACACTATAAGAAATCAAGAAAAAAAGATTGTGGCAGTCAGTAAGAGTTACTTTTTTAGACCAAGCAGAGGAAAAAAAATATGGAATCACTCAATTCTGAGGAAAAAATTATGGAATCACCCTGTAAATTTTCATCCCCCAAATTAACACCTGCATCAAATCACATCTGCTCATTGACATTGACCCTATGCCATGACATTGACCCTATGTGTCTTTTTGCAAGGAATGTTTTTGCAGTTTTTGCTCTATGGCAAGATGCATTATCATCTTGAAAAATGATTTCATCATCCCCAAACATCCTTTCAATTGTCCAAAATATCAACATAAACTTGTGCATTTATTGATGATGTAATGACAGCCATTTCCCCAGTGCCTTTACCTGACATGCAGCCCCATATCATCAATGACTGGAAATTTACATGTTCTCTTCAGGCAGTCATCTTTATAAATCTCATTGGAAAGGCACCAAACAAACGTTCCAGCATCATCACCTTGCCCAATGCAGATTCGAGATTCATCACTGAATATGACTTTCATCCAGTCATCCACAGTCCACAATTGCTTTTCCTTAGCCCATTGTAACCTTGTTTTTTTCTGTTTAGGTGTTAATGATGCCTTTCGTTTAGCTTTTCTGTATGTAAATCCCATTTCCTTTAGGCGGTTACTTACAGTTCGGTCACAGATGTTGACTCCAGTTTCCTCCCATTCGTTCCTCATTTGTTTTGTTGTACATTTTTCGATTTTTGAGACATATTGCTTTAAGTTTTCTGTCTTGACGCTTTGTCTTCCTTGGTCTACCAGTATGTTTGCCTTTAACAACCTTCCCATGTTGTTTGTATTTGGTCCAGAGTTTAGACACAGCTGACTGTGAACAACCAACATCTTTTGCAACATTGCGTGATGATTTACTCTCTTTTAAGAGTTTGATAATCCTCTCCTTTGTTTCAACTGACATCTCTCATGTTGGAGCCATGATTCATGTCAGTCCACTTGGTGCAACAGCTCTCCAAGGTGTGTTCACTCCTTTTTAGATGCAGACTAACGAGCAGATCTGATATGATGCAGGTGTTAGTTTTGGGGATGAAAATTTACAGGGTGATTCCATAATTTTTTCCTCAGAATTGACTGATTCCATATTTTTTTCCTCTGCTTGGTCTAAAAAAGTAACCGTTACTGACTGCCACAATCTTTTTTTCTTGATTTCTTATAGTGTTTCTTAAAGCCAGAAAGTTGCCATTTGAAATGACTTTAGTTTTGTGTCATGTCTGTGATCTGCTTTTTTTCTACAAAATTAAACAACTGAATGAACATCCTCCGAGGCCGGTGATTCCATAATTTTTGCCAGGGGTTGTATATGTTGGCAGTCCAGCTGCCCCAACCGTGCTGTCCAGCTCCACATTTGTACTTGAATCAGTCTACCACATGATGGCGCCATAGCTTAAAGAATACACGAGGAGTTCAAGCAGATATAGAGTTCTATATAGTGCAGCAGATAACTGAAACAATCCTTCAAATGACGAAACAAGCACCAAATTCAGCACAAATACATTTCGAAAAAACCAACTGGCCACTTGAATTTTCAATAGGCAGCCAGGTAAGAATAAGAATGAATAAGAATAAGAAAGAACTTTATTAATACCAAAGGAAATTTTTTTCAGGGTGCCGAAACAGTAAATGGTAAACATTGCTTCTTTTTTATTTTCACAATGAGAACAATGAGAACACCATGTTTATGCAAAATGACTGAAATACACTTGCACAAGATGTTTGACAGTATTGCACATAGCTCTGAGTACCTGAAAACTCTGATCGTTATGTATTGCAGGCAGGGGTCATTTGAGGAATTACACAAGGGTCTAAATTTAAAAATGCTCCAATCATATTGAAAACAATACTGCATTATTTGTCTGATCATAAATATTCCAAAAAGGTATAGTTTGGATGATCTATGACTGAATGTTTTGGAGTTATGGGGTAAAAACAACAAGACTGGTGATAAAGGTCCATTACAGCAGTGATTTTCAACCTTTTTTGAGTCGCGGCACCCTTTTTATATTTACAAAATCCTGCGGCACACCACCAACCAAAATAATATTATAATGCTATTACCTCTGGTTTTGCGCAGAACCCAATTATCGCAATAGAAAATCGATACAGAAACATCGCATTTCGAAAATCCTCAAGCATTTTGCGCTCTGATCTCAAGTAGGGCTGTCACGATTACGAATTTCTGGAGACGATTAATTGTCAGACAAATAATTGCGATTGACGAATATATTGTCTATTTTTTTTCTTTTTTTTTCCCTTCTTTATATTCTACTATTGTAGTATAATTACACAACTCTGGAAGAACGTTTGGCTTCTGTGAGTGGAGAAACTGGGAATAGTGCAACATTTTTATTTTTATCTTCATTTTACATACAGTCCCAACTTTTTCTGATTTGTGGTTGTTTCTGTTGCATTTCTGAAATTGTTTCTCCTCATCAGTCACGTTTTGTGCTTAAACACTGCATTAAGCTCAAGACTGAACAAATAAATACCTTTGGAACATAACAGCTGTTAAAGTTCAGAGTTCTCACCTGCTTTTTGTGATCTGTGCGTCTGAACTTTTTTTTTTTGTGTATCTCAGTTCATTCATATATTCTCATTTTTTAAATATGTTTTTAAAGATATTTGACCGTTTATTTCATCTCATGATCTCATAAATTCAGCATACGACGCGCACATGGTGTGAACAGGACGGTAACGGCAGAATCACACCTTTAGAGAAAGTTCAGAGAGAAGTAAAAGCTTCACGTTTTCGTTTTGTTAACATGTTCACTCCATTTAAAATCCTCTCTCTGCTCCGCGCTCGCTGCGCACTGAACGTGTCGCGCCTGCATTCAGGAATCTCCCTCACTCACCCCCTCCCCTCCCTCACCCACCCCCTCCCCTCCCCTCCCCTCCCTCCCCCACCCCCTCCCCTCCCCCACCCCCTCCCCTCCCTCACCCACCCCCTCCCCTCCCTCGCAGTCTGCAGCCTGTTAACTCTGCGCGCGTGTACACACAGGCACAGACACACACACCGACAGCTCCGCATTTTAGACGGCTTTTGAAGGAGACGGCACTGTTTTAATCAGCCGTCAGCCTCCTTGTTATTGTCCCGCCTTAAGACGAGAGCGAGGCTGCAGCACGCGAGGCTGAGTCGTTTTATGCTTTATGGATAAAATAAATAATTCATGGTAATCGCGAATATGAAAAATACCCACGGCACCCCTGACGATCGATCACGGCACCCTAGGGTGCCGCGGCACCCCGGTTGAGAATCACTGCATTACAGTTTGTACAGGAGTCAAAAGTTAAAGTTGCTCCAGTTTTGTTAAAAAGTGGTGTAAATTATTGGTTCAACAAATGGATTAATAAATGGAATAGTTCTGACTGTGCTGAATGCTTGGCCTCCAAAGTAAAGGTCAAACAATGTCAACATCCATTGGATTCTATGACATGTGACATATGTTACCCTGTAACGTGATAAATAAGCATGACACATGGTGCAAACTATTCCTTTTTAAAATCCTATTAACTAAACCAATAATTTCTATCACTTTTTACCAAATTAAAGCAACTTTAACTTTTGACCCCTGTATAAACTGAAATTGACCTTTAGGAAAAAAGGCACATTGGTGCAACACAGATGTCTGTGCAAATAATTTATTAAAAGGTGCGAGATCATCTGTGTTGCATCGGCATGCCTTCTTTCCTCAAGTTTCGTCCTGACCTGTTTGCACCAAATTATTGTGCTTGAAACTGACCTTTGTCACCATTCTTGTTGTCTTTACCCCATAACTCCATAACATTCCATCATAGATAGTCCAAACTATACCTTTTTGGAATCTTTATGTTAAGACAAATAATGTGGTGTAGTTTTCAATATGACTGGAGCATTTTTACATTTTGACCCATTTCAAGGATTCTTCTGTAATCTGTTGCACTGATAGTAGGGGAGTTTGCTGAATGCAAGGAGAGGGTCGGTCAGTGGGATAGAACTTAGCCTGCCAAGATACAGAAATAAGTTTGATTCTTGGTCATGATATCTGTGTGTCCTTGGACAAAATACAAGCTGCATCGCCTTAGTCCATCCATCTACACTCCATACAGAAAGTATTCACGTGCTTCACTTTTTCCACATATTATGTTACAGTCTTATTTCAAAATGGATGAGTTTTTCCCCACAAAACACCCCTCACAACACCCCATAATAACAACATGAAAAACACCCCTCCCAAAAAAATTTTGTTTTGCAAATTCATTAAAAATGAAGAAAAGAAATCACATGTTCATACGTATTTGCACCCTTTGCTCGATACTTTGTTGATGCACCTTTGGCAGCAATTACAGCCTCAAACCTTCTTGCATATGATGCCACAAGCTTGGTGCACTTATCAATCAATCAATCAATCAATTTTTTTTTATATAGCGCCAAATCACAACAAACAGTTGCCCCAAGGCACCTTATATTGTAAGGCAAGGCCATACAATAATTATGTAAAACCCCAACGGTCAAAACGACCCCCTGTGAGCAAGCACTTGGCTACAGTGGGAAGGAAAAACTCCCTTTTAACAGGAAGAAACCTCCAGCAGAACCAGGCTCAGGGAGGGGCAGTCTTCTGCTGGGACTGGTTGGGGCTGAGGGAGAGAACCAGGAAAAAGACATGCTGTGGAGGGGAGCAGAGATTGATCACTAATGATTAAATGCAGAGTGGTGCATACAGAGCAAAAGAGAAAGAAACAGTGTATCGTGGGAACCTCCCAGCAGTCTACGTCTATAGCAGCATAACTAAGGGATGGTTCAGGGTCACCTGATCCAGCCCTAACTATAAGCTTTAGCAAAAAGGAAAGTTTTAAGCCTAATCTTAAAAGTAGAGAGGGTGTCTGTCTCCCTGATCTGAATTGGGAGCTGGTTCCACAGGAGAGGAGCCTGAAAGCTGAAGGCTCTGCCTCCCATTCCACTCTTACAAACCCTAGGAACTACAAGTAAGCCTGCAGTCTGAGAGCAAAGCGCTCTATTGGGGTGATATGGTACTACGAGGTCCCTAAGATAAGATGGGACCTGATTATTCAAAACCTTATAAGTAAGAAGAAGAATTTTAAATTCTATTCTAGAGTTAACAGGAAGCCAATGAAGAGAGGCCAATATGGGTGAGATATGCTCTCTCCTTCTAGTCCCCGTTAGTACTCTAGCTGCAGCATTTTGAATTAACTGAAGGCTTTTTAGGGAACTTTTAGGACAACCTGATAATAATGAATTATAATAGTCCAGCCTAGAGGAAATAAATGCATGAATTAGTTTTTCAGCATCACTCTGAGACAAGACCTTTCTAATTTTAGAGATATTGCGTAAATGCAAAAAAGCAGTCCTACATATTTGTTTAATATGCGCTTTGAATGACATATCCTGATCCAAAATGACTCCAAGATTTCTCACAGTATTACTAGAGGTCAGGGTAATGCCATCCAGAGTAAGGATCTGATTAGACACCATGTTTCTAAGATTTGTGGGGCCAAGTACAATAACTTCAGTTTTATCTGAGTTTAAAAGCAGGAAATTAGAGGTCATCCATGTCTTTATTTCTGTAAGACAATCCTGCAGTTTAGCTAATTGGTGTGTGTCCTCTGGCTTCATGGATAGATAAAGCTGGGTATCATCTGCGTAACAATGAAAATTTAAACAATACCGTCTAATAATACTGCCTAAGGGAAGCATGTATAAAGTGAATAAAATTGGTCCTAGCACAGAACCTTGTGGAACTCCATAATTAACTTTAGTCTGTGAAGAAGATTCCCCATTTACATGAACAAATTGTAATCTATTAGACAAATATGATTCAAATCACCGCAGCGCAGTGCCTTTAATACCTATGGCATGCTCTAATCTCTGTAATAAAATTTTATGGTCAACAGTATCAAAAGCAGCACTGAGGTCTAACAGAACAAGCACAGAGATGAGTCCACTGTCCGAGGCCATAAGAAGATCATTTGTAACCTTCACTAATGCTGTTTCTGTACTATGATGAATTCTAAAACCTGACTGAAACTCTTCAAATAGACCATTCCTCTGCAGATGATCAGTTAGCTGTTTTACAACTACCCTTTCAAGAATTTTTGAGAGAAAAGGAAGGTTGGAGATTGGCCTATAATTAGCTAAGATAGCTGGGTCAAGTGATGGCTTTTTAAGTAATGGTTTAATTACTGCCACCTTAAAAGCCTGTGGTACATAGCCAACTAACAAAGATAGATTGATCATATTTAAGATCGAAGCATTAAATAATGGTAGGGCTTCCTTGAGCAGCCTGGTAGGAATGGGGTCTAATAAACATGTTGATGGCTTGGATGAAGTAACTAATGAAAATAACTCAGACAGAACAATCGGAGAGAAAGAGTCTAACCAAATACCGGCATCACTGAAAGCAGCCAAAGATAACGATACATCTTTGGGATGGTTATGAGTAATTTTTTCTCTAATAGTTAAAATTCTGTTAGCAAAGAAAGTCATGAAGTCATTACTAGTTAAAGTTAATGGAATACTCAGCTCAATAGAGCTCTGACTCTTTGTCAGCCTGGCTACAGTGCTGAAAAGAAACCTGGGGTTGTTCTTATTTTCTTCAATTAGTGATGAGTAGAAAGATGTCCTAGCTTTACGGAGGGCTTTTTATAGAGCAACAGACTCTTTTTCCAGGCTAAGTGAAGATCTTCTAAATTAGTGAGACGCCATTTCCTCTCCAGCTTACGGGTTATCTGCTTTAAGCTACGAGTTTGTGAGTTATACCACGGAGTCAGGCACTTCTGATTTAAAGCTCTCTTTTTCAGAGGAGCTACAGCATCCAAAGTTGTCTTCAATGAGGATGTAAAACTATTGACGAGATACTCTATCTCACTTACAGAGTTTAGGTAGCTACTCTGCACTGTGTTGGTATATGGCATTAGAGAACATAAAGAAGGAATCATATCCTTAAACCTAGTTACAGCGCTTTCTGAAAGACTTCTAGTGTAATGAAACTTATTCCCCACTGCTGGGTAGTCCATCAGAGTAAATGTAAATGTTATTAAGAAATGATCAGACAGAAGGGAGTTTTCAGGGAATACTGTTAAGTCTTCTATTTCCATACCATAAGTCAGAACAAGATCTAAGATATGATTAAAGTGGTGGGTGGACTCATTTACATTTTGAGCAAAGCCAATAGAGTCTAATAATAGATTAAATGCAGGGTTGCTGTCATTCTCAGCATCTGTGTGGATGTTAAAATCGCCCACTATAATTATCTTATCTGAGCTAAGCACTAAGTCAGACAAAAGGTCTGAAAATTCACAGAGAAACTCACAGTAACGACCAGGTGGACGATAGATAATAACAAATAAAACTGGTTTTTGGGACTTCCAATTTGGATGGACAAGACTAAGAGTCAAGCTTTCAAATGAATTAAAGCTCTGTCTGGGTTTTTGATTAATTAATAAGCTGGAATGGAAGATTGCTGCTAATCCTCCGCCCCGGCCCGTGCTACGAGCATTCTGACAGTTAGTGTGACTCGGGGGTGTTGACTCATTTAAACTAACATATTCATCCTGCTGTAACCAGGTTTCTGTAAGGCAGTATAAATCAATATGTTGATCAATTATTATATCATTTACCAACAGGGACTTAGAAGAGAGAGACCTAATGTTTAATAGACCACATTTAACTGTTTTAGTCTGTGGTGCAGTTGAAGGTGCTATATTATTTTTTCTTTTTGAATTTTTATGCTTAAATAGATTTTTGCTGGTTGTTGGTGGTCTGGGAGCAGGCACCGTCTCTACAGGGATGGGGTAATGAGGGGATGGCAGGGGGAGAGAAGCTGCAGAGAGGTGTGTAAGACTACAACTCTGCTTCCTGGTCCCAACCCTGGATAGTCACGGTTTGGAGGATTTAAGAAAATTGGCCAGATTTCTAGAACTGAGAGCTGCTCCATCCAAAGTGGGATGGAGCAGCTATCTGGGCAGTTTTGTCCAGCCCTCTTTACAGCACCTCTCAAGCTCCATCAGGTTGGATGGGCAGTGTCGGTGCACAGCCATTTTCAGAGATGTTCAATCAGCTGCTGAAAAACATCCCCACAGCATGATGCTGCCTCCACCATGCTTCACTGTAGGGATGATGCCTGGTTTCCTCCAAACATGATGCCCAGCATTCACACCAAAGAGTTCAATCTTTGTCTCATCAGACCAGAGAATTTTGTTTTTCATGGTCTGAGAGTCCTTCAGGTGCTTTTTGGTAAACTCCAGGTTGGCTGCCTTGTGCCTTTTACTGAGGAGTGGGTTTCGTCTGGCCACTCTAACATACAGGCCTGATTGGTGGATTCCTGTAGAGATGGTTATCCTTCTGGAAAGTTCTTCTCTCTCCACACAGGAATGCTGGAGCTCTGACAGAGTGGCCATCGGGTTCTTGGTCACCTCACTGACTAAAGTCCTCCTCCCCCATCGCTTAGTTTAGACAGGTGGCCAGCTCTAGGAAAAGTCCTGCTGGATCTGAACTTCCTCCATTTATGGATGATGGAGGCCACCATGCTCACTGGGACCTTCAAAACAGCAGACATGTATCTGTACCCTTCCCCAGATTTATGCCTCAAGACAATTCTGTCTCGGAGGTCTACAGACAATTCCTTTGACTTCATGCTTGGTTTGTGTTCTGACATGTACTGTCAACTGTGGGACCTTATATGTAGACAGGTATGTGCCTTTCCAATTCATGTCCAATCAAATTAATTTACTCCAGGTGGACTCCAATTAAGCTGTAGAAACATCTCAAGGATGATCAGTGGAAACTGCATGCACATGAGCTAAATTTTGAGCTTCATGGCAAAGGCTGGGAAGACTTACATTCATGTGATTAGTTTGTTAATTTTAATAAATTTGCAAAATCTCAAAAAAAAAAAAAAAAGGAATTGGAATCAGGTTGTAACATAACAAAATGTGGAAAAAGTGACGCACTGTACTTTCCAGATGCACTGTGGTAAATGGTTTCCCATCTAGAGAGAACCACAGACTTTCTTCTGCTTCACACTACAGAATCTGTGGATAAGCTTCAGCACCAACGTGCCTCTGCTGATTGTATATTAAAAATGCTATATCCCTCACTGAATCAAGTACAAACTTATAAAGATTTGAAAGGTTGTTAAAGGACATGTCGCATGTGTCCCAGTTAGCAACACAACATCAAATTATTCATGATTGTAAGTCTCCCTGCGCACATGCACTCAAAATTAGTGGTTTCTGATGTTTTTTATTCCTCTCCCAAAGTGAGGAAACCGGTGTATTTCCAGAAAACATCTAACTCGGCAATTCTCCGCATTTGTCTGCGCGTGACGTAGTTAAGAGCAAAACAGAAACATCCCAGACAGAGAGAGACAGAGCAAAACTAATGAGGTTATGTCTGATAACAAAGCTTTGGAGCTTTTCTTTGAAAGCAGCGGCTCAGATTTACAGAGGAGACGACACACTTCACCCCGAAACGCTTAACTTTTTCAGAGTTTGTCAGATTTGGAACTTAAAGTGAAGCTGCTGTTTGTGTGGCAGCTGCTGGTTTACTGCTGCTGTGATCATGGATGTGCCTGGACACACAGATGTATGTCTCCTATTGGAAAAACTCAGAAAACACTATTTTCAGGACATAATGGAGTATCTAATGTGGCACGATCCTGACAGAAGTTGAGTTGAAGGCAGAGCTGCAATCGGACATTATGTGCATGCGACCGCGCGCAATCGAACCCAAGAGCAAGTGGACCTGGACATTATTCTCCTGCCAAGTGGAACTTGAAAATGATCTCTGGCTGTGGATCCAGAATCACACTTGTGTAAACTTTGGAATTAATCTGTGCCTCAACTCACTGAAGCACACGCTGAGACGCTTCTAGTAACTACGTCATCTGTAAGAAACACTCGAGTACTCGGAAGTCTCTGTAGCTGTTTGCTGCGAATGCTGTATACTTCTGGCCATCCGGTGGATCATCGGATGGCTACTAACAGCCTAAATCTAAATTGTTATGATTTCAGTGCAACATGTCCTTTAAGGTTGCAACAATTGCTGCACTGTTTCTTCATATTACTAAAGAACACATACAAGCAGGTTGTTAACTTTTGGTGATTTTATTGTGTATGAACAAGGTTGCTGTGAATGTTTTTGTGCAGCTATGAATTAATTTTACTGGTTAGGCCATGGGCCAGCATGATCCTGTGTGCACCCCCCCCAACTCTAAGAATTTGGTATCATTACAAAACCTAGGATGTCAAGATTACAAAAATAACTGGTAACAATAAAAATACTGGGGCTCACTATGGCATATGACAGCACTGGATTACTGCCCTGTCATTAACCATCATATTACAGAATACAACACTGTCAAAGAATGCCTGAGGCCACACGTGAAGTAGGTCAAGCCAAGCATACTTTGACATAGGGGTTTGTATGAAGGCATACCCTCTGATCTGAACAAGAAAGCTGTGCATATAATTCAAAATGTAGTCGATATAAAGACAGCTTTCATTTAGTGTCTTATATGTTCTATTTGCTTAATAATCGGATATTGTGTTTTTGCTAGCGTAGGTCAATAAAAGTGCTCATATGTCATAGTGAGTGCATGCTGGACCATGCTGACCCATGGCCTAGGTGTTCACATGAAAATCTTGCAAGACCAGTTGCTCAACTACTGCTTGTTGCTTAATGTTGACTAATTATACTGTATTTGTTGTCTCTCCAAAACCTGATTCTGTTTTGGGTTTTTTTCCTCTGTGTTTGAGGTGTGGTTCCATCCAGAGACGGGTGTGGTGTGTGTTTCTGCAACCCTCTTGTCCTGTGCACTGGCAAAATTTCCTGTATGTTCGTTTTGTAAAATGTGTCGGTAGCATGTTCAAAGCAGCGGGTCACCCCTTTGAGTCTGGTCTGCTTGAGGTTTCTTCCTCAAATCATCAGAGGGTGTTTTTCCTTTCCACTGTCACCTTTGTACTTGATCTGGGGATTGGTAAGGTTAGACCTTACTTGTGTGAAGTGCCTTGAGGCAACTTTGTTGTGATTTGGCACTATATAAATGAAAATAAATTGAATCGACTACTGCTGATCCCCATACTTGTGTTTTTTTCCTCTTCGAGTTGCTTTTGCTAAAGAGTTCCACATTACTGCATGGCATTTTGGAGAATTTCATACCAGCAGTGTCCTTTCACTCAATGGACCCAAACAAAATCATAGACATGCTTTAGTTTATAGTTTAGTCAAATATTTGTATGATGTGTGTTGTGTGGGCCGCCAGAAGAGGAGGTACTGCTGGCCCACCACCAGAGGGCGCCCTGCCTGAAGTGCGGACTTCAGGCACGAGAGGGCGCTGCCGCCACGGACACAGCCGGGGGTGACAGCTGTCACTCATTATCTCCTGACAGCTGTCACTCATTCATGCTTCATCACCTCACTCCATAAAACCCGGACGTCATCTCCACCTCATTGCCGAGATATCGTCGAACCGTTCAGGTAGTATTCTCAGCCTTAAAAGTAAACTGTGTCAGTCTGAACTCTTTTTTGCAGCCGTTTTCCTGTGGTGTTCCTTGTCTGTGAGACCGGCGTTCGGTGTGACCAGCGACGGAGTCGCTTCACACCTCTACCAGATAAGTGGGTAGACAGGAGCTGCACGAGTGTGTGTTAGAGGTGGAATTCCCACCGTTGTTGCTACTGGGTGTGCACACACCCATATCTTATTGTCTCTGCTCCCTGCCAACAGTACCAGATCCAACCTTCGAAGACGGTGGCCACCTGGGGACTCGGGACTTGGCGGCTCCAGTATTCCCCGGGTTCGGTGGCGGAGGAAATCGTGTGGTTCCGGCTCATCTCAGGACAGACGTCTTCTATCCTCGAGCCTGCCCACACGTCACCCTTGTGATTGACTGACTGTAAATTTCACATTCCTCTGTGTTGTGCTCATTCACAACAGTAAAGTGTTCATATTTGACTCTTTCATTGTCCGTTCATTTACGCCCCCTGTTGTGGGTCCGTGTCACTACACTTTCACAACAATGTGGACAATCTAAAATAATTAGATTGAAATGTTAAGAGTTTTGGCTATGCAAATAAAATTAAATAGAAACTGAATTTTTCTTTGGTTGAACTAACATTGTATTTTATGCTGTGAAATGGATTGCTGAGCCCAATGAACTTTATAAAATACATATTAACAGTATATATCTGTGTGTTGGTCCTACCTCTTCTCCTGTTCCCTGCATTATCTCCAGCGGTATGGTGTAGATCTTATGCTGCACTTGTATGTTGTTATACAGACCCGTTTTAAACTTCAACAACAAAACTCTGAAGTTGGTGCCTCCTAGATCCAAAGCAAGGTATTTTCCACGCTCTTGAAAAATACAAACAAATAAATCAATGAAAAAATAATAAACAATAAATGTTTTGTATAAATGATAATTTGATTAAGAAAATTGTGCTTTCATGATGTTAAAATGACATTTAAAGAATCACTTTTGAGGTTACTGGTATACTGACCAGTCAGTTTATTTATTTATTTAATTGGTAGTAAAGTTATGACAAGTCAATCCGGTTGTTGTTGGCAGTTTCCTCGCTTGCGAGGATAGTGGGAAGGCCTTTTTTTTTTTTTTTTTTTTAGTTTATTTTCTACAAGCCCTCTGGTGGCTGAAAAGTCTGATGCGGGATGCACAAGACCTGTTACACTTGGGGCAAATGAACACTTGAGTAGGCTGGGCTTGTGCTGCTGCCCGCTCTTTCTGTCTTTGACGCTTCTGGCGTGAGACCTCACTACTTTCTGCCTCAAACTTCAGGCTGGCGGATTTGATGCTGGAACGCCAGCTGAGTCTATCTGTAGCTAGATGCTGCCATGACTGATGCTGAATGCCTGCAAGGGAGAGCTGTTTCTTCAGCTGGTCCTTATAGCACTTTTTGGGGGCCCCTTGGTTTCATCTCCCTTCCTTGAGCTTGCCAAAGAGAATTAATTTCGGCATGTGTGTATCATCCATCCTGGCTATGTGGCCTGCCCAACAAAGCTGTTGTTTGAGGTTGTTAAGTGTGACGTAACGCATCATGTGATTTTCAACTTCCGGCTCCAAACAAAAAAGGCGCATTGAGAACTGCACTGAGACGATCTGATCAGGCTGCACTTAAACCGCTGCACACGGACAACAGCATTAACATTGCAACATAAAACTCTTTGTATATTGTGCCTAAAACTCTCCTGGATATATTAACTGGGTTTTTAGATGTTGTTACTGCGTTTGTTTTATGTAAAAATGTCAGACGCTCAGGTTGTTTCTCTGTTATTTTCAGTGGGAGTTGCTGTGAGCTGCGATCGCTTCCTGTTCATGTCGTTCGGGGAGAAAGTGAAGTTTGCACTTTAACGTCCTGTTTATTTTAATAAATATTTTTTTATTAACAAACAGACATGTATATTTTACCTATGCATAATAAAATATGTAAAGTAAAAGAAAAAAGTTTTATTAAGTGTTCTGAACATAGAACCAGACGAATGCGGTTAATGGCGGTGGAGGCGGAGAAGGGGGGGATGGAGGTTTGTGCACAATGTAAACACAAACTAAACTTAAACTGTAAATCCTTAAAAGGATCAAACAGACGTAACTATAATTGTAAACTTGGAGGTCTTTGGACCCGGAAACAGATTTATCACGTGATGCGTTACGTCAGCGCTTAACAACCGGATTAGCTGGTGAGGAAGTAGGATATGGGAGGACATTATAATTTGTAATGAAATGACACGCACATCCGAGTCTGTATTGGCGTGCAGGGTCAAGCAGACGAATAGCACAAAAAATGAAGTAAAGATCCGCACAGCCAGTTAGCTCCCAAACAAATCTTTAATAACACCGAGGGTGACGTTTCAGGCCTAGCCCTTCATCAGACATGTCTGCTGTGCGGATCTTTACTTCATTTTCAGGACATTATAATTTGCGTATAAAAATCCCACGAGGCCACAGAAGACATGGATGTGCATGAGATTACATTCAGAAAAAATAGCGCCAACACTAGCGTAAATACTACTGCTACCATTAGCGTTATCACCATCAGCAAGCAAAGCTAGCAGCAACGTTTGTGGCAAATTGAACTCTCATGTTAGCTGCAAGAGTCTCAACAGCAAAATGTTAGAACTCATTTCTACGTTTGAAGCGGATTTTCTTGGACAAGCAAAAATGATGTATATCAGTACTGTAGCAAAAATTACCCCACATCGGTGTGTGTCTGTGTGAATGGGTGAATATGAGGCATAATTGTAAAGCACTTTGAGTGTCTGATGCAGATGGAAAACCGCTGTACAAATGCAGTCATTTGCCATTTTACCGCTACACCCAAGGAAGCTAAACCAAAGGTGCACAACTGAATAGAAAGACATTCTGTGACAGCGTCTAACTTCAACATGACTGACAGTAAGTGTTTGGTCTTCTATTTTCTGAGCATTTGTAGTGTTGCTTTAAATTGTTGATAGAGACATTAGAACTTTGCTTTTGGGTGGGTCATATGCAGTGGTGGGCACAGCTAACCAAAAAGTTAGCTTCAATAACTGCTAATCCGCTAACTGAAAAGTTAACTTTTATAAAGCTAAACCGATAAACCGATAAAAAGTTTTCGGAAGTTACAGCTAACCGCTGGGGGAGGGCTGAGCTTCTCACAGCAGTTTGACTGTTGCAAAACACATGACAGGAACTAACATGTATGATTTTAGGGTTTACAAATGTTTTGTCTATTAAGTTTTACTCACTATGCCAGCAAAAAAATGTTAGCGGGCAGAAAGTTAGTGGAATTAAATTTCGCGGAAGCTAATTGTTCGGCTGATGGTTTTCGAAGTTAGCTGAAAAGCTAATCTGCTAATGAAAAAGTTAGCTTTGCTAATTAGCGGTTAGCAGATTAGCGGAACTGAACTCACCACTGGTCACATGTGGTAGGATCAGTCTGTGGTGGAGTTTGTCGCTTTTTTGTTTACTAGCCCAGACGGTAGATCAGTGTTGTGATATTGAATCAAAAAAGTCACTGTTTGCCTCCTGGGATTGCCAGTACTGCTCTGACCTGTGCCATCAGGAGTAGAATACACATAAGAAGGCAGCATCTTTATTGAGGAGGGACCTTTATGCTTCAGCCCCGCCTCCAGCCCCGCCCTCATCCTCATTTTGACCAAATGGAGCTGGCCTTCACTCAGTCTGAAGGATGACAGTATGTCATCTACCTGCAAAATAAGTAAGAGAAAAGCCACACTGTGAGTGTGGACACAACAGTGAGCAATTGCAGAGCAGTTTGACCTCTCGCCTGCGTGATGCCACTCGTTGGGCAACTGCCGCTACCAAGGCGGCTCCTTTGCTGCTGCCACTGTCTGATAGGACAAATCGTACGTGGCACTCAGGAACCAGACGACGCACTACCTTATGGAGACGTTTGGCGTATCTGAAACAGAAGGCGCATATGGTTTGGTTAATATTAACTGTAAAAATTTCAAACTTTGAATAGAATAACAATTACACAGTTTTGTTTTGTTTTGTTTCCAGGCAAACACAACAACTCTGAAGGAGTCATGAGGTTCTGCAGCTAGGAATGAAGAAATTTGGAGAGAGTCAAAGTTTTGCCAGTTGTATCACCAGTCACAGTTTTTTGGATTGGTGAAGCACAGAAGGATCTGAATACAAGAAATTTTTATCAAATCTCGGTTCAACTCCCCCATGTACCTTCTGTCAAACTCGAGCTGAAGTTTTAAGTCTTATTTTTTTTAAAAATCTTTCTCTCTGCCACTTCCCCATGAAGCTGTGAGTGGCGGTGCAACAGACAAAAGTTGCACTGTGCAGTCACAGCCACAGAAACCTGTGACTCCTTCAGAGTTGCCAGTTGTCTTGGTGGATTCTTTCACTGTTGTCTGTCTTGCATGGTCACTCATTTTTGAGAACTGCCAGCTCCAGATAGATTCACCGTGCATGCTGAAATCAGTGACAAATTTAAGATAATAATCCAATATTCAGTGAGTTGGAAATATTCATATATATCCACTCCCTGATTTGTCTCAAGAAAATTGGCTGTAAAATCAGTGCTGTAGCAATGATATTGATATTTAGTTTGTCCAATTACTTATGGTCTCCGAAAATGGAGGGACGCTGTATAAAATGCAATTCCTACATTACAGTTACTTTCAGATGCATTGAATTAAAGGTGATAGTCTACACTAAAAACAAATTATAATTGTTTCATTTTGTTTGTAGGCCCAAAGCAGATGGTTACCACACTGAGTTTGGTCTGCTTCAGATTTTTTCATATAATTAAAAAAAAATGTCTGTCAATAATGGCTATGAAATTGCTTGCTGTTACATGCCCACAGAAATTGTGCTATGTGTCCTCAAGTATCAAGCTTTTGGTGAAGCACTTGGCTGGGAAGCCTCAACACTTAAGTGAGGCTTCATCTTGCCATCACCTTTTGTCCTTTTGTTCTCTGTATACTTTTTTTAAATATGAAACATATGCACCAAATACAAGAAATACAAGAATACAAGAACTTGCTATTAGCACACACTCCATCAGCAGTTTGGCCTTTGTGTGTAACTGTAATTAGGATGTGATAAATGCAGGAGACAAATTTTGTCGGCTGTATGTACAATGATAATAAAGGCCCTGATTCTTTTTCGTCTCCTTCTTCTGTGTCTGCTTGCAAAGAGTCCTGACTAATCCAAAAGAACACTGAACACGAAGTCTTGTTGTCACAAGATGTAAACATGATAGGTACAATGGTGCAAAACAGTATACATACCCCTCAGTACAAGGGCAGCTGGTGTAAAACCCATGCCAAATCAACATGCAGCTCTACCTTGGATCTGCTGTGGCGACTCCCAGTGAAAAAAACGAGGGAACAGCCAAAAGGACTTACTTGCTATTTTAAAGTAATTGTCCCAACTGTGCATAACAACTTAACAACTTACTGTGGGTGAGTCTTGTACAGTGTTCCATCAACCCCAACAGTGATCCTTAAGGTTCTCAACTGTCGGGTTTTTTGGATCCGAGTCAAGATGGCCGCCAAGCCCGCAGCAACCAGGTTTGAAGATCTGAAGGACACAATAGTGCTGACATGCTGAACAGCAATGCAGTCCTCAGATGATGGGCTCAGATTCAGGCCAGTCAGAATGTTTCTTGTGTTCTTCAGACCGTCCTTATACCTGAGAGACAGAAGGACATGTTCAACGTGGAGCTGTTTTTGAACAAAGAACGTAACACAAACCGGCTTGCCATTACACTTCTAAACTCAAAGTTTAAAATTGCTAATGGAAACATAAATTTTGAAAAAACTCCCAAACATGGTAGAAAAGGTTTTTTGCTACCTTGAGGTGGTTTTCAGATGATATAGTTACGCAATATTTTGCATAATGTGAAATGATGGGCCATAATATCGCCAGATGACAAAAACAAGCTTCATTTGTGTAACATCTCATAATTCAAGCAGACAATTCACATCTGTGCTTTGTCAACATCTTACAATTATCACTATTATTTTGCACATACAGTGAGGAAAATAAGTATTTGAACATCCTGCCATTTTGCAAGTTCTCCCACTTAGAAATCGTGTAGGGGTCTGAAATTTGTCCACTGTGAGAGACATAATTTAAAGAAAAAAAAAATCCGGAATTCACAATGTATGATTTTTTAATGATTTATTTGTATGTTACTGCTGCAAATAAGTATTTGAACATCCTGTGAAAATCAATGTTAATATTTGGTACAGTAGCCTTTGTTTGCAATTACAGAGGTCAAACGTTTCCTGCAGTTTTTCACCAGGTTTTCACACACTGCAGCAGGGATTTTGGTCCACTTCTCCATACAAATCTTCTCTAGATCTTTCAGGTTTGGAGTTTCAGCTCCCTCCAAAGATTTTCTATTGAGTTCAGGTCTGGAGACTGGCCAGGCCACTCCAGGACCTTGAAATGCTTCTTACGGAGCCCCTCCTTAGTTGCCATGGCTGTGTGTTTGGGGTCATTGTCATGCTGGAAGACCCAGCCATGACCCATCATCAATGCTCTTACTGAGGGAAGGAGGTTGTTTGCCAAAATCTCGCAATACATGACCTCATCCATTCTCCCTTCAATACAGTGCAGTCGTCCTGTCCCCTTTGCAGAAGAGCACCCCCAGAGTATGATGTTTCCACCCCCATGCTTCACGGTTTGGATGGTTTTCTTGGGGTTGTTCTCATCCTCTAAACATGGTAAGTGGTGTTGATTCCAAAAAGGTCTATTCTGGTCTCATCTGACCACTGTCTCCCATGCCTCCTCTGGATCATCCAGATGGTCAATGGTGAACTTCAAATGGGCCAGGACATGTGCTGGCTTGAGCAGGGGGACCTTGCTGCCCTGCAGGATTTTAAACCATGACAGCATCATGTGTTACTAATGTAATCTTTGTGACTGTGGTCCCAGCTCTCTTCAGGTCATTGACCAGGTCCTCCTGTGTAGTTCTGAGCTTTCTCAGAATCATCCTTACCCCACAAAGTGAGATCTTGCATGGAATCCCAGACCGAAGGAGATTGACAGTCATCTTGTGTTTCTTCCACTTTCTAATAAATAATCATAACAGTTGTCTTCTACCAAGCTGCTTGCCTGTTGTCCTGTAGTCCATCCCAGCCTTGTGTAGGTCTACAGTTTTGTCCCTGGTGTCCTTAGACAGCTCTTTGGTCTTGCTATGGTGGACAGGTTGGAGTGTGATTGATTGAGTGTGTGAACAGGTGTCTTTTATACAGGTCTTTTATACAGGTAACAAGTTCAAACAGGTGCAATTAATACAGGTAAAGAGTGCAGAATAAGAGGGCTTCTTAAAGAAAAATTAACAGGTCTGTGAGAGCCAGAATTCTTGCTGGTTGATAGGTGTTCAAATACGTATTTGCAGCAGTAACATACAAATAAATTATTAAAAAATCATACATTGTGATTTGCGGATTTTGTTGTTTTTTTTTTTTGTTGTTTTTTTAAGATTATGTCTCTCACAGTGGACATGCACCTAAGATGAAAATTTCACACCCCTCCATGATTTTGAAGTGGGAGAACTTGCAAAACCGCAGGGTGTTCAAATACTTATTTTCCTCACTGTAGATGCAACAGAAAAGTGGCTACAGACAAAAAAAGGATCTTACTCTTCCATGGCTGCAACGTGCGCAGTTGTCACCTTTCCTTTGGTCCTCAGTGCATTGGGTACATGTCCATCAAACAGCAGCCCTTCTTTTGCCATTTTTAAGATGACCAACCTCACCAGCTCTCCCAGATAAAGCCCACTGACCATCTTCTCAAAGCTAACACAGAGACACAAAAGTAGGGTTCAGATTTGGTATTGTTTCACACATGCTCTGCAGTGTGGCCAAAAAAAGACATGAAAAAGACAGTTTTCCTTACAGTTGATGTTCTGGGTTGATGGAGGCTGCATCGACGTCCCTGTCAAACTCAGTGATATAATCTTTGAGTGCCCCGTCATCTCCAAAGGCTCCCCACTCAGTGTTCACACACATCCTGCCCTCGTCTCCCTCCACCAGGTCAATGTGACGCAGCTCCTCCATGTAGCACGCATTAGTACCTGTACCTAAACACACATTTTTGCATGCTACATTCATTTCACTGTTTTCCTGTACAGCATATGCTGGGTTGCAACAATTACAGGCTAAATAAGGCTGAATATGCATCTCGCCAGTCAAAACCTTCAGTTTCTTCCAAATACAAAGCATTCTTAGGTCAGATGGGGTATATAACTGGCAGCCTATCCAAGGTGTACCCCGCCTCTTACCCATTGACTGCTGGGAGGGACTAGTCTCCCCCCTCCCCATGATCCTTAACTGAAATTTGTGGGTTCAGAAAATGGAAGCATGGATGGATGTTCCTGTCCTTGCCTAGGTTCTCATCCCAGGTGGATATACTGTTTGACGACATTATGTGCATGGTGCAAGGTGAGTGCTGCAAATGCTTTTGGGGTATGTGTGCCAACAGGTTGGTGTTTACCTGATCCAAAATACAGCACAAACCAGGGTGCTGGGTGCAAAAACCAACTGATTGCAATAATTTTGATATGTCTTTGACAAAAAAATATAACTGATTGTGCCATTAATCCTTGAACTTATATCTGTAACTTGGCATTGACGACTGGGAGATTTCCTTCCAAAATGAAAATAGCTAATGTACCGCTGTTCAAATCGGGTGATAAACACATTTTCCCAAACTACAGGCCAATCTCACTCCTACCTCAATTTTCAAAAAGTCTGGAAAAAGTATCCATTAAGAGGTTGGATGATTTTATATCCAAACATCACATACTAAATGAGCAGGAATATGGATTTAGGAAAAATCATACTACTTCACTGGTGGTAATTGATTTTGTGGAACATATCACAAATGCAATTGAAAACAAATAGTACACTGTAGGGTTTTTGTTTGTTTTTTTTTCGACTTACAGAAAGCATTTAATACCATAGATCATACCGTATTATTGGATAAATTATGGAAGTGTGGCAGGGTGATACTTTGTTTTAATTAAACAGTCGGAGTCCCCTGGTCTGCACCAGTTCTAAGTCAGCATATGATTGGATTGCCAGTTACTTGTACAATTGGTATCAATTTGTTCACTTGGGTGGGATAAATTTGGAATTCTTGAGATGCACTTGTGGGGTGCCCCAGGGCTCAGTCCTTGGGCCTTTGCTGTTTCTTTTATATATTAATGACATATGTTTAGTTTCTAATTTTGTGAGTTGTATTTTATTTGCTGATGACATAACTGTGTTTTGTGGTGGGGATCATTTGGGACAGGTTCTGGACACGATGGAGAGAGAACTACAGAAGTTTATGAAATGGTTTGATTCTAACAAATTGTCGCTTCACTTTGGTAAAACAAATTGTATCATATTTGGTAATAAGCCCAGGGATTTAGGTAGAAATTTACAAGTACACAATGTTGAAATTGACCTCGTAAATTAAACTAAATTTCTTGGGGTCTTTATTGACAATAATCTAAGTTGGAAAAAATATAAATTATGTTAAATCGAAAATGTCCAAGATCATTGCCATTTTGTATAAAGCACAAGACTTCGTCTCCCAACACTCAGTTACCACATATCATTCATTACTTGTTCCATATATGACCTACTGTATTGAAGTTTGGGGAACCACCTACAAAAGGAATACAAATGTTATGTGGGCCGCTGAAGAGGAGGTACTGCTGGCCCACCACCAGCAGAGGGCGCCCTGCTTGGAGTGCGGGCTCCAAGCACGAGAGGGCGCCAGACCCAGAAGAAGTGACAGCTGTCACTCATTCTCAGCTCCAGCTGTCACTCATTCCTCATCATCACCATCACCATAAAGACAGAGGCCACCTGGGGACTCGGGACTTGGCGGCTCCGGTGTTCTTCAGGCCGTTGGTGGTGGAAGCCGTGTGGGACGCGGCTTCTCTCTCGTCGGGGGTCTTCTATCTTCGAGCCTGCCCACACGTCACCTGGTGTTAATTGGCTTTACAAATTTTGTGTATTTAGTTGTGTGTTGTCACAACATTAAACTGTTACTTTTTGGCTTATTCATTGTCCGTTCATTTGCGCCCCCTGTTGTGGGTCTGTGCTACGACACCTTCCCAACAGGATTTCTCGGCCATTCGTCATGGATTCTGAGGGGCGTCAACCCGAGCTTGAATGGCCAATGGAAGAGCCAGGAGCGCAGGCGTCAGCAGGAGAGTGTTGAGTGAGCTGCAGCAGATTTTAACCGCCTTCACGGCTCGGCTGGATTTGGTGACTGAGCAGAATGTTATCCTTAACCGGAGGGTGGAGGCTCTCACCGCCAGGGTGGAAGCGCGCGTTCAGGGCGCTGCTGCAGCCACTCCTCTTGCTGGTCCTAGGCCCGTAACAGACGTTCCACTGGTCGTTCAACGACCCCCCCACCGTCCCCTGAAGCATACATAAGCCCTCCGGAACCGTACGGAGGCTGTGTTGAGACGTGCGCAGACTTCCTCATGCAGTGTTCGCTCGTCTTTTCACAGCGTCCTGTCATGTACGAGTCAGACGCCAGCCGGGTGGCTTATGTTATTAATCTGCTTCGAGGAGAGGCACGCGCCTGGGCTACGGCGCTTTGGGAGCAGAATTCACGGCTCCTAACGTCTTATGCTGGGTTTGTACGGGAGCTCAAACTAGTGTTTGACCATCCCAACAGAGGCGAGACCGCTTCGAACGTGCTGCTGTCAATGAGACAGGGGCGTCGCAGCGCAGCCGAGTATGCAGTCGACTTCCGCATCGCGGCAGCGAGGTCCGGCTGGAATAACGTTGCGCTCCGCGCCGCCTTCGTAAATGGACTGTCTCCGGTCCTGAAGGAGCACCTGCTGGCTAAGCTCCAACTCCCAGCTTCACTGCGGATCCACCCTGTGTTCCACGTGTCCCGCCTCAAACCACACCACACCTCGCCCCTCTGTGCTCCGGGACCTACGCCGCCTCCTGCCCGGCTCATCGACGGGGAGCCTGCTCGGTCAGTCCGCAGGCTCCTGGACGTCCGTCGTAAGGGCCGGGGGTTCCAATATCTGGTGGACTGGGAGGGGTATGGACCTGAAGAACGCTCCTGGGTGAAGAGGAGCTTCATCCTGGACCCGGCCCTCCTGGCCGAGTTTTACAAGAGACACCCGGACAAGCCTGGTCGGACGCCAGGAGGCGCCCGTTGAGGGGGGGGTCCTGTTATGTGGGTCACTGAAGAGGAGGTACTGCTGGCCCACCACCACCAGAGGGCGCCCTGCTTGGAGTGCGGGCTCCAAGCACGAGAGGGCGCCAGACCCAGAAGAAGTGACAGCTGTCACTCATCCTCAGCTCCAGCTGTCACTCGTTCCTCATCATCACCATCACCATAAAGGCCGGACTGCAACTCCACCTCCTAGCCGAGAAATCGACTACCGAAGAGGTAACTTCTCTGCTGACTTACAAAGTAATAATCTGAACTGTTTTGCAGCCATTATCCTGTGGTGTTCGACCTTATCTGTGGGATTGGCGTTTGGTGTGACAGCGACGGCTTCGCCTCACACCCCAAACCAGATAAGTGGATTAAACAGGAGCTGCACAAGTGTGTGATTGGAGGTGGAGGTGCTCCCTCCTAACTGTGTGCAGACTGTGGATTACTGAGTGTGTGGACTCACACTCATTCATCTTGTCTTTGCTTTCTGCCAGCAGTACCAGGGTCGACAGCCGAAGACAGAGGCCACCTGGGGACTCGGGACTTGGCGGCTCCGGTGTTCTTCAGGCCGTTGGTGGTGGAAGCCGTGTGGGACGCGGCTTCTCTCTCGTTGGGGGTCTTCTATCTTCGAGCCTGCCCACACGTCACCTGGTGTTAATTGGCTTTACAAATTTTGTGTATTTAGTTGTGTGTTGTCACAACATTAAACTGTTACTTTTTGGCTTACTCATTGTCCGTTCATTTGCGCCCCCTGTTGTGGGTCCATGCTACGACACCTTCCCAACAACAAATCCCATATTTTTACTTCAAAAGAAAGCTATAAGAATTATTAGTAAAAAACCATATTGTGAGCCAACAAATCTATTGTTTGTCCGTTTGCATGTTTTGAAATTTTGGGATTTGATTGATTATATCGTAATACAAACTATGTTCAAAGTACAAAACAAACTTCTACCACAACATATCCAGGACCTGTTTAAAATGAGGGATACCAGTTAGAATTTACGAGGATCATTGTTATTTTAGAAATCAAAGATTTGAACTACCATAAAAGTCATTGTGTTTCTGTTAAAGGTGTTAACATTTGGATAATTGCCCAGATAACGTAAAATCACTTGGTACTTTGGTTGGCATTAAATGCTCTACAAAACTATGTGATTGCTTGCTATAGTATGTTGAATTAGGTTTACTGATTTTGTTTTGTTTTTTGGTGCACTCCTGCTTGCATGTTTGTGTTTTTGACATTTTAGTTCAGGGGTCAATTTATACTTTGTATTAGTGATTATGGGTATATGTATAATTTTATATACATATGTATAATTTTTATTTCTGGTTAAAGGGTTAGGCGTTTACAAGCTTTTGCTTCTGCCTACACCCTTTTGGGCGTATGGGTGTATTGTTGGATTATTTTCTTTCTTTGCTTTTTTGTTGTTTTGGATCTGTGTGTGCCGAATAAATTCATTCATTCAAAGGGGCTGGTGAATGTCAATGGGCATGTTGTTGTCAGAACATAAATACAACCAATTCGTGTCATCTGTTATTCCTTTTACACTGACGTTCATCAGGTGTACACCTCTGTGGTATGAGGCAGAAGCACAAGAGACTTTTTTTGTGAAGAAACACATCTGTGCTCATGATGCACAGCACATAAAAACACCACAAAATGCTGGAATTGTATGGATCAATATGTCAGTTGGTATAACACCACTGCTATATGGGTGATTCTTAGACTACGGGCATTTATTATGTCCTTTGATCATATTGTATGAAAAACAGAAAAAAGGGGAAATTTCACACTTTTATAGTTATCTTTACAATGAAAGTGTTTCTAGTAGTCTATGATGACTTTTTCACCTTTTTCAGCATCATTATATGCAAATATTGCCGTTTTGTGCTTGTCCCACACCCAGACTTTTGATCTTCAATGATAAAAATGAATGGTAAAAAAAATGTTTTTTCTAATGTTTTAAAATATCTCTGAATAAAATATCAGTAAAATAATCAAAATATAATTGGGGTATTCAATGTCATACAACTGTTGTGATTTTTTTAAACAAACTGTAGTTGTCCCACACTATTGCCGTAATTTCCACCACAACACTGTAATGTCCCTTTAAACAGTTTGTATGAAAGATTGTTTGGGTAGTTTCTATGGAGATAAACAGTGACATCAGAGCACATGTATATAGCGCCAAATCACAACAAACAGTTGCCCCAAGGCGCTTTATATTGTAAGACAATGGGGTGGTGGAAATTACACTTACAAGGCCAATAGTGCCCGTAGTAGAATCACCCATATGTGAACATAATTTATTGAACACAATGTATTGATAGAAGGATTCGGACAAGTCTCCACTGAGATGCTTCACTTGCAGCATTGTTAAAGATAAGGTAAAAACTGCCCTCTTTTATAATGTGGTGTAATAGCCTTTGCCATGAAGCTGAAAATTGAGTGTGGACTCAACCACCTGCAGCTCAGCATATCAAAGATGAAGGAGCTGGTGGTGGACTTCAAAAGACAAAAGACCCGCCCAAACACCGATACCATTAATGGAACTGAGGTGGCCATTGTGAACTACTACAAGTACTCGGATGTCCACATAGACAATAAACTGGACTGGATTGTAAATGCAAATACTGTGTATAAGAAAGGTCAGAGCCAACTGTACGTCCTCAGGAGGATCAGATCTTTCAATGTCAGCAGAAATATGTTGCAGATGTTTTATCACTCAGCAGTCTCCAGTGTCATCTTCTAGGCTGTAATGTGCTGGGGCAGCAGGCTGAAGGCAGCTGACATGAACAAACTCAACAAGCTCATCAGCAGGGCTGGCTCTGTCGTGGGGGTGGAGCTGGAGTCCGTGGTGGAGGTGACAAAGAGGAGGATGCTGAGGAAGCTGCTCACCATCCGGGACAACACCTTACACCTCCTATATGCCACACTGATGTCCTGTCAGAGCACCTTCAGCCAAAGACTGTGAGGCCACCAAGGTGTACCACAGAATGCCACAGGAGGTCCTTCCAGCCTGTGGCAATCAGACTGTATAACTCCTCCCCCTTCTGCAGGATGAATACATAGCGATCAGAGTTTTCAGTTACTCAGACCTATGTGCAGTACTGTCAAACATCTGGTGCAAGTGTCTTTCAGTCATTTTGCATAAACATGTTGTGCTCATTGTTCTGTTTAGAAAAATGCAATGTTTACCATTTAAGTACTGTGGCAAAACAATTTCCTTTGGAATTAATAAAGTTATTTCTTAGTTTTAACCAGGCACTATACCTATAGTGAACCATGGTGGAGGCAGCATCATGCTCTGGGGATGTTTTTTAGCAGTAGGAAATGGGAGACTAGTCAGGATTGAGGTAAAGATGAATGCAGCAATGTACAGACACATCCTGGATGAAAACCTGCTCCAAAGCGCTCCTGACCTCAGACTGGGGTGACGGTTCGTCTTTAAGCACGCTCATCTTTCAGCAGGACAATACCACTCCATCTTGACTGTGTGCTACAGCCAAGACATCAAAGGAGTGGCTTCAAGACAACTTTGTGAATGTTCTTGAGTGGCCCACCCAGAGCCCAGACCTGAATCCCATTGAACATCTGTGGAGAGATCTGAAAATGGCTGTGTACTGACGCTCCCCATCCAACCTGATAGAACTTGAGAGGTGCTGCAAAGAGGAATGGGCAACACTGCCCAAAGATATGTGCGACAAGCTTGTGGCATCATATTCAAGAAGACTTGATGTTGTAGGTGCATCAGCAAAGTACTGAGCAATGGATGTGAATACCCATGTACGTGATTTCTTAAGTTTTTTCTACTTTTAATAAATTTGCCAAAAAAAAAAAAAATAATAATAATAATAATTTTTTTCATGTTGTCATTATTGGGTGTTGTGAATAGAATTTTGAGGGAAAAAATTGATTTACTCCATTCTGGAATCAGGCTGTAGCATAACAAAATGTGGAAAAAGTGGAGCTCTGTGAATACTTTCCAGGTGCACCATATAAAATAAACCCAAAATTGAGGGCACACCACAGGGACGCCAGAGGGAGACAGAGGACAGAGATAGACATCAGAAGCATGAACCGTGACACCTAACTGGCTAATTCTAAATGAATAAAATTACAATCAGAGAAAATTGTTAATGGTAAGTTAAAATATGACCAGGGTTTATTGTCCTTGTTATTCTGTTACTGTAGAATTGCCCGCCTGAATCAGGTGAATATAGAGCTCTTATCTTATAAACTGAGGAATCCAAGGGGAATCCTGAGCATAACATTAATTGATGACTTTCAGCTTGGTTTACACTTCTATCTTTACTAAAGCCATAAGGCTTTTATTACATGAATTTTATATTCTTTTACAATTATATCTATACTTGCATGTTGCCCGTGGGGATCCGTGGGCTCTAGATTGGGTAGTGTTTATAAAATAGGTAGCTGGTGTCAGGACTCGTGATGGATTGACACTGGAAACAGTAGGAGACCAATGCAGACTCACAGACATGGCTGGTTGTGATGAATAAAAGGCTTTATCTTGTGACCAGGCAGTAGATTTAGTACACAGGTAGTCAGATAACGAGGCAGAAGTATCAGACAGGGTACAGGCTGGGATGTGGTCAATAATACGAGCTGAGGTCATACCAATGTCATCGAGGAGTATTGCAGGCAAAAATAGAGGCAGAGTCAAAATACAAGTTGAGTTCAGGATTAAGGCAAGGCAGAGATCGGCGCAAACAAGCAAGGACAAAACACTAAGATGCAAACAGGACATGAACTAAAGGCAAGAGAGTGAACAAAGTCAGCAATCGGGCAGTGAGCTGTGGAACTGTGGGGGTTTAAATAAGGAGCAAACTAATCAGGGTGATGTGAAGCAGGTGTGTTGAAGGTTCTGGAAAGAGGTGTGGTTTATTGAACAAAGAAGAAGGAAGAAAGGCAAGAGAGTGCGGGTGGGCAAAACAAAGCGGTGCAAAGCAAGAGAAGTAACAGAAAAACTAACTGAGAGAAACATGATGTGTTCAAGACAGACAAATAATTAACGTGAGCAAAACAAAAGGGGCAAACCTAAGAACTAACATGACAAGTCAAAAAAGGGAAAACAAGAAAACTAATGATTATAACTAAAACTAGAATGGAAGTGTTACTGACCGGTACAGAAAAGTGAATACAATAAAAATGGCAAAACAAACTATTGGTTAAACAGAGAAAAAGTGATGAACACAAAACAAAACCAGTGACTACTGAATAATGCAATAAATGACAAGTGGAACATAATCTGATGAGCAACACTGAAGATTAATAATAACAAAAACCTGTGACTAAGCATAATACAACAAATGGGATTAACAGAACAAAACTAAGACTAACGTAACTTAAAGGACCATGAGTGAACAAATACAATAACAACTATACAATAAATGAATGCAAAACAAAATGATAAGATAAAGAATGAAACCAGTGACTAAATAGTAAACAAAGCAAAGCAATAAACAGAACCAAACTGAGACTAACATGATAAAGTATAAACATATGAAAAGCAAAACCAGAAAATCAGAGGAAATTATGCAAAGACTAGGACCTAAACCATGAGCTGGGGCTGAGCATGACAGCTGACAGCATGACAGCATGACAGTAGGTAGGTAGGTAGGTATTTTTCAAGGGTGGTAATAAATTATGCAAAGTTTCAATAATGAGTTGGAATGGCTGGAGAACAGGAGGGAGAGATGAAAAGAAAGTTTCCTGCGCACACACATTCATATTCAGCATCACTGCAGCACCCATACATGCACAACAGAGAATGGACCAGGACAACACCTGACCAGAGTGTGGGAGGGGCGCATGGGGGAATCACACATATAGCTGCAGCAGACCCACACTGGCTTACACACACACACACACACACATAAACAATCACACACACGCAAGATGAGGGTCAACCAGACAAGTGCAGGGAAACAAGAGAAGGGACACTGAAAAACCCACAAAAACCCCGGGCAAAATAGAACCCTAACAAAAAGAGGTATGTGCCTCACCAACAATGAGTCCAACTTCACAGTATTGGTCTTCAAACCCGCAGGTCATCATGGTGGCCACAGTGTCATTAACAAGCGCTAACACATCTATCTTCATGTCCTGCAGAGTGAGATATGAAATGATAAAACATGGAATTTAATGTACTGCAGTGTTTTAGGCATCGGAGAGGTAGGTAGATTCATTTTACTTCTGGACACTACTACAATGTACTAGTCTGGACTTTACTTCAAGGGATTTAACAAAAAATGAAATGACAACACAAAGACTTTGACCATTTAGGAATTACAACTATTTTTATGCACAGCCTCTCCATTTTCTGAGGCCATAGGTAACTAAATACAAGAACAAGACAAGTCAGAGGATGGACACATGTACATTTCCAAGTCACTGAATACAGTTGTGCTCAAATGTTTACATCCCCTAAAAGATTTTTTTGGGCCATTTTTCATTGAATATGAATAACAACACAAAAACATTTTTTCACTCATGGTTAGTGATTGTGTGTAGCCATTTATCATCAAACAACTGTATTTACTCTTTTGAAATCATAATGACAACATAAACTACCAAAATGACCCTGATCAAAAGTTTATATACCCCAGTTCGTAATACTGTGTACTGCCCCCTTTAACATCAATGAGAACTTGGAGTCTTTTTTGGTAGTTGTGGATGAAGCTCTTTCTTAATTTCTCTGGTCATAAAGCTGTCCATTCTTCTTGGCAAAAAGCCTCTAGTTCCTTTAAATTCCTGGGCTGTCTAGCATGAACTGCACATTTGTCAGGATTTGGACTTTGTTGCATTATGTTTGCTCTGTTTAGTTAGGTTGTTGTATGTGATTTCTCTTGCTGGGTTTTTCCTGCTTGGCCTTTGTCTGTCCCTATCTCTCTTGTCTGTCTCTCTTGGTGGTGGGCAGGGCACACTATTGGGCCACACCCTTATTCTGGTGCTTTCTACACACCTGTTCCTATTCTGTAGCTCATCACCAGGGTGTATATAAGCTTCACGGGTTGCACTGTTTATTTGCCAGATCGGTGTGCTTTATGCCATCGCTTCATAGCCTTGTTTCGTAATTTTTCTCGACCTGTTTTCTAGCTGTGTTTTTGGACTGCCGCCTGTTTACTGGACCATGCCCTAGCCTAATGTTTCTGACACTGTTGCTGATTTTGGACTGCCTTTGTATGTACCAGACCCCGCTTTGTGTACCAGTAAAACCCTTTTGCCAAATCCCATCAGAGTCTGAGCTCTGCACTTGTGTCCAGCCATTCTGTACCACTGGTTCTGATAACAGTTGAGATCTCCCCAGAGTGGCTCAATGATATTGAGGTCAGGAGATTGAGATGGCCACTCCAGAACCTTCACTTTATTCTGCTGTAGCCAATGACAGGTCAACTTGGCCTAGTGTTTTGGATCATTGTCATACTGGAACCATTTGTGTCACCTTGTGTGCATGTTAAAAAGCCAAAATCACCAGGATATGTAAACTTTTGATCAGGGTCATTTGGTTAGTTTCTGTCGTCATTATGATTTTAAAAAGAGCAAACACTGTTGTTTGACAATAAATGGCTTCAGGCAACCACTAATCATGAGTGAAAAAGTTTTTGTGTTATCATTCATATTCTCTGAAAAATTGCCAAAAAGACAAACAAACATTCTGCCAGGGTATGAAAACATATGAGCACAACTGTATGTCTTGGACTTAATTTGCATCACTCATTAAGAAACACAAACAGTACGGTACTATATGGTAAATCTGTCTGGAGTAGGTAAATCATGGAAGGACACTAGTGAGGAATGTTAACAAGAGACCCATGACAATTCTGAAGGAGTTACAGGCTTCACACACACTTACACAAAGATGCCAGAGTGCTGCTATGCCAGATGTTCAACTGCACACTTGGAACAACTTGGGGATTAAGGACCTTACTCACGGCAACGTGTGTAACAGGAAATTTAACTGAGAATCCACGGGTCACAAGCCTACCTCCTGAATCTCCTCAGCACCACCTCATCCTCTATCTGGAGCAGGTAGTCCTCAAAAGGTGGGACCTTGTCCACATTAACACAGTAAGCTGTGAAGCCACCAGCTACGAAAGAAAACCCCATTTGTCAGTATCTAAAAATATCTACCCTCAGTGAAAGAAAGAGACTCTTGAGGGAAGCCACCAAGACACCTATGACAACTCTGAAGGAGTTTTCTGTATCTGCAATTGGAGAAACTGTGCATAGTGCAACTCTTATACAACTGAAAGTGTATTAATCTTCAACATTGTGTCCTGGTTTGCTTCCTTGAAAATGAGGACTAAAGCCAAAGCCTCCAGAGTGCTCACTCAGAGAAGCAAATTCACAGGCCGCACAGACTCAACTCTCTCATAACTAGAACACCGTGCTCACAGAATGAAAACCTCCGCAAAAACTAGTTTCCAATTCCACAAAGGTTTACCTTGGAAAAAATGTTCATGGTCAAAGTCCTGTTAGAAGTGGCTTATCATAAGTTAAATTAGATGTGATCAAATGTCAGGAGGATATATTGAAGGTTTTTTTTGTGGTGTTGTCAGGGATTTTTTTTCAACTTCTTTGATTTCTGAATTCTTTTTCATTTAATTTTCACAGAACATTGGTTATGTCTGTTATGCACAATTTCTCATTGCTTTTTGGCACTTGGTTTCTGACTGATAAACGTAAGACAGACAAACGGGCATAAAATTGAAACCTCCATCCAATTTTTTTGGTGTACATAAATCCATAACAGGAAAATTAGAGTCATTGAGGCACTTTTGATTGAAATATTATGCAAAATGTATACCAAATGGGTTTTTCAATATTAAATTCAAATGTCCACAAAATCCACAATCCAGATCAGATCTGATTTAAGCTTTGTCAGTCTGCATTTCACTTTCAAATATGAGAGTGACTGGGCACGTTTGATTAAGATATAAAGTAAAATATACATTAAATGGGTTCTCAATGTTAAATGTAAATGGCCACAAAATCTGTAATCTGCATCAGATCCAGATCATACCAAACATTGTCAGTCAATAAAGGATGCCATCCTACATAACGCTCCCAAATATGAAAGAAATTCAATCTTTTTTTGACAGTTATGAATTTTTGAAAATTCATTCAATGTTGAAGGCTAAAACCCCGTCACACATAGCAAGAATGTGCAGGAACCAGTATGACAACGCAAATATTGCCATAATCTGATGCAGTCCAGAGGAAAATAGGTGTGGTCAGCAGTGTCAGAACGCATTATTATACGTGGCACGTGCAGGTCATACCAGCAGGCTTTGCCGTGTGAGATCCATCTTGAGATTCCCTCGTATGCGCTCAAATCATTTCAGATCCTGTTTTGTCGCCATCAGAAGACACAAATTGTGGTCAGATGGTCCTCAGACTACACATGGACCGCCACTGGATAGGTGCTGGCAGATTTTGATCAACTATGTTTTGGAAATGAAACCGTACACTTTTCAGATGATAAAGATTTTTTCCAATTTTCCAAGATTTTTCCTGACTTTGACCTTGAAAATTTAATCAGTTCTTGCCTATCAGGATATGAGTCCTCTGTAATTTATCCTCTGTAAAAATGTCGTAACGATATATGAAAATTGTGGGTTACAGGCTGTTCACAAACAAACAGGTGAAAACATTATTATTATGTAATTGTATGAAAACACTTAACAGAATGGCTCATAAAATCCTTAATGTTGTGTGAAAGTGTAATGACACGGACCCACAACAGGGGGCGTAAATGAACGGTCAATGGAAATAAAGAATAACACTTTTAATGTTGTGAAACGTGCACAACGAATACAGATACAATTCAATACTACAGTCAATTTGTACAGTTGGTGTCGTGTGGGCTCGAGGTCAGGAGACGCCTGTCCAGATAAGAGTCGGGACCCACACGATTTCCACCGCCAACGGATCTGGAACACACCGGAGCCGCCAAGTCCCGAGTCACCAGGTGGCCACCGTCTCCAGCTGTCAGATCGGGTACTGCTGGCATGGAGCAGAAACAGTCAAGGGTGGGTGTGTGCACACACCCAGCAAACAGTCGGCAGAGTTCTGATAATGAAGGGAGAAAAACACCACCTCCCACTTTTCACAGTCGTGCAGATCCTACTCTCACTTAACAGCTGAGGAGCGGAAACGCCAACTCCTCCTGACCAGCTGCAAGTGTACTGAAATGTCTGCAAACTCAGAATGCAAAGTACAACTTCTCAAGCTGAAACAGAACAAAACGGCTGAGAGTTTACCTGAGAACGTCAGATGATTTCTCGGCAGGGGTGTGGTGTCTTCTCCAGGCTTTTATGGATGGCTAGATGAGATGATGAAGGACGGCTGTCAGGGTCCATGGCGGCGAACTGCGCCCTCTGGTGCCTGAAGCCCGTCTACAGGCAGAGCGCCCTCTGGTGTTGGCCAGCAGTACCTCCTCTTCGGGCGGCCCACACAACACTTAATGGTACATCTCATCCTCTTCACACCTCGTTTGATATGATATCATCCAGATGGAAGCGTAGATCCCTCTCGTGCACACAAGTGATTTTTTTTTTTTTTTTGAAGGATCCTTCATACCCTCTGCCTTTGTGCAGCAACTACAGATGAACATATTTATGATTGTGTTTTTAACTGCTACAGTCCAACATTTTAATATTTAACTCTTACTTATGTTCATGAAAATTTAGTAAGGTATATCTTATATATTATATTTCATTTCTAAGGTGGAACTATGATAATATACAAACAGTATATGGAACATATATGAAGATTACCAGGCATGAATAAACGTGTCATATCAAAACTTAACCTAAACCAGTCTGCCGGGGTAATGAAACCACCAAACACAGAACTGGAAGTTAAGTAGCTACATGAAAATTCAGTAAGGTATATCTTATCAGAATCAGAAGAAGTTTATTGCCATTGCCAATGAACAGGATTCACAGACTAGGAATTTGCTTTGGGTTGTGGGCTGTGGCTTTCCTGAAGTCCACGATCATCTCCACTGCTTTTTGGGCGCTGAGCTCCAAGTTGATGCTGCTGCACCAGGTCACCAGCCGGTCCACCTCCCTCCTGTAGGCAGACTCATCCCCATCCGAAATGAGTCAGATGAGGGTGTTGTCGTCCACAAACTTGATGAGCTTTACAGAGTCGTGGCTGGTACAGTTAGTGTACAGGGAGAAGAGCAGAGGGGAAAGGACACAGCCCTGTGGAGATCCTGTGGTGAGAGCCCGAGTGTTAGAGACATTCTTTCCCATCCTCACACGTTGACTCCGGTCCGTCAGGAAGTCTGTGATCCACCTGCAGGTGGAGTCGGGCATGTGGAGCAGAGAAAGCTTGTCCTGGAGCAAAGCCGGAAGGATGGTGTTGAATGCAGAGCTGAAGTCCACAAACAGGATCCTAGCATAGGTTCCTGGGGAGTCCAGGTGCTGCAGGATGGAGTGCAGGGCCAGGTTTATGGCATCATCTACAGACCTGTTGGCTCTGTAGGCAAACTGCAGGGGGTCCAGGAGGGGGTCGGTGATGGACTTCAGGTGGGATAAAACCAGGCGTTCGAAGGTCTTCATGACTACAGACGTGAGAACCACAGGCCTGTAGTCATTAAGTCCAGTGACGCGTGGTTTCTTGGGGACTGGAACTATGATGGAGGACTTGAAACAGACTGGAACATGGCATGACTCCAGGGAGGTGTTGAAGATCCCCGTGAAGAGACACAGTCTGGGCCCGGGGCCTTACGTGGATTCAGCCTTTTGAAATGTCTTCTCACGTCCTCTTCTTGGACCGAGAGGGCAGCAGGGGGAGGGGGAGGGCAGCGGTGAGAGGGGGAGGTCCAGAGTATTTGAATATCCAGTTGTGTGGGGGGTCGGGAGGTGTGAGTCCATGTCTTCAAAATGTGAATAGAAGACGTTCAGGTCGTTGGCCAGCTTCAGGTCGTCAATAGAACAAGGTGCTTTGGGCTTGTAGTTGGTAATCTCTTTCAACCCCCTCCACACAGAGGCTGAGTCGTTGGCAGAGAACCTTTGCTGCAGACGTGAACTGTACATGGATTTAGCCTTTGCCACCTCCTTGCTAAATCTGTACTTTGCACCTCTATAGCTGTCTCTGTCTCCTTCTCTGAAAGCCACCTCTTTCTGCTGACAGAGCTGCCGGAGTTTAGGTGTGAACCAGGGCTTGTCATTGTTATATCTCACCCTGGTGCGCTGTGGGATGATGCTGTCTTCACAGAAATGAATATATGACGTCACAGTGTCGGTGTAGTTATCTAGACTGTCTGTTGAAGCCTCAAACATATCCCAATCCGTAGTGCCCAAGCACGCGCGTAGCTCCTCTACAGCTTCATTGCTCCACACTTTAGATGTCCTCACAACAGGTTTAGAGAGTTTTAGTCTCTGTCTGTACGCGGGGATCAAGTGGACCATCACGTGGTCTGAGAGTCCCAAAGCTGCACGGGCCACCGCGCGGTAGGCACCACTCACTGTCGTGTAACAGTGATGTAACGTGCTCCCTTCTGTGGTCGGGCATTTAACAAACTGTTTGTATTTTGGTAATTCCTGACTGAGATTCCCTTTGTTAAAATCGCCGAGAATTATAACAAGGGAGTCCAGAAAGTCTCTCTCCACGCTCATAATCTGATCCGCGAGCGCGCGCTCGGCCTCATGCACGTCCGCGCTCGGTGGAATATACACGGAGCAAAGTATGAAGGAGTTAAACTCACGTGGAGATATATATATATGTTATACTCAACAAAAATATAAACGCAACACTTTTGGTTTTACTCCCATTTTGTATGAGATGAACTCAAAGATCTAAAACTTTTTCCACATACACAATATCACCATTTCCCTCAAATATTGTTCACAAACCAGTCTAAATCTGTGATAGTGAGCACTTCTCCTTTGCTGAGATAATCCATCCCACCTCACAGATGTGCCATATCAAGATGCTGATTAGACACCATGATTAGTGCACAGGTGTGCCTTAGACTGTCCACAATAAAAGGCCACTCTGAAAGGTGCAGTTTTGTTTTATTGGGGGGGGATACCAGTCAGTATCTGGTGTGACCACCATTTGCCTCATGCAGTGCAACACATCTCCTTTGCATAGAGTTGATCAGGTTGTCAATTGTGGCCTGTGGAATGTTGGTCCACTCCTCTTCAATGGCTGTGCGAAGTTGCTGGATATTGGCAGGAACTGGTACACGCTGTCGTATACGCCGGTCCAGAGCATCCCAAACATGCCCAATGGGTGACATGTGAGTATGCCGGCCATGCAAGAACTGGGACATTTTTAGTTTCCAAGAATTGTGTACAGATCCTTGCAACATGGGGCCGTGCATTATCCTGCTGCAACATGAGGTGATGTTCTTGGATGTATGGCACAACAATGGGCCTCAGGATCTCGTCACGGTATCTCTGTGCATTCAAAATGCCATCAATAAAATGCACCTGTGTTCTTCGTCCATAACAGATGCCTGCCCATACCATAACCCCACCGCCACCATGGGCCACTCGATCCACAACATTGACATCAGAAAACCGCTCACCCACACGACGCCACACACGCTGTCTGCCATCTGCCCTGGACAGTGTGAACCGGGATTCATCCGTGAAGAGAACACCTCTCCAACGTGCCAAACTCCAGCGAATGTGAGCATTTGCCCACTCAAGTCGGTTACGACTACGAACTGGACTCAGGTCGAGACCCCGATGAGGACGACAAGCATGCAGATGAGCTTCCCTGAGACGGTTTCTGACAGTTTGTGCAGAAATTCTTTGGTTATGCAAACCGATTGTTTCAGCAGCTGTCCGAGTGGCTGGTCTCAGACGATCTTGGAGGTGAACATGCTGGATGTGGAGGTCCTGGGCTGGTGTGGTTACACGTGGTCTGCAGTTGTGAGGCTGGTTGGATGTACTGCCAAATTCTCTGAAAAGCCTTTGGAGACAGCTTATGGTAGAGAAATGAACATTCAATACACGAGCAACAGCTCTGGTTGACATTCCTGCTGTCAGCATGCCAATTGAACGCTCCCTCTAATCGTGCGACATCTGTGGCATTGTGCTGTGTGATAAAACTGCACCTTTCAGAGTGGCGTTTTATTGTGGGCAGTCTAAGGCACATCTGTGCACTAATCATGGTGTCTAATCAGCATCTTGATATGGCACACCTGTGAGGTGGGATGGATTATCTCAGCAAAGGAGAAGTGCTCACTATCACAGATTTAGACTGGTTTGTGAACAATATTTGAGGGAAATGGTGATATTGTGTATGTGGAAAATTTTTTAGATCTTTGAGTTCATCTCATACAAAATGGGAGCAAAACCAAAAGTGTTGCGTTTATATTTTTGTTGAGTGTATATATTATATTCCAATTCTAAGGTGGAACTATGATAATATACAAACAGTATATCGAACATATATGAAGATTACCAGGCACGAATAAACGTGTTTTAGATTGACATTTTTATATGAACTGTATTCTGTATCAAACACAAGTGCGTTGTAAAAGGCAAATTTCCAATAATGTTTGTACTAATGGGCAACACTATGAATCCTGAATGTTAATGATGGAATGGACTGCTGCTTTAAAATGAGATTTATGGGGGACTTTAGCCCTTTGTGGTTTATCTCATAAACTGACACATACAGTAAGTTCTGTCTTATATAGCTGATGGTCTTGTCTTACCCCAGTTCTATCAATGGCTTGTTTGAGGGTCTGGACCATATCTTTCCTCAAGAGACCTCGAGTATGGATGTTTTTAGTCCAGTTTATCAGTATTCCCTACAAAGAGAAAAAATTGGGGGACCATATCAGATCATATGTGTTTTTGAAAATGTTACAATTCAAAGCTGTGCAGGTGCGGTCCAGTGACCAGCATGAAATCTGTCCATGTCAGAAATTGTGTAAGTCATAGATGATGGAGTCTTTGCCTGGTCCAAGGTCCTCTGTTCACAGGGGAAAGAGAAGGTGAAGGCCAGAGGATGTTTCTCTTTCAAGCTGATGTTCTTCTGGTGCATGAAAGCCTTGAGACATCCTGACATGTGGCCAAACAACTGGAAAGAAAAGAAGAAGAAAGAGTCAAAAAGGTGAAGAAGACTTGTTCTCTCTGTCCAACTTCATTATTTATATTTCCTCACCTCTGTTCCTCTCCCAAACAGGAGCTCCTTAGGTATCGGGTAAATTTGCTCCTCCAGCTTCACTTCTCCTCCCGTCTTACTCTCCACATCTTCTCTCACTTTAACTTGGAGAACTTTAAACTTGGAGCCCCCGAAATCCAACGCCAGAAAGTGTCCTTCCTCTGCAAGGGCAAGGGGGATGGGGGGGGGGGGGGGGGTAAATTAGGCACTCATTTATCTCCCAGGTCCCTGAACTGTATTGTGCAAGTGTGAGTCAGATTTTATTTATTTATTTATTTATTTATTGTAACTCGTAATGATGACAGGAACCTGATCCATCGGGTGTGGAGCGGACATGCGTGGGCAGCATCTTCACTGCTGCTGCTGCGTTACTTTTAGCTGAAAGCCCCTTTTTCATTTCGGCCTGAAAGTGAGCTGAGATATCCTGTAGCTTGTCATCATTGAGACGCATGGCATATAAAAACCTGTCCACCTAAATACAACACAACAAACAGCAAAACAACAACACATAACCAAAAAAAGAAATGAGTCACACTAATTTATTCCTCACTGAGTGACCTAGAATGAAGAAGAACATCCTCTGTAGTAGCCCCATCAATGTCCCGATACCATAGCACAAAGTGAATATAAGTCTATGACTCCCCCTGAAGGAGATAAAAGTCCATTGCAAGTTACTTCCACAGCCAACTAGCCATCTGGGTCGACTGGAAGAATGCAGATGTGTGTTATCCAAGGGTGCAGACAGGTCTTGTGACAGAGAATTAAATCTATATTGGTCCGTATTGGTAGGCCAGCTCCTTATCCTTCTGAGCTACCCGATCTGCTTAATAAAGTACATTTCTGTACAGAAACAGTCTATCTCACTGACAACCACACCTGCTTCTAATACATCACCAATCCAGCAGGTGGCAGACATGTCTATGGGATATTACATAAGCAAAACAAAGTCGCTTTATGAGTTGATCTAGTGCATCAAAATTGTCCAAATTTGAAAGAGTTCATCATCATTTCAAGATTAATTAATTTGTTGACTTATAAGATCACAGCATGTATTTGCTTATATGTACGAGGTCTGTTAGAAAAGTATCCGACCTTTTTATTTTTTTCAAAAACCTGATGGATTTGAATCACGTGTGCTTGCAGGAGCCAACCTTGAACCTTCGTGCACATGCGTGATTTTTTTCACGCCTGTCGGTTGCGTCATTTGCTTGTAAGCAGCCTTTGTGTGAGGATGGGTGTAGTCTCTCGTCATTTTTTCTTTGCAAGGAAATGGCGGAACGACTGGAGCAGCGCGACTGCATCAAATTTTGCCAAAAACTGGGCAACAGCCAGGTGGAAACCATTCGGATTATTCAGACGGCTTTCGGTGACGATCCTATGGGCATCACACAGATTAAGGAGCGGTACAACCGGTTTAAAGACGTCCGCACAACGGTGGAGAGCGCGCCACGGTCTGGTCAGCCATCAACATGCAGAAATGACCAGATCATTTCCAAAGTGAACTCTGTGGTGATGTGGGACCATCGTGTGACTATCCGAAAAATTGCGGAAGAGGTGGACATCAGCACTTTTTCGGCACATTCCACTGTGACAGAAGATTTTGCCATGAAAAGAGTTGCAGCGAAATTCATGCCGATGGCTTCGGTACGAAGCTGATGGTGGAGCAAAAGCGCCTCCGTGATGAAGCCTCACAGGACATGTTGTGACATGCTCACCTCTTCTACCATTTGGAAGATTCAGACGGCTTTCTGTGGCTTTTCAGTGGTGTGACTATCTGAGAAATTGTGGAAGAGGTGAGCATGTCACAACATGTCCTGCGAGACTTCAACACAGTGGCGCTTTTGCTCCACCATCAGCTTCGTGCCAAAGCCATCGGCATGAATTTCGCTGCAACTCTTTTCATGGCAAAATCTTCTGTCACAGTGGAATGTGCTGAAAAAGTGCTGATGTCCACCTCTTCCGCAATTTCTCGGATAGTCACACGACGGTCCCACATCACCACAGCGTTCACTTTGGAAATTATCTGATCATTTCAGCATGTTGATGGCCACCCGGAGTGCGGCTCGCTCTCCACCATTGTGCGGCCGTCTTTAAACCGGTTGTACCACTCCTTAATCTGTGTGATACCCATAGGATTGTCACCAAAAGCCGTCTGAATAATCCGAATGGTTTCCACCTGGCTGTCGCCCAGTTTCTGGCAAAATTTGATGCAGTCGCGCTGCTCCAGTCGTTCCGCCATTTCCTTGCAAAGAAAAAACGATGAGAGACTCCACCCATCCTCACACAAAGGCTGCTTACAAGCAAATGACGCAACCGACAGGCGTGAAAAAAATCACGCATGTGCACGAAGGTTCAAGGTTGGCTCATGCAAGCACACATGATTCAAATCCATCAGGTTTTTGAAAAAAATAAAAAGGTCGGATACTTTTCTAACAGACCTCGTACATTTTGAATACAGGAGTGGATGGGCTCATGTTTTGATCTATTCACTCACTACAGGTAAAAGCTACATGCATAGGCTTTTTTCAAACCCTAACAACTGTAACATACCTGCTGATTGTGATTTTGAGCCTGTGTTTTTCCTGCTTTATGTATTTATAGCATCAGAATGTGTATTCATGACCTATGAATTTACTGCATGAGTGTCTTGTGAGACATCAGAGAGTTGATTTGTGTTGCTTTTTGGGAAAGCCTATTTAAATAAAATGACAGTGAAAGCTGCTGCTAATTGCTTGATTGGTGGTGTGACTGTTATCATCAATTCTCTGAGCCACAGGTGACTCTCGAAGACCGACAGGGAACATTCAAACTAGAGAACTGACATGGTTTTATTCTGTCTTCAAAATTTGTTGAATGTGACACTGAAAACATTCCCATCCCGTCCACACCCTTTGACAGTGTGCATGTGCAGCGTCTGTGGGAGTGGCACACGGTGCTGATAACATCTGCACTAAGAAATATAATAATGGCACTGACAAGGAGCAATGTTAATTATTTATTAGGAGAGGTATGTGGATGTCATAGTTATGACTGATTATGGCACATTGACCCTCATATTACTGCACCGACTTTGTCTCTTAGGGCCCTGTCCCACTGGGGAGAGGATTAATTGCGCATGAACTGAGTACACAAATTATGGGCGTTCGTTGTCGTCCGCAACAAAAATGGCCAAAAATAACAAATGTCCCAGTATGAATTACGGATATATTAATAATATATAGTGACTATATGATGAACAATCACGGTTATATAATGCATGTAGTGCAGAAACTGATCCGACACATTGAGATTATCACGGCAGTATTACGGGTGTATTATGAAAGCATCGCGCACATGTTGCGCGTGCACAGCATCTGCATTGGGGTCATAAAAGAAGCGCACTCGCTCCTTTCGGCATCACTGTTGACACCAACAATACAGCCTCTGGAGCATTTGCTGGACTTGGACAAGTTGATCACAGAGTGTTGTCATGCGAGGGTTAACTGTTCATGAGTTTGGGGAGCGGGAGGGGGAGTGTCACAGAAAACAGACTTCAGCCTGAGTTGTGGTTGAACAGCAACTCTTCCTTTTGTTGGTGTTAAATAAAAGTCCTGGAGGAGACATGATTGCAGCAGCTACGTCTTTGTGGATTGACACAGCCGGACCGGCACTGACTGGCAGGTATGTTGCTTTCTGCCACATATAGTACTTTGGGTTTATGTGACGTGTTTGTTATGCATTCACAGATTGTCTGCAAAGCAGATGTAATAAAAATGCTTTATTCGTGGCCAATTTGTATGAATTTTCTACAACATATTTTAGTTTGTGATGTGGACATGATGGGCACACAATATATCTGTTTTACACACTGTCCCAGTCTGCTGCCAAGCCGCAAATCCCCGTCAGTTGCGGATATCAGCGGTTAACGGCAGATATACAGCGCATAGAGTGAGTATGTATTGTGTATGAATTGAGTATATATGGAGTATGTAAGGCGGATGTCAGATTTTTGAACAGCTCAAAAATCCTAGCTGCGGACCTGCGTGCCTCTGAGGATGATCACGGGCGTGTGCAGATGACGGCCGACTCATACAAGCATGTTACACGGATGTTGCGGATGTTTGGCGAATATGGGCCAATTTTGCCAAATCCCAATACAAATCAGTACTGGATCTGCTGTAGCAACCCGGAACAACTGGATGCAGCTGGAAGTCAAACACATTACTGTGAACTAACTAGAAGTTGATAGATTTAAAGTAATCAAAAACAAAAATATGATACAACTAGATGAGTTACCTGTTCTACACAAGGGTAATAGAGAAGAATTTTAGCCATGTCTGTTATGTGTCAGACGCAGCTCGGAGAACCGACCAGCGTTTGAAGGACCCAGTATGAAATAAGCAGAGCACGGTACAAAGGCTAACTGAATTTAATACATAACAGTGATGTGATACAAAACAACAAAAGAGTGTGCGGTCTGGCGTGGTGGTGATACGGTGCGCTCCCAGCAGCGCTAACGGTCCGGAGCCAGAAGCCGTTCGGACCCAAGGACCCCGCCGACACCCCCCAGGTGGCCGCAACAAACCGAGTCTGTGAAAGAAGGAACCATTATGTGAGTCCACACTCTACACACAGAGAGACCACTCAAAGGTGTACATAAACAGCAAACACTTCCTGGCTTAATTACTAATCAGCTTCCCAACCTGCAGGCATGGAACATCCAGTTCACAAAACTCCACTGCAGTGGAAGCCGACACATGACTAACGTACAGCTCAATATAATAAGGTGTGAGGGACACCACATTTACTGACTGTATAAACGTTAGTCACAAAATCTAACGTACCTCAGGAAGTGTGCTGACGAGCGTGAGACCTCACCCCCTCCTCTTTCACAGACCGTGCATCAAACCCTGGACGTTCTCTGCATCCACTGATGATGAGATGGCTCCCGAGACGACGATCTCACCCGTCTTGGTCACAAGGTCGAGTCTCTGGCAAATACACACTGTATACTCCAGTCTTAAATGCCACCATGTTCCAATCCATATAGATGCACCTCAGCTGTGAGTCCTGACAAGCCGCAGGTGATCAGGGTGAGGTCCTGATAACCTCAGCAACACAGCCACTCAGTCCCAAATGCAAGCCACCTGGAAGGAAAAACAAAAGACAGAAACAAAAAGGCAGCCAGGCCCCCCACCCATACAACACATGTCATTATATATTTCATGTCACTTTAGTTAAGGTGCAGTAAGTTGCGTTGCATTGTGTGCATGTTGTCATCATTAATTTTCATACAGCAATTTGCAACATTCATGAGACTCAAGTGAATTAACATGTCATAACACTGCAATGCTCTGGCATGCCGTACACAACAGGTACATTTTAAATTAAAAAAAACGCACCTTAACGTGCACTGCCCCATTCGGAATGTAATTAAAGTGCACCCTAGCTAGGTGATACTACGTAGCAAGTAAAGTGTGATGCTTGCAACCTGACCTGAGTACCACGTGAAGTGTGAAAATAAGGGCTTCAGTGAACAGGTTGTGATCTAATATATAAGGCGGACTGTGTGTGTGTGTGTGTGTGTGTGTGTGTGTGTGTGTGTGTGTGTGTGTGTGTGTGTGTGTGTGTGTGTGTGTGTGTGTGTGTGTGTGTGTGTGTTTGCGCACGTACGCTTTCAACCTAAGCACCCCAGTGACCTCCCCCTTGGTGCCCCCAGTCAAGTATCTCAAATTTGGTGTCGATTGATTTATTACTGTGGCTGTGCATAGCAAGCAAACACACACACACACACACACACACACACACACGGTCAGCTTTATATATTAAATTTGATTAAGTAAAACATTGTCTTTGACTCAAAAGATAAAAATAGCAACACTTTATGTGCATACATTTTAAGTTTTATTATGCATTGAGATTTTTTCAGTTCATTTGTATTGTTGTTTGTATTACTTTAATTGTGGTAATTCTGATATGCAATTGTTGCACTCTTAAATATATCACTCCTTTACTAGAAAGTGCCTCATACTACTACTACTAATAATAATAAGAATAATAATCTTCTTTCGGCTGCCCCTTCCCATTCCTCGTGGGCAAAATGATGATCCAACCCCGATCCAGGTTGAAGTTTGACAGTGAATCAATGTTAAAAAGACACTGGATTATAAAATAGGACCACAGAGAAATCCTATACTCACAGTATATTCAATATAATATTCAATTTATCATACTAAATGTTAAAATCAACAAGTAACACATCTGCTGCTTTGCACAAATATATAAATACACTTTATATGGGAGATACCTTGGACTTTTTTGTGGGACTTGCCCACAATAAGTGAGACCAATGGTGGATGGCAGTTGCAAATTAGGCTCTACTGAAATCCCCCCAGTGGGTCCAAAATGCAGACGGATAGCTGGCCCCAAGTGGGGACAAACTATTTTCAGACTGCACTTCTGCCCTGTTCAACGCAATTGTTATAGCATGACTGTTGTGGGCTGGGGTGTTTGGCTGGCTTGGTTTTTGTTTTTCTGTTTCTCCCACCAGGTGGTATGCATTCAAGACTGAGTGGCTGAGCATTAGGACCTCACCCTGAACACCTGAGGCTTGTTTTCACATGCAGGTCATCAGGACTCACAGCTGTAGTGTATTCTGTCTTGATCAGAGATTGCTGCATTTAAACCTTGAAAGCACAGTGTGTGGTTGCCAGAGACTCGACCTTGTGAGCAGACGTGTGAGATCGATGTCAGGGGAACAATCTCACCATTACGGACGCAGAGACCGCTCCAGGTTTGACGCCACAGTCTGTGAGGGAGGATTGGGTGAGGTCTCACGCTCTTCAGCACACTTCCTGAGGTAATTTGGTTTTGGTGACTTTTATGAAGTAATGACAGTGGATTTGGTGTCCCTCACACCTTGTTGTATTGAGCTGTCACGTTATGCTATTTGTCTAATCAGCTTCTGCTGCAGTGGAGATTTGAACTGAGTTGTTCCGTGCCTGCAGGGTGAGAAGCTGAGATATATTTAAGCCAGGAAGTGTTTGCTGATTGTGTGCACCTTTTGAGCTGTGTCTCTCTGGGTGAAGAGTGTTGGACTCACCTCCATGTTTTCTTTCTTCACAGACTCGGTTTGTCGCGGCCACCTGGGGGGTGTCGGCTGGGTCCGAACTGCTGTGGCTCCGGACCGTTTGCGCTGAGAGCGCGCCGTGTTTTCACCTCACCAGACCGGACTTTTTAGTTGTTTATCACTGCACTCACTTACATTAAAATGTGTTATCTTTTGAACCATGCTCTACTTATTTCATGCTGGGTCCTGTCAAACACCGGGTCGGTGCTCCGACCACGTCCGACACATAACAATGACAGCTGATTGAAGTACTTCTCTTTGCAAGTATGACACAAAAGATCTCAAAGTATTTCTGATACAGCATTTGCATGTTGGTAGCAGACGTAAACTGGATGTTCAACTGTTTTCACTGACAGGATGCTGTGAGAGCAGCAGCCACACACAGAAGAATGACGAAGGTGAAAAAAACTTATCCACTTGACACAGTGATAAGGACAAACTGGACTATGCCCATATATTACTGCTGTGTGCCAGATCTGCATTTGACATTTGGAAAATAACTAGCAGGCTAGCTTCATTCATTCCCTCTGTGCAGTGAGGAAGAAACGGCATGACACAGAGAAGTGTTTGCCTGAACATCCATCAGTCAAAATCTGCCTCCTCCACTGCAGAAATGAGTGACAATTTCCATTTAAAGCAAAAAGCACAGAAACAGAATTTCTTTGGCAATATTTACACAACCAGTCTCAGATTTTTATTTTATGGATTTGAACTGAAAATCCTTGGATACAAAGGCACAGGTTGCAAATTTCTCTGGAAGAAATTTTTTTTATAAAAAACATGGAAAAAACAAAACACAAAGCCTTGCATCATTTAAGTTCCATTTGTGAAATTGCTGCAGTAGTTCTTACCTTCTTTGTGGGGTCCTCGTTGAGTTTGGAGAAGAAAAATGAAATAAGATGAACAGCAAACATCTTGACCTACAGCACACCACCATGCAAATCCTTTTATTCCTGTTTTGTGGGTCTTTGTGAGGTGTTGTGCACCACGCACTCACACTGCTGTGCGAGCGGCACCTCTGACAGTCTAATGTTGTGACTGTACCGTTGATTATTGACTAACTTTATCACCGACTCAATGATTAACAGGCCAAACGCTTTCTCACCTTGGTCCGCATGATGTTTTCTTGCTCAGTGCCAACACTACTTTTACAAATTTTACATATTTTTTTGAAAGACTGTTTCTCAACAAAAAACCCCACTACCCCCAACCAAAAAATAAAAAGATCCTGTGACTTTATTATTTTAAAATTAATGCATTGGTGAATACAGGCCAGCACAGTGGCTTAGTGGTTAGCACTTTTACATCACAGCAACAAGGTCATGGGATCGATTCCCACCTGTGGCCTTTCTCTGTGGAGCTTGCGTGTTCTTCCCATGTTTGTGTGGTTTTCCTCTGGGTGCTCTGGCTTCCTCCCACATCCAAAGACATGTTGGTTATTACATTTTGTCCGCAAATATGATTGGTTAATTGTGTGAGATTTCAGACCGTATAATAGCAGGGTAACGGTGGCAAAATTTTCAACCATTTCACATTTGGATGTATTACTCAGCGCCCTGACTTTTGTTTTGACAAGATGTCATTCCTGTCGACAGGCCATTGTTGGGATGGGAAACTGTCGATTTATGCGACGAGACACACAATTCAACAGAACTCCGGCTGCGCACACTGCTATGCAGATGTCATAATAGTGCTGTTAGCTGAGACTAAGAGAAAGTCGCATACTGACACTGCCGCCGAAATGGGTGAATTTAAACTACCATACAAAACTACTGATATAGATTCTGACACAGAATTACAGTTTCACATTTGATAGATTACTCCACGCCCTGACCGTTGTTGGAGTGACACTGCTTCATGGTAAGCTTCGCCGACTGAATTACCTACAAAAAATAAACAGTATAAACACTGGAACTGGATTACAATGGGAATAACCCCCTTGTGTCTGATGATTTGCGGACATTCATGCTGTTATATGGTTGCAAATATCCATTTTACCGTGTAAATCTCAATTTGTGACTGTATAATAGCATGAATGTACGCAAATCATCAGACACAACAGGACTATCCCCTAAGTATTCTAAGTGCCAATGATTGACAGGGGCCCAGAGAGGCCCCTAACACAATTACAGGGTGAACACAAAAACACTCCTTCGTTTCAAATGTTTACAATATCAAAAGTTACATGAATAATTTTACAATTTTGGTATCTACAGTTGGAGAAACTCATTTTTTTATTTTGCAGATTCTTCTTCTTCAAAATTGTAAAATTATTCATGTAACTTTTGGTATTATACATATGTGAAAACAATGAGTGTTTTTGTGTTCACCCTGTATCATACTGACAAAATAATATGGGGGGGGGTAAGATTTATTTTCATAGGGCCCAAAGTCCCTGACAGCATACTCGCCTATACACACAATCAATCACACTCCAACCTATCCACCATGGCCAAGACCAAAGAGCTGTCGAAGGACACCAGGGACAAAATTGTAGACCAGCACAAGGCTGGGATAGACTACAGGACAACAGGCAAGCAGCACGTGTCAGCATTGAGGACCCCAGCAACTGGAAAAGGCCAACAGGATGCCCCGATATCACCTGGCTGCTGCAAACAGATTTTGGGATGTAGGGATAGACTGTGTCTGGATGGTCGCCACTCACAACTCAGTGTGGTTCTGTTGTGTGGAGGATGTGATTTTAAAATTTACCTTTATTTAACCAGGTTAGTTCCACTGAGATCAAGACCTCTTTTCCAAGGGAGACCTGGACAATTACACTCAACAAAAATATAAACGCAACACTTTTGGTTTTGCTCCCATTTTGTATGAGATGAACTCAAAGATCTAAAGCTTTTTCCACATACACAATATCACCATTTCCCTCAAATATTGTGCACAAACCAGCCTAAATCTGTGATAGTGGGCACTTCTTTGCTGAGATAATCCATCCCACCTCACAGGTGTGCCATACCAAGATGCTGATTAGACACCATGATTAGTGCACAGGTGTGCCTTAGACTGCCCACAATAAAAGGCCACTCTGAAAGGTGCAGTTTTGTTTTATTGGGGGGGGATACCAGTCAGTATCTGGTGTGACCACCATTTGCCTCATGCAGTGCAACACATCTCCTTCGCATAGAGTTGATCAGGTTGTCAACTGTGGCCTGTGGAATGTTGGTCCATTCCTCTTCAATGGCTGTGCGAAGTTGCTGGATATTGGCAGGAACTGGTACATGCTGTCGTATACGCCGGTCCAGAGCATCCCAAACACGCTCAATGGGTGACATGTCCGGTGAGTATGCCGGTCATGCAAGAACTGGGACATTTTCAGCTTCCAAGAATTGTGTACAGATCCTTGCAACATGGGGCCGTGCATTATCCTGCTGCAACATGAGGTGATGTTCTTGGATGTATGGCACAACAATGGGCCTCAGGATCTCGTCACGGTATCTCTGTGCATTCAAAATGCCATCAATAAAATGCACCTGTGTTCTTCGTCCATAACAGACGCCTGCCCATACCATAACCCCACCGCCACCATGGGCCACTCGATCCACAACATTGACATCAGAAAACCGCTCACCCACACGATGCCACACACGCTGTCTGCCATCTGTCCTGGATGGTGTGAATCGGGATACATCCATGAAGAGAACACCTCTCCAACGTGCCAAACGCCAGCGAATGTGAGCATTTGCCCACTCAAGTCGGTCACGACGACGAACTGGAGTCAGGTCGAGACCCCGATGAGGATGACGAGCATGCAGATGAGCTTCCCTGAGACGGTTTCTGACAGTTTGTGCAGAAATTCTTTGGTTATGCAAACCGATTGTTTCAGCAGCTGTCCGAGTGGCTGGTCTCAGACGATCTTGGAGGTGAACATGCTGGATGTGGAGGTCCTGGGCTGGTGTGGTTACACGTGGTCTGCGGTTATGAGGCTGGTTGGATGTACTGCCAAATTCTCTGAAACGCCTTTGGAGACGGCTTATGGTAGAGAAATGAACATTCAATACACGAGCAACAGCTCTGGTTGACATTCCTGCTGTCAGCATGCCAATTGCACGCTCCCTCAAATCTTGCAACATCTGTGGCATTGTGCTGTGTGATAAAACTGCACCTTTCAGAGTGGCCTTTTATTGTGGGCAGTCTAAGGCACACCTGTGCACTAATCATGGTGTCTAATCAGCATCTTGATATGGCACATCTGTGAGGTGGGATGGATTATCTCAGCAAAGGAGAAGTGCTCACTATCACAGATTTAGACTGGTTTGTGAACAATATTTGAGGGAAATGGTGATATTGTGTATGTGGAAAAAGTTTTAGATCTTTGAGTTCATCTCATACAAAATGGGAGCAAAACCAAAAGTGTTGCGTTTATATTTTTGTTGAGTGTATAAAGTTTCCAATTCACGTAACCTGCATGTCTTTAGATGATAACTGTACAACTTCGGATTTCCTTGAGATACAAAGTTGAAAGCAAAGAGCCATGAAGAGACTCAACTTCAGTGATTCCAAAACTGTCTTTTTTTCAAAGGGAAAAAAGTCAATTTCACTAAAATGTACACAACATAAAAGCAACATTTTTGTTTTGTTCCATTTTCATGAACTGAAGTAAAAGGTTTAATAGGTCTTTTAACACCCAAAAGCCCCCCCAAATTTAATTTAACGCCATGTCACTGACCACTTCGGCTTTGTTAAAATAATCCATCCACTTGACCAATGTGGCATATCAAGATGATGACTAAAAGGCATGACTATTTGCAGTGTGCTTTGGACGGGTCACAAACTCCACTTGAAAAAGTTTTAATCATTACACTGTTATGTGTCGACGCGGGTTGAGGAGCGGACCTGCGTCAGACGGAACCCAGCGCTAAAAATAAGCAGAAAGCGGTTCCAATAACAAAAACAATTTATTTATTTCACCCGCTGGTGCATAATAAAGTGTAAAAACTAAAATAGCGTCCTTCTGGTGGAGTGAAGGCTGGCACGCTCTCCAGCGCCCAAAAGGATCGAAGCCCGGCGCTCCTGGACCCACTACCACCGCCAAACACCCCCCAGGTGGACACGACAAACCGACTCTCTGCGAAGCATAGAAGAGGTGAGGTAAGTCAGCAGTTACAACTAATATCCTTCAAAAGACACACACTATCAGCAACACATTCAGGTCTGTATTTTAAGCTTTATGCAAATGAGCAGCTTCTCACAACAGGTGGAGGATCTCTTGTCCGCACGCCACAGCGGTGAGAAGCAAGCTGCACAATTCAAATATACTGCGTAACAAAATACCAAGTTACTATCAACAATTAGTCAAACACTTAATCACCTCTGATGTGTGCTGACAGCATGTGTCCCTCACCCTTCCTGCTTCACGGGCTCGATGTGTCAAACCCAGGCGCGGTCCTCAGCGTCTCACAAACGAACATCACAAGGTCGAGTTCCCAGCAGTTCTGCTTGAATCACACATGACTTAAATGCAGAACGCCATCCAATTATCTGCTTCAGCTGAAAGTCTTTAAGGCTGCACGTGAGCACCATTCACAGGTGCTGCACATGATGTTGATGAGGGTGAAGGACTCTTCAGCCAGCACCTTCTCCACAGACAAATCAGTTTTCATGCCACCTGGAGAGCAAAGAAAAGAAAAGAACACCAAAATGTCCAGCCACACCCCCCAACACACAACATACACAATGCTACAGATACCACAAAATTTGAGGGAGGGTACCGTTGCCATGTTGACTTCAAGAATATACATCAGAGCTGTTCACTGAACGTTCATTTCACAACCATAAATCTCCACAAACATCATCTCCATGAATTTGGTAGTACATACAACCAGCCTCACCCCAGTACTCCCAACATCTGGTTATGTTACAGCTGGTGTCACATTTGGCTTGCACAACTGAAGATTTTCAGCACAAGATACAAGGAAGCTCATCGAGTGTTTGCCATCCTCACTGGGGTCTTGATTCAACTGCAGTTCACCATCTGAACACTTTGATGATGTTTCACTTATCAGATAAATCTGGGTATACACTTTAGCAGGCAACTGACGTGCATGTTGTCATGTGGGTGACCAGTTTGCAGACATCATCATGAACAAAGTGGCAAATGGAGTTGGGATAGTTATGACGGCATAAACAGGTAAATACATTTATTGATGTCAGTTTGAATACAGAGAAAAGTGCTTAATTTGATGAGACCGTGAGGCCCACTGAGGTGCCATTCATCTGCCTCCATCACCTCATGTTGCAGCCTGATAATGCACGACCCCTTGTTGCAAGGATCTTGACAATTCCTAGGCACTGAAAATGTCTGCATACTGGCCTTACATATCACCGACTGAGCATGTCTGGGATGCTTTGGATCCACATGTACAACCCCAGGATTCCACATACCTCCAAATATTCCGGTCTATCAGGTCCTGGATTTCTGCAATCCTGGTGCCAACGAAAACTTTGAAGTGCCAAGAGGTGAAGTGCAGCCATCTGAGGACTGTGGTAGAGTCAGACCATAGTATGAAACTTTGTATCTTTAGGGTTAGCTCGTTCTTGATGAGCAGCTGCACTCCGATGAGGGCTGCACACAGTGCTAACCTTGGGATTGAAAGCTGCTTCTTAGGAGCAACGCGCGATCTTCCAATGAGAAAGGACAAGTGAACATTACCACTGTGATCCACCAAGTGTAGGTAAGAGACAGATCCATAGACACGCTCGGAGGCGACACAAAAGATGTGCACTTGTCACGTCAGGTCTGTCCATGCTTGGTGCTGTGTAACATTTTGGCAGAGTGATCTTTGGGAGTTGTTCCAACTCCTTCTCCCAGGTTAACCACTGCTGTAGTAGATCATCAGGGAGCTGTGTGTCATCCCTGTCTCTGTGCTTAGCTCACAGTTGCTGAACTATGATCTTGGCTCTTGTAGTAAATGGCAGGATATAGCCTAAAGCAGGGGTGGGCAGTGAGGGCTGAGACAGTGCAGGTTTTCCTTGCAACCAATCCCCTCAGCAGGTGGGTTGCTGATGAGCTTCTCCCCTGAATATAAACACCTGATTGTCAATGAAATCACCTGCTGAGGTGGTTGGTTGTAAGGAAAACCTGCAGTGTCTTGGCCCTTCATGGCACGATTGCCCACCCCTGGCCTAAAGGGTCGTACTGACTTGCTAGAATGCGTTATATATTTCGCATAGTTGGCTGGCCATAGGTAATGAGATGATGCTTAAATCCAAGAGTGTCTGTGTCGCAGTGCCAGCTCAGTCCCAGTGTTGATTCTTGTGCCTCTGCCTTGTCGTATGATAGCCACAGCTCTAGTTTGCCTGAACGAGCCTCGAGTGGTAAGTGGCTGATGACCTCTGGCTTGTTACTTGCCCACTGACGAATATCAAATTCTCCCAGTGACAGTAGGTGTCGGAGTTTCTCAACCAGTTGCCACGCCTTTTACTGATGGTAAACTCTGCAAACAGCTGTCCACATTTCTTTGTCAGGGAAAAGATGGTATAGTTTTCAGCTAGTCCTGGGCACTGAGCTGTGAAGGCATTTGAAATCTTGTAGGATTTCTGTGGTTGAAGTATGGGTGAGACTTCAAGTGATACTGATGCCCCATGCAGTGTTTGAATGTCTTCCAGTGTCCCAGTCACCCCTAGCTGCTGAGCAGCGGCTGATAGCAGCATTGTTCGATCTGATCCATCAAGGATTGCATACGTGTCTAGTGTCTTATCAGAATGTCGCAGGAGAACTCAGATGATCTTAAGGAGGACTCGAGTGGGGTCAGAGGGCTTGTCTAGGTAAAACATTTCAGTGGCAGAGCTTACTAGGCAGGTCCCTTGCTTTACCTTTGCTGTTGACTTCATGTAGTATGAGCAGATGTTTACCTTGGCATTTACTGTAGGGCTTCTTCAAGTTGCACTGCGCAGCCTGGTGTGCTCTCTTTACACATCGTCCCAACTTCATTCGACTTGGGGTTGTATGACAGCATGTTCCATTTCTTGCCAATACAACCCCTGGCAAAAATGATGGAATCACCGGCCTCGGAGGATGTTCATTCTGTTTAATTTTGTAGAAAAAAGCAGATCACAGACATGACACAAAACTAAAGTCATTTCAAATGGCAACTTTCTGGCTTTAAGAAACACTATAAGAAATCAAGAAAAAAAGATTGTGGCAGTCAGTAAGTTACTTTTTTAGACCGAGCAGAGGAAAAAAATATGGACTCACTCAATTCTGAGGAATAAATTATGGAATCACCCTGTAAATTTCCATCCCCAAAACTAACACCTGCATCAAATCACATCTGCTTGTTGACATTGACCCTATGTGTCTTTTTGCAAGGAATGTTTTCAGTTTTTGCTCTATGGCAAGATGCATTATCTTCTTGAAAAATGATTTCATCATCCTTAAACATCAGAAAAGTGTCCAAAATATCAACGTAAACTTGTGCATTTATTGATGATGTAATGACAGCCATCTCCCCAGTGCCTTTACATGACATGCAGCCCCATATCATCAATGGCTGTGGAAATTTACATGTTGTCTTCAGGCAGTCATCTTTAAAAATCTCATTGGAACGGCACTGAACAAAAGTTCCAGCATCATCACCTTGCCCAATGCAGATTCGAGATTCATCACTGAATATGACTTTCATCCAGTCATCCACAGTCCACGATTGCTTCTTTAGCCCATTGTAACCTTGTTTTTTTTCTGTTTAGGTGTTAATGATGGCTTTCGTTTAGCTTTTCTGTATGTAAATCCCATTTCCTTTAGGCGGTTTCTTACAGTTCGGTCACAGACGTCGACTCCAGTTTCCTCCCATTCGTTCATTTGTTTTGTTGTGCATTTTCGATTTTTGAGACATATTGCTTTAAGTTTTCTGTCTTGACGCTTTGATGTCTTCCTTGGTCTACCAGTATGTTTGCCTTTAACAACCTTCCCATGTTGTTTGTATTTGGTCCAGAGTTTAGACACAGCTGACTGTGAACAACCAACATCTTTTGCAACATTGCGTGATGATTTACCCTCTTTTAAGAGTTTGATAATCCTCTCCTTTGTTTCAACTGACATCTCTCGTGTTGGAGCCATGATTCATGTCAGTCCACTTGGTGCAACAGCTCTCCAAGGTATGATCACTCCTTTTTAGATGCAGACTAACAAGCAGATGTGATCTGATGCAGGTGTTAGTTTTGGGGATGAAAATTTACAGGGTGATTCCATAATTTATTCCTCAGAATTGAGTGAGTCCATATTTTTTTTCCTCTGCTTGGTCTAAAAAAGTAACTGTTACTGACTGCAACAATCTTTTTTTCTTGATTTCTTACAGTGTTTCTTAAAGCCAGAAAGTTGCCATTTGAAATTACTTTAGTTTTGTGTCATGTCTGTGATCTGCTTTTTTTCTACAAAATTAAACAACTGAATGAACATCCTCCGAGGCCGGTGATTCCATAATTTTTGCCAGGGGTTGTATCCAGCAACATCACACAATCAGTGTAGAAGAGAGGACCAACATTCCACAGGCCACAATTAATAACCTGATCAACTCTATGCTAGAGCTGTCACACAGCAAACAGTGGCAGCACCAAATACCAAATGGTTTTCTGACACCTCAAAAAAGAAAGCCTGCAGACAGGCTCTTTTGCCCCACTTGAAACCATACTGCAGTTCAGTAATTAATAAAAGGCTTTTCAAAATAAACTTCACATTCCAGAGTGCTTCTTAACTACAACCACTCCAAGACACACGTGCAATAATCATGCTGCTTAATTGCATCCCGTCATGTGCCACACCTGTTTGCTCGATGGATTGCCTTGATAAAAATGAAGTACTCAATAATACAGAATACACCAAATTTCTTAAATTACAGGGAAATTAGTTTTGTGAGCATTGCATAATTAGATCTTTTACTTCAAAAATGGAGTAAAAAAAAAGTATTCAATTTATATTTTTTTGTTGAGTGTATGACTGACTTGGGGACAATAAGCCGCACTGCTTAGTTTATAAAAATTAAATAAGATTCAGACAGAAAAAAAACACATAAATCAAAAGCTGGGCAATTTTTTGACAAGGACAAAAAGAAGTCAGATAGTGTTCATCATACACACATAACCAAAACTGATCTCCATCTGTGTTTTGTGAGAGCATCAGCCTGTTATTTGTATTGCGTGTAAAAGGTATTAAATTTTGTAACATACATTTTATATTCAACAATATGGCAAAGTTTAGAGGAACTGTGATTTTGGAATGCAATAATTTAGCTTGGCTTCATGCAGACATATTCAAGAAACAAGTTCAAACTACCAAATGGACATTTCAAGGGAAGAGCAGAGATCGTCACTATAATTGGTCATACTGGCATGTAACGTTACTTTGTGGGATGTGTAAACCGTGACCCGATCCCAGATACGCAGTTGAAGACAAGTGAGTGTAAACCCTTAAAAAATGACAATATGTGATTGACTGCTGTTTAATATGTTGTCTCTTAAACTCATAAATGCCTTTTGTTCCAGAAAATCTCATCACAGATGACTCATTTGAGTTTTTAGACAACTCACCGCAATTTAAAAAATTCTAATGAGAATTGTTTTCTGATTGATGCAACTCTTACAGTAGAAAAAGCAAATTGTTCTTATGTATCCGCTTGTGTAATTAAAATGATGAGGAGGATGTAACAGAGGGGCAAGTTTGACCTGAGTCCAAAAATCATTTTGTGTCTAATTTCATATAAATCTTTTATTTTTTTTTTTTAATAGCTGGAGTACACAGGACATTTTGGTCAACATCATGCTGAGAATATACAAGTTAATCCTATTTATCTCCTTCAAAAGTTTTATTACAAAATACCAGATGCTATCAAAGGTTTCCATCAGACTGACTCAAAGTCCTCTTGCTGGTTTCCATGGGAACAGTAATTACAGCCAACAGTATGATCTCCTTGTTCATCTTCTCTTTGCGTTTTTCCTACTGTGGTGTTCTGCGTTAGGTGCGTGCTGACTGCCAAGTTCCTGCTTCTGCTCTTTTGACCACTCGCTCTGCAGCTGCCGGAGCAGGTCAGGCGTCAGCAGCCCGTCTCTCAGCAGGCGACCTGTGAGAGAACTGGCTGCCGCCTGTTTGCCTCTTCTTCCTCCTCTGCTGCTGCTGCTGGGGGACTGATTGGTGTCACCCCCACTCTTTTCAGCAGAGTGGTTTTGGCCATGCCCACTGTTCTGTGGCTGTACTGGGTTAGCGCTGGTCGTGTCAGTGGCTCGGATGAGGCGTGTGATATTTCGCACACCCTGCTGGATGATGTCATCCAGTTCTTTTTGAATTTCTCGAATTGCGGTCGTGTCCGGAAACATGTCCATGAACCGGTAACTATGGAGACAGAGACAACAGTAATCACCAGGATTAGTTAGACCAGGTAGCAGCCGCACACACATACATTGTTAAGAAAACTTAAGCCTTAAACCTCTAAGAAGCAATATTATGATATTACCTTAACCAGAGGTAAAGATCAAACACATCATGAACAGCCTCCAGGTGAACCAGGTCTTTTATATTTTTGGGTGGAGCCAGAGGCCAGCCAACATGGCGACATACCCAATCAAATGTCAGGGGTTCATCTCTGCTAAACTGACGGGCAAACTGTAAAATAAATAAATAAATAAAATAAATAATATCAGCAAGATCCTCAGTAGCGACACTGTGCTTAGCATCAGGTGGAAAAAAAGAAGAAAAAAAACAGGCACTGGGAAAACAACAGGAATTATCTTTTGTCACGAGGCGCACATTTAGTTAAAAGGCAACAGGAAAGATTTGAACAGACAATGTTTATTTCTGACTCTCGAACCATTATAAAAGCACTGACACATGCTTTCAGGGTGAATGACACAGAAGCATGTGTGAAATGTATTTCGGCACGTATTTAGCACCAGTATGTTTTAAAGTAAGTTTTCTGAATGGCAACAACCTAGTACCACATCTAGTTTCCAGACTAGCACTGACACTCGACTACAGTATATGGCACATGGATAGTATTTATATCGAACTTTCATGGTGAAAGCACTTTACACTAAATAATACCTCACACATACATGCGCAAAAAAAGAGGAAAAAAAAGAATGAAATTTTTATTTATACAACCCCAATTCCAATGAAGTTGGGACGTTGTGTAAAATGTAAATAAAAACAGAATACAATGATTTGCAAATCCTCTTCAAGCTATATTCAATTGAATACACCACAAAGACAAGATATTTAATGTTCAAACTGATAAACTATTATTTTTGTGCAAATATTTGCTCATTTTGAAATGGATGCCTGCAACACATTTCAAAAAAGTTGGGACGAGGCAACAAAAGACTGGAAAAGTTGATGAATGCTCAAAGAACACCTAATTGGAAACAGGTGAGTGTCATGATTGGGTATAAAAGGAGCATCCCAAAAGGCTCAGTCGTTCACAAGCAAAGATGGGGCGAGGATCACCACTTTGTGAACAACTGTGTGAAAAAACAGTCCAACAGTTTAAGAACAATGTTTCTCAACATTCAATTGCAAGGAATTTAAGGATTCCATCATCTACAGTCCATAATATAATCAGAAGATTCAGAGAATCTGGAGAACTTTCTACATGTAAGCAGCAAGGCCGAAAATCAACATTGAATGCCCGTGACCTTCAATCTCTCAGGTGGCACTGCATTAAAAACCAACATCATTGTGTAAAGGATGTTACCGCGTGGGCTCAGGAACACTTCAGAAAACCACTGTTCGTTAACACAGTTCATCGCTACATCTACAAGTGCAAGTTAAAACTTCACCATGCACAACGAAAGCCATACATAAACAACATCCAGAAACGCCGCCGCCTTCTCTGGGCCCGAGCTCATTTGAAATGGACAGACACAAAGTGGAAAAGTGTGCTGTGGTCTGATGAGTCCACATTTCAAATTGTTTTTGGAAATCCTGGACATCGTGTGCTCTGGACAAAAGAGGGAGAAGACCATCCAGATTGTTACCAGCGCAAAGTTCAAAAGCCAGCATCTGTGATGGTATGGGGGTGTGTTAGTCCCCATGACATGGACAACTTACACATCTGTGATGGCACCCCATCAATGCTGAAAGGTACATCCAGGTTTTGGAGCAACACATGCTGCCATCCAAGCAACGTCTTTTTCAGGGACGTCCCTGCTTATTTCAGCAAGACATTGCCAAGCCACATTCTGCACATGTTACAACAGCGTGGATTCGTAGTAAAAGAGTGCAGGTACCAGACCGGCCTGCCTGCAGTCCAGACCTGTTGCCCATTGAAAATGTGTGTCACATTATGAAGGGCAAAATACGACAACGGAGACCCCGGCTGTTTAACAACTGAAATCGTATATCAAGCAAGAATTGGAAAGAATTCCACCTACAAAGCTTCAACAATTAGTGTCCTCAGTTCCCAAACGCTTACTGAGTGTTGTTAGAAGGAAAGGTGATGTAACACAGTGGTAAACATACCACTGTCCCAGCTTTTTTGAAACGTGTTGCAGGCATCCATTTCAAAATGAGCAAATATTTCCACAAAAATAATAAAGTTTATCAGTTTGAACATTAAATATCTTGTCTTTGTGGTGTATTCAATTGAATATAGGTTGAAGAGGATTTGGAAATCATTGTATTATGTTTTTATTTACATTTTACACAACATCCCAACTTCATTGGAATTGAGGTTGTACATACATACATACATAGATCTTCATCACACCATATGGAATATATTGACAAATATTTTGATATTCTATTTTTTTAAATCCACATTATTTGATTTCAGTTTCTTAAATGTGAACATTTTTCTGGTTTATTTTACAAGCTGATTACTTCTACATACACATTCTGATTACTATGGCAGTAAACTGAAAATCTTTGGGCTATGGACAAAACAGGACATTTGAAGGTGTGATCCTGGGCTCAGGATAACACTGATCAACATTTTTCACCATTTTATGGACCCAACAACTAACCGACGAATCAAGAAAATAAATTGATCAATTAATTGATTACCAAAATAAATTAATCTCAAGGTATCTTTAATTATATCACTGACCTTTACGGATAAATAAAGAATTATTCATAATTTTAAACCACAGAGTTAAACATGAATGTAATAATGGCATGTAATTAATGTAGGATTTTCAAGCTGAACCTGCTTCAAAGTAATGACATATTCAATCAATGACTGAAAACCTCAGCATAGATGACATTACATTAAACTGCACTTGATGACTAGCACAGTTCTGGACCACTTGAAGATTTTGGTCATATCTATGAAAAACCTCAACACATGAGAAAACTGATTAATGGGGAAATTCTCTTAAACGCACATGCCATTTACAAATGAGGGTCGGGTGAAAAATTGTGCCTCCTACAAGATTATTTCAATAACACTCACATGAATCACATATCTGTTTAAAGAACGGAACATTCTCCATCAGGCAGTGTCATTACTTTTTCACATTGTCACCCTCCCTTTACACACACTAACTCAAACGCCGGATAAGGTTTTACATCCTGTCAGTGAAGAAATCTGGTGTCTTCTCTCTGCACCAGCGACACCCAGCTGCGAGCACCTTTGCATCATTAGTGTATCTGCATCCCTTCAGGTGTTCTTTCAGTTTGGGGGGGGAAAAAAAAAAAAAAATCAGTGGGTGTGAGATCCAGACTGCATGACGGGTGTGGTTACATTTTTACATTTCAGTCGCTGAAATGCATGTTTGTTGACTTATGTGTGGATGATGCTCATCCACACATCATTAAGAATGAATCTTTTCCAGCACAAACCCATTTCAAGTGTGCATGCAGCTTTTGCAAAGTGTCCACATATCGCAGACAGTGTTGCCGTATTCCAAAAAAAATTCTGTTTAGGACTATGCCACCGCTCCTGCACTTGATGCTGTGCACCTGTGGCTGTTATGGGGTGCCACCTACAGGTCTAGTCATGCAGCCTGATCGTGGCTGGATTTTCCCCTTCAAACCTCTTGCCCACCTCCCGACTGTATAGACATCCACACATCAACACAAACAACTCATTCATCAGTGAATGTTGACGGGGGCACAATCCTCCACCATGAGGAATTCAATAACAACATGCCATTTCAAATGCATGTCACCTTTTTTTTTTTTTTAAACCAACTAATGCGTGCATGTGCCAAAGGAGATTCTGCACATGCCTGAAATTGTAGGCAACAACTGTTTGATAGTGATATTAAGTACACGCTTATTCTCTTACCAGTTTCACTTCGATATCTTGCTTGTTTTTTAAATAATTGTTTTTCAGACAAAACCTTTCTACTGAACCTTTTTAGGAACGGGTCTTCAGTGACCCCCGTTTTAATGACTTACATCGTATAAAGCACAGGTGGGACGAAGACACTCTCAAGTCATGAATCAGCAAGTCTCAAGTCAGCTTGGTGGTCATTATGACTTGAGACTAGACTTGATGGTGACGTGGTCCCACCTCTGGTATGAAGTAAACATGTCTTTTAAGATAAAAGCACAGTGTGTCCCAAGTAAACTTCAGTCGGGGTAAAACAGAACTGCTGCTGATCAACACCTCCTCTTTCCCCTTTCATCACATTCTTCCTTTCCACTTCCCCTTCTATTCATCATTACCTTTAGGAAGGATGTGCAAACAAAGGGCTGCTTCCTGTTGATGGGAGCAGTGCAGAAGACGTAGCGCGACTTCAGGTTCAGTGGAATATGCTGAATCATATCAGCCAAGAACTTGAAGTCATCAATGTTGCAGACAAAATACAGACCATCCACCTGAGAGAGACTGACAAATATGTCCTGAAACACACACGCACGCACACACACAAAAAAAACAAAGCGATATCAGAATGAATGAAAAGATTTGTCATCAAATGTTGGTGAAACAAGACCAAACGCACTGCACCAGTACTTCACACATTAATGTGAACAAATGACAACGAATGGTGAATCTGTAGACATTTACAACATATTATGTAATATGACAATTTCAGTTTTACCTAAAAACAACAAAATATGAATTCAACAATCCTCTCTGCACCTGACCCTCATGGCCCCCTTTGCAGGTGGTGAACCCACAGGAGGGTGGGCCCACGTCCCTCTTTCGGGCTGAGCCCGGCCGGGCCCTGTGGGCTAAGGCCCGACCACCAGGCGCTCATGTGCGAGCCCCAACCCAAGGCCTGGCTCCAGGGTGGGGTCCCGGCTCCGCCATACCGGGAGACGTCTCAGTCGTTGATTTTGTACTGGTCATGGGAGCTTCTGAACTCCAAGACACACATGACATAGGGTGAGGAGCTCGGAGTCGAGCCGCTGTTCCTCCACATCAAAAGGAGCCAGCTGAGGTGGCTTGGGCATCTTTTCCGGATGCCCCCTGGACGCCTCGCTGGAGAGGTGTTTCGGGCACGTCCCATTGGAAGGAGACTTCGGGGAAGACCCAGGACACGCTGGAGGGAATATGTCTCTCAGCTGGCTTGGGAACACCTCGGAGTTCCCTTTGGAGGAGCTGGAGGAGGTGTGTGTGGATTGGGAGGTATGGGCGGCTTTGCTTGAGCTGCTGCCCCCGTGACCCGACTCCGGATGAAGCAGAAAAAAAATGGATGGATGGATGAATTCAACATCAAATGTAAGATTTCTTGAACAAAAGGAACAAACATAATCTTTAAGAGTTGATTTCATACTAAAAAGGAAAGAAGTGAAGATTTTCATCCTTTAAAGGGAACATTTATGATGAGAAGCATAATGTGCAACAATATTTTAGGTTCACTTTATTACAACCTCAGTCTAAGTGTCCTTCGCACCTTTGATGATTGCTTTGTTTGCAAAAATGGTGCATCTTAATTATTTATTTTTGATAAATTAGTTTGATAAGAACCAGAGGGCAGGGGTGGTGGGCAAGTGGTTCTGAAATGAAATTATTACTACTATTTTTTATTAAAGTTGATTAAATGTCCACCTAAAAAAAAATTATTCCACACCCCCGCCAAACATATTTGAAAAAGCATAAAACAATGTTTTCAGATGTTTTTCTCATCGTCTGTTTGTCCTGTGCTCTTACTGTGAAAGACTCTTGTGCAAGAAGAAGGAAGTGTTCTGTGACAATATGGCTTGCTTTGTATTGACAGCAACAGATTAACTGCAGAGTTGCCTGGACTGAAACATGTAGGAACTTTTATTAAGCTTCCATGAGAGCCAGATTTTTCTGCTTCAACATAAACTCTGTGCAAAATGTTTCAGTGAAGTAAACTATTGTCTGTGTGGTTAACACTAAAAACCAAGAGTGCACTTTTTTTGTGCTGTGCCAGACATCATCTGACAAGGAACACATTATGTAATCAATGATAAAAGGATGGGGGGCGGGGACAACAGACACAGACAGGTGATTTATTCTTTACTTGTGAGGATATCAGACATTTTATTGAAATGGTTGATCCGACAAATGTAATATTTGGCCAAGTTTGTGCAAACGCCCACATCCACTTCAAGCAGAAGTTTGTGTGGAATGCCCAAGGTGCACAGATGTGAATATGGTATAGTGTTGCCCTACAAATTATTTGGCCAGAAATGTCAGTATGATAATTAGCTGCTGTGGTGACTTCAAACAGCAGCCAGTAAAAGAAGACATTAATATGACACTTCAAGTAAGAGATTTCAGTGAAGCCTGGGATTCAAACCCTCATCCACTTTGAACATAAAGTACTTTGTCCAAATCTTAGAGTCAGAACGGAGCTGTTGCTGCTGCAGCAGGGGTAGTTGTTTTTCTGTACTTGGTATTTAACTGCGGATGTGGAAAGACAGCATCCTTGCTAACAGCAAATCTACCAACACAGCAGAAAAACTAGTATCGCTAGCTTTTCAGAATTTTGGTATTGACTTAGTACCAAAATAACGGTTCTCGCAACATACATAGCTTTGAGCCTCTACACTAAGCTGGCCAACGGGGCAGAATACACTTATTTATTTACTCAGCAGAACCAACTAACATATTAAATCAAAAGCACACGCTGAACTCTCAGAGTGTAAATAACTCTTATAGAAGTGTTAATATCACCAACAATACATATTGGACAGAATCAAAAAATACAAGAACAGGGGCATAATTACATCATGCAATTTTAAGGCTTGAAAAAAATGGTTTGAGTTTATTTGAGCTCCACCACAGATACCCCAGAGATATCCATACAAACTGAAATACAGTGTGCTTTAAACTTTGTTTTTTTCTTGAAGAGACCGCAATCTACTGGGGGGAAAAATACAGCAAATACTTCATGAGGTGTTATTTAGCCATTACTAGTCAAAGGTGAGCAGTGTACCCACCGGCATAAACCTACAGGGCCACCCAAATTTCACTAAACTGACAGTTTAGTTTCTGCTGAAATCCAAGCATTATAATGCTGGTTTATTTTAGAAACTTCTTGTGAAATTACAGCTCATTTTAATGACATATTTATCTGTGGGGAATTCCATAGTGAAGGTTTCCTTTTATTTTTAATGCTGTCTGTAGGGGTTGTGCACATGCACAAGCTTTTGAAATGACCAGAAGTTACCTTTGACCACTGGTGATGCGGGTGCATGTAGTGTGCACCCCGATGTCTGAGATGTCTTGTAAATCACTTCAGAGGTGTTATCTGGTTATAAAAATGGTGTTTGTGGATTTAGGAGTTTATTTCTTGCTAGCTTTTACAAAATATTTGAGAAAAATGTTAGATTTACACAGAAACACTGCGGTTTTGGAGTATTTTCCACCATGTTGGATTAGCAGCCAGAGACAGACCAGCCAGTGACATAGCGGTGTCTCTCTACTGAGAACTGGCAGAAACCGTGTCCTTCCCAGAATCTCTCACTCAAGTTTGGGGAAGCCCATGTGATCTGACGTCACTGTCATTGTTCATTACAGACACTGAAATAAGTAGATGAAGTACATCTTTTCGTTTGAAATTTTACCCTTCAGAACTTTTCATAAAAACATTTTCTAGACAACACGAATTTTGATTATACTGGCAATGTCATATTATGAATCCCCTATTTAAAGGCTAATAAATAAAATTATAGTGGCATCAAAGAAAACCATTTTTATGCCTTAAATCTTAACAAGCTTAGTGGCCCCATACTTTTTTTTTTTACAACCTTTGATATATTAAAAGTGAGTGTGTCCTTTAATTTACTGTGGCAGTGTATATTCAGGGCTGTGAAATGAAAATTGTGAAATCCGAGGAAAATTTGCAGGGGGTCAGCATCCAGAAGCCAGGGTCTAGGGCTGTCTAGGGCAGTACCCCCCAGAATTAAATTTTTATCTAATGATACTTTTTCAGCATCTCCTGGAAGAACAAATCTCAAAATTAGTGGATATTTAAATGATCCTATATTCAACCTTTTATTTGACCTGTCAATGATGATGATGAAATAACAGAATATGATGTGGAAGTAGGAACTAGAATAATTTTAATTGTAAACCAAATTATGCATTAACTCAGAATAATTAAACTGTATGAAATTTATGAAGACTGAAAAGACTGTTACAGCATTTCAAAAATCACAGCTAAAGCTTGTAGAATATTTGGAAAATCATGGTAAAATATTAATAACATACCTTATAGTTAAAAAGTCACTTATATTCTTGTGTAAATTCATGCAGCCGAAATCCATTCAAAGCCACAATGTCTTTTTTACAATGAAAGAAAGTCTAGATTAGTGAAAAAAGTCACACAATCTTGTCTAAAATCCTGTTTGAAGAGCAGAATGTTTATTTTCCAGGGAGAGAAAAATTCTTACCATGTTTTCCTGAGAGGGCACAGTTCACTTTTCCCGTGTCTTTTATCTTTCAGGTGTGTTGATGAAGCCAGCGACGATTCCACGGATTCTTGTCCTTATAAAACTTTTTCAAACAGTCTTTCTCGCCATCTTCTCTCTGTGCGACATCGTGCCATGACACAGACATGCTGCACAACTCCTCTTTTAAAAACTTGAAAGCTCTAAGTTTGGGATGTCCACATGCTAAGTTTAGCTTAAGCATTGCACAGGAGCCACACAGCATCGCCGCAGCAACCGACCAGTCCCAGTTTACGACAACTGTTATAACAGCTACACTTTGAATGGTATTTTTCCTCCGCAAATCTCCGCGGATCCAAGGAAACTGATTTGTATCTGGAACACACAGATCAGTGTCTGCGGACTTATAAAACTTACACAATGTCGTAAGAAAAGAGAACGCTTTGCGATAAGCATTTTAAAAACACAGTGATGATCACGATTAAAGAGTACAACACTACCACCCTCCCATGATGAAATCCATGGAATCCCGCGGATCCGCGGAGTTTTCACAGCCCTGATATTTTTATTCTAAACACAACACTTTGGGGTGGGCACATCTTAAAGCAAGCGACAGTACCTCAAACATTCAGGCTCAGCAGGGGAATCCCACCCAGGCAGGTTAATCAGTTGTGTCTTGGGTTTGATTGTAAGCTTGTCCCACATTTGGAGCACCAGTTTTCCCCCCGTGCTGTGGCTCAGTGGGTTAGCAGATGGTACACAGAGTGTCTGTTATACTCACAACAAGATTGGACAGTGTCGCATCAGGAAGGTGATAAGCAAACATCTCTATCTGTTCTGCAGTAGGATGGAGTCCTGCACTCTGAGACCAAAAAAAAAACAAAAAACACAACAACAACAACAAGAGTAAGATGGGTTTAGTAATACCACTCAAAAATCCACAGTTCTGTAGCTCCTTTTACAGGTGAAAATGTATGATCACCTTAATCTATTCAGTCTATGTATAAATTGGGGTAATCATAAATTGAATTGAAATTTAAGGCAATGACAAATTTTCCAGACATAAAAATTGCTATCAGATGGACAGAACTCTGTGGTATTACTACACTCAACAAAAATATAAACGCAACACTTTTGGTTTTGCTCCCATTTTGTATGAGATGAACTCAAAGATCTAAAACTTTTTCCACATACACAATATTACCATTTCCTTCAAATATTGTTCACAAACCAGTCTCTACCATAAGCCATCTCCAAAGGCGTTTCAGAGAATTTGTCAGTACATCCAACCAGCCTCACAACCGCAGACCACATGTAACCACACCAGCCCAGGACCTCCACATCCAGCATGTTCACCTCCAAGATCGTCTGAGACCAGCCACTCGGACAGCTGCTGGAACAATCGGTTTGCATAACCAAAGAATTTCTGCACAAACTGTCAGAAACCATCTCAGGGAAGCTCATCTGCATGCTCGTCATCCTCATAGGGGTCTTGACCTGACTCCAGTTCATCGTCATAACCGACTTGAGTGGGCAAATGCTCACATTCGCTGGCGTTTGGCACATTGGAGAGGTGTTCTCTTCACGGATGATGCGAAGGAGATGTGTTGCACTGCATGAGGCAAAAGGTGGTCACACCAGATACTGACTGGTATCCCCCCCCAATAAAACAAAACTGCACCTTTCAGAGTGGCCTTTTATTGTGGGCAGTCTAAGGCACACCTGTGCACTAATCATGGTGTCTAATCAGCATCTTGATATGGCACACCTGTGAGGTGGGATGGATTATCTCAGCAAAGGAGAAGTGCTCACTATCACAGATTTCGACTGGTTTGTGAACAATATTTGAGGGAAATGGTGATACTGTGTATGTGGAAAAAGTTTTAGATCTTTGAGTTCATCTCATACAAAATGGGAGCAAAACCAAAAGTGTTGCGTTTATATTTTTGTTGAGTATATATACCAGTGGTGTCTTGGGCACGGGTACAAAAACATCAGAAACACAACCTATGTGTCACAGTGTGTAAGCATACATGTATATTCTGGGCTTAATGAAGGTGCCAAAATACTCCAAAGACCAACCGGAGGGAGAAATGAACCTTTTGTTGGTTTGTCTTTTCGCTGTATTTTAATTGGCAAAGCACTTTGTATATCTGATTTGAAACTACTGTATAAATAAAGATTTTTTTTTTTTTCGCATTTTTGACTGCTGGCTGTAGCAGTCGATGGGCTGAATGCTGAACTTGATGTTTCTTTGGTCGATTCTTTGTTTCAGCACCTAAATTAGCAGGTGACTGCCCACTATGGTGCTTACAGTTGTGCAGGGGCTTAAAGAAGAACCACATTCTCAGTGGACTGTTTTCTGTCTCACATCTCGTGTGTCAGTAGGTGAGTGATTACCTCTATGGGGTCGACCGTGTGGCTCAGTATTTCCTTCAGCTTCGGCAGATCGTCTCTGTGCATGGTGGTAACCTCTCCCTCTTTAAACTTGGAGGAGAACCTGGGGGACATGGCAGAGAAGATGGGATTCATTAAAGGACTCAGATAAATAACTATGGCTTCTCTGCTACCACTTTCTCTCAGAAACAAAGTCAGTATTAGCGGACAGAGGAGGAAAAAAATAAATAAAATCAGACAAACCTCCCAGCGCGACCGGCTATCTGCAGAGCCTGCGATGTGCTGATGGTGTCCATCTGTTTCTCCCCTTTTTCATTAATAATTGGCTTTAGTAGGGAGTTAAAGATTATACGTTTTATACTCCTAAAGAGATGGAAAAGGAAAGAAAGTGAGAGAGACGGAGAGAGAGAAAATTGATAAATGTGAGCCACTTCTTTCAAATTTTACTCATGAGCTGCCATCAAAGCTACAATGTAAACATTGTCCTGTTTTTAAAAGAACATTCAAAGCATCCACACATCTTTGCTGATTCGATATGGCGACTTAGCTCAGTATTGTTTAGGTTTACTAAAAATTTAAATCTTGAGAGCAACAAAACAAAAAAAATGTACATTTCGGTTTTTATTTTACAAAAATCACTTAAAGAACATGAACTCCTGGGACAAGAACTGTCCAGAAAATCTGCATTAAAAAACTAAAAATGACATTTCCTCAATGTCTGAGGGCAGGAAAAAACCCCAAAAACATTTCAAATTTACACTATGCACTTCATATTGCCTTTATAATGTTGAAAATTAAGCTATATATCATACTTAAACAGCTACTTCCATGCAAACAGTAATGAGACACTCCCACAGCTTGTTGGAAAACTCTCGTTTTATTGCTGTTTATTTATTTCTTAAGTGGTGAAACACTGTAATTATATGTACATAACATTACAAGTGATCCTACCATGAACTGTATGGTTGTGAAGCATGAATGCTAAGCCAATGACCTAAGGTGACTAGATGTCTTTGGTAATAGGTCTCTTCAGAAGATCCTTGGGTTCCACGAGAATGACTGTCTCAAATGAACAGTTACTTAGGGAGACTAAAATTAGTATCATTTGCATTGTGGAGGGTCGTCAGCTACAACATTCTGAACATGAGGCATGTTTCAGCACTGAGGGCCCCAGTGACTGAAGAAGACTAAGGGGACACTCACATTTCACCTGGTTGCAGCAGACAGATGTTGACTTTCTAGCGGTGGAGAAGGACTAGATATCTGCCTGGGGGGTTGCCCTCCAGGACCCAAGATGGTTGTGTAATGTGATGGATGCAGCAAAGTATGGCGGCAGTGCATGCTCCAAGTCCTGACCTGACCCCAACATTACGCTGTCACCCTGTTTCCACATCAACACCACATCCAATTGATTAAAGTTACATTCAAATGTAACCATAAGATGAGGTCCTATTGGTGCAGTATTTAGAAGTTTATAAAATTCTAATCATTGAAAAGAAGCTGCAGCACTGCTTTTACAATAACTGTCATTTGTCTTTATGATCATATGTTGTGCACTTTGCATTTAAACTTTGGCTTTAAAATGACAATATTTTATGTGATTTATAACTTGTTTTACGTGATTTATAACTTGATTTATGTGATTTGTAACTTTGCATTGTGGTGCCTGTCTTGACCAGGAAAGTATACACCCCGGACAGGCCTCTGATCTAACACACGACTGACACACATTAATAGACACACTCTCACTCACACCTACAGTCAATTTAGAGTTTCCAATTCACCAAACCTGCACGTTTTTGGAAGTGGGAGGAAGCCCAAGCATTCAGAGGGAACCAATGCAAAGATGGGGAGAATATACAAACTCCACACAGAAAGGACCAGGTTGGAAGCAAATCCAGGACATTCTAGTAGTGCTATCCACTAAGCTACCATGCTGCCCAAGAAAGTAATCACAATGAGGTTTTTCCAGGTTAAAAAGGTGCCGAATTACGAATCAATGCAACACATGACAACACACTACATGTGGGTACTTACAGGTTGAGGCCCATGCCAATAGCATCTGTAGCAACAAGAATCTTGCATGGGTCATCAGGGTCATTGAACTTTTTGGACTGGGACAACTTGGTGCCTGCACACAACAGAAAGATAAAAGAATTGCAATTTATGAACAACAAAAACAAATATTCTTAGTTTAGTCATGTCATAAAACCTCATTATCTTTAACTATACATACTGAGCACCAGAACAGAGGTAAAATCACACCGTCAGGCAGTGACAGTCATACAAGGCTCTTTAATAAAAACAAAACAAAGACATCGCCATCTAGTGGTTTCAGAAAAAAGCAAATGCTTCATAAGACCTCATATGACCAATACTAGACTTACGACCAGATGAGTAACTCCTTTCGCTGACACACACATGGACACTCACCTGGAGGTAAACTCCCATAAATGACGGCACATTCTTGACCTCTTGCCTCAATCTGTCTGCTTATGGAGTAAATGTCATTTTTATTGAAGCAGACAATACAGTCCCCTGGTCTCAAGTTGTCCAACGACTCCAAAGCATGATCCAAGATGGTGAATGGAGTTAATCGCTCATAATTATGGACCTGAAAGTCAGGAAAAAGACAGACAGAGAAATGAAGATAGAGAAAAGGCATAAAGAGGAAAAAGAGCATGACTTCTTAAAGATTAAAAGTATCATGCAGAGTAGAAAATAACACCATTTAATTATTTTTGGGCAAAGGAGTAATGCTGTGCCATGGAACCTTTGACCTAACAAATGTTGGTTAAAAACTGGACAGAAGCTGATTCACTTTATGAATCAGCTTCTGTCCAGTTTTATTGGACAGAATATTGATGTATTTTGAACGTTCTGTTCCGATCCTCACCTACGGTCATGAGATTTGGCTCATGACCGAAAGAACGAGATCGCAAGTACAAGCGGCCGAGATGCGTTTCCTCCGCAGGGTGGCTGGGCGCTCCCTTAGAGATAGGGTGAGGAGCTCGGTCACTCGGGAGGAGCTCGGAGTCGAGCCGCTGCTCCTCCACGTCGAAAGGAGTCAGTTGAGGTGGCTCGGGCATCTTTTCCGGATGCCCCCTGGACGCCTCGCTGGAGAGGTGTTCCGGGCACGTCCCACTGGGAGGAGGCCCCGGGGAAGACCCAGGACACGCTGGAGGGACTACATCTCTCGGCTGGCTTGGAAACGCCTTGGAGTTCCCCCGGAGGAGCTGGGGGAGGTGTGTGTGGATCGGGAGGTCTGGGCGGCTTTGCTTGAGCTGCTGCCCCCGCGACCCGACTCCGGATAAAGCGGAAGAAAATGGATGGATGGATGATGTATTTTGTTTTATTTTTGGTGCCATATGCCCAGACAAATTAAGTCATAAACATGGGGAAATTAGCTTGATTTCACCTGCCTCTGATAAAACTGAATTTTCGTGACATCAACTCAGGTCACGATCCTAAATTGGGGAAAACATTTTTTACAATTTGAAACCAGTTTTTTCTGGACTTCGACAGTGAGTAAGTCAAAATGGTTAAAATCTGTGGTTTCGCAAGGATGTAATCACATGATTAGCATTGCTTATTAGGTGGACAGATTTTCCAAAAATAATATTTTGAGGAGAGTTTTTTTGTTGTATTGTTTTAATAGTACATCTCTGACAAACAGCATAAGTGAAACCCAGCACAGCGTGAGGGTGGTCTTCATCGTGACTCACCTTTCTGCTGATTAAAAGTCGCTAACCGGGACTCTTGTCTACTGTTGCGGGCAAGAAGCGAGAATCGTCCACCATTTCACACCAGTTTTTATTTGTTCCTCATTAACGTGCCTTTTTGGCGGGGCAGCACACAACAGCTCTCAAGTGTGGACCCGACCACTAATATCTCCCACTTCACCAGTTCGTAAACTGAAGTTACTGTCCCTCATGTACAGGAAAAAACAAAAAATAATATCCTCCGTGTGTTGTTGTGGACTTGACTGATTAAACATCGTTCTACTAACGCTGCCGCTTTCTGCCACGTAAAGTTGGAAAGATAGATTCTGAATCAGTAACTTCAAAGCGAATTGCTGTTTTAAATATGACACCTCTTTCCAAACGTTGTAACAGACCACAAACTACAACCGCCCAAAACTGTTTTTTTCTCCCAAATGAGACATCCTCTATTCTTGGTAAAATGCATCAATCTTGGCGTGCAGCTGGCTGCAAGATTGGAGCTCAGGGACCATTAACAAATTGCCATGGTGAAAGGAAATGCTTTGACAAAAACTCAATAACTTCACATTTATGTTTGTATTGTCACCAAACTCACATCCCACATCAATGAGCTCCCTGTACTACAACACTTAGATTGGAAAAAGATATGATTATATAATTTCAGATATTTTTATTTATTATTTAAATTATTTTATATAAATAACTTTTTATTTATATCTTGTAGTGCAACCAAACTCACATCATACATCAATGAACCCCCTTTGGTTGTACTTTGCTTAGCTGTAGTTTGTCTGTATTACATTTGGAAAGAGGTGTCATTTGATTTAAAACGGAGATTCACTTTGAAGCTATTGATTCTGGAAGGTCGACTCTGAATATCTTTCCAGCTTTGCTTAACTAACAACAGTAATGTGATTGTGACTACACGCCATTTGCCAACTCCTCACCAATGAAATTTTCCTGGTAGCTCATTTTTACAAGTGAAAACTCTCCCTGACCATGAGAAGAAGGTGATGTCTGTACATCAATACATAACGCCAAACCTGGCGAAACTGGCCTCAACCATTGCTGTAATTCATGTTCCAACAGCAGGTATTTTAGAGTTTCATATACGATAATTCTTTTTAATTTACCCTGATATTATATTATACCTGGTGTTCAGATACGATTGACTTGAAGAAATTTAGATTGTAGACAACATGATTAGCATCTTGAAACAAAACTTAAGTGCATTTACTTGTAGTGCCTCAATACACATGCACTGTGATGAGACTGTCAGCCCAAGGCTGAGGTTTCAAGTACAAGATTTCAAGTTGTTTGACTGGTTCCTTTGAGGTTCATACCTAATTAACATGAATTTGCATATTTTGGGACCTTCTACCCCAGGGGTGGCCAAGTTCGGTCCTCAAGAGCCACCTTCGTGACACTCTTAGTTGTGTCCCTGCTCCAACACACCTGAATCCAATGAAAGACTCGTTAGCAGACTTTTAATGAGCATTTCATTGGATTCAGGTGTGTTGGAGCAGGGAGACAACTAAGACTGTCAGGAAGGTGGCTCTCGAGGACCAAACTTGGCCACCCCTGTTCTACCCCTTCTATTGTTCTCTATTTTTAATATGTTACTCCTGCAGTATGTCACAGAAGAATCCCACCTGATTTTTTTTTTTTTTTTTTTGCTACGAGTGGTGGGTTGGAACCTTAAATTGAATAATAACTTGACTGGACTAATTGATAGTTGGACAAATATCAGAAGGATGAGACCCATTCATCCAAACTTGGGGTTAAGACTTAAAAATAAGGGTAGGAAGAGCAGCCACAGTCTATTCTTCATGTTGTGCGACACGCTGCTGCCTCACCTCCACCTCCTCTCCTGTGGTGTACATCAGTTCTGTTATGAAGGCTATGGCTGCAGGTTCCCCACACACATGGATCTCCTCTGCACAGAGACCTGCAGAAATACACACAGCAGTCATTACACAGTGAAACCCCATCCGAAGTTCAAATGCAAACAAATCATGTGCATTGAGGTACAATTTAAAGCTTTGCAAAATTACACCTTTTTCTTGCTATAAAATTGTGCAAGTTTGCTATAATGTAAAATGTTTCTTCGCTGCTGTGTAATGATGTCACATTTGCACTCCATGTGTTCTAGAATAAAGGTGACACACGTGTTGAAAGGTACCTAAAAGTCTGAGATGATGCTCACAGCAGGTGAAGAACAAAGGCATAAAACCTAATCATGGATTGTCTGTCAGGTTGCCTCAGTGAATTGTTGTTCTTCATTCTTCATCTCTGACGTCCTCTGTTACTCCTACCACCTGCTTATCCTCTTTCACTACATCCATTTACACCTCCTCTTTCTTTAGCTCCCCAACCCCCCACCATTTGCACTTCCCCATGTCTCCCTTCACGTCACATCACCATCTGATCAATCTGTCCCTTTAGTTTCACTGGAACATTTTAACAATGGTAAAATCCCTCTCCATCCTGTACTCATTTTTGATCTTCCCAATCAACATTTCTTCTGTAGTGGTGTAGCTTAGCTAAAATTTCCTTAAAAATTGTTCATTTTGTGATAAAAACATGGAAATTGCCACACATGTTCTAAATTAACTAATGTTTATTTTCAGACATGGAGCCATCCTGGAGCTGGCCTCTAATGAGCTACAGGGGTCAATAAAGAATTACACAGGGGTCAAAATGTAAAAATGCTCCAATCATTTTGAAACCCATACCACATTATTTGTCTGATCATAACAATTCGAAAAAGGTATAGTTTGGACTGTCTATGACTGAATTCCATGGACATATGGGGTAAAAGAAGCAAAAATGGAAGAAAAAAGAAGCAAAAAGGTTGCTGTAATTTTTGAAAAAAATGATGCAAATTATTGGTTGAGTTAATAGCATTTAAAAAAGGAATAGTTTGCACCATCTGTCATGCTTAGTTATCATGTTACGGGGTAACATATGTCATACATCATAGAATCCAATGGACGTCAACCTTGTTTGACCTTTACTTTGGAGAACAAGCATTCAACACAGTCAAAAATATTCAATTTATTAATCCTTTTATTTCAACCAATAATTTGCATCACTTTTGACCTAAACTGGAGCAACTTTAACTTTTGACCCCTATACAAAGTGAAACTGAGGGCCCCTTCACACATAGTGCGAAGTTTGGATGAAGTGCGCACTTAGTGTACATGATGCAGGAATCGTGTGCAAACCGTGTGAAATCGTCCCTGCCTCTAATGCCATGTACACCTGTTGCTACAACTATTTGCGCACACCAGCGGCTGAATGACTGTGTGCACTGTGCAAACCCATCAAACCCTCCCGCGGCAGGTGTCGGACAAATTACAGGTAACATGCACAAACATCTAGCACCGCTCGCATGGCACTTAGAAAATGTGTGGCCAGTCGCACTCTTGGCACTATAACAGACTGCAGACAACCACTGTTGCACTCACAGAGAAATTTGTCCAAGTTCCCCACGAGTGTGGCTTTGGAGTGTGCGCTGAGAAATGACAGGAGGTGTGGCTATGACAGAAGCAACTGTGGTGATCTGTCATTCTGGACATTCCAGATGGACAACATCTGTGTTTAAACAGACATGGACAAACAATTGTCCACTGTGAGGCACGTGTGTCTGATTGCTGTACTTGCGTGGACATAAATAAAAACATGTATCACTGTGGCGACAAGCTGCAGCAAGCGAGCGCGCGCACGGAGCAGACACAGCCTGCTCGATTGAAACGGACCATCAGATCAGAACAAGCAGCAGTGATCTGACTGTCACATCATCCATGTGAGCTCTGTTCCATCCACAAGACACGCGTGTTGGGCACAACACATGCATGAGGCAACTGGATGCACCGGACCAGTAGATGTGGACATGATCAGAGCCCACTGCTTCTCATTCATGTCATTTCATGACTGTATGTCAGTGACCATGGGTCATCACCAGAGGAACAGACGGATCACATTTGTATTGCTCGCTTGATAAATGCAGTGTTTTTATATGGTGTGGGATTTAAAAATTTTTTTGTAATACTTCCATGTCCTTCCTGATATGAGGCAGATTCCCGCAGCTTTCAAAGAACAGCTCTGTAGCTCAGTGGTAAAGTTGCTAACTGGTAATTAGAGCTTTGGGAAAGGGGCGGGTTCGCGTCCAGTGGGTGGTATGTGTTTTTCTTCTCTTTTTTGAATTTATTCCACATAAGCGGCGCGATGTGGTCCCACAGTTTTTTTTTTTTTTTTTTTTTTTTTTTTATTCCATATGATTCGCGTGATGTGGTGCACCTCGCAGTATGAGGTCTGTTAGAAAAGTAACAGACCTTTTTATTTTTTGCAAAAACTATATGGATTTGAATCATGTGTGATTGCATCAGCCAAGCTTGAACCTTCGTGCGCATGCGTGAGTTTTTTCATGCCTGTCGGTTGTGTCATTCACCTGTGAGCACGCCTTGTGGGAAGAGTGGTCCAGCCCCCTCGTCGGATTTTCATTGTCAGGAAATTGGCTGATCGACTGCCGCTTTGCTTCATCAAAATTTTTTCAGAAAGTGTGAGAGACAGCCAAGTGGAAACCATTTGGAAAATTCAGATGGTTTTCAATGAAGATCTAATGGGGATCACACAGATTAAGGACAATTACAACTGGATTAAAGATGGCCCACAGCGGCGGATGGCACGCCGCGCACCGAGCGGCGATCGACAGGCTCAAAAGACCAGATCATTTCCAAAGTGAATGCTTTGTTGATCCAGGACGTCGTCTGACTACCAGAGAAATGGCAAGACAGCTGGACATAGCACTTTTTCGGCACATTCCACTGTTACAGGAGTTTTTGTAATGGAAAGAGGAGCGGAGAAATTTGCCACGGAGCCGCTCATGGCGCGGGACAAAAGCACCTCCATGTTGGTCTCACAGGACAAGCCCTAACATGCCCAGCTCTTGCACCATTCGGAAGATTCAGACGGCTTTCGGTGGCTTTTCAGTCATGTGACTATCCGAGAAATTGTGGACGAGCTGGACATGCCACAACATGTCCTGTGAGGCTTCATCACGGCGTTGCTTTTTGTTGTGTGCCCTGCACCTCCGTCCCGACGTGCGAAGTCCTCCGCACATCTTTTCATGACAAAAAACTCCTGTAACAGTGGAATGTGCCGTTCATTTCCAAAATAAACACTTTGTTGATCCGGGACATCGTCTGACTACCACAGAAATGGCAGAAGAGTTTGACATCAGCACTTTTTTGGCATGAAAAGACATGCAGAGAAATTTGCGCGTCGGGACGGAGGCGCAGGGCACACAACAAAAATCAACGCAGTGATGAAGCCTCACAGGACATGTTGTGGCATGTCCAGGTCGTCCACAATTTCTCGGATAGTCACACGACTGAAAAGCCACCGAAAGCCGTCTGAATCTTCCGAATGGTGCAAGAGCTGGGCATGTTAGGGCTTGTCCTGTGAGACCAACACGGAGGTGCTTTCGTCCCGCACCATGAGCGGCTCCGTGGCGAATTTCTCCGCTCCTCTTTCCATTACAAAAACTCCTGTAACAGTGGAATGTGCCGAAAAAGTGCTATGTCCAGCTGTCTTGCCATTTCTCTGGTAGTTAGACGACGTCCTGGATCAACAAAGCGTTCACTTTGGAAATGATCTGGTCTTTTGAGCCTGTCGATCCCGCTCGGTGCGCGTGCGCCATCCGCCACTGTGGGCCGTCTTTAATCCAGTTGTAATTGTCCTTAATCTGTGTGATCCCCATTAGATCTTCACCGAAAGCCATCTGAATTTTCCAAATGGTTTCCACTTGGCTGTCTCTCACACTTTCTGAAAAAATTTTGATGAAGCAAAGCGGCAGTCAATCAGCCAATTTCCTGACAATGAAAATCCGACGAGGAGGCTGGACCAACCATCAGGTGTGAAAAAACTCACGCATGCGCACGAAGGTTCAAGCTTGGCTGATGCAATCACACGATTCAAATCCATATAGTTTTTGCAAAAAATAAAAAGGTCCGTTACTTTTCTAACAGACCTCGTATTCCTGCTCGAAATGCACGAGCTCTTGCACCAGGATCATGCACGCCCGCCCGCCAGAGCGATGTTTCATGGTGTGCAAATTCGAACTGTTTTGCACTGTTTTGCCATATTTGTCCAAACTTCGTATTATGTGTGAAGGGGCCTTGATCTTTGCCACCATTTTTGCCATTTTTACCCCATAACTCTAGAACATTCAGTCATAAATAGTCCAAACTATACCTTTTTGGAATCATTATGATCAGACAAATAATGTGGTATAGGTTTCAACATGATTGGAGCATTTTTAAATTTTGCCCCCTGTGTAATTCTTTATTGACCCCTGTAGCTCATTGGAGGTCAGCTCCAGGATGGCTCCATATCTAAAAATAAACATTAGTTAATTTAGAATGGGTGTGCCAAACTCCACGCTTTTATCACAAAATGAGCAACTGCTTTGCTATGCTGCCCCACTACTGATACAGAACTCCTCCACTTCTAAGGCATCCACAACCTGCGGCGGTCTTCAAATCAGAGGGTCCTCAGTTTCATTCCCAAACAAACAGGAAAATCACTCTGTTCCCTTGCACAAAATACTTAATGCAAATTCCGACATCATTAGGTGAGTGTGCGTGAATGGATGAATGTGATAAATCATTGTCGAGGGCTTGGAGGTTCTATATCAGATGAGAAAGCTCCACAGAAATGATGCTCATTTGTTTTTATGTAACTTGGTACACTTCCATGAGAACAGAGGTGCACTTGTGTCTGACTGTGTTACAAACCTAACAGTGCTCTGGTCCAGGCCCAACCTCTGGCAGGATCTTTGATCATTTGAATCTCATCGATTACAGCCACCTCATCTACCGACAGATGACACAAAGAAAACAAAACTCCATCAAAAATTTCATAATGTTCAGAAACTGTGGCATAGTAATTCAATAATGCACCATCAAAAACTGAAGCCTGTTAAAACTTTGAGTTACAAGTGTGTATTTTTGTTCAGACAATCACCACAGAGATTGCTTATTGTTTATGCTGTTGAAAATAAATGCTAGCAGATGTTATGTTCACTAACAAGGCGTGGTGACGCTGCACATCTCGATGGTACAGGCCACGTGATCAGCTGCGCGACCCTCTGGGTCCACGAAGGTTCTCTCCTCTCCAGTTACCAAGTCACATGGTACACCCTGGGAACACAAAGTGACACACACACACACACACACACACACACACACACACACACACACACACACACACACACACACACACACACACACACACACACACACACACACACACACACACACAAGCAGCAGTCAACAGCATGGTACAAAGTGACCAGAAACAACAACAGCAGAACAAGACAGAAACTGAGAAAAACTTCAAATGAAACAAAGGAATGGTCAGAGTACAAGACAAAACACAGATAACGTAGGCAAAAAGCCACATACAGCACTGTTGCTCTTGTCAAAGATTTCATGTGCCAGAAGCTTCAGAGGACCACAGTAGATCCCTGACTTAGCAGCCAGGTAGCGCTGGATGGCGTGGTACGTTTTTCCACTGTTGGTGGGACCAGCATGGAATATCACCTTCCTCTGAATGGCACGAGCTTCAGGATACCTGATGGGGACGGACACACACACACTATAATGACCGCAATGTCATACTGTCATGGTTATGAACAGTACTACCATCCAAATGAATTATTTTTCCCCCATTACATGGTAGAGTCAGTTCATGCACACAGCACCAAATCATAACACAAGTGGAGTGGGGCAAGTCCTAATCCACTCAGATCATCCCATTACTAACCCATGAGTCAGAGTGTGGGGTTTGATACCTGCCACTAACACCAGGTAAGTAAGTCCCTTCACTTTCACTGGGGGTCGCCACAGCAAATCCCAGTTGGGCCTGCATATTGATTTGGCACAAGTTTTACACCGGATGCCCTTCCTGACGCAACTCCACATTACATGAAGAAATGTGGCAGGGGTGGGGTTTGAACTGGGAACCTTCCACACTGAAACCAAGTGCACTTACCACTTGGCCACCACTCCTGCAACTGCTGCTAAAACCAGGTGAGACTAACAATAAAAAAAAAAAAATAATGCTTTACTCATTGTACTTCTTAAAACCTGCACAAACTCAATGTACCTCAATCCATCTAAGTGAATCAGCATCTTCCTTGTGAGCATGAATCAGAACAGACTCTGATTAGGGTGCATGGTTGCAGACTCGGTACTCATGGAACTCACAAATTTACTGAATGGGTCAGCTGCACATCCTATCAGAATAGATTGATTAATTCATACTGATCACTCACTTGGATCGGACGTGTGTAACTCATGAATTCAATCAATCAATCAATCAATTTTTTTATATAGCGCCAAATCACAACAAACAGTTGCCCCAAGGCGCTTTATATTGTAAGGCAAGGCCATACAATAATTATGTAAAACCCCAACGGTCAAAACGACCCCCTGTGAGCAAGCACTTGGCTACAGTGGGAAGGAAAAACTCCCTTTTAACAGGAAGAAACCTCCAGCAGAACCAGGCTCAGGGAGGGGCAGTCTTCTGCTGGGACTGGTTGGGGCTGAGGGAGAGAACCAGGAAAAAGACATGCTGTGGAGGGGAGCAGAGATCGATCACTAATGATTAAATGCAGAGTGGTGCATACAGTGCAAAAAGAGAAAGAAACAGTGCATCATGGGAACCCCCAGGCAGTCTACATCTATAGCAGCATAACTAAGGGATGGTTCAGGGTCACCTGATCCAGCCCTAACTATAAGCTTTAGCAAAAAGGAAAGTTTTAAGCCTAATCTTAAAAGTAGAGAGGGTGTCTGTCTCCCTGATCTGAATTGGGAGCTGGTTCCACAGGAGAGGAGCCTGAAAGCTGAAGGCTCTGCCTCCCATTCTACTCTTACAAACCTTAGGAACTACAAGTAAGCCTGCAGTCTGAGAGCGAAGTGCTCTATTGGGGTGATATGGTACTATGAGGTCCCTAAGATAAGATGGGACCTGATTATTCAAAACCTTATAAGTAAGAAGAAGAATTTTAAATTCTATTCTAGAATTAACAGGAAGCCAATGAAGAGAGGCCAATATGGGTGAGATATGCTCTGTCCTTCTAGTCACCGTCAGTACTCTAGCTGCAGCATTTTGAATTAACTGAAGGCTTTTTAGGGAACTTTTAGGACAACCTGATAATAATGAATTACAATAGTCCAGCCTAGAGGAAATAAATGCATCAATTAGTTTTTCAGCATCACTCTGAGACAAGACCTTTCTGATTTTAGAGATATTGCGTAAATGCAAAAAAGCAGTCCTACATATTTGTTTAATATGCACTTTGAATGACATATCCTGATAAAAAATGACTCCAAGATTTCTCACAGTATTACTAGAGGTCAGGGTAATGCCATCCAGAGTAAGGATCTGGTTAGACACCATGTTTCTAAGATTTGTGGGGCCAAGTACAATAACTTCAGTTTTATCTGAGTTTAAAAGCAGGAAATTAGAGGTCATCCATGTCTTTATGTCTGTAAGACAATCCTGCAGTTTAGCTAATTGGTGTGTGTCCTCTGGCTTCATGGATAGATAAAGCTGGGTATCATCTGCGTAACAATGAAAATTTAAGCAATACCATCTAATAATACTGCCTAAGGGAAGCATGTATAAAGTGAATAAAATTGGTCCTAGCACAGAACCTTGTGGAACTCCATAATTAACTTTACTCTGTGAAGAAGATTCCCCATTTACATGAACAAATTGTAATCTATTAGACAAATATGATTCAAACCACAGCAGCGCAGTGCATTTAATACCTATGGCATGCTCTAATCTCTGTAATAAAATTTTATGGTCAACAGTATCAAAAGCAGCACTGAGGTCTAACAGAACAAGCACAGAGATGAGTCCACTGTCCGAGGCCATAAGAAGATCATTTGTAACCTTCACTAATGCTGTTTCTGTACTATGATGAATTCTAAAACCTGACTGAAACTCTTCAAATAGACCATTCCTCTGCAGATGATCAGTTAGCTGTTTTACAACTACCCTTTCAAGAATTTTTGAGAGAAAAGGAAGGTTGGAGATTGGCCTATAATTAGCTAAGATAGCTGGGTCAAGTGATGGCTTTTTAAGTAATGGTTTAATTACTGCCACCTTAAAAGCCTGTGGTACATAGCCAACTAACAAAGATAGATTGATCATATTTAAGATCGAAGCATTAAATAATGGTAGGGCTTCCTTGAGCAGCCTGGTAGGAATGGGGTCTAATAAACATGTTGATGGTTTGGATGAAGTAACTAATGAAAATAACTCAGACAGAACAATCGGAGAGAAAGAGTCTAACCAAATACCGGCATCACTGAAAGCAGCCAAAGATAACGATACGTCTTTGGGATGGTTATGAGTAATTTTTTCTCTAATAGTTAAAATTTTGTTAGCAAAGAAAGTCATGAAGTCATTACTAGTTAAAGTTAATGGAATACTCAGCTCAATAGAGCTCTGACTCTTTGTCAGCCTGGCTACAGTGCTGAAAAGAAACCTGGGGTTGTTCTTATTTTCTTCAATTAGTGATGAGTAGAAAGATGTCCTAGCTTTACGGAGGGCTTTTTTATAGAGCAACAGACTCTTTTTCCAGGCTAAGTGAAGATCTTCTAAATTAGTGAGACGCCATTTCCTCTCCAACTTACGGGTTATCTGCTTTAAACTACGAGTTTGTGAGTTATACCACAGAGTCAGGCACTTCTGATTTAAAGCTCTCTTTTTTAGAGGAGCTACAGCATCCAAAGTTGTCTTCAATGAGGATGTAAAACTATTGACGAGATACTCTATCTCACTTACAGAGTTTAGGTAGCGACTCTGCACTGTGTTGGTATATGGCATTAGAGAACATAAAGAAGGAATCATATCCTTAAACCTAGTTACAGCGCTTTCTGAAAGACTTCTAGTGTAATGAAACTTATTCCCCACTGCTGGGTAGTCCATCAGAGTAAATGTAAATGTTATTAAGAAATGATCAGACAGAAGGGAGTTTTCAGGGAATACTGTTAAGTCTTCTATTTCCATACCATAAGTCAGAACAAGATCTAAGATATGATTAAAGTGGTGGGTGGACTCATTTACTTTTTGAGCAAAGCCAATAGAGTCTAATAATAGATTAAATGCAGTGTTGAGGCTGTCATTCTCAGCATCTGTGTGGATGTTAAAATCGCCCACTATAATTATCTTATCTGAGCTAAGCACCAAGTCAGACAAAAGGTCTGAAAATTCACAGAGAAACTCACAGTAACGACCAGGTGGACGATAGATAATAACAAATAAAACTGGTTTTTGGGACTTCCAATTTGGATGGACAAGACTAAGAGTCAAGCTTTCAAATGAATTAAAGCTCTGTCTGAGTTTTTGATTAATTAATAAGCTGGAATGGAAGATTGCTGCTAATCCTCCGCCCCGGCCCGTGCTACGAGCATTCTGACAGTTAGTGTGACTCAGGGGTGTTGACTCATTTAAACTAACATATTCATCCTGCTGTAACCAGGTTTCTGTAAGGCAGAATAAATCAATATGTTGATCAATTATTATATCATTTACCAACAGGGACTTAGAAGACAGAGACCTAATGTTTAATAGACCACATTTAACTGTTTTAGTCTGTGGTGCAGTTGAAGGTGCTATATTATTTTTTCTTTTTGAATTTTTATGCTTAAATAGATTTTTGCTGGTTATTGGTAGTCTGGGAGCAGGCACCGTCTCTACGGGGATGGGGTAATGAGGGGATGGCAGGGGGAGAGAAGCTGCAGAGAGGTGTGTAAGACTACAACTCTGCTTCCTGGTCCCAACCCTGGATAGTAACGGTTTGGAGGATTTAAGAAAATTGGCCAGATTTCTAGAAATGAGAGCTGCTCCATCCAAATTGGGATGGATGCCATCTCTCCTAACAAGACCAGGTTTTCCCCAGAAGCTTTGCCAATTATCTATGAAGCCCACCTCATTTTTTGGACACCACTCAGACAGCCAGCAATTCAAGGAGAACATGCGGCTAAACATGTCACTCCCGGTCTGATTGGGGAGGGGCCCAGAGAAAACTACAGAGTCCGACATTGTTTTTGCAAAGTTACACACCGATTTAATGTTAATTTTAGTGACCTCCGATTGGCGTAACCGGGTGTCATTACTGCCGACGTGAATTACAATCTTACCAAATTTACGCTTAGCCTTAGCCAGCAGTTTCAAGTTTCCTTCAATGTCGCCTGCTCTGGCCCCCGGAAGACAATTGACTATGGTTGCTGGTGTCGCTAACTTCACATTTCGCAAAACAGAGTCGCCAATAACCAGAGTTTGATCCTCGGCGGGTGTGTCGTCGAGTGGGGAAAAACGGTTAGAAATGTGAACGGGTTGGCGGTGTACACGGGGCTTCTGTTTAGGGCTATGCTTCCTCCTCACAGTCACCCAGTCGGCCTGCTTTCCCGGCTGCTCGGGATCTGCCAGGGGGTAACTAACGGCGGCTAAGCTACCTTGGTCCGCACCGACTACAGGGGCCTGGCTAGCTGTAGAATTCACAACAAATGAAACATGGAGGAATACCGAGTCGCTCACTGGACCTGGGACAGGGTTTGTGCAGATTTAATGACTTCACTGAGTGTCAGACAAACACTGAAATACACACCAACTCTGGATGTTACAGATATAGCTCAGTTTTTTGTATCACTACCTGAATGCCATATTTACAACGTACGTTACTAATAGTTTAAGTTTCACTTTTTTTTTTATCTAGATGTCAATGGAAGGTTTAATTTCCAAATCAAAAGGTACAAATACACAAACAGCAGACAATCCCCAATTTATTTATTTGTAGTTGAAGATGAGGGCTGTGAGCTATGACAATGTGTATCATATGATGATAGAAAAACATGTATTGTTTCATATTATGCTCTATTGTTTATTTTCTGGTATGCATTGTTTTGTAAACCACTCTGATTCTGTCTGGGGAATAAACCAAATGCACACTCAACCTTAAGTTCTTCCTTCCTCTGACACTGTTCAAAACATGTCCTTAGGCTCTGAGGCCCATCAGGTGGGAAACCAGTCTGACATCCCCAGCAAAGGACGGGACTCATTTACAGCTGGGTAGACTATGTAGATGAAGTGTCTTGTCCGAGGACAGAGACAGGTAGTCTGAAACACACACCCTGAATCAAACCCCACTCTATATGTTGGCAGTCCAGCTCCTGTACCACAGAGCTGTACACATCTGTACCTGAATCAGTCTACCACATGATGGTGCCATAGCAAGAATACATGGGTTCAAGCAGATATAGATTTCTATATAGTGCAGCAGATAAACAATCCTTCAAATGACAAAACAAGCACCAAATTTGGCACAAATACTGCATAGACATTACTGTTTTGAAGAAAAAAAATGACTGGCCACTTGAATTTTCAGTAGGCAGCCAGGTAGGGGTCAACTGAGGAATTAAACAAGGATTTAAAAATACTCCAGTCATATTGAAAATTATACTACACTATTTGTCTGATCATAAAGATTCCAAAAAGGTATAGTTTGGGCTATCTATGACTAAATGTTATGGAGTTATGTGGTTAAAAACAGTAAGAATGGTGACAAAGGTCAATTTCAGCTTGCACAGGGATCAAAAGTTAAAGTTGCTCCAATTTTGGTGTAAAAAGTGGTGCAAATTATTGGGTGAACAAATGGATTAATAAATAAAATAGTTTTGACTGTGCTGAATGCTTGGTCTCCGAACCAAAGGCCAAACAATATCGTATACCATTTACTTTTTAGTATGTAGTTTAAAGTGCAATGGGAAATAGGTCTTCCCATGTGATCATTACATATAAATCATTAATTTATTGAAAATACATAAAATGTGCTATATATCATGATATATATCATTATCAAGACATGAGGTATATTGGATTATCATATACCTATAAATGATACGCCAATATGATTGAATAAAACACTAAAGAATAAATAGCAATACACCCTTTTTGCGGACGGGTAATATTTTTCATACCACCAGAGTAATCAGCCAATCCGGACAGCGGAGCAGCACCACAACAAAGAGGTGCGGTCAGAAGAACTGTGAAATACTGTCGAGTCACAATTAATAATTTCTTACGTGTCCAACCTCATAGGTTGATCGTTAAAACTAAATTTGTTAGTTCTAAAAGCCATCATAATTATTTATAGGAAAACGTTCAATTTTTTTTCTAAGGTTTGAACTTTGAGTATTTACACAGGAGAGAAATCTGAGAAAATGTTAATGCCTGTTTGAGAAAAGTGTATAAAGTGTGTAGTGAGGGGTTTTACAGCCTTAAAATATCGATAATTGTAAAAAATAATGCTGACTACTTCGCGGATTTCGCCTATTGCGGGTTATTTTTAGAACGTAACTCCCGCGATAAACGAGGGACCACTGTATATGATCAAATCGTTATCAACTTGTTCACCAATGAATATGGCTTTTTACACCCTTCAGAAAACCATACAACATTTATCATTTATAGGTATATGATAAATATACACCCTGAAGAAAACCGTACACCCCGAGGCCGAATATTCATTGGTGAACAACTTGATAACTGATAATATGACATTTTGGTCATATCACCCTGCCCCAATTTAGTTGTAACCTCCTATTCTATTGGACACACTGGGTTCCTGTTTCACCGGCAGGATTTTTGGCATCTTGGTAATACTGATTCAAGTGACTCAAAGGTCTCTTAAAACCAGGATCTGTTTAGTGACCTGGAAGGACAGAGTTTGCCATCTGTGAACATGCCACTTCAAAAGGCTAAACATGAGAATTTTCTGGACCATAGCCATCCCATGAAGAAGCACATTGACGTTAGAGGTAGGGAAAAGCAATTTTTCTGTTGTTGATGTACACAGGGCTGGCATTGAGGCAATATGGCTAAGCCTGAAACTAATCAGTCGAGGGGTTTGGGGGCCGCCTAGGTCCCCAATGGGGCCCAGGGGCAAAGCTCCAGGCTGGGGGCTGCGATTTTAGGCCTTTTCAAACCTGTTTGGAAAGCTCTCAGGAACACCCAATGTTAAAGATTTTAAACAATCATTACCATCTTTGGGGTCAAGTGGTTTGTGTTTTACAATGCAGTTTTCTAAAGCAAAAATAAAATAACCACAAACAAAAATTGGGCATAGCTTCACCTAACATCTGCAGGTTTTGACTACATCATGGGTTAAAGCAATAAATTTTCATCTGACAAAAATCAATGCCAGCAATTCTCTAAAATGTGACGTAGTGGGGGCACACACTCTTTTTTTCCTCATTAAATACAATAAACACATTATACAGCATATAAATCTATTCTAAATAGCCTCTAAGGAGAGACAGTCAAAGCATAAAAAGAACGCAAAACTTGAACATAAAAAGTACATAAAAGTGTGACAGTGGGGGGCGGGGTCTTGATTCTGGGGGGTCTGGGGGTGCCCCTCCCCCAAACATTTTTTAAAGACCAAGTCAAACTTTGTGTATTCTGGAGAATATTAGCAGGTATGAAGCCCTCTGAAACAAATAAAACTCACTTCAATCTGTGAAGTAAAAACACAGTATTGATTATGGGGGGTCTGGGGGATCTCCCCCAGAAATTTTTTTAAAAGAGTAAGTCAAATTTTGTATATTCTGGTGAATTTTAATGTGTATGAAGCCCTCTGAAACAAAGAAAGTTCACTTCAAACTTAAGTAAAAACACAGTATTAATTATGGGGGGTCTGGGGGATCTCCCCCAGAAATTTTTTTAAAAGAGCAAGTCAAATTTTGTATATTCTGGTGAATTTTAATGTGTATGAAGCCCTCTGAAACAAAAAAAAAAAAATCACTTCAAACTGTTCAGTAAAAACACAGTATTGATTATGGGGGGTCTGGGGGATCTCCCCCAGAAACTTTTAAAGGAGCAAGTCAAATTTAGTATATTCTGGTGAATTTTAATGGGTATGAAGCCCTCTGAAACAAAGGAAACTCAATTCAAACTATGGGGGTCTGGGGGATCTCCCACAGAATTTTTTTAAAAGAGCAAGTCAAATTTAGTATATTCTGGTGAATTTTAATGGGTATGAAGCCCTCTGAAACAAAGGAAACTCACTTCAAAGTGTGAAGTAAAACCACACTATTAATTATGGGGGGTCTGGGGGTGCTCCCCCAGAAATTTTTTAAAAGAGCAAGTCAAATTTTGTATATTCTAGTGAATTTTAATGGGTATGAAGCCCTCTGAAACAAAGAAAACGCACTTCAAACTGTCAAGTAAAAATTCTTTGTCTTCTGTAGTATTTTGATCTGTTCTAATTCGGTGAATGCACCTAATGGGTGCTGTGTTGCTGGCTGTACAGTCAATAAAATACAAAATTAGGGCCTAAAGCAACTGACAATGTTGTTCTGCTGTGCACAAAGTAACACTGTCAGCAGTTTTGAAAACGCATGTGCACTGAGAAACAACACTGGCGTATTCACATTTAATCTGTAAAATGCTCTCACTTGTAAAACAAACTAGGGCTGCAACTAACGATTATTTTAGTAATCGATTAATCATTTTTTTGTTGTTGTTTGTTTTTTACTTATATGTGAGTTTTGCCATTATTTCTTTAAATGAGTTATTATTAAAAAGGCCTTTGTCACGCAATATCAATGTTTGAGCTTGTAATAAAGTTATGTTATATTCTCGTCAAAAACATACCTGGAGTACTGTTTTGTTTTATTTTGCACATACATACATCACCAACACACCACAAAGAGATTTCCATACGGTTTCACCGGATTATGAGCATTTTTAGATGCCTACAGCAACTGTCTCAACCACTGATAACATATTACAGCAAGAGTCCACAAAAGTATTTTAAAGGCCTGACTAAAGTGTAACGTGATCTTTAATAAGTTATTTTCATGAAAAAAGACACAAATGTGCAGTTTACTGCATTTTATTTTTTCTTGTGTAAAAACACAGCTTAGATGTGGTTTGACCGAAACAAATTGTCATTAAACTTAAATAAAGCAGGGATGAAGTGGAGTCACTAGGTGTTCACAGGAAACAGTTATTTATTTCTATATTTATTTATGTTCATTGTTAGTTGGTTTTACCTTTTTCTGTTGTGTTTTATTTTTTCAGGTTCTTTTTGTCTGTTTCTCTAAAATTGTATTGTAGCAATATTACTTATTATTACTTTTGTTGTTACTGCTATTATTAATATATAAATAAAAAATATTACAACTCATAATACATTTGACTCTTTTACGACAACAAATGCTAAGCCATTAATTATTTATTATACAGAAAACAAATGCACACAGACTGTGCTGAGATGCAAACAGCTTAATGCTAACTTTAACATTGAAAACGCCATAGAAATGCTAACGCATTAGCATCGGTCCCGTTTTTAAGTTCTAAAATACATCTAAATAAAATTATCTTCACAGATGATTCATTCGCGCAGACGCACATGAACAAAAAACAAAAAGACACCGGCTGCTTCTGCACTTCCTCGCTTTCTCCCCCTCAAACTCTCATAATTGTGTTAAATAAAAGACAAAAGGGACATAAGTCCTGCTCACAGGCTGATTGCCAGAGACAGGACATGTCCATGTCAAGTATAAACTCCAGACAGACATCTCCATGTCACTACATATCCACAACGTGTCCTTCCATAAGGATTACATGGCAACCCGTTGCCTCCACTGCATATATCCGGATCCAAAAGCAGGAAATCCGGCTCAGGCCGGAAAAATACCAGGCCTGCGTACAGGAAGAAACCTGAAGCAGACCAGACTTGATGGGGTTCACATCTACTCTGGACATTCTTTCAGTAAAGAAATGCCTTTTTATACATTTTCTAGAGGCCAAAACTTCACCTTCCAGGTATCCAAGATGTAGCTGAGTGGTACCTTCGTCTGGATGAAAATAACAGCTGAATGTACAAACCCCCCCCCCTCTGCCTTACTGAGTCTAACTCCACAGTATGTACCAGTTGGCAGGAACTCTGAGGTCAGAGAGCTTTCTCAGGTCATCCATACAGTCCAGCATTGGAAAGATTTGCTTAGCATGATGCATGAAATATGGGAAGATGTCATCAACATGGCCTGGAGAGCAAAAACAACAAAGAAATATAGTGATGACACAAGCTTCCTATTAAAACAATAACAAAATGCTTGTGAATAACACCAAACTGGAATACAAAAATTAACAAACCTGCTCCACAGCAGATGTCACTGAGGATGACGTGAAGCTCAGCTGGAAGTGATTCTACTTCCAGAACAAAATTTCTGAAGCTAATAAAAGCCTGGTGGAAGAGCCGAGCTGTCCGACCAAAGACACAAAGAAGACAATTTAACATACAAAAACCTGAAATTTAGGAACACATAAGGTATGTGTCACACCTCTAAGATTATACAGATGGGGACAAAATTATTAGCTCTCCTATGAAATGTAACATTTTCTTCAAAATGTCTTCAAAAAAGGTCAGTTCTTAAGGGGAGCAATAACTTTGACCCTGGTAGTTTTTGGTTTTCTGTGTGCAAAGTAAAATAGTGTAAGCATCCAAAATAAAACAAAGACATATAGAAATGCTGCGCTGAAAATTATTTGCTCTGTTCAACAAGCACTTGTGGAAATTTTGAAGAAAACATTAAATGTCACTGGGGAGCTGATAATTTTTTTCTCATTTGTATTCATGGGTAATAGATCTCTTCAAAATGTCAAACATTACAAAATCCTTTGGGCCACATGTTGTTCTTGTTCCACTAATAAAATAAAAGGTCTGTGCCAAATTTTATTGTAATCGGACATTGTTTAGGGGTCCCCCACAAAGCAACAATTTTCCACAAACAAGCAATGTAGTAATCCAGTAAAGTTCTCCTCTCAGTGACCAACCATCCACCACTTTTTGCGATTAGAAGCCATCACATGTACCTGTAAAAGAAAAATAATGGCATCAGAGTATTCTCCCATTAGGGTGACGGTGCCTTGCCAGCGGAGGGAGAGGAAAATGTGTCACTCTGGGGGACATCTATATTTTGTCTGCACCTATAAAACCCCAAGTGGAACATAAACAATTTGTGGCCCGAAGTCTCTCACAACTTTTATTTTTTGACTATATAACATGAACAGCCCTAATGGGTAAACTGATGCATGTATGACAATTCTGCTTTCCTTCTCACCGTCGAGACCATGCTCTCCTCCCAGCTTCTGCATCTCTTTCCTCTTGTAAAACCGATTTACAATCTTTAGTAGTTCATCTGAGAAACAGAAAAAAAATAAATAAATAAAGGGCAGCTACAACAACACCTGAGGACAAACCACCAAATATCAGATTTAAAATGCCTGGTGCGGTAGCAGATAAAATCTATGTTTCTATTAGTTTTATGATGCGACCAGAGCCTGCACGAGTCAAAAACCTTCATGTACAAGGCTTGATATTCCAACTGGCCAACTTGCCCAAGCAAAGTGTGGTATTCTATCGGGTAAAGACGTACTGAGAAAAGCGCTATACATGGTTTCCTGCCATTAGATGTTGCGTCAGTAGCACCATCTCAGCACCAAAACAAGGTTTCCTTCTTCCCCCACTTCTCCTCAACCCTCCCCTCCACCCACCATCCTGAGCAGAGGAAAGGCCAGCTGGAATTTTTTAACAGCTCTAAAGGCGGTCCATGTGAGAAAACCCAGAAATAGGTTGATTCAACAGCCATGGTTTTTCGCAAATTTCCGGAATTCCTGTTTTTGGGGGAAAATGTGGAAATTTCTGACAAAATCAATCATCAATTGAAGCAAAATTTTGTAGAGTTGTTCCTGTTGGCTATTTTGATGTTTACTGGGACAGGCAGCCAATTACAAGGCTTGGGACAAAGCGATCCACTATGCTGGCCTCCAGCTGGTTGGTTGTGTCATGTGACCAGTGGTGAATGCGTCTGGGTTATTTTTGTTTTCCTGGCGTGTGTCAGCTTTAGTCTGTGGTCTGATTTCATGATGTTTCTATTTGTAAAATTGTTTACAAACGTCTCTGAGACGCCACAGTGGATATTAAGTCTCAGGTTTTAACATCCGGATCCGAGACTGAAGGATAAATGTTACGTGCTGCCGCTCATCCACACAGCAAGAAATGAGAGGCACCATTACAGGGTTATCCATGAACTCTGCGCCGTGCTAAAATTATGAATTAATTAAACATTGTTCTGCTGCAGAGAGACGATTTAAAAATTCATATTGAGCTGGTTTGACCAAAATGGTGACCCAACTTTTTTTAAATCCTCGTTTATACAGAAAAGTTAACACTCCCAGTAAATCTTTGATTTATTTTTTTTAATATGTTTCAAAATCTGTCTTGAGGAAGAATTTACTTCTAATTATCTACATGCAAACTCAAGCCTGCTAAACGTAAATTTTTTTACGGATTCTTCTATTACATGGGCGAGAAATATCCAACTGGAGAAAATATGATAAACATTTAACATGTTCTAAAAGTCAAATACTGATGTGAAAAATGTTTGTGTGTTATTTTGCATGACACATAATTTGTCAGTATCCCAGAAATGCTGATGTCATCACTGGATGGAAAAATCAGTTTTACTGCGTTTCCCATTTATACAACCGCTGGCAAAAATTATGGAATCATCGGCCTCGGAGGATGTTCATTCAGTCGTTTAATTTTGTAGAAAAAAAGCAGATCGCAGACATGACACAAAACTAAAGTCATTTCAAATGGCAGCTTTCTGGCTTTAAGAAACACTATAAGAAATCATGAAAAAAAATTGTGGCAGTCAGTAACGGTTACTTTTTTAGACCAAGCAGAGGGAAAAAAAAATATGGAATCACTCAATTCTGAGGAAAAAATTATGGAATCACGAAAAACAAAAGAACGCTCCAACACATCACTAGTATTTTGTTGCACCACCTCTGGCTTTTATAACAGCTTGCAGTCTCTGTGGCATGGACTTAATGAGTGACAAACAGTACTCTTCATCAATCTGGCTCCAACTTTCTCTGATTGCTGTTGCCAGATCAGCTTTGCAGGTTGGAGCCTTGTCATGGACCATTTTCTTCAACTTCCACCAAAGATTTTCAATTGGATTAAGATCCGGACTATTTGCAGGCCATGACATTGACCCTATGTGTCTTTGTGCAAGGAATGTTTTCACAGTTTTTGCTCTATGGCAAGATGCATTATCATCTTGAAAAATGATTTCATCATCCCCAAACATCCTTTCAATTGTTGGGATAAGAAAAGTGTCCAAAATATCAACATAAACTTGTGCATTCATTGATGATGTAATGACAGCCATCTCCCCAGTGCCTTTACCTGACATGCAGCCCCATATCATCAATGACTGTGGAAATTTACATGTTCTCTTCAGGCAGTCATCTTTATAAATCTCATTGGAACGGCACCAAACAAAAGTTCCAGCATCATCACCTTGCCCAATGCAGATTCGAGATTCATCACTGAATATGACTTTCATCCAGTCATCCACAGTCCACGATTGCTTTTTCTTAGTCCACTGTAACCTTGTTTTTTTCTGTTTAGGTGTTAATGATGGCTTTCGTTTAGCTTTTCTCTATGTAAATCCCATTTCCTTTAGGCAGTTTCTTACAGTTCGGTCACAGACATTGACTCCAGTTTCCTCCCATTCGTTCCTCATTTGTTTTGTTGAGCATTTTCGATTTTTGAGACATACTGCTTTAAGTTTTCTGTCTTGACGCTTTGATGTCTTCATTGGTCTACCAGTATGTTTGCCTTTAACAACCTTCCCATGTTGTTTGTATTTGGTCCAGAGTTTAGACACAGCTGACTGAACAACCAACATCTTTTGCAACATTGCGTGATGATTTACCCTCTTTAAAGAGTTTGATAATCCTCTCCTTTGTTTCAATTGACATCTCTCGTGTTGGAGCCATGATTCATGTCAGTCCACTTGGTGCAACAGCTCTCCAAGGTGTGATCACTCCTTTTTAGATGCAGACTAACGAGCAGATCTGATTTGATGCAGGTGTTAGTTTTGGGGATGAAAATTGACAGGGTGATTCCATAATTTATTCCTCAGAATTGAGTGAGTCCATTTTTTTTTCGCTCTGCTTGGTCTAAAAAAGTAACCACTACTGACTGCCACAATTTTTTTTCTTGATTTCTTATAGGGTTTCTTAAAGCCAGAAAGTTGCCATTTGAAATGACTTTAGTTTTGTGTCATGTCTGATCTGCTTTTTTTCTACAAAATTAAACAACTGAATGAACATCCTCCGAGGCCGGTGATTCCATAATTTTTGCCAGGGGTTGTAGAAGTGAATAAGAATTAGATTTAAACCCAAATCAGTGTTGTTGAGAACTAAAAATGATCATTAACGGCCCTCACTGTGCCCCCAGTGTTTCACAAATCACCGCCCTAAATGTTTACAGCCATTTTTAAACTGTACCATATTGGTATGTTTATAGCTGGTATGATACCCAGCTTTATCTATCCATGAAGCCAGAGGACACACACCAATTAGCTAAACTGCAGGATTGTCTTACAGACATAAAGACATGGATGACCTCTAATTTCCTGCTTTTAAACTCAGATAAAACTGAAGTTATTGTACTTGGCCCCACAAATCTTAGAAACATGGTGTCTAACCAGATCCTTACTCTGGATGGCATTACCCTGACCTCTAGTAATACTGTGAGAAATCTTGGAGTCATTTTTTATCAGGATATGTCATTCAAAGTGCATATTAAACAAATATGTAGGACTGCTTTTTTGCATTTACGCAATATCTCTAAAATCAGAAAGGTCTTGTCTCAGAGTGATGCTGAAAAACTAATTGATGCATTTATTTCCTCTAGGCTGGACTATTGTAATTCATTATTATCAGGTTGTCCTAAAAGTTCCCTAAAAAGCCTTCAGTTAATTCAAAATGCTGCAGCTAGAGTACTGACGGTGACTAGAAGGACAGCGCATATCTCACCCATATTGGCCTCTCTTCATTGGCTTCCTGTTAATTCTAGAATAGAATTTAAAATTCTTCTTCTTACTTATAAGGTTTTGAATAATCAGGTCCCATCTTATCTTAGGGACCTCATAGTACCATATCACCCCAATAGAGCACTTCGCTCTCAGACTGCAGGCTTACTTGTAGTTCCTAGGGTTTGTAAGAGTAGAATGGGAGGCAGAGCCTTCAGCTTTCAGGCTCCTCTCCTGTGGAACCAGCTCCCAATTCAGATCAGGGAGACAGACACCCTCTCTACTTTTAAGATTAGGCTTAAAACTTTCCTTTTTGCTAAAGCTTATAGTTAGGGCTGGATCAGGTGACCCTGAACCATCCCTTAGTTATGCTGCTATAGATGTAGACTGCCTGGGGGTTCCCATGATGCACTGTTTCTTTCTCTTTTTGCACTGTATGCACCACTCTGCATTTAATCATTAGTGATCGATCTCTGCTCCCCTCCACAGCATGTCTTTTTCCTGGTTCTCTCCCTCAGCCCCAACCAGTCCCAGCAGAAGACTGCCCCTCCCTGAGCCTGGTTCTGCTGGAGGTTTCTTCCTGTTAAAAGGGAGTTTTTCCTTCCCACTGTAGCCAAGTGCTTGCTCACAGGGGGTCGTTTTGACCTTTGGGGTTTTACATAATTATTGTATGGCCTTGCCTTACAATATAAAGCGCCTTGGGGCAACTGTTTGTTGTGATTTGGCGCTATATAAAAAAATTGATTGATTGATTGATTGATTGAATTCATGAGTTACACACGTCCGATCCAAGTGAGTGATCAGTATGAATTAATCAATCTATTCTGATAGGATGTGCAGCTGACCCATTCAGTAAATTTGTGAGTTCCATGAGTACCGAGTCTGCAACCATGCACCCTAATCAGAGTCTGTTCTGATTCATGCTCACGAGGATTCATGCTCACGTGCTTTATATTGTAAGGCCTTGCCTTACAATATAAAGCACCTTGGGGCAACTGTTGTGATTTGGCGCTATATAAAAAAATTGATTGATTGATTGAAATACATACGCATACACACACACACACATATATATATATATATATATATATATATATATATATATATATATATATACACTCAACAAAAATATAAACGCAACACTTTTGGTTTTGCTCCCATTTTGTATGAGATGAACTCAAAGATCTAAAACTGTTTTCCACATACACAATATCACCATTTCCCTCAAATATTGTTCACAAACCAGTCTAAATCTGTGATAGTGAGCACTTCTTTGCTGAGATAATCCATCCCACCTCACAGGTGTGCCATATCAAGATGCTGATTAGACACCATGATTAGTGCACAGGTGTGCCTTAGACTGTCCACAATAAAAGGCCACTCTGAAAGGTGCAGTTTTGTTTTATTGGGGGGGGATACCAGTCAGTATCTGGTGTGACCACCATTTGCCTCATGCAGTGCAACACATCTTCGCATAGAGTTGATCAGGATGTCAATTGTGGCCTGTGGAATGTTGGTCCACTCCTCTTCAATGGCTGTGCAAAGTTGCAACGACGAACTGGAGTCAGGTTGAGACCCCGATGAGGATGACGAGCATGCAGATGAGCTTCCCTGAGACGGTTTCTGACAGTTTGTGCAGAAATTCTTTGGTTACGCAAACCGACTGTTTCAGCAGCTGTCTGAGTGGCTGGTCTCCGACGATCTTGGAAGTGAACATGCTGGATGTGGAGGTCCTGGGCTGGTGTGGTTACACGTGGTCTGCGGTTGTGAGGCGGGTTGGATGTACTGCCAAATTCTCTGAAATGCCTTTGCAGACGGCTTATGGTAGAGAAATGGTGTCTAATCAGCATCTTGGTATGGCACACCTGTGAGGTGGGATGGATTATCTCAGCAAAGGAGAAGTGCCCACTATCACAGATTTAGTCTGGTTTGTGAACAATATTTGAGGGAAATGGTGATATTGTGTATGTGGAAAAAGTTTTAGATCTTTGAGTTCATCTCATACAAAATGGGAGCAAAACCAAAAGTGTTGCATTTATATTTTTGTTGAGTGTATATATATATACACACATATATATATATATATATATATATACAGACACACTAGTGCTGGGTTGAAAAGACAGAATTCGCTGATTTTAAATCAATTCTCATTTTAATTCCCACAGATCGATTCATACATCCAAAGATCAATTTTTTTCAAAAATTTTATATATATATACACAACCCCTGGCAAAAATTATGGAATCACCGGCCTCAGAGGATGTTCATTCAGTTGTTTAATTTTGTAGAAAAAAGCAGATCACAGACATGACACAAAACTAAAGTAATTTCAAATGGCAACTTTCTGGCTTTAAGAAACACTATAAGAAATCCAAAAACAAATTGTGGCAGTTAGTAGTGGTTACTTTTTTAGACCAAGCAGAGCGAAAAAAAATGGACTCACTCAATTCTGAGGAATAAATTATGGAATCACCCTGTCAATTTTCATCCCCAAAACTAACACCTGCATCAAATCAGATCTGCTCATTAGTCTGCATCTAAAAAGGAGTGATCACACCTTGGAGAGCTGTTGCACCAATTGGACTAACATGAATCATGGCTCCAACAGGAGAGATGTCAATTGAAACAAAGAAAAGGATTATCAAACTCTTAAAAGAGGGTAAATCATCACGCAATGTTGCAAAAGATGTTGGTTGTTCACAGTCAGCTGTGTCTAAACTCTGGACCAAATACAAACAACATGGAAAGGTTGTTAAAGGCAAACATACTGGTAGACCATGGAAGACATGAAAGCGTCAAGACAGAAAACCTAAAGCAATATGTCTCAAAAATCGAAAATGCACAACAAAACAAATGAGGAACGAATGGGAGGAAACTGGAGTCAACGTCTGTGACCAAACTGTAAGAAACCGCCTAAAGGAAATGGGATTTACATACAGAAAAGCTAAAGGAAAGCCATCATTAACACCTAAACAGAAAAAAACAAGGTTACAATGGGCTAAGGAAAAGCAATCGTGGACTGTGGATGACTGGATGAAAGTCATATTCAGTGACGAATCTCAAATCTGCATTGGGCAAGGTGATGATGCTGGAACTTTTGTTTGGTGCCGTTCCAATGAGATTTATAAAGATGACTGCCTGAAGAGAACATGTAAATTTCCACAGTCATTGATGATATGGGGCTGCATGTCAGGTAAAGGCACTGGGGAGATGGCTGTCATTACATCATCAATGACTGTACAAGTTTACATTGATATTTTGGACACTTTTCTTATCCCATCAATTGAAAGGATGTTTGGGGATGATGAAATCATTTTTCAAGATGATAATGCATCTTGCCATAGAGCAAAAACTGTGAAAACATTCCTTGCAAAAAGACACACAGGGTCAATGTCATGGCCTGCAAATAGTCCGGATCTTAATCCAACTGAAAATCTTTGGTGGAAGTTGAAGAAAATGGTCCATGACAAGGCTCCAACCTGCAAAGCTGATCTGGCAACAGCAATCAGAGAAAGTTGGAGCCAGATTGATGAAGAGTACTGTTTGTCACTCATTAAGTCCATGCCTCAGAGACTGCAAGCTGTTATAAAAGCCAAAGGTGGTGCAACAAAATACTAGTGATGTGTTGGAGCGTTCTTTTGTTTTTCATGATTCCATAATTTTTTCCTCAGAATTGAGTGATTCCATATTTTTTTCCCCTCTGCTTGGTCTAAAAAAGTAACCGTTACTGACTGCCACAATTTTTTTTTCCTGATTTCTTATAGTGTTTCTTAAAGCCAGAAAGTTGCCATTTGAAATGACTTTAGTTTTGTGTCATGTCTTTGATCTGCTTTTTTTTCTACAAAATTAAACAACTGAATGAACATCCTCCGAGGCTGGTGATTCCATAATTTTTGCCAGGGGTTATATATATATATATATATATATATATATATATATATATATATATATATATATACACACACACATACATACATACACACACAGACACACACACACAGTGAGGAAAATAAGTATTTCAACACCCTGCGGTTTTGCAAGTTCTCCCACTTAGAAATCATGGAGGGGTCTGAAATTTTCATCTTAGTTACATGTCCACTGTGAAAGACAATCTAAAAAAAAAACAAAAAAAAAACAGAAATTGCAATGTATGATTTTTTTAATAATTTATTTGTATATTACTGCTGCAAGTAAGTATCTGAACACCTGCCAACCAGCAAGAATTCTGGCTCACACAGACCTGTTAGTTTTTCTTTAAGAAGCCCTCTTATTCTGCACTCTTTACCTGTATTAATTGCACCTGTTTGAACTTGTTACCTGCATAAAAGACACCTGTTCACACAATCAATCACACTCCAACCTGTCCACCATAGCCAAGACCAAAGAGCTGTCTAAGAACACCAAGAACAAAACTGTAGACCTGCACATGGCTGGGATGGACTACAGCACAACAGGCAAGCAGCTTGGTAGAAGACAACAACTGTTATGATTATTTATTAGAAAGTGGAAGTAACACAAGATGACTGTCAATCTCCCTCAGTCTGGGATTCCATGCAAGATCTCACTTTGTGGGGTAAGGATGATTCTGAGAAAGCTCAGAACTACACAGGAGGACCTGGTCAATGACCTGAAGAGAGCTGGGACCACAGTCACAAAGATTACATTAGTAACACATGATGCTGTCATGGTTTAAAATCCTGCAGGGCAGCAAGGTCCCCCTGCTCAAGCCAGCACATGTCCAGGCCTGTTTGAAGGTCACCATTGACCATCTGGATGATCCAGAGGAGGCATTGGAGAAGGTCATGTGGTCAGATGAGACCAGAATAGAGCTTTTTGGAATCAACTCCACTTACCATGTTTAGAGGATGAGAAGAACCCCAAGAAAACCATCCCAACCATGAAGCATGGGGGTGGAAACATCATACTCTGGGGGTGCTCTTCTGCAAAGGGGACAGGACGACTGCACCGTATTGAAGGGAGGATGGATGGGGTCATGTATTGCGAGATTTTGGCAAACAACCTCCTTCCCTCAATTGAAGATGGGTCATGGCTGGGTCTTCCAGCATGACAATGACCCCAAACAGAGGGCAACGAAGGAGCGGCTCCGTAAGAAGCATTTCAAGGTCCTGGAGTGGCCTGGCCAGTCTCCAGACTTGAACTCAATAGAAAATCTTTGGAAGGAGCTGAAACGTCAAACCTGGCTGATCTAGAGAAGATCTGTATGGAGGAGTGGACCAAAATCCCTGCTGCAGTGTGCGCAAACCTGGTGAAAAACTACAGGAAACATTTGACCTCTGTAATTGCAAACAAAGGCTACTGTACCAAATATTAACATTGATTTTCACAGGTGTTCAAATACTTATTTGCAGCAGTAACATACAAATAAAATATTTAAAAAAAATCATACATTGTGATTTCCGGATTTTTTTTTTTAGTTTATGTCTCTCACAGTGGACATGCACCTAAGATGAAAATTTCAGACCCCTCCATGATTTCTAAGTGGGAGAACTTGCAAAATCGCAGGGTGTTCAAATACTTATTTTCCTCACTATAAATATATATATATATATATATATATATATATATATATAAGTATACAGTAAGTATTTCATATTTAAACTATTTTTGTGGTGTATAAAATGTCTAGTTTGTCTTTTTGTGGTGTACAGTCGCTCTGCGGGAACAACCCCAATTTTGTTGTACCCCCCACACACTTGTACAATGACAATAAAGACTATGAACAGTACGTGCAGCTTTACTTGTATCAATTTTTATTTTTGTTCATGTTAAAACACTATCAGTTGTTATAAAAGCACAAACTGCTGAAATCAAATGTTTAAATAAATGTCGAGAGATAACAGTAACACTCCAATGCAAATATGCAATTTTTATGGAATAGCAATAACACCGTGTTCTAATCCATGTGACAGACAGCGTATTATAGTTCTGCCATCTTGTCAATATGGAATAATATGGTTTTTATGACTAAAATGAGCAAGAAAATGGGACTGAGAAATAGCTCTCATTTAGCTTATTAACTGCAGCAAATTGCATGTAGTATTTCCCCCAACTCCCCAAAATCATGTTTCCAAAAAAGGCTATAAAAGGTTTTGGATCAGGAAAGTGGTCTGGTGGACGAATCTCTGGAAAGGTCATGCTTTAGGTGAAAGCATGAAGCTATGCTGTGTGCAGGCTTTAATTGTCTTTTAGAATCTTCAACCCCGTACTCAAAAAAGAGAGAGTCTTTGTTAGTGTTGGAAGCCATGCAAAAACAATGCTCTCACTTCTTTGTGTTTGGTAAATGACCACAAAATGGCATTAAAAAAACATGTCCTTAGGGCAGCATCTATTGAATATTTTTGGAATCAAGTAGTCTATCCATTATTTTATCAATTAATCAAGTAATCTGATAAAAAAAAGTACTTTTGCATTTTTAACCATCAGTAGTCCAAGGCTCTCCCTCAGCAATGGTACAATGTCACTGCGCCATCACACAGACTGTCAAATTTTGGGTGTTCCCCGTTTTCCTGGGTAACTATTTATTTTTTCATGGTTTTTTCACGTTTCAGATCTTTGCGGAGCGGTAAATGCAGGCGGTCAGTGAACTCAGTTAGGCTTCGCGTGAACACAACTTGTGATAAACTGGGCTCTGGAGTGCAACTTCTCCACAGAAGCCACACTGATAAACCCACTGTGCACCGTTTCGACAAAAACTCTGATCAAATCCGAATAAAGGCATTTTTTTTTTAACTCGACTGACTTAAAGTCCATGTAGAATGGAGGGCAGCCAGTGGACCAAACTGTGTTCTTGAAAAAATACACAAACACACTGCTTCATTTTAAATGCATAGTAAATGTATTTCAGATGATCAGCCTGAACCCTCTTTCTTAAAAGGCTTTATTTTACTCTGCGTGTCACTTTAAAAAGTTGTAGCTTCTGATGCTACACTGATTAGCTCTTACACGGGTTATGTACATGCTGTATTGTCTAGTGATATGCAGATCGATACTGAAATATCGATACCTCCAATGCCAGATGTTTATGCTCTAAAGTCAATTCTCAAATCATAATATCGATACTTTTGATACTTCAGTCATTTGAGGTCATGTATATCATTAACAGGAACAAAGTGGAAATTAACTAAACTATTGAAATTTTGTTGAAACTACGCGATATGTGGGAACTACTTTTTCTTTCGCCTGGGTAAGTGCGCAATGCATAAGCACAGCAACACACTGCTCAGTCAGTCAATCACTCAGGCTCTAAAGAGTCACGTGTGGAGCTATTTCAGCTCCACAAACAACCAAGAAGTAGTTGGTGACGTGGAAAAATGATTAAGATTCGTGTCAACACAACAAACCTCGTCAAACACCTCAGATTAAACCACAACGTAGAATTTGAGGTACTTATGAGACGGACAGAACAGGACAGCACAGTGTCAGGTGCCGCAAGGGCAAGACAGACATCTCTGGCGGAGTTCTTTGGTGCTGCAGGCAGGAACTATCCAGGTCCAGAGGGAGAAAATGTGACACTTTAAGTGGTGCTAAGCTCTGCTGCTGTTGGTGTTGTTCAAATTAATAAATATGGTTATGAAATAAGTAACAAAATAAATACTTCAACAAAATGCTTCAACAAAAAGCTGCATGAGTTCATCTTGGAGTAATAATATGTGTATCACTGAGATAATCTCACACTGGCAGAAAAAAAGCCTAGATTTATTCAGTAAAGTTTTCCTTAGGAATTGATCGTTTAAAGTGGATTACATAGTCTAGGTGTCATTAAATTATACAGAGCAATTGCGATAAAACAGCTATGGTAAAGTTTAATTAACAAAATTAAATTATAGTGAAATAAGAAAATTATATTCTAGAAAACAAGGATAAAAATAAGATTGATAAGATGAATATTTTAAGATGTAGGTATTGACAAACTTGTGCAATTTGTGTGGTATTTATTTAATAAAATATTTTACTGGCAATTTCAATTTGAGTAAGCCAGTATTATAAACAGCAAGTGTTTGTATCCCCTTATAGGTTATTTGAAGAGATTACATACATAAATACAATTAAGCACTCAGTGTAGAGTAGCCCCATCGTTTGTTTTGCCCTGTGAGCATATATTGTTTGAAGATGATTCCCCAAGAGCAGCAACACTCACACCATGTTCTCGGAGAAATGATTGCGAAGGATCTCCAGCCTCTGTCCATAGCAGTAGACCAAAGTTTCCAAGGATTTGTGAAAACTCTTGACCCAAAATATAAACTCCATGGAAGAACAAACCTGACAGAGTCTCATCTTGTTTGATGAATGCAAAAACAAAGTAATTCTTTCAGAAGCTATGATTTGAAATACACTCTTTTTAAAATTTAGCCTACATATGAGGCGTATTTGCACAAAATATCAGTATTAGATCGGTATCGCCGATTCCAGCCTGAACTTTACTCGGTATCAGACCAGAAAGGAAATCTGTGGTATCGAACATCACTACTATTGGCATTACAGCACCACATGCATGCTTGGCATATATACAACGTAAAACAAAACTCTGAAATGTTTGAGACAAAGAATTCACTCGAAAAGTGGGTTCTACCACCACTGCTCATGTCGTCAGCTATGATTGCTTAACAGGCCAGTCCACATGGAGACGAGTTTCCACATATACACAAACGTTCTGCATTGATGTTTCATCCACATGGAACCGCCATTTTCAGATTTCGAAAATGCTACTTTTTTGTGTGTACAACAAATATGCCACTTTTTTTAAAATGATGAGGTCATGGCCCCACCTTTCTAACCTCAGCCTTAAGCCGCGTTCACACCGGGCGCGACACAACGCCACAAATTTGCATCAGTCGCCATGCGAAGGACGCGCCACCATCGCCCGGTGCGTCGCTCTGCTTTCGCTGCGAAAATTCATCCCAGTGCATTATCAAATAGGAGGAGCTTCCATTCCGCTTACCGCCTCCGGTTGTCAGTCAAGTTAACATGGCAGACCTTGATCACACAGAGCGAGTTGCTGTGCTCTTAATTGTTGTGGAAAGCTGACAAACGACGCCAGCGGCGGTGTCCCTGGGTTCACAACATCCTCAGGAGATGTTCCCATTTCAGGGAGTATCATTATTTGCTGCAGGAGCTGCATCTGGATGACGGCCGCTTTCAGCGGTCCTTCCGCCTCTGCAGGACCCAGTTTGAGGACCTCCTGTCTCATTCACACACGCACGTGTAAACAATTAAAAAAAATAAATAAATAAAATAAAATAAACTGTCCGCTGCCACGGGGCTGCTGCTTGCTCTCTGTCATAACTGTGTTTATAAACCAGTCACCATTTGTTTTATTATACATCTGTGTAGTTAATAAATGGGGTGGTGGCCAAGTGGTTAATGTGCTTGGTTTCAGTGCAGAAGGTTCCGGGTTCAAATCCCACCCCTGCCACATTTCTCCATGTAATTTGGAGTTGCGTCAGGAAGGGCATCTGGTGTAAAACCTGTGCCAATTCAACATGCAGATCCACCTTGGATTTGCTGTGGCGACCCCGAGTGCAAACAAAGGAGCAGCCAAAGGGATTTACTTTTTGGCTGAATCTCAATTCTACCCCTCGGCCCTTCCCCTTACCCCTTACCCTCTGTTTTGCGCGGGCACGAGAGACAGAGGGGTGTCTCAATTCTCTTTCTGGAGTGAGGCGGAGGGGTAGGCGGAGGGCTACAAACCCCTCCAAACGGAATGAATCTGGATACACACTCCGTTTGGAGGGGTAGGAGGAGCTTACCGTTGTCTCCAAAAAAACAAACATGGCGCCGAAAGAGCCGCACAAATGAAGCGGCTTTCATTACAAATTACGCTGTTTAGAAAGTTATAACTTGCCAAAAAAAATGTACAGGCAAAACATGGACATGCTTGTTGTAAAAAAGCATGTCCATGTTGGAAGTCTCACAGGACAAGTTGTGACATGCCCAGCTGTTACACAATTTCTCGGATACTCACTCGACTGAAAAGCCACCGAAAGCCGTCTGAATCTTCCGAATGGTTTCCAACACGGACGCGCTTTTTGGTGTGCACCATTGCGGCTCCGTCCCGACGCGCGAATTCCTCCGCACGTCTTTCATTACAAAATCTCCTGTAACAGTGGAATGTGCCGCAAAAGTGCTGATGTCCACCTCTTCTGCAATTTCTCTGGTAGTCAGATGACGTCCCGGATCAACACAGCGTTCACTTTGGAAACGATCTAGTCATTTCAGCCTGTTGATGGCCGCTCGGAGCACGGCACGCCCTCCACCGCTGTGGGCCATCTTTAATCCGGTTGTAATGCTTCTTAATCTGTGTGACGCCCAGAGTATCCTCACAGAAAGCCGTCTGAATCTTCCGAATGGTTTCCACCTGGCTGTCTCTCACAGTTTCTGGAAAAATTTGATTCAGCGCTGTTCCAATCGCTCAGCCATTTCCCTGACAATGAAAATCCGACGAGGGGGGTGGACCAGTGCTCACTCAAAGCCTGCCCACAGGCGACTGACGCAACCAACAGGCGTGAAAAAACTCACGCATGCGCACGAAGGTTCAAGCTTGGCTGATGCAAGCGCACATGATTCAAATCCATATAGTTTTGGAAAAAAATAAAAAGGTTGGATAGTTTTCTAACAGACCTCGTATATTGTCCTTCTGAAGAATATCATAACTTCGCTCGTGTGCTGAGGCATTATAAAGCATATACACACGAACGCCACGATAAGACACTTTTATATCTCACAACGGGGAAAATCATGATAAAGGATAAGCATGTTCATTTGTATGTTCATAAATCTTTGAATAATATCAATCCCTGCTGTTGGATTACAAGGTCTGTAATGTGTGTGTATTTAGTAATCAAACAGGAGCCCTGAGCACACTCGTCTCCTAATAAGCTTTCGGGCAGAAAAGGAGGAGAAGTTTCATCAATGGGAATAAGTTGGAAAATATATACACACACATGTATATGTGTAACACATAACCTGACGTCCTAATAAACTGCTGTTATTTGTCAAGGAAATTTCTAAAGGAAATAGGGCTGGATGCAAAAAATGGGAGAATTTGAAAAAGAAATATAAGCTTAACAGAACTAGATGCAGCCCAAAACATACATACAGGTGCTGATCATATAATTAGAATATCGTGAAATCATCATTTATTTCAGTAATTCCATTCAAAAACTGAAACTTGTATAAAGTATACATTCATTGCACACAGACTGATATATTTCATGTTTATTTATTTTAAATAAATAAATTGTTTTCCTGTTTTATCATTAGAATTTTATATGTTTGTGTCTTTGTTTAGTCTTTATTATTTTACTTCTTTTACTTATGTTTTAAATTTTTTTATTGTGTTTTAATCTTATTTAATTTTATTTTGCTTTTAAATGATGTTTGTGAAGTGCCTTGAGGCAATTAGTCATGATTTGGCGCTATAGAAATTAATAAATTATTATTATAATAAATTATGATGATTATTAATTAATTAATTACTAATCAATCTAATGATTAAACAATACTAATTATTACTATTATTGATTAATTATTATTAGTACTATTAACATTAATCGATTTGTAATTAATTTATTAATACTATTTATTATTATTATAAATTACAAATGAATTAAATTAATTAACATGACATGATTGCGATGCATCAAATAAATCCACGACTTCTATTTCTTTGCATTTACGCAGAAAGGCGAGAAAATAAAAAGAGCAAACAGGCTACTGCAACAAGTTGCATTTCGGTTGCCATGTTAAACAGTGAAGACGGCAGTTTGACACGGCAGTTTTTTTTTTCTCTCCTAAGGCGGAGGGGTGTCTCAGTTCATAGGGCTGGAGGCATACCCCTTCGCCTTACCCCTTGTTTTAAAGGGGTAGGCGTAGGGGCAGGGCCAAGGGGAAGGGGTACAAAACAAAATTGAGATTGGGGGTTTGTGTAGTTAATAAATAAAATAATCTTCACGGATGATTTGCTCACGCGCACGTGAAAAAAAAAAAAAAAACTGTCCGCTGCCGCAGGGCTGCTGCTCACTCTTCCCCCAAACTCTGTCATAATTGTGTTTATAAACCAGTCACCATTTGTTTTATTATACATCTGTGTAGTTAATAGATAAAATAATCTTCACGGACAATTCGCTCACGCGCACACATCAAGAAAAAACTGTCCGCTGCCGCTGTTGCGGGGCTGCTGCTCGCTCTTCCCCCAAAAACTCTGTCATAATTGTGAAATAAAGGACAAAAGGGGCATAGGTTCTGCTCACAGGCTAGCTACCAGAGACAGGACATGTTCACATCCAACTCAGTCAAACTCCAGACATCTCCACATTACTACATATGCAGTCCCTGATTGGTCATTGCAGCGCGACAAGACGAAAAAGTTCAGATTTTTCAACTTGGGGAGGAGGGCAACGCGACACGATATCACGTCACAAACGTGCCAATCGCTCAAAATCGCTTCATTCGCGTCCATCTCATTGCGTTGTGTGGCTTGGCACCGTAACACGTCCTTCCATAGGGATTACATGGCAACCTGTCGCCGCTGTCGCTCGCATCGCGCCCGGTGTGAACGCGGCTTTAATCCCGGCCACAAGGCGACACGCTAAAACGCGTCCATTATATTGGTGTACTTGGACTGACACTATTCCCATTCAACATTCTCTTGTAGTTTATTTGATTTATAATTCAGTGCGACTTGAAGCAGAAGTCTGTTCCACATCTTGTTCTCCATTTTTTGTAGAAGTGTTACAGGTCTGGCATACATAAAACAGCATTCTCAGTGGTTTCATGTGTACAGATATATCTTACAAAGAAAAAGATGGTATAGGGAAACTTCTGTTTCCCTGTGGACAAGGCATGCATCTGCTTCTACTTTAAAAACAGGGTTTTTGATTTGACAGTTTCACACCTGCGCAGATGTAAAAGAAAGAAAGAAAACAAATTAACAGTATATATGTGCCAGGGAAAACAGAATATTGGTTAAAAAAGAAAAAATGGGTTTATTAGATTTCTCATAATCCACTAAAGTATATCCCATTATGCCATTTACATGACTGAATATTGATTTGATAACTCCATAAATCAGATAATAATCCTTCATAAGTGTGCAAATAAACATGGTCTGTTCCATACAATATGCGAAGGTAGAAATTTCCAAACCATACTGGAATTCTGCTTCTGTGAAACACTTATGAAAATTACTGTCTGACCTTGCAGACTTTTTATGCATTTCAGAAAAAAAAAAACCCAACCCAGTTTAAAAGAAAATCATTTACAATGTTGCTGGGGGACCTCAGACTCCAGACTTGGCATCTTGTTCCAAAACCCCAGAAATGCCCTTCCAAAAATGGTGGACATTTTCAGAATGCAAGATCTGTCCACCTGAAACATATATACTGAGTACTATTACCTCTTTTTAAATCACTGGGAGGTGTAATGGACAAACATGGCAGGGCTCAGAGTGGACTAGGGTGCAGCAACAGAAAAGCTCAAAGGAAGACACACAGAGGGAGTGGTGCTTCGTTCTCTGCAATGCACGCATACACGGACAGAGACTGATGACCTCATCTGCACATATGACTCCCAACTGATTGAGGTTACGTCCCCAAGCAAGGTGGGTAGACTGGGACAATACAGACCAAGTGTCTTGTCTTAGTACTGCTCCACTTAACGCTATTACATGTTAATACCACAAAATTAAAGAGTAATGACTGGACTTCTACCAACATGGGTATTTACCTTAAGGTAATAAAAGCTCCCTATGGCACAAAGACACAGAAATGGCACAAAACAATCCGGAAATGGCACAAAAAAAAAAAATCACAATACAGACATGGCACGAAAAATCTGCCCAGTGGCGAAAAAGCCACAAACCGGACAGCATTGTTGTAAAAATCCGTAAAAAGCCACAAGCCGATGGTAGACGAACATAGACATTATAAAGAGTACACGCTACATTGGTTGCTGAGGCACAAGAAATGCAGCCGCCATCTTAGTGATTCCATCACAATGCACAGTGAAGGTTTGATTTAATTTTTTTTTTTTTTTATCTTTCTATTAGGGATGCACCGATGCCAGTATCAGCTATCGGCCGGATCCTGTATGTATTTACTTGTACTCATAAAACTGCTCCGATACTAGACACCCGATACCCCTTTACAGCAACGTGATGTCAATCTCTCATTTGTGCTTGTATTGTGTGTCAATCGCAGCAGCCCGTGTGAGGCGGAGGTCGCAGTTCGATGGAACTGTCCACTTGCCCACGAAGCGTTTGATGCTGTGAGGTTTTCACCTGTTTCCTGCAGCGCAGCTCAGGCTTCAAGTTGAAAACAGTTGTTGTCTCTCAAAGCATTCTGACGACAGCACATCTACGCAGAGCTTTTTACATTTTTTTTTCTTTAAAACTATGTGCTGCTCCGTGTGGGTCCTCACTAAAAACAGCGGATCCACACACATTAACAACGCTTGTTTTTCCCACCCAATTGTACCTCAAGTCTCTGAGGATGACATGATGTACAAAAATGCAGAAAAATGTAAATAAATAAATAAATAAAAACCCCTACCTCTCAATCTGATCATGCTTTTTCCATAAATATACATTCTCAATTCTTCCTGCTCAGACGGCCATCCAGGGGCGAATCCAGGCGGAAAGGGGGGGCTGCTTCCCCCTCCACACCCCTAGATTTAAGGTCCACTTTTGAAGACAATTTTTCATACTACTACTACTACAATATTAATTTTAACAATTAAAATGTTAAGACTTTAAATGTGACAAAAATGTTACAAAGAATTTAATAGTTACATTTATAAACAATGTAGATTATAAATTGAATGTTTTACTTTTACAGTGCTGTCAACATTTAAATATGAGGTCAAGAAAGATGTCTATTTTATTTTTTATAAAACAATTATTTATGTCCACTGAAGTCAAGAAAGGGTGACTATAAAGTGAGTATTGGCAAAACTAGTTATCATTTTCATGTTGAAGTGGTGGTGGGGTGTTGTCAGTAGCTGCTTCAAGTACCTAGTAATCTAAATGATTCACTTATAAAACTGAGTAATCAGTAAAGTAAGTTGCTTTTTCAAAGTAATTGTGGCAACACTGGTGCTCATAGACATAAGTAAAGTTAGTGATGGACAGTTTCAGTTCCGTTGCTGGTGCTGTATATTTTGTAGTGCTGAATTCCATACATTTCAGAGTGATGTCTGGCAGGGTCATGTTTGTTAAGAAACACACAGTAAATATTAAAGCCCAATTTGTTGGAGTCAAAAAGTGAAGTTACATGATTTAAGTAAAATGTTTGTAAATAAAAACAAAGCTAATGATATTGGTAGCAGTTACAGTCAAAAATTAAGGAACAACTGATGAATAAAACATTTTCAAAGTCATCATAAAACTAGGGATATCCTGATCAGGTTTTTTGGCCCCGATCCAATTCCGAGTCATCTGATTTTGAGTATCTGCCGATACTGAGTCCCGATCTGATACTTTAAAAAACTGAATGAACAATGAACAAATGCTAAATATATCATATTTGCATTTTAATCACCTTATTTTATTATTCATCACTTAAACAGTGCACTTCTCCTTGAGGTAGCTTGAACAATCAAGTAACAATCTACCAGACTTAAAAAATGTACAAATTTCCATGTTATTTTATTTTATTGTCCAAGGATCCTTATGTTAAACAATAAATTATTTAATCTGAAATAACAGGTGGTTTTAATTTACAGATGAAAGGTTTCTAAAGTCCTTGCCTCAAATGGAAGAGTTTAAGTATCTCGGGGTCTTGTTCACGAGTGAGGGACGGATGGAGCGTGAGATCGATAGATGGATCGGTGCAGCATCTGCAGTGATGCGGTCGCTGTATCGGACCGTCGTGGTGAAGAGAGAGCTGAGTAGGGGGGCAAAGCTCTCGATTTACCGATCGATCTACGTTGCGATCCTCACCTATGGTCATGAGATTTGGCTCATGACCGAAAGAACGAGATCGCGAGTACAAGCGGCCGAGATGAGTTTCCTCCGCAGGGTGGCTGGGCACTCCCTTAGAGATAGGGTGAGGAGCTCGGTCACTCGGGAAGAGCTTGGAGTCGAGCCGCTGCTCCTCCACGTCGAAAGGCGTCAGTTGAGGTGGCTCGGGCATCTTTTCCAGATGCCCCCTGGACGCCTCGCTGGAGAGGTGTTCCGGGCACGTCCCATTGGGAGGAGGCCCTGGGGAAGACCCAGGACACGCTGGAGGGACTACATCTCTCGGCTGACTTGGGAACGCCTTGGGGTTCCCCCGGAGGAGCTGGGGGAGGTGTGTGTGGATCGGGAGGTCTGGGCGGCTTTGCCTGAGCTGCTGCCCCCGCGACCCGACTCCAGATAAAGCGGAAGAAAATGGATGGATGGAGGTTTCTAAAGAACCATTTATTGATTTAGCTATTTTAATTACAAGTGTTCTAAACTTTTTTGGGCAGCTACGTCACAGCTCAGAGCATTTAAAGTTGAATTGGGTTGAACTTATGTTTCTTATTTTGTTCAATAAAAACAAAAAAGGCTGGGTTGAACTTTGACCGCGTCAGCCTGCCAACAAGCCGCAATGCGCGCTCCCTTCAGAAGCGTTGCTTTAGCTCAGCTTTTGACACGACGCTTCTGACGCCTCTAAAAAGCAACGCGTCTCATTGAAAATAATGCTTTTTACACTGATTCTTGACACCTCTGATGCTTCCGACGCGTGAAAGGCCCATTAATCTGCAATAATGAGCTTGAAATAGCACTGATTTCCGATCACGTGATTGGATCGGGACATCCGTACATAAAACTGCAATGGTATAATTATGTGTTTGTGTCGGTAATCGGTATCAACGAGTACCCAAATGTAAGTACTCGCACTTGTACTCGGTCTGGGAAAAAGTGGTATCGGTGCAACCCTACTTTCTATGGGTTGCCGCGGACTTTACACCGAGCGCCCTCTGGCCGACGAAAACATTGCCGACCTCAATACAAATACATGTAATTTGGTCACTTTTCAAAGGGGTCAGACTCGTCAATAAAGTCAATTTAATGTACAATGGTTCATTTCAGGTCAGGTTGGTGTATAAATCTCACTGTTTCAGGCAGTAAGCGCTATCAGCTGGCTGTTAGAAGCAAGTTAAAGACAAAACAAATGCAGCCCGAGGTGGTTTTCATCGGGCGGCCAGTTGCGGAAGTACGAATTCTCGCCTTCGGATTGGCCACTTCACCGGAAGTGACATGGCGCTGCGGCAAACCATAATAAAGTTGCTTTGTTCTCTGCCATTTTCTCTGTTCTGTAAAGTGTCTTTTATCACTGTGTTATAATAAGGTGCTGATAGCTACTGAGAGCTCTGTAATCAGTCCTCTTTTAGGGGTTTTAGCTGGAAAACTTTCAAGAGCAAGTTTGTACATGTGTAAGGCAAATATATATATATATATATATATACACATACATACATACACACACACACACACACACACACACACAAGGATTTTATATAGTTCATGCTTATATTATTTATTTCCTTTTATGACTACGTGTACTTTTCCTCTTTGTGAGGTTTTAAAAAGAAAGACGCATTCTTCATGATTGAGCAAACTATTTTTCATTTTGCATAAGTGCCTTATCCTGCTTTTGACGAGCCACAAGGCTCATGTCGCAGGAATGGAATGTTTCAGCTGCTACCTTGCCTTGCTATCTCCCTCATGCAGACATGACTCGTGTAACCTGTCCCTGACTGTCCTTGTTTGTTTTTTCTAATGCTGGTGAACTAAATAAAAAGCCGAGCCAGAGGAGAGGATTTTAGGAGAGTTTTGGAACTGAGCACTTACAAGCTGCTACTGCCCGCCCTCCTCCTCTGCGCAGAGCATAAAATATATTTGTCTCTCTCTGACTGGTTTCTTTACAGTGTCTGTGCCTCTCATTTCTTTAAAACAGGGTGCAAACCCAACACACACACACACTGTATATTTAAAAGCCCCCCCCCCCCCCCCCCCCCCACCAGAAGCTGAAAGGTTTTAGCAATGCTAATGCTCCCCTGACGAATTTTCTCAAAAAACAGTCTGATGGCCCTAAACGACATGGTGAGAGGCTGAAGAGCTTCGCTCATTCATGTCTTCGACATATACATATTAATAAGTATGACTTTAAATCAGCTCACATTAAGGGTAGTTTTGGAATGGGATTGTTAAACTGATCAGTTCCATGATGACACTGACAGAGTGTGTTGAGTTTCGTTTCGTGTTTACCCTGTGCTGCTGGCATTTCACTCACTTTTATCCAGCGCCTGGCTCAGCTCTGCGCCCACACCGCTGTCTGCAGACGAATTTGTCTTCAAGGTGACGGGCATAAAAAGCGAAGTGTCCGGTGGTCTGATCGAAGAGCCGTTTTCAGAGTGATTTCTGCTGTGATGTTTGAAGCCCGACACCGCAGACACACGACAGCTAATGTGGCGTCGCAGCCGGCACAACAAAGGCACACAGCGCTTCACTGACATCTTCCGAACAAACTTAGAAAGCTGATAGGAACTCCGGCTGTAGAGAAGTTGTCACACTCACTTTATTATTGTTATATTCGCTTCATGTCGTCTGGAGAAGCGTATAAACAGATTAGCATGCAGCAGAGGACGGTCAAACTCCTGCTGGCGCACAACGTGGGACAGGCTCGTAGCTGGCCAAATCTATGCCTGTACAGACTGACATGAAGAAAATTATTACATAAAAAGTGTTCCGATACAAAGCTGTATAAACCACTCAGTATTTTTCAGACAAATTAATAAGACGGGAAAATGACTTTCGGACAGGACAGTTGTATATAAAGCGCAATTTATGAACAGACAAGATCGAGGACCCCATGCCGAAGATCGTATGTGTGAAGCAGAAGATTGTCTCAAACTCTTGTTGTCTCGGCATGATCGAAACCCCGACTCTCACGAGCGCCAATAGCTTAGCTTAAGGCAAGCTAAAAGTGGATGCTCTCGTTTTGGCCGAACTACTGTACAGTTTCTGGGTATTTTGTGTTAGTACGTGTCCGCGGCCGACGTCCTTGAATTCCTGTGCAAAAAGTAGTTCCCAGAAAATTGTGATAGATTCCTGTGAGATAATGAGTATATCTCATCTAAATCAATTCTAAAATTAACCAGTAATAAAATTGTAAAGATAACTGAAGTTTTAAGAGTGGCCATAATAAATATTTAAGAAATTTAAAGTTTATCAATCAATCAATCAACTTTTTTCTTATATAGCGCCAAATCACAACAAACAGTTGCCCCAAGGCGCTCCATATTGTAAGGCAAGGCCATACAATAATTATGAAAAACCCCAACGGTCAAAACGACCCCCTATGAGCAAGCACTTGGCCACAGTGGGAAGGAAAAACTCCCTTTTAACAGGAAGAAACCTCCAGCAGAACCAGGCTCAGGGAGGGGCAGTCTTCTGCTGAGACTGGTTGGGGCTGAGGGAAAGAACCAGGAAAAAGACATGCCGAGAAGGGGGGCAGAGATCGATCACTAATGATTAAATGCAGAGTGATGCATACGGAGCAAAAAGAGAAAGAAACAGTGCATCATGGGAACCCCCCCACAGTCTACGTCTAAAGCAACATAACCAAGGGATGGTCCAGGGTCACCCGATCCAGCCCTAACTATAAGCCTTAGCGAAAAGGAAAGTTTTAAGCCTAATCTTAAAAGTAGAGAGGGTATCTGTCTCCCTGATCTGAATTGGGAGCTGGTTCCACAGGAGAGGAGCCTGAAAGCTGAAGGCTCTGCCTCCCATTCTACTGTTACAAACCCTAGGAACCACAAGTAAGCCCGCAGTCTGAGAGCGAAGCGCTCTAATGGGGTAATATGGTACTACGAGGTCCCTAAGATAAGATGGGACCTGATTATTCAAAACCTTATAAGTAAGAAGAAGAATTTTAAATTCTATTCTAGAATTAACAGGAAGCCAATGAAGAGAGGCCAACACGGGTGAGATATGCTCTCTCCTGCTAGTCCCTGTCAGTACTCTAGCTGCAGCATTCTGAACCAACTGAAGGCTTTTTAGGGAACTTTTAGGACAACCTGATAATAATGAATTACAATAGTCCAGCCTAGAGGAAATAAATGCATGAATTAGTTTTTCAGCATCACTCTGAGACAAGACCTTTCTGATTTTAGAGATATTGCGTAAATGCAAAAAGGCAGTCCTACATATTTGTTTAATATGCGCTTTGAATGACATATCCTGATCAAAAATGACTCCAAGATTTCTCACAGTATTACTAGAGATCAGGGAAATGCCATCCAGAGTAACGATCTGGTTAGACACCATGCTTCTAAGATTTGTGGGGCCAAGTACAATAACTTCAGTTTTATCTGAGTTTAAAAGCAGGAAATTAGAGGTCATCCATGTCTTTATGTCTGTAAGACAATCCTGCAGTTTAGCTAATTGGTGTGTATCCTCTGGCTTCATGGATAGATAAAGCTGGGTATCATCTGCGTAACAATGAAAATTTAAGCAATACCGTCTAATAATACTGCCTAAGGGAAGCATGTATAAAGTGAATAAAATTGGTCCTAGCACAGAACCTTGTGGAACTCCATAATTAACTTTAGTCTGTGAAGAAGATTCCCCATTTACATGAACAAACTGTAATCTATTAGACAAATATGATTCAAACCACCGCAGCGCAGTGCCCTTAATACCTATGACATGCTCTAATCTCTGTAATAAAATTTTATGGTCAACAGTATCAAAAGCAGCACTGAGGTCCAACAGAACAAGCACAGAGATAAGTCCACTGTCCGAAGCCATAAGAAGATCATTTGTAACCTTCACTAATGCTGTTTCTGTACTATGATGAATTCTAAAACCTGACTGAAACTCTTCAAATAGACCATTCCTCTGCAGGTGATCAGTTAGCTGTTTTACAACTACCCTCTCAAGAATCTTTGAGAGAAAAGGAAGGTTGGAGATTGGCCTATAATTAGCTAAGATAGCTGGGTCAAGTGATGGCTTTTTAAGTAATGGTTTAATTACTGCCACCTTAAAGGCCTGTGGTACATAACCAACTAACAAAGATAGATTGATCATATTTAAGATTGAAGCATTAAATAATGGTAGGACTTCCTTGAGCAGCCTGGCAGGAATGGGGTCTAATAAACATGTTGATGGTTTGGATGAAGTAACTAATGAAAATAACTCAGACAGAACAATCGGAGAGAAAGAGTCTAACCAAATACTGGCATCACTGAAAGCAGCCAAAGATAACGATACATCTTTGGGATGGTTATGAGTAATTTTTTCTCTAATAGTCAAAATTTTGTTAGCAAAGAAAGTCATGAAGTCATTACTAGTTAAAGTTAATGGAATACTCAGCTCAATAGAGCTCTGACTCTTTGTCAGCCTGGCTACAGTGCTGAAAAGAAACCTGGGGTTGTTCTTATTTTCTTCAATTAGTGATGAGTAGAAAGATGTCCTAGCTTTACGGAGGGCTTTTTTTATAGAGCAACAAACTCTTTTTCCAGGCTAAGTGAAGATCTTCTAAATTAGTGAGACGCCATTTCCTCTCCAACTTACGGGTTATCTGCTTTAAGCTACGAGTTTGTGAGTTATACCACGGAGTCAGACACTTCTGATTTAAAGCTCTCTTTTTCAGAGGAGCTACAGCATCCAAAGTTGTCTTCAATGAGGATGTAAAACTATTGACGAGATACTCTATCTCCCTTACAGAGTTTAGGTAGCTACTCTGCTCTGTGTTGGTATATGACATTAGAGAACATAAAGAAGGAATCATATCCTTAAACCTAGTTACAGCGCTTTCTGAAAGACTTCTAGTGTAATGAAACTTATTCCCCACTGCAGGGTAGTCCAACAGGGTAAATGTAAATGTTATTAAAAAATGATCAGACAGAAGGGAGTTTTCAGGGAATACTGTTAAGTCTTCTATTTCCATACCATAAGTCAGAACAAGATCTAAGATATGATTAAAGTGGTGGGTGGACTCATTTACTTTTTGAGCAAAGCCGATAGAGTCTAATAATAGATTAAATGCAGTGTTGAGGCTGTCATTCTCAGCATCTGTGTGGATGTTAAAATCGCCCACTATAATTATCTTATCTGAGCTAAGCACTAAGTCAGACAAAAGGTCTGAAAATTCACAGAGAAACTCACAGTAACGACCAGGTGGACGATAGATAATAACAAATAAAACTGGTTTTTGGGACTTCCAATTTGGATGGACAAGACTAAGAGACAAGCTTTCAAATGAATTAAAGCTCTGTCTGGGTTTTTGATTAATTAATAAGCTGGAATGGAAGATTGCTGCTAATCCTCCGCCCCGGCCCGTGCTACGAGCATTCTGACAGTTAGTGTGACTCGGGGGTGTTGACTCATTTAAACTAACATATTCATCCTGCTGTAACCAGGTTTCTGTTAGGCAGAATAAATCAATATGTTGATCAATTATTATATCATTTACCAACAGGGACTTAGAAGAGAGAGACCTAATGTTTAATAGACCACATTTAACTGTTTTAGTCTGTGGTGCAATTGAAGGTGCTATATTATTTTTTCTTTTTGAATTTTTATGCTTAAATAGATTTTTGCTGGTTATTGGTGGTTATGAGCAACTTCACCTGTTACTGCTCAAGCACATTGTAAACATTGACACGATGAAGTTTAATGCAAAAGTGTTCAGAAAGATAAGATTTGAATGGTTTTGTTAGATAATATTTGTGCTAATTCTTTGTTTTATGTTAGCTATTAAGTATTTGTGTTATTTGTTTAGACGTTCTGAAAAATATGTTAAGTTTTACTCTATCATCTGTCCAAGTTTCAGGCACAGGGAGAGCTCCCTCTGTTGGTGAGAGCCAGTAACATTAAAAATGTGAGACTAAACCACACCTATGTTAACACCTACAAGGTATAAAAAGTGTTGTATGACTCATTTTAGGGGCCTTTCACAAGATGGACGCTGTCTGTGAGGGTCCCAGGCCTGGTTTCTAACATGACCTTGAATAAACTCAAAATGAGGAATACAATGGTTTGGTTTTTGGTAAGGAGCAGAATTTTGCATAAAAGAACAGTTTGATTACCATTCACAGTTGGCGATGAAAGACTTGGGTGTTAACGTGTTAAAGTCAGAACAAGAAGCTGCACTGAAAGAGATCTATCTGGGAAGAGACACATTCTGTGTGTTGTTGGTCCATTGAGAGCAGCACGCTGAGCAGGGTAGTCAAAGTAGGCCGGTGAGCTAAATCTGTAGCCGCTCTATCCCACAATTCCAAAATGGCAGAGATGTCGGTCCAATGAGAGTGCACTCCGAGCAGGGTGGATTGAAACCACCTGGTTGAGGCGCTTTTTGTGACAGTTTTTTTTATTTTACTATTTTTAATTCCCCCAACTATAACTCTCCCCAATCATCCCGCATTTCATGCCCCACTCATGAAATGTGCCCCATTTTTGTGATGATATCATGAACCCATAGATTAATTGACTTTTCATAATATCATCCCTAGTGTGCCTTAATTGAGAGTGGCGACATGAGCAGGAAAAAAAACCGGTCACATGACTCATGGTGCCATCTTGGGGCCAAAATAGCATTCGCTGTTAATCTGTCTGCATTGAAATCCAGCTATTTAATTTATTTATTCACTGAAAATGCCAGGTTGTTGTACATTTGGATGCACAAATAGACACAGCAAGGGCTTCAAGATGTACAGATTCCTTTCAGATCCAAACAAAAGAAAAATTGGGGAAAATAAAGTCAGCCATGTGGGATGGAAGCGACTTCATCGTCAAAGTTTTGCGAGGTAAATTCATTGTTCAGTCCCATGTACAGTAAAACTCACCTAAACTGTCATTGTGTAAACCAGATATTTGCAGTCAGTGGACAAAAAAGTCCCAATGTTTTTGTATTGTTTTCCATGTAATAAACACTGTATATAACAGATTTTGAACAACAGATTTTTAGCTCACATCGGATAAAATGTCCCATCTGAATGCAATGTATTAAACCCCCTCTCATTTGGGACCAGAGTCATTTCTGTGATTAAAAGCCCGACAATTTTTTTTTTTCAGCAGTGTTGCCAACTTGGTGACTTTCTCGCTAAATCTGGCTACTTTCCAAACCCTCTTGACGACTTAGTTTCTCAAATGCAACTAGTGACAAATCTAGCTATTTTTCCTGGTATCACTAGAGACTTTTCTGGTGTTTGGCGACTCAAGCCTCTGTTCTCACTAAACAGCAGCGGTTCTCCCACCGCCACTGCAGCCTGCTGCTGCAAAGACACAGAGTCCAAAGCACTGAGCGAAGGATAGCTACAATCCTCCATGTTCAAACACACGTGCAATGCCTCCGCGGCTGGTCCCACATTGAATGGCAAACCCCACTCGGACTCAGTCAAGCTGGCCTTGAGAAGTTATGTTATTTTGAGGAGTGATAGCCAATTTTAATGGCAAAATAAATAAACAAACCAAGACTCACTTTTTTGTCTCTCCCACAACGTTTTTTTTTTTTTTCAAAACTGTATTTCAACAAATACATTAACAGTAAACAAAGGATGAGGCCACAATAGATGAGCTAGAAAAAGCATATATATAAAAATTGGAGATTAACAAAAGTAAAGGGTTTCTTTAACATTAATTCTCTTAAAAAATCCCTTATACAGCATGACAGTTTTATGATATTTGGGAGTGTCTATAGCTTAATACTGCTTATATATTGTTCATATTCAGCCAGAAGTCTGTAAATTCCTTTTCAGTACTCTGCACTTATGAATATGGAATTTACCAAACAATATTAAAAGGCTGATAATCTCCCATCACGTGGGAGATCTCCCTACATCTGTTGTGACATCATAATATGCAAATGATATGCAAATCAGTCAGTGACAATTTAGCGACTTCTGACTTTTAGGACAGCCAATAGCTACTTTTTTTATTAAGGAGTTGGCAACACTTTTTCACACTGTGCTCAGACTCGGAGCCGCAGCCTCCATAAGTAAACACCATAAAAGGTCAAAGCAGAAGATGATGTCAGAGGTCATCAGCAGGTGTAGCTGAGGGTGCTTCCAGATAAACCCGTCCACACTGATCCACATGGGCTCGGAGTCCCACATCATGATTTCATTCTGCTGGGTCCGGCTCACACAGAGCAGACCGGCCACTGCCACAACATAATAAACTGAAAACACTTATTTCCATTGTGGTCCAAAAGAAAACATGATCAACATGGGTGCAAAAGACTAGACTATAAAATTTCTGCAGTGCTACGTGTAATAATGTCCACCCCCGGAGCACAAAGGAACTGTTCAACTGTATGTGGCACGCTTCATCACAACAACAATTATGAATTATTATCATGTACAGTGAATGTGAACAGCGGCTATGAAACTGAAAGTTCCATGCGCTGCTGCGTGCATGGTGCCACAAATCTGAACAAGCTGTTAAATCCACAGTAGACCTTACAGTACAGATATTTGTCCATTCCTTCCGATGGACGATGTAAATAATGTGAACTATTGTCTCCATCATAACACGGGCAGCTGCCTCTCTGTGCTGCGCAGTAACACATCATTGTGCGCGTCAGACTGAGCTGGACGGATCTCGTGTTGTAATAAATGTTCACCTTCTAACTCTGGAGGAGATATAACATGGAGCTTGTTTCAGGCTGTTACACCATTAATAAACATGAATTTCACCTCCAACAGCGGTCCAGGATGTTTCACAGCACAGGACGTGAACATGAAGACAGGACAGCAGCCTGCTGTTAAAATCCTCTCACCCAAAATTCATTCATTCATTCATTCATCTTCTACTGCTTAGTCCAATTAAGGGTGCGGGGGGCTGGAGCCTATCCCAGCAGCCATAGAGTGCAAGGTGGGGTACACCCAGGACAGGACGCCAGTCTGTTGCAGGGCCTCACCCAAAATAAAAACATTAATTCCATGTGATGATCCAACCATCGTGGTGTCCAGAGTTGCGTTGTGCTGCTGAAGTCAGCAAAAAAGAAAAAGTAAAGTTCCCTGGAAAGACTCCATGTGAGGGACTGCATGGCCCACCTGCCAGCAAACTGAGTGGAGCTGTGCAGTGGCGGCTGTACTAAAATACGAAATGGAGCCTAATAATCATGAAATGGGGGTAAAAAGTAATGAAATGGAGGAGACTGACCCAGTCAGACTCCAAATATGATTAAATATGTTTCACTTAATTACTTTTATTTAATTGTTTTTAAGGAAAATGGAGCGAAATGGGGACTGATAACGAAACAGGGGTAAAACATAACAAAATGGAGCAGACTGACTCTAAATATGATTAAATGATTCAATAATTACTTTTATGTAATTATTTTTAAACAAAATGGGACTGATAAGGAAAGGGGGGTTAAACATAGTGAAATGGAGCAGACTGACCCATTGACTGAAGTTTCATCTCGAACACCAGATGGCGCACCTGCCCCTACTACATGTACTGAGCACATCTCACAAAAACAAAAGCTAAACAATTAAATAAAATTATTTTGAGTCAGTCTGGTTCAATCTGCTCCATTTCATTACATTTTACCCCAGTTTGAGATTATCAGTCCACATTTCGCCCCATTTCACATTTTAGTATGGCCCGTGCAGTGGTAGGCGCATGAACTTAAGTTATATAAGACAGTGCACTGGACACCAGAGGTTCTTCCTGCAGGTGGTCAGCCCACAGGGTGGAGATGGAAGGTCCACGTTGCCTTTTCGGGCTGTGTCTGACTGGGCTCCGTGGTAAGTCCAGCCACCAGGCACTTGCTTACGGGCCCAACATCCAGGCCTGGCCCCAGACAGGGCCCCGGGTTTCCTCCGGGCCAGGTCACATTTCCCCTGCCTCTTTGGTCCCCCACATTTTAAAAGTGTGTGCCAATTACAGGGGCATCACACTACTCAGCCTCCCCGGTAAAGTCTATTCCAGGGTGCTGGAAAGGAGGGTTTGGCTGATAGTCGAACCTCTGAAGAGGAACAATGCAGGTTCCATCCTGTTTGTGGAACAACCGACCAGCTCTTCACTCTCACAGGGACCCTGGAGGGGTCCTGGGAGTATGCCCATCCAGTCTACATGTGTTTTGTGGACTTGGAGAAGGCGTATCATTGGGTACCCTGGGAGATACTGTGGAAGGTGCTGTGGGAGTATGGAGTGAGGGGGTCCCTTCTCAGGGCCATCCAATCTCTGTACTCACAAAGCGAGAGCTGTGTTCGGTTGCTCGGCAGTAAGTTGGACTCGTTTCCGGTGGGGTTGGCCTCCGCCAGGGCTGCGCCTTGTCAGCAATCCTGTTTGTGATATTCATGGGCAAGATATCGAGACGCAGTCGGGGGAGGAGGGTTTCCACTTTGGTGGGCTCAGGGTCTCATTACTGCATTTTTCAGATGATGTGGTCCTGTTGGCTTCATCGGCCGGTGACCTCCAACACTCACTGGATCGGTTCATAGCTGAGTGTGAAATGGCTGGGATGAGGATCAGCACCTCTAAATCTGAGGCCATGGTTCTCATCAGGAAACCAATGGATTGGTAGGGAATGAGGTCTTGCCCCAAGTGAAGGAGTTCAAGTACCTCAGGAAATGAGCTTGTGTTGTGGTGGTTCAGTGGCTGAGGGACTAGGAAGATGCCGTAGCTCTGGCAAGAACAGCACCACGGGAGTGAGACTTGGTGGCACGCGGCATTTTGCTAGCTAGAGTCACCTAAAATGGGGAAAAAAAAACAGCTGGATTTAATGTCATATTTACAAATAACAAACAAAACATTAATGGCAACTCTTGGTGGACGTGGATATCCGGAACCAACAACAGTGGATTGCATCGCAGATTTAGAAAACTACATCGGCCATTACTGCCAGGCCTGCTGCTCGGACACAGCTTCCCCGGTAGACAAAGACGACAAAAATCCGTGTAAACATAAGAAGAAGGATTCCTCTACAGACAATGTAGGTAGAGGTAAGTGTGCTCCGTTCCATCAACACGAAGCTGGATTCGCTCATGGTGTTACACATGGAGAATAAAGACATTCAGGTAAGCCTCAATTTTGCATATGAAAAAATAGAACAGCTGGAGTCTGAAAATAAATCATGCAAAGCATCGGTGGATTTATTAACCAAAAAACAGACATGCTAACCAAAGAAAACAAGACAAATGAAACAATACTGGATATTCAGTCTAGGAGCATGCAGAACAACTTAATTTTCTCAGGGATACCAGAAAACTTATGTGTCGACGTGGGTTGAGGAGCGGACCTGCGTCTGACTGAACCCAGCGCTAAAATAACCAGAAAGCGGTTCCAATAACAAAACAATTTATTTTCCCCCTTTTGTGCAATACTCGGTGTACCAACATAAAACGCGTCTGTCTGGCGGAGTGAAGGACGGCGCGCTCTCCAGCGCCTAAAGGGATCGAAGCCTGGCGCCTCTGGACCCACGTTCACCGCCAAACACCCCCCAGGTGGACACGACAAACCGACTCTGTGAAGGATAGAAAAGGTGAGGTAAGTCAGCAGCTACAACTAATATCCTTCAAAGGCACACACTATCAGCAACACATTCAGGTCTGAATTTAAGATTTATGTAAATGAGCAGCTTCTCACAACAGGTGGAGGATCATCTGTCCTCACGCCACGGCCGTGAGAAGCAAGCTGCACAACTCTCATCAATATTCACATATACTGCGTAACAAAATACCAAATTACTGTTAACAATTATTCAGACAATCAAATCACCTCTGATGTGTGCTGACAGCATGTGTCCCTCACCCGTCCTCCTTCACAGGCCCGATGTGTCAAACCCAGGCGCGGTCCTCAGCGTCTCACAAACGAACATCACAAGGTCGAGTTCCCGGCAATTCTGCTTGAATCACACATGGCTTAAATGCAGAACGCCATCTCATTATCTGCTTCAGCTGAAAGTCTTTAAGGTTGCACGTGAGCACCATCCACAGGTGCTGCATATCACGTTGATGAGGGTGAAGGACTCTTCTGCCAGCACCTTCTCCACAGACAATAAATCAGTTTGCATACCACCTGGAGAGCAAAGAAAAGAAAAGAACACCAAAATGTCCAGCCAAACCCCCCCAACACACAACAAGACTGCGCCTCAGATGATCCAGAAACCCTTTTAAAAGACTTCATGGCTTCTCAGCTCAAACTTCCCCCAGCTACTGTTGACAACATCACTTTTCATCATGTGCACAGATTTGGTCAACCCAAGAGCAGAAGACCTCAGCCCATCATTGCCAAACTAGAACATTACAAACATACAGACCTCATTAAAAGCAAAGCCAGAGAGCTCAGAGGGACCAACTTTGGAATAAATGACCAGTTTCCAAAAGAAATCAACGACCGCAGAAAGATTCTTTACCCGATCGTGAAACAGCACAGGCAGAATAATGTACGTGCATACTTGGTACCAGATAAACTTTATATAGATAAAAATTCAGTAAGGTATATCATCTATTATACATTCTAAAAATGGTCAGCTGTATCGGGATCCATCCACAACCCCTTGGCTCTTCTGAGAATGTCTGCAGTGTTAAGAAGATGGATAACTTAAACACGCTCCCACCGCGCACACAGTACATGCGCACTTTAACTTGTTTATACTCGTTACACTCACTCAGTATGCACAGGTGTAATTTATGTTTTATGTATGTCGTACTTGTGTCCGTTTGTCTTTTGGGAGAGCTTTTTCAATATGTAGTATCGGAATTCATTTTTTTTCTTTAATATGCATCCTCTAAAATTGATATCATGGATTGTACAAGGCATTTGCGCACAGGAAAATAAAGTAAAAATCAAGAACCACATCATAAAACTAAATGCAAACATTTGTCGTCTACAAGAAAAACATCTATCTAAAAACAGAGGAAAATATACTGACTGGCCCAACATTTAGTCAATGTTTTTCAGCTTGTTATAACAGCTGACAAAGAGGAGTAAGTATATTAGTTCATAGAAGAATTCCATTCGTTCTTAATAATTCTGTGACAGATCGTGAAGGTCGGTTTATAATAACCCAGGCAACTAAATATTTACAATTGTTAATTTCTATGCTCCCAGCAATGATGACCCAACCTTTATTAATAAATTGTTTTCACAGATTTTTAATTTAGTGGCCAATTCTGCAGTCATCATTGGACGGTTCTTTAACGTTGCTTTAAACCCATCTTTAGATCATTCCAGTTCAACAACTGTAAGACTCTCTCAAAACTATAAAGGAGTATATGGAGGACTTAGGTCTGGTGGATAGTTGGAGAATCAAAAATACAATGACAAAGGAATACACATTTTTTTCTGTCCTGCATATCAGTCTCATTCCAGAATTCACTTGTTCCTCACTAGTAATTCTATAACTTCAAAAAAGCTGGGACAGTGGTATGTTTACCACTGTGTTACATCATCTTTCCTTCTAACACTCAGTGTTTGGGAACTGAGGACACTCATGATTGGGTATAAAAGGAGCATCCCCAAAAGTCTCAGCTGTTCACAAGGAAAGATGGGGTGAGGATCACCACTTTGTTAACAGCTACATGAAAAAAAAAAATAGTCCAATAATTTAAGAACTGTTTCTCAATGTTCAATTGCAGGGAATTTAGGGATTCCATCATCGAACTTTCTACATGTAAGCGGCAAGGCCGAAAACCAACATTGAATGCCCATGACCTTCGATCCTTCAGGTGGCACTGCATTAAAAACCGACATCATTGTGTAAAGGATCTCACCGTCTGGGCTCAGGAACACTTCAGAAAACCATTGTCAGTTAACACCATTCATTGCTACAAGTACAAGTTAAAACTCTACCATGCAAAGTGAAAGCCATACATCAACAACTCATTTGATATGGAGAGACAAAGTGGAAAAGTGTGCTGTGGTCTGATGAGTCCACATTTCAAATTGTTTTTGGAAATCATGGACATCATGTCCTCTGGACAAAAGAGGAAAAAGATCATCCAGATTGTTACCAGCACTAAGTTCAAAAGCCAGCATCTGTGATGGTATGGGGGTGTTAGTGCCCATGGCATGGGCAACTTAGACATCTGTGATGGCACCATCAATGCTGAAAGGTTTTGGAGCAACACATGCTGCCATCCAAGCAATGCCTTTTTCAGGGATGTCCCTGCTTATTTCAGCAAGACAATGCCAAGCCACATTCTGCACGTGTTACAACAGTGTGGCTTTGAAGTAAAAGAGTGCGGGTACTAGACCGGCCTGCCTGCAGTCCAGACCTGTCACCCATTGAAAATGTGTGTCGCATTATGAAGGGCAAAATACGACAACAGAGACCCCAGCTGTTGAACAACTGAAGTCATATCAAGCAAGAATTGGAAAGAATTCCACCTACAAAGCTTCAACAATTAGTGTCCTCAGTTCCCCAAACGCTTATTGAGTGTTGTTAGAAGAAAAGGTGATGTAACACAGTGTTAAAATTCCACTGTCCCAGCTTTTTTGAAACGTGTTGCAGGCATCCATTTCAAAATGAGCAAATATTTCCACAAAAATAATAAAGTTTATCAGTTTGAACATTAAATATCTTGTCTTTGTGGTGTAGTCAATTGAACATAGGTTAAAGAGGATTTGCAAGTCATTGTATTCTTTACATTTTACACAATGTCTCAACTTCATTGGAATTGGCATTGTCCCAACAACATCTGAAGACTTCTCAATCTCCTTAACAAATCACAGTGTAGCAATACAAAGGCAATAGTTGTGTCACTAGATGCAGAAAAAGCCTTTGACAGAGTCAGCTGGAGTTTTCTTATGAGAGTCCTTCATAAATTTGGTTTTGGAGAATCATTTATTCATTGGCTCACAACTCTATATAACTCACCAAAGGCCACAGTCACAGTCAACAAGATTACATCTCAAAGTTTCACATTGCAAAGAGGGACTACACAAGGCTGCCCACTCATTTGCAATATTTTATCGAACAACTTGCAACTGCAATACGTCAGAACATCAAGTGTATCAACTCCTCAATACCTGACCACAAAATCAATTTATATGCTGATGATAACATACTATATCTCCAAGAACCCTCACAATCACTACAAGTAGTATTTAAACTGATCAGTACTTTTTCCACAATCATCAGATTACTGTATTAATTGGTCAAAATCAATGATCCTTTAACCGAGGATTCATGGAATCCTGCACCCCAAGATCCACACTATACCTTTCCCACTGGCAATATTAAATACCTAGGCATAAAGATCTCTTCTAAATTAGGAGAGCTTGTTCACTTGAACTTTGACAAAATCGGTAATGATTTGAAACAATGGAACAACTGCCCCATCTCCCTATTAGGACAAATAGCATCTATCAAATTGAAAACATTACCACAAATTAATTACCTTTTTTCAGTGATTCCATTCAAACCCACAGTTAAATTGTTTCAGTCTAGTTTCTGCCATTTCAAAGTTTTACAGGAAAAATAAAAAAGCTAAAATTAGTCCTCAGAAAAATAAATCTCAAGGGGGTCTGGAAGCACCAAATTTTCTACATTACTATCTGGCGAACCAGATACAATACTTGATTAAATGGATTCATCCTGATCCAGTCCACAGCTCCTGAATAGAATTAGAACAGTTAGAATGTAACATCATCAAACTCTCAGATTTACCATTTATTACTACTTCCATTAAACACCATAAATGTTTTAAAAATCCATGATCTCTTCCACTCTGACTGCCTGGTGGAAAACTTTAGATATTACAAACTCGCTAATGGAAATCTGTATAGATGCTCCTATTTGGCACAACCCAGACTTCAAGATCAATAAAGCAACTCTTCATGTCAGTACATGGGGACAGAAAGGAATCACACACCTTCATCACCTCTTTCAAAAAAACAGGTTCATGACATTTAATAACTTGATGCAGAGGTTTGGAATTATAGGAGGAAATTTTATTCATTACCATCAAGTAAAGCATGCAGTGATAGACTTTCAGACCTGTCAGTGCCCACCACAACCACCCATATGAGTGACAGACATCAAGAACCTCCTCCCTATAAAGACAACCTTGTCTAAAATATATAAGTTAATATCATGCGTGGATACTGCTTTACATTTACCCAGTTTAAAATGGGGGGTGGACTTCCTCCTCACATCAGACCCTGACCATCTGGACACAGACTTGTAAAAACATTTTCAATGACAAAATATCAATCTACAACTCATCCAATACAAAATTCATAGAACACACAATATAAGATGTATAAAATTCTCAGATATTTGCTCACAGTGAGCGCTAAACCCCAGTGACACCTATTTTCATGCCCTGTGGCTCTGCTCACTTGTCCAGTGATTTTGGTCAAAAGTCACTGAAAAACTCTCTTCCATCTTGGGATACAGAATCCCCTTATGTCCTAAATTATGTTTACTTGGAGACAACAGTCATCGAACTGCCAACTAAACAAATCTAAAACTATACTTGTTGCACTGACTATTGCAAAAAAAAAAAAAAAAAAACTATTTTGCTAAATTGGAAAGATAATATTAACCAATGGTCAAACCTCCTTATTGAATATACGTATATCAATAGAAAAAATATCAGTTTCATTAAGAAACCAATTACCACAATTTAATGAAAGATGGTCTTTATTTATCAAGTCATTAAATTTGAATCGGAAATTGGAGGTCTGATTTTTGCCTGTTAGGGAATACCACAATTGCACCTGTTGAAGCACCATATTAATATTAGATTATGACTTGTTTCTTTTGTTGTTGATCCACTAACTCTTCTTTCTTGTACTGCAGATCCAGGTTGCAGCTAATTGTGGTACTCTTGAGAATGACGCTATGTGTTTTTTTTTTCTTCCTGAAAATGTTTGCATTGGTGGAGGTGAGAGTTAGTATCTTTTAAAGTGGGTGGCCCCTCGGGTACGATTGAGCTGTGGGAAAAAACAAAGTACCTTGGGGTCTTGTTCCCGAGTGACGGGACAATGGAGCGTGACATTGGCCGGAGAATCGGTGCAGCAGCGGCGGTGTTGCATTCGTTCTACCGTACTGTTGTGACGAAAAGGGAGCCGAGCCAAAATGCGAAGCTCTTGATCTACTGGTCAATCTTCGTTCCTACTCTCACCGATGGTCATGAGGGTTGGGTCATGACCAAAAGAACTAGATCACGGGTAGAAGCAGCCAAAATGGGCTTCTACAGGATGGTGGCTGATGTCTCCCTTAGAGATAGGGTGAGAAGTTCAGTCATCCGAGGGAAGGTCAGAGTAGAGCTGCTGCTCCTTCACGTTGAAAGGAGCCAGCTGAGGTGGTTTGGGCATCTGTGGATGCCCCCTGGGCACCTCCCAAGGGAGGTTTTTCAGGCACATCCACCTGAGAGGAGAACCCGGGGAAGACCCAGGACTAGGTGGAGAGATTATATCTCCACACTGGCCTGGGAACGCGTCAGGATCCCCCAGTCAGAGGTGGTCAGTGTGGCCCAGGAAAGGGAAGTCTGGGGTCCCCTGGTGGAGCTGTTGCCCCCCACAACCCAATTAAGCGAATGAAGATGAGTGTGTGTGGTTTTATTTCCCTGCACTCGCAAATGCAAGTGTGAATGTTGTTTGGTTGATAGATGCATCAGTGATAATAAATCTTCCATCTGGGTCAACGGTTGATTGGTTCAGTGTAAGATGAATGTTTTTATTCATTAAGATTGAGACACCATCGTTTATTTTTGTATGCTGATGAGAATATTCTGTCAAATTGTTTGAATTTAAGATGCTGCTGTTCTGTATCATTTTGATGGGATTAAAATTATATTTATTCCTCAAAAGTACATGTCACTTTTTGTCAAAACAAATTCTTTTTTTCAATAAAACTTAATTAAATGTAATTAACCCACAACTGCACACCAGGTGGCTATTTTAGAAAATGTCATGTGAGTCAGATACATTTAGCATTACATGATTAAGAAACTGATTCATTTATTTGAAAAAACAAACCAAAAAAAACCAACCATAGTAATGTGCTCTATGCTGAAGTGGTTATGAAGGGGATGTTGGGCGTTTGGCGTCTGCAGTCAATGGTGTACTCGAATGGATACTCCTTTGTGGGCCCCGAGTCAAAGCTGATGCTGTTAATGGGTTGTTGGTCCACCAGCTGTCCACAGGAAACCAGGAGTCACACCAGGACATCGTTCTCTCAGTTTCAGCTGTGGTGGTGGGTGGTGTTGTGGTTGTAGTAATAGTTGTCGTAGGCAATACAAGGAAAAGAAACAAGGCACTTCATAAAAGAAACTATAAAATCAAGTAATCCATTGATAATTTATATATCAATTAGAATGTACGTATTTAACAATTTTAATGAGGAGAAAAATTTAATCAATTCGTTTTTAAAACATATAACTGAGGGGGATTTATTTTTCCATTTACACACATGAATATGTTATTTACCTAAAACTAAAATGATATAAGTTCAAAGTTTTTGGGAGTATCATATTTGTAAGTTAAAATTTGATTTTTGTCAAATGGTGTAATACCAATTTTTTTGGCCTAGCCAATCAAAAACATCTTGCCAATTTTTTTTTTAATATACATATAAATGAGCAGGAATAAAATATATGTTCAGTAGTTTCTTGCTCCACCTTACAGAAACAAGATGGCTCAACCTCAAACCCAAACCTCTTCTTTAGTGTTTCTGGTGTTGGATAATAGTCCATTGTTTTAAATTGTACTTCTTTGGCTTTTGGTGTGATTGGCCATTTGATATGTTATAAATTTGTTTGTAATTTTTAGATTTGTTTCGCTTAATTTAATGTCCTTGTAAAATCATTAAATAAATTCTGCATGAAAATATTTTGTATTATTCTATTATGTTTTTTAATCATCCATCCATCCATTTTCTTACGCTTTATCCGGAGCTCGGGTCGCGGGGGCAGCAGCTCAAGCAAAGCCGCCCAGTAATGTAGATTTGTCCTAATGGTAATTTTGGTAAGAAAATCTGTAGAGTTGAATGACAGTTTGTTTTTTTTAATCAATTGTACATGGGCCAGGAATAGCTCTACATAATTGATTATAATCACTATAACAGCATTGAATATTAAATTTTGTCTTTAAGGATTCTAATTCTAAGAATGAGCAGCGTTCATCCATTAAATCAGCAACGAAAATTATCTTTTTCCCCCACCATGCTTTGTTTTTCTATTTGATGTAATGGGTGTTCCACAAGGTGGAACCCGCGGACTGAAATTGTGGGTACATATTTTAGCACTTGTTCATGAAATTGACATTTTCAAAAGGTAATTTGGGACTTAAAAAAATAAATAAATAAAATGAAAAAAATCTAACCTATTTTTTTTTTTTATGTTTTTGGGTATATGAAACCACAGATTCCGAATTTGACAGAAAGGGTTTTATCAATTTCATTCTAAACATGCCTACCATGGATTATACATCTATTGTTTTTAAACCTTTATTAGCAGCAGCGGTGCCAAGGGGGGGCTTAAGCTCCCTCAATAATGAGCCGAGTCCCCCTCTCAGCCTCCCCAATAATTCTGCCAATAATCAATCAATTTTTTTTTTTATATAGCGCCAAATCACAACAAACAGTTGCCCCAAGGCGCCTTATATTGTAAGGCAAGGCCATACAATAATTATGTAAAACCCCAACGGTCAAACGAGCCCGCAGACTTAATAAGCGCAGCGGAGGCAGAGAGCAGGAGAGGAAGAACGGCGCCCGCTGTCGATGTCGTTGCTGATCTGAGCACACAGATCTGTATCTCACATTCATTGCAGCTTACTTTTGGATGTTGAAACCAGGACATGTATAAGTAACATTACTAACAGATAAAATCAATTTCAATGCGGGATCGGACTGAAGGCGGGAGCGCGTCGTGTTGTCCCTGACGTCATGGAAATGATACGGCTGTACAAACTGTTTTCACAGAGGGCTAAATTTTAGCTGCAAATTTGTCATTTTTAAACGAAGATTTCTCCGCTGAATTACAAATTTGGGCTTACAGATTTACTTTACTGCATTCACAAGGGTCTTATAAATACATATCAGCTATTTCTTTCTGAAATCTGACCACATTTATTTCAATGCAGGTCTACTTTAAGGTGGAGATGAACTGCAGACTGAGGTCCACTGGCGTCCTCTCTGCGGTGCTGGTATAGCCTTTTGTGTAAGGGCTGCTTAGTCTCACCTATGTAGTGTTTGTTACAGTTTTCCTGACATCTGATAGAATACACTACATTGCTCTGTTTGTAACTAGGGATCCTGTCCTTAGGGTGAACTAATGTCTGTCTCAAGGTGTTAACAGATTTAAAGTAAACTGGGATTTTGTGCCGTCTGAAGATCCTCTTAGTTTTTCCCCTACTTCTGCTAAATAAGGGAGAGACATTCCTCTTCTTGTCTCTGTCTCCAGTCTGTCTGGTCTCTGGAACTTCTGCACTTTCTCCAGGGACCATCGTGGGTACACACACACCGTGCGGGCTTTCCGGACAAGTTGTTGTTCTTTAGCCCTACCCTCTGTAGTTGTGGGCACCTGTAGGGCTCTGTGTTGAGTCCTGATCACACCGAGCTTGTGTTCAAGGTGGTGGTTTGAGCCAAAAAGCAGATATTGGTCAGTGAGTGGATTTTTACTTATGGACAGCATTTTTCTGAGTGTGTTCAGTCACGGATCTCCTTTGAAAATGCATTAACATACGGGAACTTCATCAATATTTTTGCCGGAGACGTCGAAAAAAATATACAGATAATATAAAATGCATTAAAATTGTAATCCTGTGAACTAATTCCCATTTTTACTAAATATACCTGTAATCTGAATACGTCTTTTTTCTGTAACTGTAGCGGAATAGTTACCTTTTTTGTATCCTAATTACGTAACGCCGTTACATGTATTCCGTTACTCCCCAAGCCTACTTATGGAAGGAAATATTGTCTCCCTTGTTCCTCCATTTGCGGCTTTGCCAACATGCGCAGCTTTCCGGCATATTCCACCTGTTTCTTGAACTTCTATGCACACAAATCAATAACTTGCCTTGAATTAAAATGGCGACCACGCCTCCTTACTGACAGTATTTATACTTAATGACTTTCATTATGCTGTTCTTATTTTCAAAGTTCAATAAGTAGACTGATATATTAAACATGGTGCATATGCTATGTGACAGACTAAAGTAAGATAATTTTATGTTTACTGAACAAGTAGCTCCCTCATCAAGAAGGCCCAGCAGAGGATGTACTTCCTGCGGCAGCTGAAGAAGGCCAAGCTGCCTGTCCAGCTGATGGTGCAGTTCTACACGGCCATCATCGAGTCCATCCTCTGCTACTCCATCACGGTGTGGTACGCCGGGGCCACAGCCAGGGACAGACACAGACTGCAGCTGAGAAGGTGATCGGCTGTAGCCTTCCATCTCTCCACGACCTGCACGTCTCCAGGAATCTGGGCCGAGCAGGTCGGATCACAGCTGACCCTTCTCATCCTGCACACGGTCTGTTCAAACCACTCCCCTCGGTCAGGCGGTTACGGTCCCTCTGGACCAGAACCTCCCGCCATAATAAGTTTCTTCCCCTCTGCCGTTAGACTCATGAACTCCTCATAACTCAGTCACCTTATCATAGGTCACTTTAGACAGTGTACTTTGGTTTTTAATTGCACTCCTCCCACTGCACTGTTTTTTCTGTTTCTCTGTTGCACACAGCCTTTCATATTTCCTTTATCTTATTTTGACACGTTATATTTTATCTTAGCATTTTATCTCTTCTTAATGTTGCACCATTGTACCGAAGCAAATTCCTAGTCTGTGAATCCTGTTCACTGGCAATAAACTTCTTCTGATTCTGAAGCAGCAGAATTTTTTGTTTTGTATATTGTTCTGCAAGCCACTTTTAATTACAAATTCATCTGCCCACCACCTGAGTTTTCATTATCATTCGTTTGCCTTTTTTTTGCTGTTGAAAATTTAGCAGGTGAACACTGGGTGTTTAAAAAACATTGTGGGTGCACTTAATTCATAATGTGAAGTAAAACAGAGCATGCCATGTAAAAGAACCAGCCTTATTTTTGCTTAATAAACTGTACTGTGGTCAAGACTATTTCTATTCAGTTTCTTTTTGTCTGTATTACCATTTTTGATATTGGAGTAATCCAGAAGTAATTGAAAGTAATCAAATTACATTACTTTAATATTATGGTACTTGGATTATGTTACTGACTACATTTTTCAACAGGTAACTAGTAACTGTATCGGACTACATTTTTAAAGTAACCCTCCCAACCCTGGTTGTTGTTCATTCGGCTGCTCCCGGTTTCGTTCGGGGTCACCACAGCGGATACAGCCAGATCCGCATCGGTAATTGGCACAAGTTTTACGCTGGATGCCCTTCCTGACGCAACTCCAGTTTTACCCGGAGAAACACACACCTACTGGTGTTCCAAAGAGGTCTCCCACCCAAGTACTAACCAGATCCTGCTCTGCTTAGCTTCTGAGATCTGACGGGATCAGGCTGACACAGAGCAGACCAGCTGTGTATAAATTAACACTAAACAGACAAAAATGTGCAAATAAAACTTGCAATAGAAAAATGTGCAATGGAGAAACAAGACAGACTGAAGTTGTACATCAGGTATATGAATTACCGAGTTTCTTACCTGGTTAAATTTGGCCTGTGGAAAGAAACTGTTTCTGTGCCTCGTTTTGACAGAGGGCTGTAATGTTGACCAGAGGGGAGGAGTTTAAACAGAGTGTGTCCAGAGTGTGAGGAGTCTGCAGAGATGTTAGCAGCTGGGTTCCCGGTCTTGGACCAAGATAAATCCTGGCTGGAGGGCAGGCTGGCTCCGACGACTTTTTTCCTGCAGATAACAGTTCGCTGAAGTCTGCGTCTGTCGTGTTTTGAGACAGCCGCAGAGGGAAACCAGACGGAGAAGCACAGGCCAGATTATGAGCAGTTCCTGGAGACAATTCCTTTGACTTCACGCTTGGTTTGTCCTCTGACATGCACGGTCAACCGTGGGACCTTATATGTAGACAGGTGTGTGTCTTTCCAAATCATTGTCCAATCAACTGAGCTTACCCCAGGTGGACATCTCAACGATGATCAGTGGAAACAGGAGGCACCTGAGCTCAATGGCAACGGCTGTGAATACTTATGTACATGTGATTTCTTAGTTCTTATGTAATACATTTGTGAAAATCTCCAAAAAAAATAAAATAAAATAAAATCCACGTCATCATAACTGAGGAAAAAAATAAAATCAATTTTGGAATAAGACTAAAAATACTTTCCAGACGCACTGTATGCATTTGAGGCATTTTGATTTGACCTCTGTGCCAGGCGTCTACGCACACACACAAAGCTAAAGTATGAACAATCTTAAGTTCAGTATAAATTTAGCTTTATTCATGATTAATTTTATATTTGGGTCTGTGTGTATATACATAGCTATGTACAATCATACACACGTGATTGGACATTGTAATGACAAACATGCAGTAGACAGGATAGTGACAGCTTTCTGTAAATACACCAAAGTATAGGACCCACAGCAATGACAGGAAAAAAAAAAAAAAAAAAAAAAAAAAAAAAAAAAAATATATATATATATATATATATATATATATATATATATAGCCCACTATAAATCATACAGATTCCAGAAAAAAGAAAAAAAAAAATTCAAGCTCCAGATTCTATCGTGTGAAGAAAAATTGAATTGCAACCGTTTAAGTGTCAAGAAGTTAATGCAGCATTAGTTTCTGAGTTGCAACACAAAGTAAGCAAACTTTCATCCTAAGGAACAGAAGTAGTGATGTGTAAATGAGCACAATCTCTGCTGTGCAGAGGTGACCTTTGAGGTGAAGTTGTCTGCACTGGACGGCAAGGTGCAAAAGGCAATCAGAGTTTAGGAACCAATTTGTCGACAGGACCAGTTACCTCACTTAAGTCATTGTCACGCTGCTGTCTAGGCACCGGTGATAGAGTGCCCCCTCCAGTGTTTACAAAAGCAGCTGCAAGAAACATGCAACATTTATAAAGGACAGCAGACAGGCTGATGAACCCAACAAAAACAATGAAACCATGTACAGACTCATCACAGCTATGGTTTTTTGTTGTCATTTTTTACCCCCTACATAGGCACTGAAATATATCAGTGTGGGGATGACAAGCCATTTTCAGGCTGAATCAAAACCAGCTTTCATATGCTTAAAAGGAATCTCAAGAAAATCCACATGCCTAAAGTCAACTGAACTGTATCAGCTGACACCAGTTGATGTGAGCCACAAAAACAACAGGACAGGAACACTTACTCATTGAAACAGGAGTTTTGAGACAATGTGTTTTTTCAATAAAACAACCAGGAAAACAGTGAATCCTCAAATTATAAAGATTAAATTAATGTGGAGCAAAGAGCAACAACAAACTGGTAAACACAGCATTCAAAATTCAACAAAAGTGAAATGTATTGTGCAGCATATTGAACAAGCCATTATATATTAGTCTTACTTTGACAATCAGCTGCGACAATTTACTCAAATTTCACTGAAGTGGCTTTGGCGTTCTTTCTGAATCAAACAAAGTGAATTTTAATAGGTGATATTAGTTTTGGAAATTTGACCCCATAACTTGATTTTAAAGTGAAAAGCAAGTTTTATACAATGTTGAGAAAGTTTTGGGCACAAATATCTTCCTTTTGCAATTAAGCATAACTCCACTTTAAAATTAGTAACAATTTCCATAACACATTTAAGACATTTGTCCAATGGGCACTATGCAGGCTTCCTTAATGTAAGGTGGGACAAAGTCCAAGTCCAAGAATAACATGTGCACCCCCCAAAAAAACAACAACAACAAAAAAACACAACCACCACCAATTCAATATGTTGCATTTTACTTACATAACCAAATGACAAATCTTAAAATTCCAGAAACTCCATCCCCTGTGTGTGTGTGTACACACATCTTTCCTTTCCGGGAAAGCAATTTTTCCTGAATAGTTGCCCTTTGGATGTTCACAATCTTTCAATACCATGAAATTCCTTTCACTGTCACCATTATCAGCAGACTGAGACATCACCTGTTGATTTCCCTGAAATTGCAGATCCTCTCCAGTACTAGAAGGTACACTCCCACATACTCTCCTGACAAATACTTGTGTCAAACAGATTCCAGAACGTAACAGATTCCATACCTCCTACTTAACCATGTCTCAGCAATACAAAAAAGTTTTCCCACCCTGAAGGGTGAAGAATCGAATAATTTCCTTTCATGTTGACTAGGTATAACCCAACTCTACAACTGTCATCAGTTTAAGACAAACCTGCAGTGTATTAAATAAAGTTTGCTTTGATTTAGTGGAGGGGGGAAGCTTTTTTTTAAAGTGTGTATTTCTCTCTAATGGAGTTACAGTTTTCCAGAGTGCAAGTCACTTTTATGCATTACCAGGTCTCGAATTTAGGATTTTGTGCATTGTTGTAGTGTATTTTTATGACTGACATTTATTATTTTATTACTGGAGTTTATTTTGTCTAGTGCTTTGATTACTGGGAAAGCCCTATATAAAAAGTTAGCATTATTAGTAGTAATGAATACACGATTTTTCGGAATAGAAGTCGCAGGACCTCTCAAACTCATGAGAAACCTGCAACATATTCTTGAAAATATGGTACTTGTGAATTGGAAATTACCATGCTATATTATCTAGAACGAAAGCAGAATTGACCGTAACCTTGCTCCGGTATTTTAATACAAAGTGCTCCAACTTACTTTAACCTTGAAGCTCATACCTTTGAACATGTTAAATCACCAATCAGATAAATTGATGTGCTATTCCGTAGATGGTGGAGGGAGAATTGTTGTTTTCTGAGATTCTACCATTCAGTATACTGAAAAATAGAAGCACCTGCTGCAGAAGACTAGGGTAAATGTAGTGGTCATCTTGGGACATTATACAACTTTTCTATTTTTCCTTTTGTTTTATATTGCACAGAGATGTATATAATCTTAAAAAAAAAAAAGATACTATGGCTTCATTTTCTGTTTCAGACTTCGAGATCACAGATTTGCTTGCTTAACTTAGCTGCATCAACATGAATGGTAGTCCTGTATCATCAACATTCCGCAGACTTTGACAGTATGCTTGTGCATCTATGTGCAACTGTGTGTCAGTCCTCAAGAATAACTGTGGTAGGACAGCTTAGATTTCAAGCTGTTTAATGACTCGTATGTCAGAATGCATGTGTAATTGCTCAGTCCAGGGACATACACCTCTGGCTGTTCAGCAGTGAAGCATTGGTCTGTGTTCTCAGTTCAGTAAGGTCGGCCTCACATCTCTGGCTGTTCTGCATTAACAGGCTGGGTTTGGGACTCTGGAGACTCGTAGCGCTGATGGAAGTTTCTTTTTCTCAGCTTCTCTGGAGCTTTTCTCCACAGAACAATCTCCTGAACAGGCATAGAAACCGAATAAAAGTGTTGTGTAATTCATGTAAGAAATGCCAAGTTATATACAACTCCAAATCAGAAAAAACTGGGATGGCAAAGGGCAGTGGGAAAATTTTACTGCAGACAGTATGAACCCAAAATATTTAAGGTTTTCATGTGGTCAACTTCAATTCATTTGTTCATGTACATGCACTTCTGTATTTAGAGCCTGCAATACATTTCAAAAAATGTTGGGACATGAAAGCATTTACCACTTTGTAATGGCATTCCTCACAACAATTAAGACATTTTGATTGAGTATACAAGCAATAAAGCGTTTCAGGTGTTATTTTGTCCTATTCTTCCTATAAACATGTCATAAGGTGTGCAACAGCACAGTCGTACTTGCATTTTCTGTTTCAAAATTCTGCACGTTCTCTATTAGAGACAGGTCAGAGGTAGAGGCAAGCCAATTCAGTATCAGTATCACCTTCTTTCACTGCCGTGCCTTTGTAATCTGTGCATAATGTGGTTTTACATCATCTTGTTGAAAAATGCATTTTCATCCATAGAAAAGAAAAAAAAGAGTCATCTCAAAGGCAGCACCTTTCTCTAAATTCTCAGTATGCTTTTCTGCACCAATGCAGACACCGGAGAAGTATGAATTACTTTTGCCAACAGCACTGACAACCCCACATACCAGTTTTTAAGTGGCATTTGTGAATTAAACGCCACACTGTAGTGCTTGATAAAAGGTTTCCCACAGTAATTCCTTGACCTTGTGGTTTTATCAGTTGCTGATTCTTGATACAGTGTCATCTGAGGGATTGGAGAAGAATGATGTTCAGATAAGGCTTGCTCCCTTGGCCTTGATATATGTACTGTGGGAGAAAACTATGTAATCCCTTCCAATCTTTTAGGAGCATTGTTTTTCCAACATTTCAGCTTTCGCATGCATTTGTTGACAAACTGGAGATAATCAGTCCATCATTGTTCTTTGAAGACTCAGTCTTTTGTGGATACTGCTTTTGTACCAAATCATGATTCCAATCACCTGCTGACTTCACCTGTTTGAAGATTAATATTTTTTAATGTCATTACTAGCTCTAAATTGCCCCCAATCCAACTTTTTTTTTTTTAAATACATCTGATTGGGTGATTGTCATCTTGGAGCAAAAGCTGTTTCTTGGTGTCATGGATGTGGCACCGTCACATGCTCCCAGACTTGATTTGCAGGTTTGAAATATCTTGGTTTCAAACTGTCAGCAATGAAACAGAAGACAAAGTAATTATAAGAACCACTCCAGTACCGCCCCCCCCCTGCATTTTCCACACTGTCCCAACTGATTTGAGGTTGTAACAGATTTTCCTCAAACATTAAATTTCTTTTTTGTTCAGATTAAGAGATATTTGAACAATAACCAAGAATAACAGACTAATATAGTGTCAAATGCTGCAATTTAAAAAATTTTGATATTTGCACAGCCAGTTCTGCAGAATTTCAGACTGTATTCAAGTCTGACATGGTCTGATGACATGTCTGTGTGTATGTTACCTGTTGCTTAAAATATCTCCTGTCTTCTTCGTCAACCAGCACCAGATTTAGGAAGTACCGAACAGAGAACTTCTTGTTAACATCTCTCATGGTGGGTGTGAGGTCGTATCCTAGTGTACAGCAAAAGAAGTGACACAGACATTTCCACCATGAAGTAAACAACAGACACTTCAAACTTCAAATTTCCAATCAGAACTCAACAGATTGGAATTAGTAAAACATACCTGTGTGGCCACTACAGTGTATTTCACACTGTGCAAAACAATGACACACAGAAACAAGTCCATTCTTTATAAAATGCTGCATCTCACGTGCCATAAGTGAAAGTGTTCACAGCATCACTTCATGCTCAATATGCAAATCTATCCACCAAAATCCTAACAAAATTTCCTAAGCCCATCTACTGCCCAGACAGAACCTACGGTGCATCAAGAAAGTATTTACAGCACAGAGAGGAGAAGGTTCAAGAAAGACAACCATCTCTGCAGCAATTCACCAATCAGGCCTGTATGGTAGAGTGGCTAGACAGAAGCCACTTCTCAGTAACGCCCCTTTCACATCGGGCTTGCATACAGTTGCACTAAAATGCGTATGGAGTAGAGCCCGGCCAATATAAGCCCTTTTCAAAGTACTCACTATCGGCCGAAATTCTGCAGACAGACCGCCGATTTCTCATAAACAGAACAGTTACTGACAGAACAGTTACTGAAATAATGTTTGCGTCGGCAATGTAAAATGTCCTTGCACCGTTTGTCCAGTAGATGGAGCTCTGACTCCATTCAACTGAGCTGCTTACACCCCTGCTTAAATGTGTTCATCAAGAATGTTGTTTGTAATAACTTTGCGATTACATTTAATTTAAATTTAATTAGCTTATAATGCACCAAATCACTGCAAAAGCCATCTCAAGGCGCCTTACATAAAACAAGTCAACATAAAATTGAATAAATAATTAAAAATGAATAAAAAAATACATAAAACAGAAGTAAAAGAATAAAACAAATAAAATAAAAACTATTCATAAGAGAGAATAAAAATAGGTTTTGAGTCTTGACCTAAAAATGTCCATGGACTCAGACTGCCTCACGGTCGCAGGAAGACTGTTTCACAGGGTGGGTGCATGATACGAAAAGGCTCTTTGACCTGCTGACGACTTCTTCACCCTAGGAACACAGAGAAGTCCCGCATCCTGCGACCGCAAAGCCCAGGCCGGCACGTAGAGTTCCACCAGATCAGCCAGATAAGATGGTGCCAGTCCATGAACAACCTTATAAGTCAATAGCAAAACCTTAAAATCTGCTCTCAGAGACAGGCAGCCAGTGCAAAGATGCCAAAATGGGTGTGATATGTTCAGACCTTCTGCTACGTGTCAGAAGTCTGGCGGCAGCGTTCTGAACCAGCTGAAGACCCCTAATGCTGGACTGTGGTAACCTCGCACCCCACATTTCTCCCGTTTCAGTTCAACTCAGTTTGATTAACTCAGTTTATGTAGTAATGTGTCAAATGTGCTTCATTGCGTCGGTCAGGCTTTTTATTAAACCCACGTTGTGTAGACCTTATTTCTAGCATAAAAAACTGCTAAGAGGTTGAAACATTCAGATTCACTAGTCGTCCGGAGGGGTTCTGGGAATTACTGCCATTTGCCATTAACCCTCTGGGGCCGCAGCCGTCGTATACGACGGCTGGGACCAAGCTTTACTAAATTGTAAATAACTTTTTAATGATAGGAAATAGAAAGTTACTTTTTGTTTTTGCTGAAAAGTTAACTCTGCGGATTGTCGATCCACCGTCGGCCATCTTGGTACTCCTCATAGAACGTGTGATATGCGCAATGTGGGTGTCCAATCGGAATTGGTTCTCTGTCACATGGTTTTCCAAAATCCAATCGTAGGGCAGGGACTCGTTTTAAAACACTACGTTTCCAGATACAACAAGGAATTAAAACTATTTTCAGATGTCGTTTCCAAAATCAGGCTTTATGTGGATACAGTGCTCAGACTGTGATGGTGCATCGGACAGAAATCAACAGGTAAAGCCCCTTTCCTCAGTGTGTGAATGAAACTGTCTGCATGAAACAGATCGCAAAGTTCAGAGTTCCACTGTGCCCCTGCCCCCACCAAAAAAGTACAAAATATTGCCTTTTAAACCTACAAGCATACTTAAATATCCTGATTCTTGTCAGTATTCTAAAGAGTGAGAGAGCGCAAGCGCTGTATCTCTGCTCTCTTTTTTTCTTCCAAGACCTGCTGTTTCTTTGGATTTGGTTGAGGTTTGAATACCTGTTTTGAGCGCAAACACGTCCACCAGTTCGATCACGTGTAGTAAGCACACAGAGGCGCTGCAGGGTGCGTGATCATGCAGGGCCACAAGTGCTACACCTGTTCTATAGCCGATTCATTCTGAATGAACGCACTCAGTTTTTGGATGTGTACAGTAGCGCCGTGCTGTGCAGACCTGCTTAAAAACTGTGTGCATTCTGCGTCCAGCACTCCACACAGAAAAAATTAAACCGGTTAATTTTTTTTTTGCGTCCTCCTCGCGTAGACCTCAGCATACTTCTGCGTAGGGAGCAAAAACTTGGCATAGACTGTAGGCCACAATACACAATTCTAAGTTGGCCCTGGTGTGAAAGGGGCTTAAAGGGCATATGGCAGCCACCTAGAGCTGGCGTGAATGCCAGGTGTCACGTTTGGAGGAAACCAGGCACCATCCCTACAGTGAAGCGTGGTGGTGGTGGCAGCATCATGGTATGGGGATGTTTTTCAGTGGCAGAAACTGGGAGACTAGTCAGGATTGAGGGAAAGACAAATGTAGCAATTTACAGAGACATCCTGGATGAAAATCTGCTCCAGAGTGGTCTTGACCTCAGACTGGGGCAACCGTCTTTCAGCAGGACACGAAGCATGCAACTAAGATATGAAAGGAGTGGCTTCAGGACAACTCTGAACATCCCAGAGTGGCCCAGCCAGAGACCTGAATCTGACCAAACATCTCTGGAGAGATCTAAAAACGGCCGTGCACCAACGCTCCCCATCCAACCTGATGGAGTTTGAGATGTGCTGCAAAGAGGAAGTGGCTTCCACTGACCACTCTACCATACAGTCCTAATTGGTGGATTGCTGCCGAGATGGTTGTCCACCTTGAAGGTTCTCCTCTCTCCACAGAGGAATGCTGGAGGTCTGACAGAGTGACCGTCAGGTTCTTAGCCACCTCTCTGACTAAGGCCTTCATCCCCAATCACTCAGTTTATACAGGTGGCCAGCTCTAGTCCTAGTGGATCTGAATTTCTTCCATTTAAGGATGATAGAGGCTACTGTGCTCATTGGGACCTTCAACGCAGCAGAAATGTTTCTGTACACGTCTCCCAGATTTGTGCCTCAAGACAATCCTGTCTCAGAGGTCTATAGACAATTCCTTTGACTTCATACTTTGTTTGTGCTTTGACATGCACTGTCAACTGTGGGACCTTACATGTAGACAGGTGTGTGTCTTTCAAATCTACAACCCCTGGCAAAAATTATGGAATCACCGGCCTCGGAGGATGTTCATCCAGTTGTTTAATTTTGTAGAAAAAAAAAAAAAAACAGATCACAGACATGACACAAAACTAAAGTCATTTCAAATGGCAACTTTCTGGCTTTAAGAAACACTATAAGAAATCAAGAAAAAAAATTGTGGAGTCAGTAACGGTTACTTTTTTAGACCAAGCAGAGGGGAAAAAAAAAAAAAATATGGACTCACTCAATTCTGAGGAATAAATTATGGAATCACCCTGTAAATTTTCATCCCCAAAACTAACACCTGCATCAAATCAGATCTGCTCGTTAGTCTGCATCTAAAAAGGAGTGATCACACCTTGGAGAGTTGTTGCACCAAGTGGACTGACATGAATCATGGCTCCAACACGAGAGATGTTAATTGAAACAAAGGAGAGGATTATCAAACTCTTAAAAGAGGGTAAATCATCACGCAATGTTGCAAAAGATGTTGGATGTTCACAGTCAGCTGTGTCTAAACTCTGGACCAAATACAAACAACATGAGAAGGTTGTTAAAGGCAAACATACTGGTAGACCAAGGAAGACGTCAAAGCGTCAAGACAGAAAACTTAAAGCAATATGTCTCAAAAATCGAAAATGCACAACAAAATAAATGAGGAACGAATGGGAGGAAACTGGAGTCAACGTCTGTGACCGAACTGTAAGAAACCGCCTAAAGGAAATAGGATTTATATACAGAAAAGCTAAACGAAAGCCATCATTAACACCTAAACAGAAAAAACAAGGTTACAATGGGCTAAGGAAAAGCAATCATGGACTGTGGATGACTGGATGAAAGTCATATTCAGTGATGAATCTCGAATCTGCATTGGGCAAGGTGATGATGCTGGAACTTTTGTTTGGTGCCGTTCCAATGGGATTTATAAAGATGACTGCCTGAAGAGAACATGTAAATTTTCACAGTCATTGATGATATGGGGCTGCATGTCAGGTAAAGGCACTGGGGAGATGGCTGTCATTACACCATCAATAAATGCACAAGTTTACGTTGACATTTTGGACACGTTTCTTATTCCATCAATTGAAAGGATGCTTGGGGATGATGAAATCATTTTTCAAGATAATGCATCTTGCCATAGAGCAAAAACTGTGAAAACATTCCTTGCAAAAAGACACATAGGGTCAATGTCATGACCTGCAAATAGTCCGGATCTTAATCCAATTGAAAATCTTTGGTGGAAGTTGAAGAAAATGGTCCATGACAAGGTTCCAACCTGCAAAGCTGATCTGGCAACAGCAATCAGAGAAAGTTGGAGCCAGATTTATGAAGAGTAATGTTTGTCACTCATTAAGTCCATGCCTCAGAGACTGCAAGCTGTTATAAAAGCCAGAGGTGGTGCAACAAAATACTGATGTGTTGGAGCGTTCTTTTGTTTTTCATGATTCCATAATTTTTTCCTCAGAATTGAGTGATTCCATATTTTTTTTCCCTCTGCTTGGTCTAAAAAAGTAACCGTTACTGACTGCCACAATTTGTTTTCCTGATTTCTTATAGTGTTACTTAAAGCCAGAAAGTTGCCATTTGAAATGACTTTAGTTTTGTGTCATGTCTGTGATCTGCTTTTTTTCTACAAAATTAAACAACTGAATGAACATCTTCCGAGGCCGGTGATTCCATAATTTTTGCCAGGGGTTGTATGTCCAGTCAACTGAATTTACCCCCAGGTGGACTCCAATTAAACTGCAAAAACATCTTAAGGATGATCAGTGGAAACAGGATGCACCTGAGCTCAATTTTGAACTTCATGGCAAAGGCTGTGAATGCTTATGTATGTGGGGTTTCTTAGTTTTTTGTTTTGTTTTAAGAAATTTGCAAAAATCAAACACCTTTCACAATGTCATTATGGAGTATTGTGTTTAGAACGTTGTTGGAAAAAAATGAATTTCATCCATTTTGGAATAAGGCTGTAACATAAAATGTGGGAAAAGTGTAGTGCTGTGAATACTTTCTGGATGCACTGTATAGGGATGTTAGCCCAGCCACAAGTCACTCTGGTTTTAAGGTGTTAAAACACAGTTCAAAATAATTGTAATAAAGAAGACTTCATATTCAATAAAACAAAAAGCTCAAACCTGCCAGGAACAGCCTGATAGGTATCGACTCTCCTTTAACTGGAGCTCCGTCCATGATTTCATACTTGGCAACAGTCTCTGTCTCTGTGGTAGTACTGGGCCCTGAAAAGTATAATAATTACATTAGAACGGTACCTTAGGAAACAAAAACACAAACCAGTTGTACCCACCATCAAACACACACACACACAGAAATGCTTTTGAGATCACAGTGAGACTTCAGCCTTCCACAGATGCATGTACATTAAGAGAATAGAATCAGGACTTGGTTACCGATGCCTGTTATCTCCTTCTTGATGAGCTGGAGCTCCATGTGTTGAATCTTGATCCTGACCAACAGGAAGTAAATCTTTCCTACAATCACATCCTTAAGGTGGTATCTGGAAAATACATTAATTTAGATGATGGGATTTGTAAATCAGCACTGAAGACTCTTTTAGATAAGTTGCATATTGATCTTACTTGGATTTATTGTATTCAAATTCAATATGAAGACAGTCTTCTATGCCAACTTCCATCTTAATAGAGTTGTTGATATCTGGGTAGGTGGCTAACTGATGGATGATGAGCTCATATTCCTTTACCAAGTCAGATAAACGACGAACTATTGTTACTTTGAGGAAGTATCTGCAAGAAAAACCACCAGCTTTAAGTCAGATCAAACCAGCACTGAACATGCTGCAACATAATAAAATTTACATGAGACACAATATAAAGCACTAATACTGTGTGTGTCTGTTATATATATATATATATATATATATATATATATATATATATATATATATATATATATATGTAAATAAATGGGGGGGTGGGGGGGGAGAGATCTTTTATAAAGCTAAATCGATAAACCACCCAAAAATCTATCGGAAGCTACAGCAAACCGATAACTTCCAGTATTGTCTCTGGTACACTTGCAACTACTAACAAGCTGATTTTGAGTTTTAACATCGCTTCTGGTATAGAATAACTCCATTAATGTCAATTCTGTCATTTGTACAAAGTTAAAATATAACATTATCTTTTAATGTTAAATAATGCACTAATTCTAAAGTTTTGTAACAAACAGACAGATACGAAAGGGATTATGGGTAAAATGTGCCTCCACCAAACACTGATTGGTTGACTCATTCATTGTATGTAAAAAAATCAACACATTAATGTGAGGTGTGTGTTGGGTGTTTACATATATAAATATGCTTTTGTAAAATATGCCATTTTTTTTATTTATTAAAAAAAAAAAAAAAAAGGCATTTATACAGGGCCCGCCTGGGGACGTGGTGGTTAATTTTTTTTGACCAGATTATTGCGTTCTCTCGCAATCGTTTTTGGGTTCCCTCACAATAACCTAATATCATATTAAAGCTCATGCCTATCAGAGGACACAGTGATTGGAATCAGTTGGGGGAGGACTAAACGCATATGTGAGCGTGCGAACAGACACAGCAGACAGCAACAGGATTCACGACAGATGAGGGTGTAAGTTGCTACAACTTGCACAGCTGTAAGACTCCGTATGAAATATAGTTTATTTATAAGTAGCAACACCTGTTAGTGTGTCTTATGAACATTTGTTTTCTTTTTTTACCGTCCTCCCGTGAATCCTGTTGCTGTCTGCTGTGTGTATGCGCATATATATGCATTCAGTCTCCCCCCCCACCTGATTTCACTCACTGTGTGCTCTGATAGGCAGCTTTAATATGGTATTAGGTTATTGCAAGGGAACGCAATAATCTGGGCCAAAAAAAATGTAATCACCATGTCCCGAGGTGGGCTCCGTACATTTGCAAAAAAAGTCAAGCAGGGCTGCCACAACTAGTCAACTAGTCACGACTACGTCAACTATTGAAACCGTCAACTAATTTAGTAGTCGAGTCGTTTATTTTATTTAAGTCTTTATTTTTCTCTCTATTCATAGTTTTAGCCAGCGAGCCGTCCTGCCGTCATTTGGATAAGACAGCCGATTAAAACAGTGGCCGTCTTGTTCAAAGCAGTTTAAAATGCGCAGTTTACCGAAGGAGCTGTCGGTGTGTGTGTGTGTGTGTGTGTGTGTGAGCGCGCGCGCAGAGTCAACTGATTGTAGACTGTGAGGGAGGGGGTGGGGGAGGAAGAATCCTGAACGGAGGCATGAGATGTTACATTCTACTGAGAACCATCAGTGCACGTGAGACAGCGAGCGCGGAGCAGAGAGAGAGGATTTTAACCCGAGTGAACATGTATAATAAAAAAAAAAAAGAACCAAACTGTGGAGCTGCTTTTACTTCTCTCTGCACTCTCTACCCACGTGGTTCTGATGGCATCGTCCTGCTCACACCATGTGCGCATCGTATACTGAATTTATGAGATCATGAGATGAAATAAATAGTTAAATATTCTTAAAAATGAGAATAAATAAATGAACTGAGCAAAAATTATGCATACACGAGTAAAAAACCTTGCTGTGGAGAAGCTGTGCAGTGATGTTCAGACGCACAGATCACATAAAGCAGGCGAGAACTCTGAAGTTTAACAGCTGTTATTTTCCAAAGGTATTTATTTGTTCAATCTTAAGCTTAATGGAGTGTTCAAGCACAAAACATGACTGATAAGGAGAAAAAAAAAAAGACTTTTAAAAATGACTATCACACTAAAATGAACTGGAGTCAGAATAAAAATACAAGCTGCTGATTTTTGTTATTTTTCAAAGTTATTATAAGCTGCAGCTATATGTTTTATTCATTTCAAAGTGAGTTACCTCTTATTTTAATCTGGTTTATTTATACAAAAAAAATATGGGGAGCCAAATCAGCCTGCATTGTTCTGTTCAGTTTATATCAAAGTTTGCCTGCACGTCTGTGTATTTTTTCCTTCTTTATAAGAGTCTGGTGTTTGCATTTGCTCTACAAAGTTTTAAAACACAAAATGTTCACATTTTTCTTTAAAAATAAGTCCCTTCGGATGCTCCCTTGTTAGCACTCGGGGTCGCCATAGTAAATCGGAGGTGGATCTGCATCTTGAATTGGCATAGATTTTACGCCGGTGTACCGTTGAGATGAGGTGAACGTCGAGATGAGGTGCGTCGCGCTACTGCGCATGCGTACATCGCTCTACCCCGGACTTGAAGATGTCACCCGTCGAGAAGAGGTGCCTCGCGCAACTGCACATGTGGAGATGATGTAACTCGCGCCTTGGGGCAACTGTTTGTTGTGATTTGGTGCTATATAAAAAAAAAGTTGATTGATTGATTGATTGACTCGCTCGACGTGCAACTGCGCATGCGCATTTTTTTATTTTGTTTTTTCCGTCAAAGTTTTTTTTTTTTTATTAATTGTATTCAGTGTATTTATAGCCTAGTAAGTAAAACATTTTCTGTATTTTACGTTAGGAGCATAAATGTATGTATATGTAGATTTTGCCTGTCGAAATAAGCTAACTCCAGGTTAAAAATACTTATCGTTTTATAGTGAGTAAATTTTATACATTACTACGTTCAGATGAACAATTTATACATTTACTTGCCCATCAAAATAACCGAACTTCGTCAAGTAATTTTTTCAGTGCACACATATGCAGTTACGCGAGGAACTCATATCGACGACGCACCTCCGCTCGATAGACTTATCTGTCGAGTGGAGGTGCTATGCACCTCATCTCGACAGAACACCGGATGCCCTTCCTGACGCAACTCCACATTACACGGAGAAATGTGGCAGGGGTGGGATTTGAACCCAGAACCTTCTGCACTGAAACCAAGCGCATTAACCACTTGGCCACCACTGTAATTTTAGAAATGCAACAGAAACAACCACAAATCACAAAAGTTGGGACTATATGTAAAATGAAGATAAAATAAAAATGTTGCACTATTCCCAGTTTCTCCACTCACAGAAGCCAAACGTTCTTCCAGAGTTGTGTCTTGGTGGCTTCCCTCATTTGTCTCCTTCCAGAATGGACATTTAGTTTTTGAGAACTGCCTACCTGACACAGATTTACTATAAAGTACCACATTGTTTGTATTAATGAATGGTTGATGTAAATGAAGTCTAAGAAATAGTTACTGATTTGGAAATATTCATGTTTTCATCCCCTGACGTTTCTCGGAAAATGCTGCAAGCCTTAAATTTAGGAAATTACGTATGATCCGACTAGTCGACTAATCGCAAAAATAATCATTGACTAGTCGACTATCAAAATAGTCGTTTGTGGCAGCACTAAAGTCAAGTTGTAATTAAATAACCATCTAACTGGTGTCACAATAAATAGAACACTTCCATCTCCTGGTGTCCAGACACCCATACTGCCATGAACACTATTAACCAGTAGATGGCAGACACCGTGAAAACTTGCCAAAACAAAATTCCACATAATCCGTGTCTGCTATGTTTAAGATGTGTACAAACACAATAACAACGTCTATAAACCCAGAGAACATATATATCTGATATTTTCACTTTATAAAACTTCAGACGTGACGTTAATTTAAATAACATGTCTGAAAATAGTTTGGTTAAAATTCTAACCATAAATTAAAACTGTATGCCTCTGGGTGACATGGGTGATATTGCCAGCGTATCAGTATGGGGTCAAAAGAAATGAGCTTTTATTCTTTTCTGTGACCAGTTCTCCTTTGCCTGCAGAGGACAGAGCAGTTTCTTCTGGAACCAGCTCCCCTCTGTTTGCATAGAATAGAACTGCCCATCTACTACAAAACATTTAACAGGTAGGTACTCAACTGATTTTAGACTTAATAAATGTTTGCAACTGTTAAGCTGTGTTTACCACGTCAGCAAAAATATATTAGCGGTCTAAAAATTATCGGCCCAAAACTTATCGGAAGATAATTGGTCCGATGATGGTTTTCAAAGTTATCTGAAAAGCTAATCCGATAATGAAAACATTAACTTTGATAATTAGCGGAACTGTGCCCACCACTGTCTGAGTGCTCTTGGCATTCCACATGAAGTGGCAGATGCACGGTGGTCCTGAACACATCGAACTATGAGACCAAGGTCAACTACTTGCTCAGTGACTCAAATATGTACGAGCGTCTGAAGAGAGACCCTACACGCAGCTAAAAGAAGAAAATCATTAACTACCTCCAAAACCTGGAGAAAGAGGGACTCATCGACAGGCAGGCATACTACAGACCGTAGCCTGGGGACGCCACTCCATGCATCTATGGGCTGTCCAAAATCCACAAACAGAACGCGCCACTTAGGCCTATTGTATGTAGCACAGATTCCATCACTTACAATTTGGCCAAGCACCACAAGTGGATTTTGGCTCCTTTAGTGGGTAACTCTGGCCACCATGTGGAGAACACACAAGATTTTGTGAACAAGATCAAGGGCCTTCAGCTGGAGGCAGATGAAACTATGGTGTCATTCGATGTGACATCGTTGTTCACCTGCATCCCCACTGCTGAGGCCATCACAGCTGTGAGGCAGAGGCTGCTGGAGGACGCGCCTCTACTTGAAAGGACCAAACTTACACCAGACCACATCTGCCAACTCTTGGAGATCTGTCTTAACACCACATATTTCCAGTTTTGGGGGAATTACAGCCAGATCCATGAACAGCCAGATCCATGGTTGTGCGATGGGGTCTCCGGTATCCCCCATTGTGGCCAATCTGTACATGGAGCTAGTGGAGAAGAGAGCCTTGCGGGCATCTCTCCCAGTCACCGGTTCAGATAGGTCAATGACACATGGGTTAAAAATAAAGCAACAGGACGTGGAGGCCTTTACAGAGCACATCAACTCGGTGGACTCCAATATCAAGTTCACACGTGAGGATGCCAGAAACAACCATTTAGCCTTCTTGGACTGTGATGTTACGATTGGAGAGAGCAGGCAGATCCAGACAGGTTTACAGAAAACACACTCACACTGACCAATATCTGCTCTTTGGCTCAAACCACCCCCTTGAACACAAGCTCGGGGTGATCAGGACTCTTCAACACAGAGCCATACAGGTGCCCACAACTACAGGGAAGGGCTAAAGAACAACAACATGTCCGGAAAGCCCTCACAGTATGTGGGTACCCACGATGATCCCTGGATAAAGTGCAGAAGTCCCAAAGAACAAAGAGACCAGACAGAGAGGAGACGAAGCCAAGGAAAAGAGGAGTGTCTCTCCCTTATTTAGCAGGAGTAGGGGAAAAGCTACAGAGGATCTTCAGACAGCACAAAATCCCAGTTTACTTTAAACCTGTTAACACCTTGAGACAGAAATTAGTTTGCCCTAAGGACTGGATCCCTAGATACAAACAGAGCAATGTAGTGTATTCTATCAGATGTCAGGAAAACTGTAACAAACACTACATACGTGAGACGAAGCAGTTGTTGCACAAAAGGCTATACCAGCACCGCAGAGAGGGCGCCGGTGGACCTCAGTCTGCAGTTCACCTCCACCTTAAAGACACTAACCACACGTTTGAGGACAAGGAAGTTAAAATCTTAGCCAGAGAAAAGAAATGGTTTGAGAGGGGAGTGAAGGAAGCATTGTATGTGAAACAGTTGAAACCCAACCTTAACCGGGGAGGGGGTCTGAGACAGGCTTTGTCCCCTGTTTACAATGGGGTACTCAGGTCAAAGCGGTTTCAGTCTTTTGTTCATGGTAATGAGTCATTGACATCGTCAGGAGAGGTGTCAGTACCATCGTTAGGAGAGTGCTAACATGAGCACACTAGGTGCTAATTAGAGCAATTGTTAGTCACTAGCAGTGGTGGGCACAGTTCTGATAATCCGACAACCGATAACTATCGAAGATAATGTTTTCATTATCGGATTATCTTTTCAGATATCTTTGAAAACCATTATCGGACTAATTACACTATGTAACAAATTTTTATTTTTGTTTTGTTCCTGGGTACACAGTGTTTTCCTAACCTGTTATGCCTTAAATAAATAGAAAATAGCTGTTATTCCACAGAAACTTTGCTTCTGTGATCAGGACAATGATATTTTGAAATTAGTCTGTTTTCAAGAATATTCTCGATTCGCCTTCACTACTACTGAGTAGTCTTCTAGAATATTCTTTAACTGCTAGAACTGTCCAGAATTTTCTAGAAGTTTCCAGAATTATCTACAAATTTCAAGAAACTTTTAGAACTTTCTAGAACGTTAAAAAAAAAAAAAAAAAAAAAAAAAAAAAAAAATCAAAGTTTGTGCTGAATGTAGTCATTTTTCCATAGACTTTAGACATAAGCAGTTGAAATATAACACTTAGAAGCCAGGAACAAAAATTGTGTTACATAGTGTTATCTTCCGATAAATTTTTGTCCGATAATTTTTAGACCGTTAACGTGGTAAGCAAAGCTGAACAGCTACAAACTCTTATAAAATTTAAAATCAGTTGAACACCTATCTGTTAAATGTTTTGTAGCAGATGTGTAGTTCTACCCTCTGCAAAAAGAGGAGAGCTGCTTCTAGAAGAAACTGCTCCATCCTCTGCAGGCAAAGGAGAACTGGTCACAAAAAAAAAAAAAAAAACTCATTTCTTTTAACCCCATAGTGATACAACAGCAATAAATTTTAACCAAACTAATTTTGGACAAGTTATTTCAATTAACGTCATATCTGAAGTTTTATAAAGTGAAAATATCAGATATATGTTTTAGTTTTAAAGCAATGCGCTAATTTAAGGTTTTAGTGTGGACATGCTGTGTCCAGGTGCATTATGAGTATAGGATAATTTCAGTACGTTCACGACATGAAAAATGCATTTGAGAGACTCTGATCAGGCTCCACGGATAACAGCATTAAACTCTAGTGCCTAAAACTCTTGTGAATATATTCTCTGGGTTTATAGACGTTATTGTGTGTATTGTGTGGTTTATCGTTTTAACTTTATCAAAGATAACTTTTCAGTTATCTGATTATGTTATCGAAGTTAATTTTTTGGTTATCTGTGCCCACCACTGGTCACTAGCCAATAGCAGTCTGCCTCTCTTCTGCTATTCTTCTCGACAAGAGTCAAGACAGAAGTCAGACTACCAGAGCAAAAAATTTAGTTGAGGAAGGTTCTGCGATTAGAAGCAAAACGTCCTCGCGTCAAGCAACCAAGTCCAGTCAAAGATTCAGCTTCTCTACTATTCCACATGAAATTCTACCTCGGGGGATCGGCATTTATACGAACTAGGCCTAATACTACATTTGTCTGACAGCCCATTTCAATAAAACAACTGATTTCCTCACAAATAAAGAGTAAATCACTTGTCTGTGTCTGCTTTTGTCCTATCCTTGTGTCATTTATTAAATGTGTTCTTTGTCAGCTGATGCCTCTGGCTCATAACTACTTTTTCATCTCAGCAGAAAAAAAAAAGTGACATGCACAATCAGTTTTCAAAATTAACCACGTGGACAGTAACTTACTTCACTGAAGCAATTTGCTCAGTGTTTATGTTAAAGCCGAAAACTCTGGCTTCAAGTACCTGTTATAACCAGGTAACTCTGCAATTAAATCAGTTAGTTGCTGTCTGTGATTCCTACTCGCAAGATAAAACGTCAATTTTTCCATCCATCTCTCACTGAAAACAATGGAACATCTAGTCTGTCGCTGACTGTCAACACATTGTCAGTTTTCTCTGCCTTCAGTCTAGAAGTGTTCTCACTGAGTCAAACTCTCTCACACTCAAAATGGAAAAGAAATGTCCAGGCAGCAGGAAAGATCTCTGTCTGAACTCCCTTCAAAGTTTTGAACACGCACAAAACTTTCTGATGAATTTTGCAGATATCAGCTGGCAACTCACTCATTTTCAACCGCTTATCCAGGATAGGTTCGTGGGTGCAACAGCTCCAATACAAGATCCCAAACTTCCCTTTTCCAGGCTACATTTAAACGCCTCTGACTCCAAATTTAACACCTCCTGCTGAGCACCATGGCCTCAGATTTTGAGGTGCTGATGCTCATCACAGCCACTCTACACTTGGCTGTGAATCAACCCAGTGAATGATGGTCACAGGCCAATGATGCAAACAGGACCACATCATCTGCAAAAAGCAGTGATGAGACCCTCAGTCCATTAAACTGAAGACCCTCCTCCCCCCAACTATGCCTCGATATCCTGTCCATGGATATCACTAACAGGATTGGTGATAAGGTGTAGCCCTGGCGGAGGCCAACCCCCCACAAGAAACAAGTCAGACTTCCTGCCAAGCACCTGAACACAACTGTCGCTTTGGTCAATCCTGACTGGTGTCCCAGTTCTTGCCGCTGCAAAACATCCCCACAGAATGATGCTGCCATCACCATGCTTCACTGTAGGGATGGTGCCTGGCATTCAAGCCATAAGGTTCAGTCTTTGTCTCTTCAGACCAAAGAATTTTGGTTCTTATTGTCCGAGTCCTTTAAGTGCCTCTTGGCAAACTCCAGGTGTGCTGCATTGTGCCGTTTACTAAGGAGTGGCTTCTATCTGGCCACTCTACCATACAGGCCTGATTGGTGGATTGCTGCAGAGATGGTTGTCCTTCTGGAAGGTTCTCCTCCCTCCACAAAGGAGAGCTGGAGCTCTGACGGAGTGACCATGAGGTTCTTGGTCTCCTCCCAGAATAAGGAAGGGCCTTCTCCCCCAATAGCTTAGTTTAGATGGATGGCCAGCTCTAGGAAGAGTCCTGGTGAATCTGAACTTCTTCCACTTAAAGATGATTAAGGCCACTGTGCTCATTGGGACCCTCAAAGCAGCAGAAATGTTTCTGTATCCTTCCCGATATTTGTGCCTTGAGACAATCCTGTCTCGGAGGTCTACAGATCATACATTTGACTTCATGCTTGGTCTGTACTCTGACATTCACTGTCAACTGTGGGACCTTATCTGTCGACAGGTGTGTGTCTTCCTAATTCATGTCCAATCAACTGAATTTACACCAGGTGGACTCCAATTTGTAGAAACAATAAGTGGAAACAGGATGCACCTGAACTCAATTCTGAGCTTTGTGGCAAAGGCTGTGAATACTTAAGTGCATGTGATTTCTTTGTCTTTTTTTTTTTTATAAATATGCCCCCCCCCCAAAAAAAATTTCACACATCATTATGAGATATTACGTGTAGATTTTTGTGGAAAAATGAATTTCATCCATTTTGGATTAAGGCTGTAACACAAAATGTGGAAAAAGTGAAGCACTGTGAATACTTTCCAGGTGTACTGTATGCAGATTAGTTTTGTGTCCAAGTTGAGTTTGCTTTCAAAACATGCAAATATAACAACAAATTGCATTTTAGACACTCAAACAAGAAGGGTGCCCCCCCTTAAAAAAAAAGATATTCTAAATTATATCAGGCAAAGTCCTTGTTGTCAAAGTCACTCCTAATGTGCAGCTGAGTACCTTATATGGCAGCATGATGACAATGGCGTGTGAATCTGAGGCATCAATGATTTCAATGTCTGCTTCCGACACAGAAATGGAGTCTATCTACCAAAGAGGCTCATGCAATTTCAAAACCTTTCAAAATGTGCCGGTGCTAGCAGCTTTATTGGAAGAGGCCAAACATTTCAAACAAATATATTTATCTGTATTAGAATCTCCTTTTTCAGGCTCTGCCCCCTCCCCAAATACCCACAACTGAGTGGTGCTATTCGAACGAGATGTTACATATTCTTAATAATGTCAAAATGCACTGGGGGGGGGGGGAACCCATATTATATATACAATAAATAAATAAACATACCTTAGCCTGACATTAGCTCCAGTATACGATTCATAGGGCTTCTCCACCTGCATGAACTCGAAGTCATAGCTTCTGTTCTGAGTGAGTTCTCCAGGTAAAGCCAACTCTTTCACCAAGTCCACAAACTCATGGGTGTTGCTCTTATCAGAAAACAGCTCTGTTTAAAAAATAAATAATAATAATTATAAACATTCCCCAACTTCAAACAGAATAGTTAGCATTTATTATATTTTAGTAACCACAATAACAGCAGTGGCCATAGATGACAAGTGTTTTTCCACCCTCTTTTTGTGATTGCATGGTTTTCAAAAATCCTACTCTCATAGTTTAGTTCCACCATGGCTATTAGAAACATGACAACCACATGCTCAAACCTTTTAGCCACATGGGATTGGGGGGCACTCAGTGCATTCATGTCTACACGTCCAATATGAAGTCAATTTGCATTTCAAATAACACGGAACACACAAGCTTTATTTAAAGGGCTTGTGTTTTAAACAGAGTATTTCAAGGAGCCAACAATCTCGTAACAGGAGAACAAAATCAATCAAAGTAATGCAAGCATCATTAAAACAAGCTAATCGAAGGCTGATCCGTATCTCTTGCAAATTGATAAACATGTGCCACTTCAAATCCGCTCACCAATCTGGCCGACAAACTCAATGCGAATGCCCTGGTGCTCGAGGCGCTTTCCTCCCTGCTTCACATTTAAATTCACCTGCAGGGGAAACATTTACAGTCATCAAGTATTATGTGACTCAAACATAACATGACAACTTAGCTTCCTTCAGCTGTTATGCTTTACAAAGAATCAACATTAAAGGGGCAGTCCAACCTTGGTTCCACTTTTAAAAGTTGTGGAGTTTGTCTTTTCACTCAGGACAAAAATGAATTTAACTGACGGAATACTGATTTAAAACTATAGGTCATGTTCTACCATACTACCCCTGGCAAAAATTATGGAATCACCGGCCTCGGAGGATGTTCATTCAGTTGTTTAATTTTGTAGAAAAAAAGCAGATCACAGACATGACACAAAACTAAAGTAATTTCAAATGGCAACTTTCTGGCTTTAAGAAACACTTCAAGAAATCAAGAAAAAAAATCGTGGCAGTCAGTAAGTTACTTTTTTAGACCAAGCAGAGGGAAAAAAATATGGAATCACTCAATTCTGAGGAATAAATTATGGAATCACCCTGTAAATTTTCACCCACAAAACTAACACCTGCATCAAATCAGATCTGCTTGTTAGTCTGCATCTAAAAAGGAGTGATCACACCTTGGAGAGCTGTTGCACCAAGTGGACTGACATGAATCATGGCTCCAACATGAGAGATGTCAACTGAAACAAAGGAGAGGATTATCAAACTCTTAAAAGAGGGTAAATCATCACGCAATGTTGCAAAAGATGTTGGTTCTTCACAGTCAGCTGTGTCTAAACTCTGGACCAAATACAAACAACATGGGAAGGTTGTTAAAGGCAAGCATACTGGTAGACCAAGGAAGACATCAAAGCGTCAAGACAGAAAACTTAAAGCAATGTGTCTCAAAAATGCACAACAAAACAAATGAGGAACGAATGGGAAGAAACTGGAGTCAACGTCTGAACGAACTGTAAGAAACCGCCTAAAGGAAATGGGATTTACATAGAGAAAAGCTAAACGAAAGCCATCATTAACACCTAAACAGAAAAAAAACAAGGTTACAATGGGCTAAGGAAAAGCAATCGTGGACTGTGGATGACTGGATGAAAGTCATATTCAGTGATGAATCTCGAATCGAAGGTGATGATGCTGGAACTTTTGTTTGGTGCCGTTCCAATGAGATTTATAAAGATGACTGCCTGAAGAGAACATGTAAATTTCCACAGTCATTGATGATATGGGGCTGCATGTCAGGTAAAGGCACTGGGGAGATGGCTGTCATTACATCATCAATAAATGCACAAGTTTACGTTGATATTTTGGACACTTTTCTTATCCCATCAATTGAAAGGATGTTTGGGGATGATGAAATCATTTTTCAAGATGACAATGCATCTTGCCATAGAGCAAAAACTGTGAAAACATTCCTTGCAGAAAGACACATAGGGTCAATGTCATGGCCTGCAAATATTCCGGATCTTAATCCAATTGAAAATCTTTGGTGGAAGTTGAAGAAAATGGTCCATGACAAGGCTCCAACCTGCAAAGCTGATCTGGCAACAGCAATCAGAGAAAGTTGGAGCCAGATTGATGAAGAGTACTGTTTGTCACTCATTAAGTCCATGCCTCAGAGACTGCAAGCTGTTATAAAAGCCAGAGGTGGTGCAACAAAATACAAGTGATGTGTTGGAGCGTTCTTTTGTTTTTCATGATTCCATAATTTTTTCCTCAGAATTGAGTGATTCTATATTTTTTTCCCTCTGCTTGGTCTAAAAAAGTAACCGTTACTGACTGCCACAATTTTTTTTCCTGATTTCTTATAGTGTTTCTTAAAGCCAGAAAGTTGCCATTTGAAATGACTTTAGTTTTGTGTCATGTCTGTGATCTGCTTTTTTACTACAAAATTAAACAACTGAATGAACATCCTCCGAGGCCGGTGATTCCATAATTTTTGCCAGGGGTTGTATATCAAGTTGAAATCCGAGACAATTAGAAATTCCCCCATGACATATTTAGTTTCACAGGGACCCTCTCACTGGTACCAGATGCTTCTAATGACATTTTTTGTGTTTGGTATGACAAGAAGTGGTTTGTTTAGGGTTTTTAGTTTGCCATGTGCCATTACATTATATAGCCGGTTCGGCCGTGATTTTGTTTTTGTTTTAAATCAGTACTGCGCCAATGAAATTAATTTTTCTCCTGAGTGAAAAGAAACTCCACAACTTTTAAAAATGGAACCAAAGTTGGACTTCCCCTTTAATGTTGAGACAGTTAAGAATTGGGATGAATGAAACTGTTAAAAGCAGTTACCTATGTCATGGGGCAAGTTACAAATCACAACTTTCCATGAGAGAATTTCAAATTGTCCTGGATTTGAACTTCCCCCATGACATCTATATAAGCATATTTGTTGGAAGGCCAATCAAAAGCTCATCATGGCTGTAAATCAGAAGTGTCAGTTTTAAGCCCCTTTCACATCGGGCCTGCTTTGAGTTGCATTAGCTGCATCTCTAATAACGCAGGAATGTCTGCGTCAGTTGTGCGCAGCAGAGGGTGAGAAGGTTGAAGAGGTCAGAGGAGCTGCAGCCAGACTGTAATGAGCAGGTGTGCGCTCTGATTTCTCTTCTAGTTTACATCTTCTTGTGCTGCGCTGCAGGTGTGCGCTCTGATTTCTGTTAACGTTTATCATTCTGCCTGTGACCGCGGAGCAGCAGCTGGCATTCGCACGCGTGAACCATCCATGAGTGGATGTGGAGATGTCCTCTGTGAGGAGTTAGACTGGATGTGGACATGTCCTGTTGCTGGCAATCTGTCTGTGAGCAGGACTTATGGACTTTATTTAACACAATCATGAGAGAACTTGAGGAGGTGAGTGAGGAGGAGCTGCCTGTCGCAGGTTGTAATGAGCTTTTTTTTTTTCTTTTAACTGTTCACACGTGCTGTTTGAGTGGTATAGTTTTACTGCACTGGTATAAAAAGTTCAATCCTGTGTGATTTATAGCTCAGCAACAATGGAGCACAGCAGGAATCATAAATTGGCATCAGGTAATGTTATATTGTATGGTTGTGGCATCCAGTCACATTAAGTACCGATAAGTTGCCTCAACTTGCGAGAAAACTACTTTTCTGCGTCCTATGCTCGATGTAGAAAAAAATTAAGCATGTTTAATTTTTGCCGTCCGTTTCGCCCTTTGCTCCCCTCACGGTGTTGTGGCGTTACGCTGCATCACCTGGGCACTATGTTGCATCAACTTGGCGTTGTCATGACGCAACTCGAAGCAGGCCCGGTGTGAAAGGGGCTTTACTCTCTAATGGATGGTCACATACAGGGACTGAGTGAAAAGTGGCAGAAGAGTTTTACCATAAATCAAGACAACTATGACAAGGCAGTGGCAGCCCTTAGTTTGGGTAAAGGAGAAAAGTGGCAAGATGGAGCTGCATCCAGGTTTTGGTGTAACAAGCATTTAAACTTAAGATTGAAACCAGACAGGTAAGTTAGACGCCCATTAATTTTATTCTGTAATGATTTGGAAAAACTAGCTTTATCCAATTCAGTGGTGATGTTTAAACCCTCATGAAAGCTTCCAGCAGCTTTAACATTAGTGTTAATCTTTTTTTACTGAAGAAAAATCCAACTTTTAATGTGTGTTAGATAACATGTTTGTGTATGATAGAGTCATTGTTAATGTCATCTTTTACTGAAGAATAATCAAACTTTTAATTTGGACGTGCCAATCACCACTTTCCCCAAGGGGAAATTCAAATCCCTGTTTTCCACTAATGTACATATACCATCACCTACATTTCACTCATGTTTTATGTGCTGTGTTTCAGCTGCTGTAATGTAAGAAATCTTCACATCCAGTGGTGACAAGAGAAGATTTATTTGACACCATTCAGCGTTGCCATGTTCAGGTGGGCCATGGTCGTGAGAAGACAAGGGATGAGGTTTGTGCAAACTATTCCTGCATTTGATATGATGTCATCAGCATCTTCCTTAAGACATGTTCAACATGCTCCACCAGACAACGTGTGGTCAAGCGTCCATCAGGACGGCCTATCATTTCCCTAGCATTCCTGGCCCGTGTTCAAGTTGATTTGATAGACATGAGCAGCTGTCCTGATGGCGAGTACAAATGCATCCTGCACATGCAAGACTATTTCACTAAGTTCAGCCAGGCCTATCCACTCACGTCCAAGGTCGCTACAGAAGATGCTGAAAATACAGACAGAAGAAGTGTTCTGCTTGTTTGGTGCCCCACATATTTTGCAGTCTGACAATGGGAGAGAATAGTCCACGAGAGACCCAGACATCCCCAGTCTCAAGGCTGTGTTGAACATGCTAATGGTGACTTACAAATGAAACTTGGAGAACGCATGGAAAATAATGGTCACAATTGGAGCTGTGGGTTAAAATTAATCATACATTCAATCAACACTTCAACATCTGCACCAACCAGAACTACACCTTATGAGACTGTTTTTGGTCAGTGTTAGGAGTCATCTGGCTGAACTGGAATAATTAGCAGGCCAACAAGACCACCTTGAGGAACAGCACATAGACAACTTTAATGAAGAAGATCCACCTACTGTGAAATTCGAAACAACCACACCGTCAGAAGCTCTATCTCCATCATACACCAAGCTACTGCTACAACTGAATCACCAGAACCTCTTCAGTCACGACACAGAACATCACATCTCCAGTATCAACCACACACTCAGCCAGTCCACCTGACACTTAGCCTTTGAAGCGTGGCCTTGAAGTTCTATTCATGCAAGATCCAACAGTGGCCGACAAAAAAAAAAAAAAAAGAGGACTGTGAAATGAAAATTGTGAAATCCAAGGAAAATTTACAGAGAGTCTAGGGCCTGCGGGGCACCAGAAACCAAATTAATTTTGTATCTAATGATATATTTTCAGCATCTCCTGGAAGAAAAAAAAAAGATCTCAAAAGAAGTGCATATTTAAATGACCCTAGATTCAACCATTCATTTGAACTGTCAGTGATAATGTTGAAATAACAGAATATGATGTGGAAGTAGGACCTGGAATGATTTTCCTTTTAATTGTAAACCAAATTATGCATTAACTCAGAACAATTAAACTACATGAAATTCATGAAGACTGAAAAGACTGTTAAAGCATTTCAAAAACCACAGCTAAAGCGTCTAGAATATTTTGAAAATCAGGCTAAAATATCAATAACATACCTTATAGTAAAAGTCACATATTGTTGTGTAAATTCCTGTAAATTTGTCTTTTTGCCAATGAAAAAAGTCTATATTAATAAAAACTCATTTACATTCTTGTGTAAATTCATGTAAACCCATTCAAAGCCATAGTCTTTTTTCCAGTGAAAGAAAGTCTAAATTAATAATAAAGTCACATAATTTTGTCTAAAATCCTGTTTGAACAGCACAATGTTTATTTTCCAGGGAGAGAAAAATTCTTGCCGTGTTTCTTGACAGCACAGTTCACTTTTCCTGTTTATTTTTCAGGTGTGTTGATGAAGCCAGCGACAATTCCACGGATTCTTGTCCTTATCAAACTTTTTCAAACATGGGCGCAATTTGGTGGGGGATAGGGCGGCATGTCCCCCCCCACCTTCTGACATATGTGTGTGTACTTGAAACATGCTATGGCAGTCTTATGTGCAAACCATGTCAGAACAGTATCTTTGGTTCTGCAAGTTTGTATTTTTAGCAGCATTGACTTGTTTACAACAACTGTTGGTTTGTCACATTCAGAATTTTCTGGGACTGCATTTGCCCAGATTTGAAACCAAAAATAGTTGCCTCTAGGGACTAATGTCTACACATAAGTATCAGTGGACCATATGCTAATTTACTAATTTCTGAAAGTTAGAAAAAGAAATCAGAAAAGCTATCTGGGACCTCAGAAAGCCCATCTGCAATTATTGCTTGATCTCCAAAATCAAGATATGCAAGCGAAATTATGTTCAGTATGAGTGTTGTCATTAGTTCCACTTCGAAAATTAAATTCATGATAAGTAATTTATCCTAAACTTATGATCTGTTGTTTTTTCAAACTTGTGCAAAAACAAATCTTGAGAAAAAAAATACAGTATGCGATAGTTAATAATTAAGAGCCTGTTCTTTCATATTTATGAATACATTTTACCGTATTGAAGTTTTTTTAATGAAAACTCAACCTATCATTCTTTTTGAGTTCTACACATGTGGTGATACCTTATTTACACCAGGATGTTAATAAAAATCAATGCTAGCTATTCTCAGAATAAAGGACTTATATTCACAGTTTCAAATTGCATAAGTCAAATGGTGTCCACTCTATGGTCTTCTCAAAACATTAAAATTACTGTTCTGGATGCTCAGAATGCATCTGAGCTTATCTAGAAACCGCTGGCTTCTGGGGGCCTAAAAGCGCCCCCCAGACCCCCGGCCTATGGGCTTCGGCCCTCGCACTTTGTCCCCCCCCCCCCAATTTCTAGTTCTAAATTGCGCCCTTGTTTTCAAACCATCTTTCTCACCATCTTTGCTCTGTCTGAAGTCGCTCCGTGACACAGACATGCTGCAAAATACTTCTTTTAAAAACTAGAGAGCTCTAAAAGTTTGCAATGTCCACATGCTACATTTAGCTTAAGTGTCTTGCAAGAGCCACACAGCGTCGCCGCAGCAATCAACCAGTCCCGCTTTACGACAACTGCCGCAACAGCTACGCTTTGAGTGGCATTTTTTCCTCCGCGAAGTTCCGCGGATCTGAGGACACCGATTTGTATCTGTAACACACAGATCAGTGTCCGCAGACTTATAAAATTTGCACGATGTCAGAGAGAGAAAAAAAAAAAAAAAAAAAAAAAAAGACAGGGAAAGGCTTTGCGATAGGCATTTTAAAAACTCAGTGTGAATCACAAATACAGAGTACAACCCCTGGCAAAAATTATGGAATCACTGGCCTCGGAGGATGTTCATTCAGTTGTTTAATTTTGTAGAAAAAAAGCAGCTCACAGACATGACACAAAACTAAAGTCATTTCAAATGGCAACTTTCTGGCTTTAAGAAACACTATAAGAAATCAGGAAAAAAAAAATTGTGGCAGTCAGTAACGGTTACTTTGTTAGACCAAGCAGAGAGGAAAAAAATATGGAATCACTCAATTCTGAGGAAAAAATTACGGAATCATGAAAAACAAAAGAACACTCCAACACATCACTAGTATTTTGTTGCACCACCTCTGGCTTTTATAACAGCTTGCAGTCTCTGAGGCATGGACTTAATGAGTGACAGTACTCTTCATCAATCTGGTTCCAACTTTCTCTGATTGCTGTTGCCAGATCAGCTTTGCAGGTTGGAGCCTCGTCATGGACCATTTTCTTCAACTTCCAAAGATTTTCAATTGGATTAAGATCCGGACTATTTGCAGGCCATGACATTGACCCTATGTGTCTTTTTGCAAGGAATGTTTTCACAGTTTTTGCTCTATGGCAAGATGCATTATCATCTTGAAAAATGATATCATCCCCAAACATCCTTTCAATTGATGGGATAAGAAAAGTGTCCAAAATATCAACGTAAACTTGTGTATTTATTGATGATGTAATGACAGCCATCTCCCCAGTGCCATTACCTGACATGCAGCCCCATATCATCAATGACTGTGGAAATTTACATGTTCTCTTCAGGCAGTCATCTTTATAAATCTCATTAGAACGGCACCAAACAAAAGTTCCAGCATCATCACCTTGCCCAATGCAGATTCGAGATTCATCACTGAATATGACTTTCATCCAGTCATCCACAGTCCACGATTGCTTTTCCTTAGCCCATTGTAACCTTGTTTTTTTTTTTTGTTTAGGTGTTAATGATGGCTTTTGTTTAGCTTTTCTGTATGTAAATCCCATTTCCTTTAGGCGGTTTCTTACAGTTCGGTCACAGACGTTGACTCCAGTTACCTCCCATTCATTCCTCATTTGTTTTGTTGTGCATTTTCGATTTTTGAGAAATATTGCTTTAAGTTTTCTGTCTTGACGCTTTGATGTCTTCCTTGGTCTACCAGTATGTTTTCCTTTAACAACCTTCCCATGTTTGTATTTGGTCCAGAGTTTAAGCCCAGGTTACACAGACGGTTTTGTCAGCGGGTAGTACGTAGACTGAAGTTCGCAGTAGTTCTGGCTGTTTTCGCGGTGGAAAGGGGCAGAGCATTTCGCCGGCGTTTTGAGTGCCGTACTAGCCGCAAATATGCGGATAAAACGTTGCCAAATCCGCCGAATAAAGCGGCATTTTGACGCCGTAGCATCCGGCACACGTCAGAACTGGGTATTAACCCCCGTTGCCTATCCTTTACAATCGTAGGTTAATACGCGCGTGAGAACGGCAGTGTTCTGCTGCCGCCGATAATGCCCTGTGTACCGCTGGATTTATCCAGGCAAATCCTGCGTTACTCCAGGAACTTTTGCATATAGGCACCGCCCCCAGAGTATAATAGGCTGAAGCAGCTGTCACTGCAGGGGGAGGGAGATCATACTCAGCCTTTTATTCTCCTTCCTTTTCCCCTCCTCAACGTGTTGCTCGTCTCCACCACAGGGCTACCCTCTGCTTCTGAACCAGACCTCTTGGTAAGTCTTTGCCGCTGCCAATTTTCTTTTAGGAGGCATACTGGAGCTTCTCTGCAAAAATATCTGGAGCTGGCCACGAGTGAGAGGCCTGCATGCAGCGCGCTAGCGTTTTTATATTGACCACCGCCTATCGGCCGTTTGGAACACCATTAACTGGGAGGTGGCGTTTAGAATGGCGTACTGTCCGCCAGCGCTGCCGTTTTGTCTGCTTCTGTCGCCGGTTAAAATGCCTTTGAGGACGCCGATGTGGGCTCTATCGCTGTTTTACACGCCGTTGGTTAGGGATACAATGCCGGCCGCCAATTACGGCGATGTAAACTGCGGCACTAAAGGAAGGGGCAGGATGAAACAGCGATTAAAAAGTATCAAACACCGTTGTTCGCGTTGTCTCCGTCGTCACGCGAATTCTCCAGGAGCGCTCCCGGAATTATTCGACATGTTGAATAATGTTTTCAACGATTCCCAGTAAAGCGGGAACTAAGCCACGGCCCCTAGTGCCAGCGTTAACAACGGCGTTTGATCCTTAAGACGGCCAAAAACTCTTCCGGGACGCTTCCGGGAGCTCTTACCGTCTATATGTAAACGGGGCTTTAGACACAGCTGACTGTGAACAACCAACATCTTTAGCAACATTGCGTGATGATTTACCCTCTTAAGAGTTTGATAATCCTCTCCTTTGTTTCAATTGACATCTCTCGTGTTGGAGCCATGATTCATGTCAGTCCACTTGGTGCAATAGCTCTCCAAGGTGTGATCACTCCTTTTTAGATGCAGACTAACGAGCAGATCTGATTTGATGCAGGTGTTAGTTCTGGGGATGAAAATTTACAGGGTGATTCCATAATTTATTCCTCAGAATTGAGTGAGTCCATATTTTTTCCCTCTGCTTGGTCTAAAAAAGTAACCGTTACTGACTGCCACAATTTTTTTTTCTTGATTTCTTAAAGCCAGAAAGTTGCCATTTGAAATGACTTTAGCTTTGTGTCATGTCTGTGATCTGCTTTTTTTTTCTACAAAATTAAACAACTGAATGAACATCCTCCGAGGCTGGTGATTCCATAATTTTTGCCAGGGGTTGTACAAGACTAACACACCCCCACCCCATGATGAAATCCGCGGAATTCCTCGGATCTGCTGAGTTTTCACAGCCCTGAAAAATGAAAATAGACAGAGAGAATATAGTTGATGATGCTGAAGGTACTCCCCACTAGAAGATTCGGAAGTTAGCAAGAGAAAAGTACCTCAAAGTACGTGACAAAAATTACACAAAGTTCGACATTTTTCCAGAAGACTGATAAATTTAACCAATTCTGAAAATAATAGCTGATGGTCATCTGACGATCAGAAGACTAAAGCTTCAGCTCTCCTAAGGCAGCGTAAGTCTAGCCCCACATCAAGAGTCTATTTCTCATTGTTCTCTGTAAAAAGCCATTCCCCAAAATGGACAGGTATATACTGCAGAGGATCCTCACAATGCTGACTGAGAACTGTCTCATAACATGACAAGTAAATTAAACCATCCTTCAAGTGTGTTCAACTTTGCAGATGTTGCTTATAGAAATGTGTGAAGGATCTGCCAGTTACTTTGAAAGGATTAAAATTTCTAGTTTACCTTCCCAGACACAGACTCTCCGTCGTAGAACAGATAATGTTTCTCTACTTTCCCATCTTCGGTCTTCAACTCAGCTGTTTTTCTGTTTTCTGCATCGTTCAGCAGTACGTCTATCTCACAGACAGGACCAAATAAACCCCCAAGAAAACTCTGGAGAAACAGCACAAAAGTCACAGAAACACAAAAATGACAGTGCAGTAAACGCACTGCAACACCAAGTGCTTTTCAAGGACAGCAGGCTGTGTAAATGTCTTATGATGAAAATACAAGATTGCTGAATATAAACACACACTCAAGAATGTAACAATATGATTTGTGCCCTTCTTAGAACAGTCAAATTGCGAATTTAAATGTTTTCTTTAATAATGATAAAAAAAAACAGTCACATTGAAGAACAAATTATTTTGTCCATGTGTTCCAGAAAGTTCATTCTTGCTGGGTCAGGATTATGCCTCATGCCCCCAGACATCATGTCAACTGAGAATGGTTCTCCTAATCAAAAAGACAAGGCTGTATAAAATATGAGACACAGACAAAGAGAAAGACAGTAGGGCTGCCATAACTAGTCACAACTATGTCGACTATTGAAACCATCGACAACGAATTTTGTAGACGAGTCATTTACTTTGAACCAATGAAGCAGTACTTTGATCTGCTGTTTCGTTGGATCTTTGCTTTGCTCCTCTTCAGAAGCGGCAACTCCACTTCTTATCCCCTCTCAAAGCCATTAAAATATGTCAACCGTGAGTCACTTTTGTGCGGATTAAAGTGACTAAATGGGACTCCTGTCTTGTGAAAAAGAAATGAGAATCGTCCTCCGTTTTGTTGCTCCAAATGCTGCACCGCTGAGTCAAGTTAGAAAGACAGAGTCCGCTCGGAATTAATAACTTCAAAGTGAGTTGTCATTTAAATCAAATGACACCTCTTTCCAAACATTGTAATACAAACAACAAACTGCAATCGATCAGAATGTTTTTTTCCCCTCCCAAAATGAGACATCCTGGCTGACATGCAGCAAGCCCAAGAGTGTATGGCTGCAGACCTGCAGACTCCAGCAGCCGGCTGAGCTCAACTCAGACATATGGAGAGACATCCATGCTGTTAATGTCTGAAAGGAAATGCTTTTGACAAAAGCTACAGATTTTTTTTCTATCCACGTCAACAGATCAAGGCTCCACCATGTAGAGTTTATTTATGTGCAGAGACTAAGGATCCAGTGACCAATTTCGTATCTATTTACTTTAAGACTCAATAAAATGTTGTTGACACAGAAAACCTGCAAAGCTACTTGTAGCACACAAAAAAAAAAAATTCACAGAAGGTATTGATAAGGGAATCGTATTGATAAGCGGAATTGATAATGGTATCAATAGATAAAATGCGATAAGCTGCAATTTACGCATGATCAGAGTAATTACAAAAATAATTGTTGACTAATCGACAAAATAGTCATTTATGGCAGCTCTAAAAGACAGAGAGAGATCAAATAAAATGGAGCGAGCCAAAATCCCCAACAAATGGATGACAAAATGTATAACTATTCTGAAATGCAATTAGTATTTTAAATCAACTGACAAAGAAAATGACCTAACACTCATGAATCATCAGTTTCAGTTGTTTCCAGATATTATGTATTGTTACTTTCTTATCTGTAAATTAAATGGTTTTGGAGCAGGTACAGATGTTGAGGCACATTCTCTGGCCCACATATAAGACAGTTTCTCCTATCACAGCAGAAAAGCCAATAATGCCTTTAAAGTTGTCAGGGGTGTCTGCCTTGGTGGCTTCCCTCACTAATCTCTTTCTTGTGCAGTCGCTCAATTTTTAGAACTGCCTACTAAAGGCAGATATGAGAATATTTGCATTAATGACTAATGTAAATAATAATGTAAATACATATGCAACGCTCTGTTTTCTGTGGGTTATAGCACATATCTGGTTGGCAGGACTGAGCCAGTGAATTTACTTTGAGAATATTACTCTTAAACTATCTATATTTTGACATTTTACTTATAAGGCATTGACTGTTAAAAGTTTTTTCACCACAAACTTTTTTCTGTTGTTACTACGAGTGCAGTGCCTGTAGGAAGCTTGCATTCCTATAGGGAATTGGGAGCTAAAAAATGTAATTTAAAAAAAAAGACCATCACCAGATGAATATCGCATAATAATGCCAAATACTACCACCAGACCAAGTGAACTCTAAAGTGTTGTGAAATGCTATCACCAGAATGCTGTGCTTTCAAATGCCACCAGTTATATTATAAAATAATAATCATAACCAATGAATATACCTGTACAGTATTTAGCACAGTGCTTTAATTTTCCCTCGAAATATTTCATTTTACAAACTATAGCTTGTCATTTTTGAACGGTTTATCTATTAAAGAGTAAAAACTGAAAAATCAATTGTAAGGCCTGAAAGAAGTTTCTGTAGGAAGTATTTTCGCCATAAGCTCAAGTGAGACAGGTAAGTGCTGGCTTTTTAAATACTTGAAAGACACTGGACTCAAGAGGATTTAGTACTGCTATAACAGACTGATGCAAAAGGTTTCAGCAATGCAACAATAAGGATGCCTCCTACCATTAAATGCCATAGAAGAAGAGAGGTGCGCTTGATTTTATCCACAGGGTCATGTTTTGAAAGGAGCGCGTTTCGTGTAAAAATAAAGCCATTTTTTTTTAAGTTAGCGGTTTTATATCATGAAATAAATGGAACAAATTTTGACAGAAATCCATATATAAAAGGAGATTTTGCAAGACAGACACACCACGGAGGACGCCATCTTGGTAGTACCAATGTTACAATGTCAAAATAAAGGTTTTGAAAATTAATCCCAAAAATATTCATAATAAAGGATGCACATCATTGTGCCATGCACAAGCCACATCCAAAAGCTGAGGTCGATCTGACAAACAGTCAGAAAGATATGTGAGCCACAAACCCACACACAGACATTTCTTGCTTTACAGATAGATTCTGCTGTGGCTATTTGCAACACATCTGTTTTTGCAGGAACTGTGTGAATTTGCAGCAGACACTTCAAATTCAATTGATGAAACTGCCTCTTGTAGAATTGACGAGGTGTTTGTTTTTTAACACTTGCTCATGTTTTTAATTTGGTAATTTTAATTATATTTTAATTATAATTTTAATTATGTTTTTAAAGTGGCACAAATGAGTCATCTATTGTGTATCTGGGCTTACACTGAGGGACAGGGTGGGAAACTCAATCAGTCGAGAGGGAGTTAAGCCTCGGTCCCACCGAGTGAAGAAGGAGCCACATACCCTGTTTTTTTGTTTCGTGAGCTATTGTGGCAGTATAGTGGCTCAGAGTGGCTCTTAGAGGCATCATCTTCAGCAAACGAGGCTCCTCTCTGAGCGTGGCGCTAATTTCAAGATGTTCAAAATTTAGCAACAACAGCGTGGCGCAGTTTGTGTTCGAGTTACTACGGGGTTTATCGAGGATTATAGAGGCAAATGCGTGGCACTTGCGGGACTACAGAGGCCTCTTCTCTGAACTACCTGGCAGCTACGTGGGCTAGCATGCCTCGCTATGTCTCGTATTTGCCCCGCCCAAACCTTAGAGCTACGCCCGGATCCACGTAGTGACTCTGCCCGCCTCTATATGAACTCGTTCCACCTCGCTCTGCCACCATTTTGCGACAGACCACACAAGCAAGGACGACGAAGGACACACAAACACTACAACTACGAGAAGGATGGTTGGAAAAAAGCACCCCAGAAAAGTGCTACCCGTGCAACAGGTGCAGCTTCACCTCCATCACCTGCGCCATCTGAGCCCGGTTCCTCAGCACTACCATCTGAGGAGGCCCTCGAGATGACGGTGGATGTCTCGGTCAGACCCACCCCAGCAGCTGGGCAGCCAAGCCGGACTCAGGAGGAGCAGGAGTGTGCGAAGCAAAGGAAGAGAAGGCCTCCAGTTATTCTGCCGGAGGAAACGACGGCTGAGTTGTCTGAGTGGTGGTGCGGTGCGGCCTACCTATACACCAGGCGGGACGTGCAGTACCACCACATCGCGTGGAAGAGGGCTGAGATTGCCAAGAAAGCTGAGGAGCATGGCATAACCTGTGAGTCTGACAAACTGTGCTTTTTATTAATGTGTTTGGTGCGTTTTCCCCCCCGAGTTTCCGAGTGTTTGGCGCGTGTGCTTTTTAATGTGTTTTTAATGTCTGGTGCGCGCTTTTTTCAGAGTGTTTGGCGTGTGTGTGCTTTTTAATGTGTGTTTGGTGCGCGCTTTTTTCCGAGTGTTTGGCGCGTGTCTACGTGTGCTTTTTAATGTGTGTTTGGTGCACGCTTTTTTCCGAGTGTTTGGCGCGTGTGGTTTTTTATTGTGCTTGCAGCATGTGTGCCTGTGGGAGGGGTGGGGGGTAGGACCAAAGGTGTGTTGGTGTGCTAACATCACGTTACACAGCACTGCGTGGCTCATACATGGCTTAGCGTGGCTTAGCATGGCTGATACGAGCCATTCGAGGCTCTAATGACCTGTTGGTCGTGGCTTCTACGTTGCACGTGCGGGGTACAGAGAGGCACCTTGGTAGTGGATAAGTGTTAGATGACAACGTGGGTCATTCTTCGAATAATCCCCACACCCCATGTGTGGCTCCTTCTTCAGCCTTCATTATTCGGTGGGACCGAGGCTTTAGAGTGGAGCCGCTGATTCTTCACATAGGAAGGAGCCAACTGAGGTCGTTCAGCCATGTGATGGGGTTGCCCCTTGGCAGTCCACGAGGGAGGTATTCCAGATATGTGCAACTTGGAGGAGGTCTTGGGGAAGACCCAGGACACACTGGAAGAATTATATTTCCTAGCTGGCTTGGGAATACCTCAGGATCCCCAAGGAAGAATTAGAGGACTTGGATGAGGACAAGGAAGTGTGGGCTCATCTGCCACCATGACCCAGACCAGTGGCAAAAAATGAATGTAAGTGTTGTTTCCTCTCTAGGGCTCATTTACAGTAATGACAAAAAGTTGTAAGATTAGCCATAGCCACATATTCTATCCATTCTTCAATTCTGGTTACTTTCTTGTTGTGTTCTGTATTTGCCCCTGTACTGGGCATCACTTGTAGCTGCTTGCTTAAAATGTTAACTGTAAAGACTCTAGCAATGAGCACATCATGTGCAGTGTTTACAAGACAGGCAAACTACATGTCAGTTCAACCTCAGCTGTTCAGAACTTTTTGATAACGAAGTGGCTACAGGTACGTACATCCGTATCTTCTGTGGGACTGCTAAAGGTACGGACCGAGGCTCACTGAGTGGACGTACATGACACCGGTGGGAAATACACACGTGGAACAAGAAGCTCTTAACAGACAGTTTATTTTTTCTCCCTTGTTTCAGAAGCCATAACTGGCAACTGTCTTCTAGTGTTAATGGAGGTTAGCCTGTAAGCTCGCCATCGTGCTGATAATCATTCGAGTACATTTGTTTAATGAAGCTGCTGTAATTTAAGAAATTAATCAAATGTAAATGAAGAAATTCATCAAAATATCAATGTAAATTGTGAAGGTGTTTTGCTTCTTTCATCATCCAGCCACCTCAAGTTCCAAGCACTGTTTTCTAAGCAAGGCGGAAAGAATTGTACGTGACACCGGACCTTTAGCCGCATATGGTACGGGTACTGACATATTTGCGCATAATGATTGGTTGGTAAGACACCCTCCGTATCTTTAGAACGGTCTCTGGAGATATGGGTCTGTACCCGTACCCACTGCCTTCTGATAATTCGTCCAGCAAGTGGAAAACACATCTACGGGATATTACATAGGCAAGACAGGGTTGCTTTTTTGTTGATCTGGTGCAAAGATCACCAGATGCAATAAACTTTGTGGTCATTACATTGTAGCTGAAAAATAATGTAAAGTTTAAGAATCAGAAGCAAATCAAATTTTTTCAACGTTTCTCATTAAATCAGTAGTTCAAAAATCGAAGTTGAGCCAGTGTTTATTCGCGCCTACATAATCACATGATCAAAAACACTTCCATCAAAGTCAGTGGGTAATTTATTAACTATCTTCATCTTAACTTGGTACACAATTTAGTTTTTCAGCCATCTGACTAAATTAAAGAGACTTGAACTTCCCAAGTTGTACAAGCTTTATTAAAATGTATAAACCATGTTACGGGGGAAATATACCGCTGCACTTCACAATCTCGCTGTCACACCTAACACATACTAGCTAACGTGTCAACAAGCTAATCCAAATAACGGTGACATTTCTCCTAGAACAGCCCTGGGAACCTCCGCAACCGTCCTTAGAGTTAACAAATTCCAGTAAAATTGCTTCAACCAACATGTTTGCTGTAATTATTATCATCACTGCTAAAGCTGCAGCATGTTTTAAGCTAAAACAGTCGGAGGCTGAGAGACGGCCTCGTACGAGGCTAATATGTCCACCCAGTTGTGTCTAAAGAACATAACTACACTAACTACCAAACGAGACTGCAAACTCATGTCACCGTCGACGTCTTTAACAACAAACTTTGTGGCAGGTTTTTCAGTCTTGTTTGTTTTCACACTTACCATCTCTACGGTACAGTAGAAGCTAAAAGTTAGCCTCGCTCAATGTAGCCAATCTGATCCAGGAGGCAGCGGTATCAAGGTTTACAGTCATGTGACCTGCGCCACGTGCGTGTGTGTGGGCGGGGCATCCAAAATTAAAACGTGCTCCCCTCTGAAAATTACTTTATGAAACACCAAATTATAGTCTTCTACGACGGCGGCGTTTTAGGGTCACATAGATTTTTTGAAGACTTTGAGAATACAGTCGTAATATTACGAGAATAAAGTCGTGACTTTTTTCCCGTAATATTAAGACTTTATTCTCGAAGTCCAAAAATCAAACAAACAAACAAACAAACAAAATTCAATGTGGCCCTAAAACTCCGTCGTAGTCTTCAAATAAAGCAACAGCTAATATTTTGATTAGGATTTCGGTGAAACACTGTATAAAGAAGTCTGAAAAAAAATGATGACACTGCATCATGGAACATTGTCAAATATTTAGGATAATAAGCCTTAATTAAGATACAGTATTTCATGAGACATAAACATATTCGCACATTATATTGAACATTGTCAGAATTCTGAAAGATAAATGCAATGAAGTTCTTAAAAAATAAATACATTGCTAAAAGCTATAGTGCGTAGGATTTAGTGTCATCTAGTGTTGAGGTTGTATATTGCATTTCTGCAGCTTCAAACTATAGCAATGTTTTTACCTTCACGTTTGGACAAGTTCGGTGATGGAGGTTTACGCTCAGTTGCCTTCTTTTGTGATAAGCAATATGTACACTCTAAAAAAGTAACAGCTGTGGCAACGAGAAAAATTGATGTAACAATTTGCATAGTTTTTTTTAAGTTATATCAACTTAGTTATTTCAACTTCAACTGAGTCAGTGTCTCGTGTCATCAGCAGTTAAACAAATTGATGGGCTTAAATTACTCATCTCGACAAAGATGCGAGATGAATTCAGTGGGAGAAAACCTGGATACAAATACTCCATTGCTGTACTGACCTGTGGTCAGTTATCTTGAGGCCTTTAGAGAACAGAGCCCAGTTTAGCTAAAACTGAAATTTACAAATGTACTCAAATGACTTAACATCTTCTGTTACTAAAATGAATTAATGAAGTTATTAATGCATATCCAGTTTCTTTACTGATGGAAACGGACTGACAGTGGGGAGTAACTTATAGTGCATGCATGTGTACAATAATTGGAATATTCTTCAGTTGAGTGTGTTGAACACATGCCTTACACTGCGAAAAAAGTTCTACCAACAAAGTATTGCGTTGTTGTGTTTTTTTCTTCCAATGAAATAATCACAAATAATGCTCAAATGAAATGTCATGGAGTTGTAGTTTTTACTTTGTCCACTAGATGGTGGTATCTTTTTGTTTTTTTTAATAAAGGGTTTCAATACAAACTGAAGACCAATGTGCTTTTGAAATCTCCACCATCTCGTCGGCTCAGGAACCAAACAAACAACAAATCTTTCATTTGATCTAATTTTGCCACCTTTACTGAGTGACATGCTGGCTTACCACTCAGTGAAGCACAACACTGAATAAGTTATAGGCGTCTGTGGCTGTGATTGAAGAAACTGAACACAGTGTGGGATGAGGATTTTCTTAAGAAGAATATATGAAATTTCAGTTACAGTTTCCCAGAAGGTACATGAGAGATGCCAGCCTACAACCCCTGGCAAAAATTATGGAATCACCGGCCTCTGAGGATGTTCATTCAGTTGTTTAATTTTGTAGAAAAAAAGCAGATCACAGACATGACACAAAACTAAAGTCATTTCAAATGGCAACTTTCTGGCTTTAAGAGACACTATAAGAAATCAGGAAAAAATTTTGTGGCAGTCAGTAACGGTTACTTTTTTAGACTAAGCAGAGGGAAAAAAATGTGGAATCACTCAATTCTGAGGAAAAAATTATGGAATCATGAAAAACAAAAGAATGCTCCAACACATCACTAATATTTTGTTGCACCACCTCTGGCTTTTATAACAGCTTGCAGTCTCTGAGGCATGGACTTAATGAGTGACAAACAGTACTCTTCATCAATCTGGCTCCAACTTTCTCTGATTGCTGTTGCCAGATCAGCTTTGCAGGTTGGAGCCTTGTCATGGACCATTTTCTTCAACTTCCACCAAAGATTTTCAATTGGATTAAGATCTGGACTATTTGCAGGCCATGACATTGACCCTATGTGTCTTTTTGCAAGGAATGTTTTCACAGTTTTTGCTCTATGGAAGGATGCATTATCATCTTGAAAAATGATTTCATCATCCCCAAACATCCTTTCAATTGATGGGATAAGAAAAAGTGTCCAAAATATCAGTGCCTTTACCTGACATGCAGCCCCATATCATCAATGACTGTGGAAATGTACATGTTCTCTTCAGGCAGTCATCTTTATAAATCTCACTGGAACGGCACCAAACAAAAGTTCCAGCATCATCACCTTGCCCAATGCAGATTCGAGATTCATCACTGAATATGACTTTCATCCAGTCATCCACAGTCCACGATTGCTTTTCCTTAGCCCATTGTAACCTTGTTTTTTTCTGTTTAGGTGTTAATGATGGCTTTCGTTTAGCTTTTCTGTATGTAAATCCCATCTCCTTTAGGCGGATTCTTACAGTTCGGTCACAGACGTTGACTCCAGTTTCCTCCCATTTGTTCCTCATTTGTTTTGTTGTGCATTTTCAATTTTTGAGACATATTGCTTTAAGTTTTCTGTCTTGACGCTTTGATGTCTTCCTTGGTCTACCAGTATGTTTGCCTTTAACAACCTTCCCATGTTGTTTGTATTTGGTCCAGAGTTTAGACACAGCTGACTGTGAACAACCAACATCTTTTGCAACATAGCGTGATGATTTACCCTCTTTTAAGAGTTTGATAATCCTCTCCTTTGTTTCAATTGACATCTCTCATGTTGGAGCCATGATTCATGTCAGTCCACTTGGTGCAACAGCTCTCCAAGGTGTGATTACTCCTTTTTAGATGCAGACTAACGAGCAGATCTGATTTGATGCAGGTGTTAGTTTTGGGGATGAAAATTTACAGGGTGATTCCATAATTTATTCCTCAGAATTGAGTGAGTCCATATTTTTTTCCCTCTGCTTGGTCTAAAAAAGTAACCATTACTGACTGCCACAATTATTTTTCCTGATTTCTTGTAGTGTTTCTTAAAGCCAGAAAGTTGCCATTTGAAATGACTTTAGTTTTGTGTCATGTCTGTGATCTGCTTTTTTTCTACAAAATTAAACAACTGAATGAACATCCTCCGAGGCCGGTGATTCCATAATTATTGCCAGGGGTTGTAGATTTGATCTGTTTTACTGTGTGAAAATCCTACTCTCCTCCACTTAACTATGAGGCTGTGAGTGGTGGTGCTGCAAACAAAAGTTGCACTATGTGGGTAAAATACAGGGGTTCCACCAATTTTGCCCATATGCTCAAAGGTTACCCCTACTTGTTTTCTACAGTTCAGTCAGCTTAAAAGTTTAAGGTACCCAAGGCAGAAACCTTTTTTTAAACAGTGTATCTTTATGTTTATCTGTATGTTTAATTACACGGAGTTATCTCCTTCAATCCTGCAAACTATGTTTAAACTGTGGGTCACAGGACCTTCATAAGCAAAATAATGTTTGAGTGAATTACTGACATGGGATTAAAGTCTGATTTAATTAGCACACGTAGATGAAAATACAGAAAAAATGATTAATTTTATGTCTTGAAAACATAATCACAGCGGCACAGTAAGGAACACACATATATAAATGCCTCATATTGCACGAGTTTTACATTATATAAAAGAATATTTAAAATATAAATCATATATTAAAACTGAATGTTTCCACAACAAAGAATAAAAGCACGGAAAAAAAAATACATGGCACTGCTAGTTTAAAGCATGGGTGCATTCCTCATTTATTCGGGTAATTCTTTATTGGAGCAGTAATGCCCTTAAATTCAATTTTCATGATTAAAAAAACCTCACAGCACTGTCTTGTATAAATCTGTGATTGATAAAGGCTTTTTAGTTAAGGTGATAATCCAATAGATTTTTTATTTTGGTGCTGTGAGTCAGTTTATGGATGCATTAGGTGGTCTGCTTTCAGCTCATGCTCTGTAGGTTTTGCTTCATCAACCACATCAATTTCATTCACATCCATATGAGGGCCTAGAAGAAGAAAAACAGAGAGATCAGACTACTACAAGCAGGAATGTGGAGACAAAGGAGGGAATAAGAAGCTACTGTAGTTGGACCTAATATTACATTTAATGCAGCAAGAAAACCAATTTTGTAATAAATTACCTTGGGGTAGTCCCAAATTTTTTTCCGTCCAGTAGACTCCAGAGCCACTCTCACTCAGAAATTCACCATCTGCCACAAAGGATCCTTCAGCTGCAGCTTCTTCAAAAATACCAGAACCATCTTCAAGTAGGAACATTACTGATGATTCCCCTTCTTCACTGTTTGATGAAGCCCCTGTGTCACTGCTCTCTGACCACTCCTCTTCCACCTCCTCCTCCTCCTCTGCCTCTGGTGAACTCTTGTTCTCCCATTCAGGCTCTGCCTCCCTGGAATCAGGAATGACATTTAGAAACTTTTGGCTTAATGCAATTCAATTCCGTTTTTGAGAAGATCACTAAACTTGTCATCTACCAGTAACCTGATTTCTTACACAAAGACAACAGTTTGGTACCACAGCTGAGCCCCGGGTATCAAACTGCACTCAGAATTTGCTTGGAGAAAGTGTGCACACCGTTACATTGATGACTGATCAATCCTCCGCCCCCCCCACCCCAACCACACTTGAATGTATCATTCAAGGGAGGTGATTGCTGCTCAAAGTTTTGCTGAGTCTTTAAGTAGATCATTCATTACCTGTCAAACCTGTGACTCAGAGTAGTGTGGTACAAAATCCGATACAGAACAATAGACCAGAAGCAGTCAGCTGCCACATGCCACAGCCCACTTCCTTGCGACACTTCCCTGCAGCTTCCTGTTGAAGGCAGGCTGCAAATAGGTGGTCTGCTGCAGAGGACTTAGTATTTACAGTGAATGTTCTAATGGGGAGAACAACTGTGGCTCCATTTCATAATACACATCCCAGAAGGAAAAAAAGACACATTTTCACTTGTTTTCAACTGTCCTCTGCAGTTCATCGCTTGTGTTCTTTAATGTCTCTCCTATATGTCAATCTCTTCTTGGTAAAGGATTACGGATCAGAATCAGAATCAAATTTATTGCCAAGTAAGTTTTCACATACATGGCAATTTGATCTGGTGTTATTGGTGCATAGACAACAATAAAAAGAAGTCTTTAAGAAGTAAAGGATTTAAATAGACAAATAAGCAAATAGGCAAAACTATGTTAACTACATCAGTGTGATTATCACTGGCACTGTGTTATGACAAATAATTTTGAAAAAAATGACAACAGATGTGTAAAATGTTCTTTATGTTACATGTTTTATCTGAGTGGATCATATTCAAAGAAGAACATAAGGCCTGGACAGCCTATGTGACAAAGTGACACAAAGTGCATTTCTTCAGTATCTGTTAAACAGCGCACACACAATAAACATTCACACATGCGCTTTCTTTCCTGTCTTCATTTCTGTTTTATTAATCTCAGAAGGATTACAGCTATTGAGTTCCAGCGCACACACAATAAACATTCACACATGTGCTTTCTTTCCTGTCTTCATTTCTGTTTTATTAATCTCAGAAGGATTACAGCTATTGAGTTCCAGCGCACACACAATAAACATTCACACATGCGCTTTCTTTCCTGTCTTCATTTCTTTTTTATTAATCCCAGAAGGATTACAGCTATTAAGTTCCTCTGAACTCAACAAACTGAAGTCCAGTATTGTGCAAAGTCTTCAGCTTCCTCGAGTTTCTGCATAAACATTTGTTGTTGTTTGTTTTTGTTCTATGGCTCTTATTGTGCTTGAACACAATAAGCCAATATGTCAATGGATGGAAAAACAAGTACAAGTAGATTTGTGAATTACACAATTTAATGTGTGATTTTACATGATTTACACCTGATTTGGTTGTAAAGTAAAAATGACACTTGTGATGCATTGTGCTGGAGTAAGATAGGGGTGTTCTTTGGAACAGAATTTTTTTAAAACTGTAAACTTTAATTACTGACAGACACACTTATTCAAGGCTGCTAAAAACTTCAGCCTGGATCAGCATGCACTGCACTGAGGACCTATCACTGAGAAATGTGAACATCAACAGTACTATTTGTATTCGTAGACGTGTCACTTCAGATATTAGGAGCATGCAATTAATGTACCCACATTAAAATGACCTGACTACAAATCGAAATAAACACTGCATCACAGTCAACAAAGGCACTATGTTACCCAGAAAGGACATATCAAGAAGTTTCACTCTACAGCAACGGGACGTCTTGTTGGTCTTCAAGACGTTTCATTCACCACTGAAGTAACTTCTTCAGGTTCCAAATCAAAACAAATTTAAAAAGATCCTAGATCTGCAATGACAAAATTTAATCAACTCTTGGTGGCCCATGGCCCACCCATCCACAAACATGCCCAAACTTTTTGAAATATCATGCTGTCAAAAAAACAAACAAACCCATGTGTTGGCAAAATTAACAATCAGTAATGCCACGTTTCATTTACCTCAGACGACATAAATCGCAACTGGGAAAGACGTCACGTGTTCCATTTGCAGCCCAGTCTCACGTTTTGTTTTTTTTTTCCGTGCTCCCATGACGAAATGAGTCAAATTTTCGTGATGGGGTTTTTTTTTTTAACTCACTATTACTAACCCGACTCCTACCCCCGACCCTAACCTTAACCATAACCTAATCTTACTCCTTCCCCCACCCTAACCATAACCACCCAGACCCCCCGCTTCACTTTTAATTTCGTACAGCCATCACGGAATGAATTAGTATGAATTAGAATGAATTTGTGCTGCCGTGACGAAAATGAGGTGCTTTTCGTCACAATATCACGAACCAGTAGATTAATGTATATTTCGTGTTGTGTACACTTTCCCAACATTTCGTGCTGCTGAATCACGACTTGTCGTGAGACTGGGTTGTCCATTTGCCACACTGCCCCGCAAGTCAGAAAATAAGATGGATGCCTCCAAGATTTTGGATTACACAGTGCTAAAAAAATATTCAGTCCACCAAAAGAGACCTTATGGAAGTGAACAGATGGCACAGAAGACACTTTTGTGTTTGAATTTATGCCTCAGTTTGTAGCAGGGGGCAGACTGGGTTACCCAATATTAGTGGCAAAAGTTGATAAACAACAAATAACCTTGCATTTCAAACATAAAAATATTTCAGCAACAATAGGACAGTACTGTGTGCACAATTAAGTAAATGTGACACAAAAAAGACAGAAGTGGTAAAATACATTAAAAACGGCAGCTTTCACAACTGTTTATGTGGGGTTATAATGAGTTTATGAGATATGACTTCAAGAGTCATTCCTGCAGTGTGTAACTGGGAAATCCCAACCTCTGAACACAAATGGAATGCACCATAACAGCTGATCAGCATTTAATTAAAATTTGTGTATTCACATTTCTACGGTCTGCAATGTACTGGTGTCACAACATCAGATCACAAATCCGCGATGAGTTTGTTGTAACTCTAACTTTCCTTTCCTTCCCTTCAGTATAACTCTCCACCGTCGCTTCTGTTTTTGTTTTACTTGGCCAGCTACCTCACACTTACCGACTTTCACATGCATGCACATCATTTCCAAAAACACAATAGACTGGGTGTGCAGCTTCTGCACTGTTAACCAAAATAACAGATCCGATGCAACATCAGTATTTCTTCTCAAAGTATGCACTTAGCTGACAAAAATGTGCCACATTCCTACCAAAGTATTCTGTTTGTCTTGACAAACTTCTGTACAGTCCCAAGCGTAAGATACCTATCAAATCAACTATCAATGGCCAAAGGTTATATTGCTCTCTGTCTTTCTCCCCGTTACCCATAAAACACACATACACATACGTACAGATACTGTGCATCTGATGAGGGCAGTTTTTTTGGCATTTCTGGACTCCATTCCATCGGCTGACTTTGGTGAGTCACACAGTTGGCCTGGTCACCATCAGGGTTACACTTCACAAACTTATATACTGCAGTAGGTGCTCCTAGAGACAGACAGAAAGAAAAAACAAACATACAGATTATGGCATATTGCATACATTGCTCCTATCATGGCCATACAAACTATGGTCGACAGGTGCAACCCGCTCATCCACCTAACGTTACCTTAATGTGAGCCCAACTAGAGTAATACAAACTCCCAGTAGGCCAACAGGTAACTGCATAACTTCAAAGAATCATTGAAGTTATGACACATGCACCAACCCTGCAATGTGTATCCCTTTGGGTTGAAAAAAGAAGCTATCTAAAGAGGGCTACAAGTATACAACAAGTAATTTGGCCATAAAATACGAGAGGTAAAGAAAACCAGATTAACCCTCAAACGACCGAGTGAGGTCATTTATGACCCCAGGCATATATTTTTGTGCACCACTTTTCTAATTTTAAACTGAAAAAGTTTCCTACCATGAATTTGTCAGTCTATTTGTCCTGCTGATTGGCTGATCCGTGTGGCAAGTATAATCCAAACTTGTGCAGGGTCACTTATGACCCCAGGAAGATCTATGAGATTTTCGACATGATTGCTTGAGATGGTGTTGCAATTTGCCAGCTCTAATCATCATATTTTACTGTTTTGCAAGGAAGCATGGCAGCTGCACAAGCATTGAGACTGATTCTTGAAGCCCAGAGTGAGGATGAAAATAGCTCATGATTGTCACAAAGATTAACTGATGCGGTTATTGAGATTTGTGTTAAAGTATTGGCATATTTGCTAGTCACCGGCTCTTCAGCCATTTGCAATACTACTACACATTCTGTGCGATAATACTTGATAATACATTCGTGCACAACATCACTTGAAAACTTGTAATAGGCAATATTACAAAACATTCTTCCTGCTTGTATATAGTGTAATCTATTCTACTGTATACGAGGTCTCTTAGATAATAAACCGACCCTTTTATTATTTTTTTTAACTATATGGATTTGAATGACATGCGATTACACCAATCATGCTTGAACCCTCGTGCGCATGCGTGAGCGTGTCGGTGACGTCATTTCCCTGTGGGCAGGCCTTGAGTGAGATGTGGTCCCGCCCTCTCGGCTGAATTCCTTTGTTTCACACGCTGCTCGAGACGGCGCTCGTTGCTTTATCAAAATTTTTTCTGGACCTGTGAGGAATATCCGAGTGGACACTATTCGAGAAATTAAGATGGTTTTCTGTGAAAAGTTTAACGGCTGATGAGAGATTATGGGGTGTTTCTGTCGGTGTAAGGACTTCCCACGGAGCGGGACGTCCTGCAGCGCTTCCAGGCGCTGTCGTCGGCCTGTTTCGAGCTGAAAACATCCTAATTTAAGGCTTAATTCACCCAGGACATCGTGAGAGAACAGAGAAGATTCAGAAGAGGCCGGCATGAGGAATTTATGCGGACATTCCACTGTTTAAGGACATTTTTTTAATGAAAGACGTACGCGCAAATTCGCCGAGTCGTTTCCGTGGCGACTCGGGAAATCTGTGTGCGCCGCGACAGGAAAAACACCTCCGTGTTGAAAACCATTTGTAGAATTCAGGCGGCTTTTAATGGCTTTCAACAAGTGAGTAACTGAGAAATTGTTTAACAGCTTGGGCATGTTCCAACTTGCCCGTTAAGATTTCCAACGGAGGTGTTTTTCCTGCCGCGACCCCCCGCGGTCGGGTCCAGCCCGACATGCGACTCTGCCCGCACGTTCTTTCATTACAAAATGACCGTTAACAATGGAATGTCCGAATAAACTCCTCATGCCGACTTCTTCTGAAAGTTCTCTGTTCTCTGACGACTTACTGCGTCAACAGAGCCTGAAATGTGGAAGTTTTCAACTTGAAACGGCGAGACGCTGCCGCCTCGAAGCGCAGATCGCTGTCAGGCGCCGTGGACCGTCCTTAAAGCGACACTACCAGACCAAAATCTCTCATCAGCCGTTAAAATTTTTACCGAAAACCAGCTGAATTTATTGAATGGTGTCCACTCAGCTGTGCCTTACAGTTTTGAAAAAATTTTTATCAAACAAAGCAACAGTCTCTGAGCCATTCCTAAACAATGAAAAAAATCGACGAGCGGGTGGACGACTCCTCACTCAAAGACTGCCCACAGGCGAATGACGTAACAGACAGGCGTGAAAAAACTCTCGCATGCCCACGAGGGTTCAAGCATGTCTGATGTAATCACACGTGATTCAAATCCATATGGTTTTTGAAAAAATAATAAGGTCGGATACTTTTCTAATAGACCTCGTATATTGTTATTCTGCACAGAACTTGACTTCTGTATTTTACTACTTACTTTTTCTTCTACCTTATTTTTGCATATTGCACTGTTGTTCTGTGACTGTCCCTGTGCTGCTGTAACATTGTAAATTTCCCCGTTGTGAGACTATTAAAGGATTATCTTATTTTCTATATTTAATGCTATAATTATCCTACCATATTAGTCGCTAAAATAGCTTGGTCGCTTGAGGGTTAAAATGATCTTGGCATCAAATATAACTTGTTTGATAACAAGAACGCAAATTTATCATTTCCTAAGAAGCTCCAAACCTACATTCTCAAAATGAGCATTTTTTTTTTTTTTTTAAGAAGTAACATCAAAAGAGCCGCCATACCAATTTTTGTGTTCGTACAGAATTAACTGTTATTTATTTATGTTAACTCATTGCTGGACAAAAGTGGGTGGCCATCTTTTGTAGTGAAAACAAGTATCAAATAAAACAAAGAAAATATATTATTGTTGTGTTTTTGCACCTTTATTAATTTCTTTTTGAAGGAACAAAGCCAACATTCCTTCCATACCTGTGGGTCTTACACAACAGACTGACATAACATACCACCAGAAGAGGGTTCGTACCACTTTTGGTGCTCATATCAGAATATCAGCAATTATTCATTTATCTGTTGGGCTACAGTTACAACCTTCTTAACTGTATGAGTACAAACCTCACACACACACACACACACAATATATATATATATATATATATATATACACACACACACAAGGTCTGTTAGAAAAGTATCCGACCTTATTATTTTTTTAAAAAACCATATGGATTTGAATCACGTGTGATTGCGTCAGACAAGCTTCAACCCTCGTTCGCATGTGTGAGTTTTTTCATGCCTGTCAGTTGTGTCATTCACCTGTGAGCAGGCTTTGAGTGAGGTGTGGTCCACCCTTCTCATCTATTTTTTATTGCGAATAAATGTCTGAACGATTTGGAGCTTTGCTGCATCAATTTTTTTCCAGAAACTGTAAGAGACCTCCAGGTGGACACCATTCGAAAAATTAATATGGCTTTCAGGGACGATTTTATGGGGATTAAACAGATTACGGGGTGTTACTGCCGCTTTAAGGACGGCCCACAACTGCTGAGAGCGCGGCGCACTCCCAGCCCCCATCGACAGGCTGACACCCCGCTGGAACAACCAGATCATTTCCAACGTGAAGGCTTTGTTGATCCGGGACCTCGTATGACTTTCACAAAAAGGCAGAAGATGTGGCAGTGGCGGTCCTAGAGTGATTTACTCCTAGAGTGATTTACCCCCCCCCCCCCCCCCCCCCCCCGCGATGCCGCCCCGGGTGGCTGCCCGGTCGGCCCGCCTCCAGGACCGCCCCTGAGATGTGGACATCAGCACTTTTTCCGGCACATTGCACCGTTACAGGAGTTTTTTTCATGGAAAGAAAAGCAGAGGACGCGCCACGGCTCCATTCATTACGCGGGACAAAACCACCTCGGTGTTGGTCTCTCAGGACAGCTTTCAGGTGGATTTCAGACGGATTCCGGTTGATTTACGGTCCGGTGTGAGGAGCTCAGCCCTCCCCCATGTCAGCACTCTCCCTGCCTTCACTGCACCTTCACTGCGCATGTGTCATTTCGGAGCATCAACAGGAGAGTGCTGAGCCTGTGACACCAGTGTCAGGGGAGTGCTGAGCTCCTGGCACCGGGAAAGATCCAAAACTTGTAAAGAAAACAGAAAGGGATACACTAAATTTGACAATCTGTGCAATGCAGCATGGATGGTGTGTCATTGCTTAGGGAGAGCCCTGGACTACTGATGTTGTTTAAAAATGGAAAAGTACTTTTTATCAGATTACTCGATTAACTGCTAGAATGATAGAATACTTGATTACTAAAATAATCGATAGCTGCAGCCCTAGTTTCTGCCATGGTAAATTTGGATCCAGAACCAAGCAGTGCCAGCCTCCCTGTGCTTTCAGTGGAAAGGGAAACATCAGGGCCGGCGCTCAGTATTGTCCATGAGCGTTGGCCATACCAACAGGCTGCTGTTCAGCCAAGAAACCGTCTCCGGCCGTCATTTCCTGTGTGACACTAGTGCACAGAGGAGCATTCTGCCCACTTACAGACTGGACATCCTGGAAGTTGGGTTTGCCCACACCGCAGCCGCCAATGGCAGCCCCATACGCACTTATGGCACTCAATATGTAGACTTATGTTTTAGGTTGGTAGAGATTTAGCTGGGACTTCATCATGGCTAAAGTCACTGTCCCTCTCTTGGGTACAGAGTTTCTGTGCACTTATGGACTACTAGTGGATGTCAAAAACTGGCACTTGATTGACACCACCACCTTTTGTTCATACGGCTGCACCCTCAGTGGCATGGACTCGATCATACTGTCCAGCATTCTGTCGCAGGCTGATATGATTCACGACCTGCTCGGGGAATTTCCTGCGCTCATGCAGCCAAACTTTTCATCCTCTGCTGCCAAGCATCGAGAAGAGCACCATATCGCCACCATGGGCCGACCTGTGTTCTTCTGGGTGAGGTGTCTCGACCCAGCCAAGCTCAGCATTGCCAAAGCTGAGTCTGACAACATGGAACACCTCGACATTATCCGTCGCACCAACAGCCCATGGGCGTCACCCCTTCACATGGTTCCTCTGAAGACCCCAACAATGGTTGAGATGGTCCAGGCATTCATAGGTACCTGGGTTGCCCATTTCGGCACTTCACCGGACCTCTCTTCTGACAGCAGCTCGAAGTTTATGTCCAAGCTCTGGAATGCAATTGCAGACAGCCTGGGTGTGAAGCTCCACTGGATCACGGTGCATCACCCCCAGGCTAATGGACTGTGTGAGCGCTTTCATCGCTGTTTGAAAGCCTCTCTGTGGGCCAGCTTAACAGATGGTGGTTGGGTGGACAGATGCCTGTGGGTTATGCTGGATTTACGAACGGCCCCCAAAGAGGACCTCCAATCCACATCGGTGGAGTTGGTTTACGGCAAACCACTATGGGTCCCAGGAGATTTCATTCACAACACCACCAAACCCTGGTTGCGTGTCCACCAACAGAGCGAACTTCAGGGACAAGGTTGAACTCTTCCTGCCCGTTCCTGCTTCACAGTACAGCCTTCCTTCTTCCTATACTCCCTCATGCCTGCAGTTAGTGGAAAACATCTTTATTCACCATGATGCTGACAGGGGACCGCTGCAGCCCCCATATCATGACCTGTTTTGGATACTGAAAATGGGGGACAAAAATGTTGTGGTCAACATAGGCGGTAAAGCTGAGCACATTTCAGTGGACTGCCTCAAACCGGCCCACCTGGATCTGGACAGACTCACAGAGCTTGCCCGTCTGCCTCCATAGGAGGGGCCCTCCTAATTGGCCCAGACCCCCATGGGGGAGGCCTACAGTTCCATTACGCCAGTGGTGTCCAAAATATTCCAGAAAGGGCCAAGAGGGTGCAGGTTTTCTTTGCAGCCACTGACTCCAGCAGGTGATTTTACTGATGAACTGATCCCATCTGCTCAAAGTGATGTTATGGCTCTGATCCTGAGACCCTGATCCATGCATTTATCTCTTCTAGACTACTGCGATGTTCTATTTTCTGGTTTACCGCAGTCTAGCATTAGGGCTCTCCAATACTTTTGACACAAAGCAGAAAGTTTGACCACATTACACCCACTTTGGCATCCCTTCACTGGCTTCCTGTCCTAGTGAGATCAGATTTTAAGGTTCTGCTACTAGTCTATCAAATTGTTCACGGACTGGCACCTCCCTACCTAGCTGACCTAATTAAACCTTACATACCGGCCCAGACTTTGTGTTCTCAGGGTGCAGGACTACTTTGTGTCCCTAGGGTGAATAAGAAGTCTGCAGGTCATAGAGCTTAATCTTATTGTGCCCCTGCTCTGTGGAATGATCTCCTTGCATCAATAAAACAGTCAGATTCTGTGGAGACTTTCAAGTCCAGACTTAAGACTCACTTATTTCCCTTTCGTATGGCAAGCATACTGGCATAGTATAGTTATACGCTTTTTACTCTTTTAATTAATTTTATTAGTAAAAGGAGTGTGCCGCGGCCTCAACTTTACCTAAATTCTGGGTCTTTTAGTGAAGCTTAGGGCTAGTGGCCAGTGATCACCTTAGTATTTCTTCTGTTTTGTTGTTGTTTAATGCTGGCAAATTATACTGTATTTCTTGTCTTTCTGATGCCTGATTCTGTTTTCTTCTCTCTGTTTAAGGTGCAGCTCCATCCAGAGATGGGAGTTGTATTTATGCTGGTGACCCTCCTGTCCTGTGCACCAACAGCATTTCCTGTATATTCGTTCTGTGAATTGTTCTGTAATTTATGTCTGTAGCATGGCCCAAGCAGAGGGTCACCCCTTTGAGTCTGGTCCGCTTGAGGTTTCTTCCCCAGAGGGAGTTTTTCCTTACCACTGTTGCTCTGGGGGTTAGTAAGGTTAGACCTTACTTGTGTGAAGCGCCTTGAGGCAACTCTGTTGTGATTTGGTGCTATATAAATGAAATGAAATTGAAAAAACTTTAATTAGCAGAAAGGTGAGTCCCAATTGACATCTTTAAATGACTTTGACAAAGGTTGATGAATAAACTGTGGAGCCCCTGCTTCTGATTAGCTGTCCAGCTATTACTGATTCGGCAAGGCTGAATGAAAGCTTGAAATCTGAGCTGTTCTGGTCAAATTTGCGCTACGCTACATTTGTTTTACAAGTGAGAGCGTCTAACAAATTAAATGTTATTTAAAACAGGAGACAGTGTTACTTTGTGCTCAGCACAAAATGTTGTCAATGTAATTTCTTAATTTTAGTGTCTGTACAGGCAGCGACACAGCTCCGATATCACTCATGCAATACATTCGCTGTGTTTTCACTCACTAAAAAAATGGAGAGCGTGTTTTTCTGCAGGTCACATGACCAGTGTCCCGAATGTCTCACTTCATGGATACTCAGGTATGACTAACATGCCGAATAATCATGAGTTTATTCATGATAATAATGACATTAACTATTTATCTAGGAATTTCACAGGAATCAAAACACTAAACAAAATACACTCCAATAATAAAATAATAATAATAAATAAATACAAATAATTACACTTTAACAATGTACAAAAATCCTAAATTAATGAATTGATAATACAGAAAAAAGGTGCAACTTACAAGATATTTTCCTCTTTAAGGGGCCTTTTTTAACAGGTGTGACTTACACTCTGGAAAATACGTACCTCTTTTTGCCCTTGGTCTAGCTAAATGTTTTAACGGCAAGAAAAGCTTTCTTCTGTCTACCACCACTCTTATTGTTCATGGTCTTCACTGTATCTTGAAATTCTTGTGCTCGTTCCTTGCATTCTACCACATGAAGGGTATTGCCTGGCTGATTTAGCCACACTGATTTTTGTTGTCTTGCAAATTGCTTCTTTTTAAAAGTCATATAGACCCAATTAGATTCCAAATGCAAATATAACACTTGAAATCCACCTTTTATCAATGGCAGCCAAGTCTCACACTTTATTTCGTGCCCCCTGTCACAAAAAGCACCAGATTTTCGTGACACGGTTATTTATTTGCTATTTCTAATCTTCCCCTTCTACAAACTCTAATCATAGCCAGAGCTTTAGTGTCTATATCTCCCGTAACCCTAACTCCCCCAGACTAGAGTCCCTTTATTCAGAGAGTAGCGACATGATGACCAAAAAAATGGTCACGTGACTCGTGGTGCCATCTTGGTGCCAAAATAGCATTTGCTGTTCATCTATTTGCATGTAAATCCACCTATTTTATTTATTTATTTGCTGAAAATGCCAGGTTATTGTGCATTTGGATGCACAAATAGACACAACAAGGGCTTTAAGATGTACAGATTCCCTTCAGATCTGAACAGAAGAAAACTTTGGGAAAATGAAGTCAGCCATGTGGGGAAGCCGACATCATCATCAAGCTTTGCGAGGTAAATTTATTGTTCAGTCCCATGTACACTAAAACTCACCTAAACCAACATCATATAAACCGGATATTCACAGTCACCAAAAAAAAAAAAAGTCCCAATGTTTTTGTATTTTTTTCCCATGTAATAAACACTGTATATAACAGATTTTGTATAACGGATTTTTCGCTCACATCAGATAAAATGTCCCATCCAATCGCAATGTACGAGGTCTGTTAGAAAACTATCCGACCTTTTTATTTTTTAAAAAAAACTATATGGATTTGAATCATGTGCGCTTGTATCAGCCAAGCTTGAACTTTCGTGCGCATGCGTGAGTTTTTTCACACGTCGGTTGCGTCATTCGCCTGTGGGCAGGCTTTGAGTGAGCACTGGTCCAGCCCCCTCGTCGGATTTTCATTGTCAGGAAAATGGCTGAGCGATTGGAGCAGTGCTGAATCAAATTTTTCCAGAAACTGTGAGAGATAGCCAGGTGGAAACCATTCGGAAGATTCAGGCTTTCGGTGAAGATACTCTGGGCGTCACACAGATTAAGGATCATTACAACCGGATTAAAGACGGCCCACAGTGGCGCAGGGTGCGTCGCGCTCCGAGCGGCCATCGACTGGCTGAAATGACCAGATCATTTCCAAAGTGAAGGCTGTTTTGATCCGGGACGTCGTCTGACTACCAGAGAAACTGTGGAAAAGGTGTACATCAGCACTTCTGTGGCACATTCCAACGTTACAGGAGATTTTGTAATGAAAGACGTGCGGAGGAATTCGCGCGTCGGGACGGAGCAGCTCATGGCGCACAACAAAAAGCATGTCCGTGTTGGAAGTCTCACAGGACAAGCTGTGACATGCCCAGCTGTTACACAATTTCTCGGATACTCACTTGACAGAAAAAACACCGAAAGCCGTCTGAATCTTCCGAATGGTTTCCAATAATTTATATAGTTTAGCTGAGTTTTACTGTACATGGAACTGAACAACAAATTTACCTCGTAAAACTTTGAAGGGACTCTTTTTTTTTTTTTTGTTTATCTCATCTACAACACAGTGCAGACGTCTGCTAAATAAATAAATGTAGTAATTAATTTAAAACAAAACAAAAACGCTGTCAGTTGTCCCAATTCTCTATGCTAATAAAACATCTCAATATGTCCTGGTGTAGCCGACTGAACGGTCCCCCCTAAAAATCGCCCGCCCTGCCTTCACTGCGCATGCGTCATTAGCCACGGTTCACGGATTATCACCTCGTTTCTGCTTAAAACTGCACTGCAGTCATCTATCTCAGCGACAGATATGTGAAGCTTTTGTACAACAATCATTTCCACATAAATTCAGCATTATTCACACGAGCTGCGAGCTGATTCGTTCACTGCGCGTCGGTCATTTCAAAGTGTCACAGAGTATTGCCTCATTTCTGCTTATAAAACTGACTTTAGAATGATTTAAGAGCAGTGTTGCCACAGTTACTTTGAAAAAGTAATCCAATTACTGATTACTCCGTAAAAAAGTAACTTGTTACTTTACTGATTACTCAATTGTAAAAGTAACTAAGTTAGATTACTAGTTATTTTTTAGTTACTTTCCCCAGCTGCCGACAACAACCCTCTGCCACCTCAACATGACAATACCTGTTTTGCAAAAACTCACTTTATAGTCACCCTTTCTTGAATTCAATGAAAATAAATACTTGTTTTATAAAAAGTAAAATAAAGACCTCTTTCTTGACCTCATATTTAACTGTGGACAGCACTGTAACAGTAAAACTTTCTAACCTACATTGTTTATAAATGTAACTATTAAATTCTTTCTAACATTTTTCTAACAATTAAATTCTCTCTAAACATTTTACTTATTATTATAAGTAGTATTAGTAGTTGTAGTAAAAAAAGGCTTCAAAACTGGACCTTTAATCTAGGGCTGTTGTGGGGGTGGGGGGGGGGCACATCCTTGCCCCACGCCCCCATTCCATCTGGATTTGCCCCTGCTTTGGTGTTTGAGCACAAAGAATGGATAACATTTATTTATGCAGAAAACATGACCACATTTACAGGTAAGAAAGTTTTATTGCATTTTCACATTGTGTGGTCCTCAGAAAGAGAGTTTAGGTGCATTTGAGTGGCATCGCGGAGGATCAGCTGTTTTTAACGAGCAGATATGGAGCGGCTCAGCTCAGAATTCTAAATGGAGGGGAAAAAAAGCATAAAAATGTCTTTGTAAAGCTCAGTGCAGGTGTGCTGTTGTCACCGCACTTTAAGAGGTGACGACGAGTCATAGCTGCTGCAGAAAACCGCGGATGAAAAGCTCACAGCTCGCTGAAAGTGGGCAGTTCAGCCGAACCCCAACCCCCTGTTTAATGCTGCTATCGATCCACAATGCAAAAATAATAGTAACACACACTGACTTGAAGTAACTTTAATCTGATTACTGATTTGGAAAGATTAACGCGTTAGATTACTCGTTACTAAAAAAGTGGTCAGATTAGAGTAACGCGTTACTAAGTAATCCCATTAATCCATTTTGATCACTTTGGGTGAAGAGACTCTGCCGCTGAGCTCCGAAATGACGCGGAAGCAGGGCGGACCAATTTTTAGGCGGGGGCCGTTCGGTCTGTGACACTGGTGATGCCCCCAAAAAAATCCCCAAGTATCCATAAAAAGGCAGCTGCGTCAAAACGCAACTCGAAAACTGACACACACTTTCCAAACGAATAACCACTAGGCCACACTTTTTCCCTTCACATATCCAAAACTGTTTCTCAATTAATAAAAAATTTTAACATAAGAATTGCCTAATTTAATTTTGGGATCAGCAACTGTTATATGTAAAATAACAATTCAACCTGTGAGTTGGCACACCTCAGTTCAAGTATAAACAGAAAACACGAGGGAATGACTTATTTAAACTTTAACTGGGATTTTTGTTAATACAGGATCTTATTTTTTTCATCAAAGACGCCTTGTGGTCACTGAACCCCGCTTTGCACCTCAACTTATCTCAACTCTTTCCAGCACATTCTGTGAACAAGTTAACTGACTATTAACATTATTTGACTTACCTTTTCCGTTATTAAAGGCGAGGCAGAAGACAATGAAAAATAAAATAGGTTTCATCATTTTCCCTTCTTTCAAAGAAGAAAATATCTGGGGTTTCCTCTATTTGTTATGTCTTTGCGTGATTAAGAAAAGTTGTGGGCAGTTTGTGAGTGTTCCAGCTCTCATAAAGCGGCTCAGCCCCGGCAGAGTGCGTCACGGTTTCCTGAAGTCTTCTGGTGCAGAAAGTGAACATCCTCAGTGGAAACTTTTGCTGTCAGATATCAGAGCTCATCGGGAACAGCGAGGAAATATCACATTCAGCCAACTCAATCTGTCAGGAAGTCACAGTTTGGCTTAATTGGACTGGTGTCATATTTATGTTTGAGAACTAACCAAAAAAATCTGCCCCAAAATATATATAAAAATCTAGAGGGCAAGGACAAACATACAAAAAAGCAATCATTATGTTGGCGTGTACTCAACATTAGGTGAAGTGGCGCACTGTAAACATAACAACCCAGTGTGACAGGTCGTGGTGATTAGAGTGACTTTATAGAGAGAGTGGCGTCAACTCACAACATGGCGCCATTTTGGCTCCAATTGCGCTGAACTATTGAATGAAACTTTAATGTTTTCAACATTAAAAAAAAAAAAATCATTTAACCACATACAGCAACACATCCAAGTACAGGTGCTATCAAAATAAATATAAAAAATAGTTAAGCTATCAAATATACAATTATTATTTATTAATTAATTTAAAGCCTGATTTATGCAGCCGCAGCTCTGTAACTCCGAGTCATGCAATGACGTGTGTGAGTTTTAAAGTTCTCTGGATTATGCTTTGTTCTGGACTAATTTCACCCTCAACAAGCTTTTCTTTCTACAATCATCATCTCCAAATCAAAGATAAGCTGTACATTTTCCTCTTTTATCGACTTTGTGCTGTAAAGTTGCTGACTTTTCTGTTCCACTTGTAATCAGCGTGTGCACTGCAAAAACTATTAAAATATGATAGACGAAGTAGTGTTAGATAATATCTGTGCTGATTCTTTATTTTATGTTAGCTATCAACTATTTGTGTTATTTGTTTGGAAGTGCCGAGAAATATAAGTTAACTTTTACTTTATCGTGTGTCCAAGTTTCGGACACAGGGAGATCTTCCCCTGTTGGTGAGAGCCAGTAACATTAGAAATGTGAGACTAAACCACACCTACGTATGTTAACACCCACAAGGTATAAAAGGTATATGACTCATTTTAGGGGCTTTTCACAAGATGGACGCTGTCTGTGAGGCCTGGTTTTTAACGTTACCTTGAATAAACTCAAAATGAGAAATACAATGGTTTGGTTTTTGGTAAGGGGCAGAATTTTACATAAAAGAACCAGGTAGAAATAACAGTAGTGAAAGCAGAAAAGTGTCAAATCACAGCCTTTTGTTGTGTCTGATTTAACAGGTGCACATCAGGCTTCAGGTCCCAGTCTGAACACAGTATGAAAAAACAAACAGTTGGACTTTTAATCGCGAAAATGACTCCAGTCCCACTTTCCTCAAATTGTTGAGTGTCAGAGCGCTGACCTTTAATTTGTACATCTGCATGTCCAGATTGCTCAAGGTTTTTAATGGGAATACATAGCGATCGGACGGGACCTTTTATCCGATGTGAGTGAAAATCTGTTGTACAAAATCCATTATTACAATCCATTATATCCATTTATTACTTGGAAAACAATACAAAAACATTGGGACTTTTTTGTCCAGTGACTGCGGATATCTGGTTTATATGATGACGGTTTTGGTGAGTTTTACTGTATATGGGACTGAACAAAAAATTTACCTCACAAAGCTTGATGATGATGTCGGTTTCCATCCCACACGGTTGACTTTATTTTCCCAAATTTTTCTTCTGTTCAGCTCTGAAGGGAATCTGTATGTCTTGAAGCCCTTGCTATGTCTTTTTGTGGATCCAAATGCTCAGAAACCTGGCATTTTCAGCGAATAAATAAATAAATAAATAATAGCTGGATTTACACGCAGACAGATTAACAGCAAACACTATTTTGAACCCAAGATGGCACCAGGAGTCACGTAACTGACTTTTTTTTCGACTTGTCGTGTTGCTACACTCTCTATCAAGGCACACTAGTGATGATATTATGAAAAGTCAATTAATCTATGGGTTCATGATATCGTCATGAAAATGGGGCATGTTTCATGAGGGGGCATGAAAGGCGGGATGATTGGGAAGAGTTATAGTTAGGGGAATTAGAAATAGTAAAATTAAATAAATAAATAAAAAACTGTCATGAAAAGCACCCCATTTTTGTGAGGGGGGCACAAATAAACGTATGAGACTACTTTGTGTCCCTCGGGTGCATAAAAAGTCTGCGGGTCACAGAGCTTTCTCTTATCATGCCCCTGTTCTGTGGAATGATCTCCCTGCATCAATAAAACAGTCAGATTCTGTGGAGACTTTCAAGTCCAGATTTAAGACGCACTTATTTTCCCTTTCGTGTGGCGAGCATACTGGCATAGTATGTTTCTATGCTTTTTACTCTTTCAAATTCATTTTATTAGGAAACGGAGCGGGCTGCGGCCTCAACTTTATCTCAATTCTGGGTCTTTTAGTGAAGCTTAGGGCTAGTGGCCTGCAATCACCTTAGTATTTCTTCTGTTTTTCTTGTTGCTCAAGGCTGACAAAGTATACTCTATTTGTTGTCTTGCTGATTTTGCTTTTTTCTCAGTTTGAGGTGCGGCTCCATCCAGAAGTGGGAGTGGTGTCCGTTTCTGCAACCTCCCGTCCTGTGCACTGGCAAAATTTCCTGTATATTTGTTTCGTAAATTGTGTTGGTAGCATGGCCCAAGCAGAGGGTCACCCCTTTGAGTCTGGTCTGCTTGAGGTTTTTTCCTCAGAAGCAGTTTTTCCTTACCACTATCACCTCTGTGCTTGCTCTGGGGGTTGGTGCTTCACTTGTGTGAAGCACCTAGAGGCAACTTGAAGAATGAATATAGTTTAATTTTAAAACAAAGTTTTTTTTAAACAGGGCTATATTTTTATATGTTTTTAGAGTTCATCTTTTACCAAGTTGGGACAAAGCCAATCTTAACTGGTTCAGTATAGATTTAGTACACTAGTATTTTTTCCTTTTCTCTTTATTGTTGTTTATGCACTGTTACTTCTTACAGAAGTATTTTCTTTCATTGCTGTTCATGCACCAGTGACACCAGAACAAATTCCTTGTATGTGAGAACTTACTTGGCAATACATTTTATAGTGCAGCAGCTAAGAGAATATTTAGAGCAAAATCATGCAAATGGTGATACAAGCACCAAAGTTGGCACAAATGCTCCTTAGACATTACTCATTTGAAAAAAACAACTGGCCACTTGAATTTTCAATAGGCGGTCAGGTAGGGGTCAATTGAAGAATTACACAGGGGTCAAAATTAAAAAATGCTCAAATCATTTTGTAAACTACACCACATTATTTGTATGATCGTAAAGATTCCAAAAAGGTATAGTTTGGACCATCTATGACTGAATGATTAGGAGTTATGGGGTAAAAACAGCAAAAATGGTGACAAAGGTCAGTTTGAGTTTGTACAGGGGTCAAAAGTTAAAGTTGCTCCAATTTTGGTAAAAAATTATGCAAATTATTAATTGAGTTAACAGGGTTTTAAAAAGGAATAGTTTGGACCATGTATCATGCTTAGTTATCATGTTACAGGGTAGCATATGTCACATGTCATAGAATCCAATGGATGTTGACCTTGTTTGATCTTTACTTTGGAGACCAAACATTCAACACAATCAAAACTATTCCATTTATTAATCCTATTAGCTCAACCAATAATTTGCATCACTTTTTACCAAAACTGAAGGAACTTTAACTTTTGACCCCTGTACACAAACTGAAACTGACCTTTGTCACCATTTTTGTTGTTTTTACCCCATAGCTCCTGATCATTCAGTCATAGATAGTCCAAACTATACCTTTTTGGAATCTTTACGATAAGACAAATAATGTAGTGTAATTTTCAAAATTATTTGAGCATTTTTAATTTTGACCCCTGTGTAATTCTTTAATTGACCCCTACCTGGCCGCCTATTGAAAATTCAAGTGGCCAGTCGGTTTTTTCAAAAGAGTAATGTCTAAGGAGCATTTGTGCCAACTTTGGTGCTTTTATCACCATTTGCACGATTGTTTCAGTTATCTGCTGCACTATTATTCTGATTCTGATTCTAACACTGTCACAGGCAAAACCTGCATAACACACAACCCCAAATCTGAAAACCTTGGGGTGATATGAAAAAAAAGTGATCCTTACATTGATTTTGACTTCTGTGTTGTTTCACACAGCATGAAAGCACTTTGTATTTTGTGTGGCCTGCTTCATTTCATATACATTCACCCCTGCATTTCAGGCCTGCAACATTCCAAAAAAAAGTTGGGATGGGGCACAGGTCATACTGGCAGGCTTTGCAGTGCCAGATCTAGCTCGAGGTTCCCTCGTATGCGTTCAAATAGTTTCGGATCCTGTTTTGCCACCATCTGAATATGCAAATTGTGGTCAGATGGTCCTCAGATTACACATGGACTGCCATTGGATAGGTGTCCCATCTCGACCGCGCCCGGAGAGTTTTGAACATGTGCATTACACTCGGGGCCGCTGACCGATTTTCACCAACTGTGTGGACTTCCGCAGATGGCTGTCAGAACGTTTTGGAACTGAAATCCAACACTTTTCAGTTGTGTGCTGATTCATAAGTCCAACGCCACTCTGCGTGATTCCGGCTATGTGTGACGGAGGTATAACTGCAATTCAACAGTGGGACTGTACTCTATTTTTCTTTTCTTTTTTTTACTGTAATACTGTTATGATAGGCAACTGTAGAATAACAGTTTAAAGTTGACACCTCTGTCAGTATTTTACTGTTAATTAAGCAGGGAATAGTGTTTGTTTTACTTCATGAAGCAGCAAATCCTTTTCTGAACTGTTATGTGTCGGACGCAGCTCGGAGAACCGACCAGCGTTTGAAGGACCCAGTATGAAATAAGCAGAGCACGGTACAAAGGCTAACTGAATTTAATACATAACAGTGATGTGATACAAAACAACAAAAGAGTGTGCGGTCTGGCGTGGTGGTGATACGGTGCACTCCCAGCAGCGCTAACGGTCCGGAGCCAGAAGCCGTTCGGACCCAAGGACCCCGCCGACACCCCCCAGGTGGCCGCAACAAACCGAGTCTGTGAAAGAAGGAACCATTATGTGAGTCCACACTCTACACACAGAGAGACCACTCAAAGGTGTACATAAACAGCAAACACTTCCTGGCTTAATTACTAATCAGCTTCCCAACCTGCAGGCATGGAACATCCAGTTCACAAAACTCCACTGCAGTGGAAGCCGATACATGACTAACGTACAGCTCAATATAATAAGGTGTGAGGGACACCACATTTACTGACTGTATAAACGTTAGTCACAAAATCTAACGTACCTCAGGAAGTGTGCTGACGAGCGTGAGACCTCACCCCCTCCTCTTTCACAGACCGTGCATCAAACCCTGGACGTTCTCTGCATCCACTGATGATGAGATGGCTCCCGAGACGACGATCTCACCCGTCTGGTCACAAGGTCGAGTCTCTGGCAAATACACACTGTATACTCCAGTCTTAAATGCCACCATGTTCCAATCCATATAGATGCACCACAGCTGTGAGTCCTGACGAGCCGCAGGTGATCAGGGTGAGGTCCTGATAACCTCAGCAACACAGCCACTCAGTCCCAAATGCAAGCCACCTGGAAGGAAAACCAAAAGACAGAAGCAAAAAGGCAGCCAGGCCCCCCCAGCCATACAACACTGAACCATGTGTTTCATTTCACATTTTGAAACATGAAATTGTTTTTGAAGCAACTGTTTGATTTCACATTTTTGAAGTAGCAAATTACCTTACCTTTAAAATAGTGCAGAAACAGTGAATTGTTTTCCAAAGCAATTGATTCATTTCACGTTTGGAAACCACAAAATCCAACTATTATTCTGTTGCTGTGTATGAAACTGTGAATAGTTTTCTAAATCAATTCTTTTATTTTGCATATCATGTTTCATTGAAGCAAAATTTTTGGAAGCATTCCACCCCAAGATTTAAACTTGTGCTTTAATAAAAGGGGCTCAAGAGCTAAAATTTGTCCTTCCAGAGTGTTGGAGGGCCAAAGAAGATAACCTCAGTCTTGCGATCATTTAATTGTGATAAATTATGAACCATCCCATTTTGGTATTTTATTGCTTTTACCACCTTGCTTCTTTTACAGTGCAGTGCAGGATCTGTTTGTAACGCTGCCGTGTTGCCTCCACCTGTTCTGTTGATTTCTGCTCTTGTTTATAATTGTGTGCTTTAAAACACTGCTGGTAAACACATCGAGACATTTCGAGAAGCAGCTGCTGTGTGATTCACATGTTGCTCAAAGCTGGGAGGGGAAGCTGTGTGCAACCCTCAGGAAGGAAAAAAGCTGAGTATTAACTTGTGTTGCAAGTGTGTGGTGTAATTTGATTTAAATGCTTTGTTAATGATGAAATAGGGAGATTTAATCATGATGGCATGAAAAAAAAAGTTATTCACATACCTAAATTTGGGGGTGATAAACTGAAAACCTTACTCTAATAGTTGGTCTTTTTTTATGACTGTACATCACATTCAGAGGTCACGAATAGTTTGTGGATTTCACAATAATATGTCAGATAATGCAATCATGTCCAATCCATAGTTGTGCAAACTATGAGGAGGTTGACTGTAGCTCAGATGGTAGAGCAAGATGTGCATTCATCAAAGGGTTGCTGTGTTTAATCCCATTTGCTGATTTGATTTAATTTAACTAAACATTTACGAGGTCTGTTAGAAAAGTATCCAACCTTTTTATTTTTTTTCAAAAACGATATGGATTTGAATCACGTGTGATTGCATCAGCCAAGACAAAACCACCTCTGTGTTGGTCTCACAGGACGGCTTTCGATGGTTTTTCAGTCGTGTGACTATCCGAGAAATTGTGGATGAGCCTGGACATGTCAGAACATGTCCTGTGAGGCTTCATTACGGCGTTGCTTTGCGCCATGCGGCACTGCCGCGACGCACGGAATTCCTCCGCACGTCTGTCTCAATGTGCCGAAAAAGTGCTGATGTCCACGTCTTCCGCAATTCCTGTGCTAGTCAGACGACGTCCCGGATAAAACACAGCGTCCAGTTTGGAAATGAACGGCACATTCCACTGTTACAGGAGTTTTTGTCATGGAAAGAGGAGCGGAGGAATTCCGTGCGTTGCGGCGGTGCCGCATGGCGCAAAGCAACGCCGTGATGAAGCCTCACAGGTCATGTTCTGGCATGTTCAGGTTCATCCACAATTTCTTGGATAGTCACATGACTGAAAACACCAACACGGAGGTGGTTTTGTCCCGCGCCATGAACGGCTCCGTGGCGCATCCCTCCGCTTCTCTTTCCATGAGAAAAACTCCTGTAACAGTGGAATGTGCCGAAAAAGTACTGATGTCCACGTCTCCTGCCATTTTTGTGTAAGTCAGACGACGTCCCAGATCAAAAAAGCCTTCACGTTGGAAATGATGTGGTTGATTCAGCCTGTCAATCGGCGCTTGGAGCGCGGTGCGCTCTCAGCAGCTGTGGGTGGTCTTTAAACCGGCTGGAGCACTCCTTAATCTGTGTAATCCCCATAAAATCATCCCTGAAAGCCATCTGAATTTTCCGAATGGTGTCCACCTGGAGGTCTCTCACAGTTTCTGGAAAAAATTGATGCAGCAAAGCTCCAAATCGTTCAGACATTTATTCGCAATAAAAATCCGACAAGAGTGGTGGACCACTGCTCACACAAAGCCTGCTCACAGGCGAATGACGCAACCGACAGGCGTGAAAAAACTCACGCATGCGCACGAAGGTTCAAGCTTGGCTGATGCAATCACACGTGATTCAAATCCATATGGTTTTTGAAAAAAATAATAAGGTGGGATACTTTTCTAACAGACCTCGTGTGTGTGTGTGTGTGTGTGTGTATATATATATATATATATATATATATATATAGTGTGTGTGTGTGTGTGTGTGTGAGGGTGTGTGTGTGTGAGGTTTGTACTCATACACTTAAGAAGGTTGTAACTGTAGCCCAACAGATAAACGGATACTTTTCTAACAGACCTCGTATTTAATCAGGTTAATCCCATTGAGACTGAGATCTCTTTTACAAGAGAGACCTGGACAATTATAAAGTATAAAGCACCTGGAGGAAACCCACGGAGAACATGCAAACTCCACACAGAAAGGCCACAGGTGGGAGTCAACCCCATAACCTTCTTGTTGTGAGGCAACAGTGCCAACCTCTAATCCACCATGCTCATCAATGTCAGCCTCACTTGTACAAAACTGGGAGCTTTGACACATAGTTTTAAGTCAAGTAATGATAAGGGTTTGGTTATCTCATAATTTCTGTGAGGAGAAAAAAGGATGAACCAAATGCACAGTACGTGCACACACACACATGCATGCTGATTCTACTCCCCCACTCCCCCCAAAAAATCACAAGGTACAGTGTGTAGAAACATGTGAGGCACTGAGAAATGCAAAAATGAATGTGTTCATTCTTAAGGTAATCCTACCACAGTCCTGCAAAGCTTGATTATTGGTGATAATAAATAAATAACAGAAAACACACACAGAACTAAATTAAGTGAATATAGCAGAGTGTGAATGCGCCAAATGAAATTATTATTACATAATAAAATCATTGGCGTTTATTTATTTGTCTGTCTGTCTATTAGCAGAATTATGTCAAAACTACTGCATGGATTTAGATGGCATCACCACAGATAGATATTAGGGCATGGAAGAATCCATTAAATTTTGGAGGTGATCAGGATTCTGGATCAAGTTTCACGTTATCTAGGATTTGAAGGATTATACCCCTGCCACACATAGCCCGAATTCCGAAGAATGGCGTCAGAATGATGAATCGGCGCACATCCGAAAAGTGTCGGATTTCAGTTCCAAACCGTTCTGACAACCATCAGCAAGAGTCCACACAGTTGGTCAAAATCGGCCAGCGGCCCCGACTGTGATGCACATGTTCAAAACCTTCCGGGCACCGTCGAGATGGGACACCTATCCGACAGCAGTCCATGTGCAATTTGAGGACCAGCTGACCGCAATTTACATATTTCGATGACGGCAAAGCAGGATCCAAAATGATTTGAGCGCATACGAGGGAACCTCGAGATGGATCTGGCACAAAAGCCTGCCGGTATGACCTGCATGTGCCATGTATACACGCGCGCTGCACACTTGCTTGTGCGGGTACGTGAGGAATACGCGCCCGCGCCTTGTGACACTGCCGACCACACCTCTTTTCCTCCCGATTGCATCAGATTATGGCAATATTTGCTGTTTCGGTCTGGTTCCTGCACTTTATTGCTATGTGTGAAGGGGGCTTTACTGTTACCAGGATTGTCAAAACTATTGCACAGATTTTGACAAAATTTGCACCACAGATCGATATTAGGGCATGGAAGACTCCATTGAATTTTGGATGTGATCTGGATCAGGATTGGTGGACGTCAGAAAGCTCTGATTCCTCTTGTTTGATGTGAGATTTGGGCTCCGTACTGTTTTATGAGCTCTCTGAACATGTCAAGTTTAAGATATGTATTTTTCCTATTACCTTCCTTTGTGAATGTGGTTGGAGATCAAATTCAGTTCTGATTTCTATGTCATCAATGTTTTCTATATAACCAAAGAGCTCCAGTTTCATCTCATCTGACCAAAGGACACGTTTCCATTATGCTTTGTCCAAGTTGTCCTTACCATACTGGTTTGAAGGTGTCTCTTCTGCAACAATGGCCTTTTTCTTGGTCTGTAACCTTGCTGTCCATTCCTGTCTAGGGCTTTAGTGATTGTTTTCTTTGAGACAAAAATTCCAGACTTGGCTAAATCATTCGCTAGTATCTTGGCAGTTGTCCTGGGGTCTTCACACATATTTCTCACTAGTTTTCTTTCCAGTCTTTGAAATCTTTCACTTCCTACCTCTGCCAGGCTTGTTCTGTACTGTGTGGCTCACTTTGAATGTCTCGATGATGCTTGTCACCCCAGTTCTTGACACTTGGAAACACTGTGATAATTCGTTTTCCTGCTTTGTGAGCATCAACAGTTTTTTTTTCTCAAGTCTAAACTGATTTCCCCTTGATGCTTTATTAAGTGACAGTTCAAGCCCTTACCGAAGTTTTTATACTGTGTGTACATTGGAAAACAACCCTCAGTTTTAGCTTGATTTTACAAGCTTTGAGCATTTCAAAGTTCAGGGCCCCTTCACACATAATATAAAACTGGGTGAAAGAAGCAGAAACTGTCCAAAAATCTGCAAACAAAAAACGAAATGGGGAACCGCAAAACTTTCCACCTGCTGTCGGGAGGGACAGATGGTCAGACAGGCGTGCATGATACCATGGCAACGGTTTCATGCACGTGCATGAGCATACATGAACACAGTGTGAGCACCTGGAACATGTAGCAACACATCGCACTGCTACTGTGAGGAAAAAACACACACACAACAAAAAAAACCCCACCACAATTTCTAATATTGAATCCCTCTTATCTAGCAGACAATACAAGCATGATCCTTCTCTTCCTCTGTATATGGCCCATGGTCACAGACGTACAGTCATGAAATGACATTAATAAAGCAGTGTGCTCTTATGTCCACATCTCCTGTCCCTGTGTCCAGCCGGGCCCTGCGCACGTGTCCAGCCAGCCCCGCGTGTGTGTCCAGCCGGCCCCACGCGTGTCCAGCCGCCCCTGTGCGTGCCCAGCTGGCCAGACTGTCCTTTTCACCTGGCAGAGCCTGCCGATGTGCGTGCTAACACGGTCGCTCCAGCCCATTGCAAAGGCGATATATGTTTTTATGTATTTCCGCGTGAGGACAGCAAGCTCACGCACGTACCTCTGGGTGGAGAGTTGACAGATCCCAACAGCTGCAGCTGTTTGCAGAGACGGCCAACTGTTTGATCAGCACACAGAACAGTGTCACTCTCTGTTTCTGTGATTATTTATTTTAGTTATTTGTTATGTAATTATGTATGTAGTTATTCTAGTATTGATTTATGTACTTGTCATGGCTGTGTTCTCTGTGTTGTTAATTTAACACATCGTTGCACTGAGCTGTCAGTGAGTGGCTGCCCGGCGATTAGCTGAGAGGTGTCTTTCTGTGCTGTGTGCGCTCATACGTGGCTGGCTGGTCCCTATGTGATCTTGTCTGTACATAATTATCAGCATGTCATGCAAATGTGCTCCCCACCCCACACGCCACATGTGTTGTTGGGGGGGGGGAACACACACACATGCCACATGTGTTGCCGGGGGGGGGCGCCTGGGGAGTTCAACACACACACACACACGCTACATGTGTTGGGGGAGCCACTTGCTTGACGTGTGTTGCTTGGTAACGCCACACTCATGTTGCACTTAGACAGTTTTCACAGACAGCTCGAATGTGGTCATCTGCCCTCTATTCTTGTGCTGGGAGCATGAATAGCCCCGCCTTTTCTAAGTGTCCAGTGAGTGATGTTGGATGTTTGTGTGTGGCACCTGCAATTTGGACTACACCTGCCAAGAGAAGGGGGTCAAATAAGCACTCACAGGGCACTCGCTGTCTTTCAGCTGCTGTGCGCGAATGGTTGTGGCGATACCTGTATGAGGCGTTTGAGGCCATTCCAATTTTTCATGAGTGGCATACAATTAGTCTTTCATGTGCCAGTTCGCTTCAATCGTGTTATGTGTGAAGGGGCCTTAAAGCCCATCATTGCACAATGGTGGTTTGTGCTATGGCACAATAAAAAGGTCTGTTCTTAAAACGGCTAATAATTTTGATCCTGGTAGTTTTTGTGAAATAATTTTGTTTCTGTGTGCAAAGTAAAATAATGAAAGCATCCAAAATAAAAGTAGGATGTCTAGAAATGATGTGCTGAAAATTCATTGCTCTGTTAAAAAACAATTTGGAAAATTCTGAAGAAAACATGAAATTTTATAATTTTATCCTCATCTGTAGCTCAAGTGGACAGCAGCAGGACTTTCTCATGGCAAGCTTGTGTCAGCTGATTTCCAGTAAGATAAAATAATAAAAATAATAACAACAATAATAACAATAATAGGCCACTTAGTGTGCTGTCAAATCAATACAAAAATAACATTTACTCCACAGTGTTTTGTGTGAGAGAACAGTGATGCAAAAAAAAAAAAAAGAAAAGAAAAAAGAAAATGATGTGTGACATGATTATTAACACTATTAATGGATATTTGGTGTTATTTTCCATTGTTGTTATGAACAAAATATTATATGCCATACTTTCCAGAGTACAAGTCACAATGGAGCATAAGTTACACCTTTTTAAATAACGCCTCTTGAAGATGAAAAAACCATAGTTACACTGGAGTATAAGTCACATTTTTTTCTGTAGTATCAGCTCTTCAGTTTGAGATTTTTGTGCATGTTGGTGTACTTTTTATGACTGGCATTTATTCTTTTTTTATTCCATCCATCCATTTTCTTCCGCTTTATCCGGAGTCTCGCGGTGGCAGCAGCTCAAGCAAAGCCGCCCAGACCTCCCGATCCACACACACCTCCCTCAGCTCCTCCGGGGGAACCCCAAGGCGTTCCCAACCCAGCCAAGAGATATAGTCCCTCCAGCGTGTCCTGGGTCTTCCCCGGGGCCTCCTCCCAATGGGACGTGCCCGGAACACCTCTCCAGCGAGGCATCCAGGGGGCATCCGGAAAAGATGCCAGAGCTACCTCAACTGGCTCCTTTCGACGTGGAGGAGCAGCGGCTCCCGAGTGACCGAGCTCCTCACCCTATCTCTAAGGGAGCGCCCAGCCACCCTGCAGCGGAAACTCATCTCGGCCGCTTGTACTCGCGATCTCGTTCTTTCAGTCATGATCTAAATCTCATGACCATAGGTGAGGATCGGAACGTAGATCGATTGGTAAATCGAGAGCTTTGTCCCCCTACTCAGCTCTCTCTTCACCACGACGGTCCGATACAGCGACCGCATCACTGCAGATGCTGCACCGATCCGTCTATCGATCTCACGCTCCATCCGTCCCTCACTCGTGAACAAGACCCCAAGATACGTAAACTCCTCCACTTGAGGCAAGGACACTCCACCGACTTGAAGAGGACAAAGCACCTTTTTCCGGTCGAGAACCATGGCCTCGGATTTGGAGGTGCTGATTTTCATCCCGGATGCTTCACACTCGTCTGCAAACCGCCCCAGTGCACGCTGAAGGTCCTGATTTGACGAAGCCAACAGAACCACATCGTCCGCAAACAGTAGAGACGAGATTCTGTGGTTCCCAAACCACACCCCCTCTACACCCTGGCTGCGCCTAGAAATTCTGTCCATAAAAATAATGAACAGAACCGGTGACAAAGGGCAGCCCTGCTTCCTCTTCAGAAGACGTGATGATGGGATTGAGGAGATCCTCGAAGTACTCCTTCCACCGCCTGATGACATCCCCAGTCAGGGTAACAGCTCCCCACCCGCACCATAAACAGTGCTGTTGGAAAGCTGCTTCCGCCTCCTGAGGCGTCGGACGGTTTGCCAGAATCTCTTCGAGGCCGACCGATAGTCCTCCTCCATAGCCTCCCCGAACTCCTCCCAGACCCGGGTTTTTGCCTCTGCGACCGCACAGGCTGTGGCACGCTTGGCCTGCCGGTACCTGTCAGCTGCCTCTGGGGTCCCACCTACCAACAAAGATAAGTAGGACTCCTTCTTCAGCTTGACGGCATCCCTTACTTCCGGTGTCCACCACCGGGTTCGGGGATTGCCGCAGCGACAGGTACCAGAGACCTTGCGACCACAGCTACGAGAGACAGCATCGACAATGGAGGTGGAGAACATGGTCCACTCAGACTCCATGTCTCCAACCTCCCCCGGGATCTGGGAGAAGCTCTCCCGGAGGTGGGAGTTGAAGACCTCACTGACAGAGGGTTCCGCCAGTCGTTCCCAGCAGACCCTCACAATACGTTTGGGCCTGGCAGGTCTGACAGGCTTCCTCCCCTCCCAGTGGATCCAACTCACCACCAGGTGGTGATCGGTCGACAGCTCTGCCCCTCTCTTCACTCGAGTGTCCGAGACACGTGGCTGAAGGTCAGATGATACGACTACAAAGTCGATCATTGACCTCCGGCTCAGGGTGTCCTGGCGCCATGTGCACTTATGGACACCCTTGTGCTTAAACATGGTGTTCGTGATGGACAAACTGTGACTAGCACAGAAGTCCAACAACTGAACACCACTCAGGTTCAGTTCGGGGAGGCCGTGCTTCCCGATCACCCCCCTCCAGGTCTCACTGTCGCCGCCCACGTGGGCGTTGAAATCCCCCAGGAGAACAATGGAGTCCCCAGTCGGAGCGCTATCTAGTACCCCTCCCAGGGACTCCAGGAAGGTCGGGTACTGTGCACTGCTGCTCGGCCCATAGGCCGAGACAACAGTGAGAGACCTGTCCCCAACCCGAAGGCATAGGGACGTGACCCTCTCGTTCACCGGAGTGAACTCCAACACATGGCGACTGAGCTGGGGAGCAATAAGCAATGCGACCCCAGCTCTCCGCCTCTCCGCCACACACAGCTTGGGCTCTGGTACGCAACTCCTGGAGAGGGGCTGGACACTTCTTTTTTTATTATTACCACTTATTTTGTTTAGTGCTTTGATTCCTGGGAAAGTCCTATATGAATAGTCATTATAGTTATTCTTATAAACAATGAATGTGTGAAATTTCGGTATACAAGTCGCATGGTGTCCCAAACTAGTAAAACAAACAAACAAACAAACAAACAAACAAACAAACAAAAACCCCAACAATAACAATAAATGCAACTTATACTCCAGAAAATATGGTGTATTCGGGCCCTGGTAAGGGTCCTGAACCCCTTTCTGAGATAATTACATAGTTAAACAAGAAATTAAAGCAGTTAATCAGCTACAGCAATGTTAGACACAAGAAACATAAATTGATATATTTGATAAATTATATAAATTGATAATTCCTTTGTCTTCATGCTTGGTTTGTGCTCTCACATGCACTGTCAATTGTGGGACCTTATATGTAGACAGGTGTGTTTCTTTCCAAATAGTCTCCAATCAACTGAATTTACCCCAGGTGGACTCCAATTAAGCTGTAGACACATCTCAAGGATGATCAGTGGAAACAGGATTTTGAGCTTCATGACAAAGGCTGTGAATACTTGCGTACATGTGATTCCTTAGTTTTTTATTTTTAATAAATTTGCAAAAATCTCAAAAAAACTTTTTTCACGTGGTCCTTACAGGGTATTGTGTGTTTCATCTATTTTGTAAAAAGGCTGTAAAATAACAAAATGTAAAATAACAAAATGTGGAAAAAGTGAAGCGTTGTGAATACTTTCCAAATGCACTGTTGTTGTTGGCAGTTTCCTCGCTTGCGAGGATAGTGGGAAGGCTTTTTTTTTTTTTTTTTTTTTTTTTTTTAAGTTTATTTTCTACAAGCACTCTGGTGGCTGAAAAGTCCGATGTGGGATGCACAAGACCTGTTACACTTGGGGCAAACGAACACTTGAGTAGGCTGGGCTTGTGCTGCTGCCCGCTCTTTCTGTCTTTGACGCTTCTGGCGTGAGGCCTCACTTCTTTCTGCCTCAAACTTCAGGCTGGCGGATTTGATGCTGGAACACCAGCTGAGTCTATCTGTAGCTAGATGCTGCCATGACTGATGCTGAATGCCTGCAAGGGAGAGCTGTTTCTTCAGCTGGTCCTTAAAGCGCTTTTTGGGGGCCCCTTGGTTTCATCTCTCTTCCTTGAGCTCGCCAAAGAGAATTAATTTCGGCATGCATGTATCATCCATCCTGGCTACGTGACCTGCCCAACGAAGCTGTTGTTTGAGAATAATCGACTCCATGCTGGGCAATTTGGCTCTGGTAAGGATGTCTTCATTTGAGACGTAGTCCTGCCACTTGATCCTGAAGATGTTTCGGAGACAACGCTGATGAAAGCGTTCCAGTAATCTGATCTGCTGGCGATACAGAACCCAGGTTTCAGATAGGGACCACAATAGGGAAGATAGGGACCACAATGGCTCTGTAGACCTGCACTTTTGTGGAAAGGTGCAGTGCATGATTCTGCCAGACTTTCTTTGAGAGTCGACCAAAAGAACTGCTGGCCTTGGCAAGGCGACTGTCTAGGTCCTTGGCAACAGATGCGTCGTTTGAGATAACACTACCGAGATACATGAAGTGCTCTACTGCATTCAGGCTGGTTCCCTCGATGTTGATTTGGGGTGGGTTATATGCTGTATGGGGCACCGGTTGATATAGCACTTCTGTCTTTCTCAGGCTGATGGTGAGGCCGAAGGATCTTGTTGCTTCAGCAAAACAGTTGACAATGTGCTGCAAGGCTTGCTCCGTATGGGCAACGAGGGCGCAGTCATCTGCGAAGAGCAGCTCCATGATTAGCTGTTCTGTGATCTTAGTGTGGGACAGAAGGCGCCGCAAGTTAAACAGACTTCTGTCGGTTCTGAAGCGGATATAGATGCCGTCTGTCAAGTCTTCTTTGGCCTCACGAAGCATCATGCTGAAGAAGATGGAGAACAGAGTGGGCGCGAGGATGCAACCTTGTCTGACGCCATTTGAGATGGGGAAGCTGCTGGACAGAGTCCCGTTGTACTTCACTTGTCCCATCTGGCCTTCATGCAGCTGGCAGATGATGGTGAGGAGCTTTGGAGGGCAGCCAAGGCGTGCAAGAATCTTCCACAAACCCTCACGACTGACCGTGTCAAAAGCCTTGGTTAGGTCTATGAAGGCTGCATAAAGGGCCGTGTTCTGTTCTCTGCACTTCTCCTGGATCTGTCTCAGGATGAAGATCATGTCGGTGGTTCCCCTGTTGGCCCGAAATCCGCACTGACTCTCGGGAGTATTTTCATGCACTATGGTAGGGGTAAGCCTGTTGAGCAGCACTCGAGCCAAAATCTTACCTGCTATTGAGAGAGTGATGCCCCGGTAATTAGAACAGTCGGACATGTCGCCCTTGTTCTTGTACAGGGGGACAATGACCGCATCCCGAAGGTCATGTGGAACCATTTCCTTTTCCCAGCAACTGGAGAAGAGAATCTGAAGCTTGTCGGGGACTGCCTCACCTCCATTTTGGTACACCTCTGCTGGGATGCCATCTATGCCAGGAGACTTCCCTGGATTCAGCTGCGTGGTGGCCTTTCGGATCTCTTCAAGTGTTGGGGGGTCATCAAGTTCCCATTTCACCTCCACCTGGGGAATCTTCTCGATTTGCAAATTCGATTTGAAATGCACTGTACGTGTGTATATATATATACACCCACACCGCTAAAGTTTTTCTTTAGCGGTAACCTGTATATGTGTCAGTGACAGAACTTTAGTCAAATACCCAATAATGTTTGGACTGAAGACTGCGATATCTGACATTTGTGTCTCTTTCATTACATGTGCCCATGTGTCAGAGAAGTCAAGGTGACAGAGCATATATTATTTTTTTTTCAGCTGACACAACGGCACAAAGTTGCAGGAAGTGGTAGTTGCTGTCATTTTCCCTCAGGAAATGACATGCTTGTCTGCTGAGACTTGTCTCCGTGTGCCCTAATTTATACAGCAAGTGACATCCATTAAATGAGCACATCAGCCATGTACCCATTTCATATGACAATGCTCCACTTGCACCCTGCCAGGAAACAATATTTAAAGGTTAGAGGAATGAATTTGTGACCAGAGAGTCATCGGCTCAGTTCCCCAAGGTGCTTTCTGTGTGCAGTTGAACATCTTTTACGGTAGCAATCTGACATCTGTGTGTGTGTGTGTCTCAGGGGGCGTCTTTTTAAAAGTGCTTTGAGTGTCTACAGCTGGTAAAGCCCTACATAAATGCAGTCTACTCCGTTGATCATGTGAATGGATTGAAGCGGTTCTGTAACACAAATTGTGAAAGTTACCCAATTTGCACTTGACTGCATGGTCCCTCAGTGTATTACTGATAATTGACAATTTATATTGTAATATCCAAGTGGCCTCTGTGTATGTGTGCATGCGTATGCGTGGCTTCGATCACGCAAAAACCGGGGAGAGCTGACTTTTTCCATTTAGTATACGCATGTATTTTGTGTCAATGATAACTCTGAGAAAATGAAAACTTGATAGGACAAATATTTTTGGAGGAATTAGCAACTTTAGCTAACCAGTAAACAATGGGCATTGTGCTGCAGTGCACCATGGGGTTTGGGCATTTTAAATGTTGTTATTGTGGTTGACGTTAGTTTAACAGTGTTGTTAATGTTATTGATTTATTGTGTTTGTGTAGTTCCATTGGTTTAGTCAGTTTAGTTAAGTCTCATGTTGCCGGTACCATGAGTGAGATAAGTTTCATGTTGCCAGTTGTGGCAGAATCTGGGAAAGACAAAACGCTGTGCGTGTGTGTGTGACTTTGATCACAGAGAATCTGTGAAGAGCTGACATTTGCCATTGTGAAGGATTTGTGGGAGGTGATGGTCTAGTGGTTAAGGTGTTGGGCTTTAGACATGAAGATCCTCGGTTCAAATCCCTGCATGACTGGAAAATCACTAAGGGCCCTTGGGCAAGGTCTTTAATCCCCTATTGCTCCCGGTGTGTAGTGAGTGCCATGTATGGCAGCACCCTGACATTGGGGGGAATGTGAGGCATAATTGTAAAGCGCTTTGAGCGTCTGATGCAGATAGAAAAGCGCTATATAAATGCAGTCCAGGATTGTCAAGGATGACTCTCATCACTCATCTTCAACCGCTTATCCGGGATCGGGTTGTAGTGGCAACAGCTCCAGCAGGGGACCCCAGACTTCCCTTTCCCAGGTCACATTGATCACCTCTGACTGGGGGGTCTCGAGGTGTTCCCAGGTCAGTGTGAAGATATAATCTCTCCACCTAGTCCTGGTACTTTCCCGGGGTCTCCTCCCAGATGTACGTGCCTGGAACACCTCCCAAAGAAGGCACCCAGGGGGCATCCTTACCATATGCCTGAACCACCTCAGCTGTCTCCTTTCAATGGGCCTCATGTATCAACGTTGCGTACGGCGATATTTGAGCGTATATGGGGTGTACGCCAAAATGGCTGCGCTACTTGGCATTTATCAAAGTGGTCGTTGGTGTACGCTGCGCTGAAAATATACACCAGGTCGAGAGGTGGTGTAAATTATACGCCAAAATGAACCAGCACTGGAATCCACATAAAAATGAAAATGATCAACATGATAAACAGTGCCATTATACAAATCAATGCATATGTTACATAAATAACACTTTCTTGATTATACTACATAATAATTAATACAAATCCCGCTTTTGCGGGACTGTTGGTCTCGAGCAAGATCCGTGGCCACAGCGCTGACCGCAAAGAAAGCACTGCTCGCCTTTTTCTCCAGACTTCGAGCCAGGAGCCAGAGCAGCGCTGAGCTTAACTTTATGTGGTGTGATCATTTTACACAATGGAATTGATAATTACAACTGTAGTTTCTTCATTCCCTTAATTCGCCCGTGCTGCAATCAGGTTTTGTCTTCTCCATTCGTTTGTTACAATAAATAAAGAAATACATTTTAAAAATAAAGAAATCTGAAAAATTAGGCGTGTCTTATTAATTGAGCGAGCAAATATCCACATGTCAAGAATTATTGACATGTGAAAAGAGAATACAGCGGTCCCTCGCTATAACGCGGTTCACCTTTCGCGGCCTCGCAGTTTCGCGGATTTTTTTAGTCCAATGTTGCATGCTTTTTTTTTTTTTTTAACAGTGCATTGTGTTCTGCGTGTCTGTTTATAAGAATCTTCTCACCCAGAAGAAAAAAAGAGCGCCAACAACTACCCATAACTGTTCTTCACTCTGAAAAAGACACCTGCAGCGAGGTTTGACTCAGTGGAAAAAGGCGCGGTGTCAGGACGAAGAGGTGCGATCAGAGGAACTGTGAAATACTAGTCAGTCACTATTGGAAATGGGCAGGTGCGCATTGCTTGATACATTTCATGGCAACTTTGGTGTACTTCAAATTTACACCGTAAATTTACGCCACAAGTGCGCAACTTTGATACATGAGGCCCAATGTGAGGGAGTTCCCCACGGATGACCGAGCTTCTCACCCTATCTCTAAGGCAGACACCAGTCATTCTCCTACGGAAGCCCATTTCCGCCGCTTGTACCCGCGATCTAGTTCTTTCGGTCATGACCCAACCCTCATGCCCATAGGTGAGAGTAGGATTGACCAGTAGATTGAGAGCTTCGCCTTTTGGCTCAGCTCCCTTTTTGTCACAACAGTATGGTAGAGCGAATACAGCAATGCCCCTGTTGCGCTGATTCGCCGGCTAATCACACGCTCCATTGTCCCCCCACTCGTGAACAAGACCCTGAGGTACTTCAACTCCTTCACTTGGGGCAAGGCCGCATTCCTTACCTGGAGTAGGCAGTCCATAGATTTCCTGCTGAGAAAAGTAATTAAAATAATTTCAAGTAATTTAAATATGGAAAAAGCAGTGAACAGCAGAGAATGTGGGGGTGATTCTTAGACTACAGGCACTTATGCCCTTTGATCATATTGTATGAAAAACAGGAAAAAAGGGGAAATTTCACACTTTTATAGTTATCTTTACAATGAAAGTGTGTTAAGAAATTTGTTCTAGTAGTCTATGATGACTTTTTCACCTTTTTTCAGCATCATTATATGCAAATATTGGCGTTTTTTTGCTTGTCCCACACCCAGACATTTGATCTTCAATGATAAAAATGAATGGTAAAGAAACGTTTTTTCTAATGTTTTAAAATATCTCTGACTAAAATATCAGTAAAATAATCAAAACATAATTGGGGTATTCAATGTCATACAACTGTTGTGATTTTTTTTATTTTTTTGTCCCACACTATTGCCGTAATTTCCACCACAACACTGTAATGTCCCTTTAAACAGTTTGTATGAAAGATTGTTTGGGTAGTTTCTATGGAGATAAACAGTGACATCAGAGCACATGTATATAGCGCCAAATCACAACAAACAGTTGCCCCAAGGCGCTTTATATTGTAAGGCAATGGTGTGGTGGAAATTACATTTACAAGGCCAATAGTGCCCGTAGTTAAAGAATCACCCGTGGAGTGGTCACTCCACAGTATCTACAAGCTTACAACTCGCATGTTGCAATGTGATGTGGTTTGAGCATGTAGATCTGCTATTTTCACATTTTTCATCATTTATTTTATTCAAGACTCCAAAATATAAAGGGATATTGTTCAGTATAGTAGTGTTATTAAGGGCTTGTGTGTTTATATGTACTTCAACAGGGGGCAAGTTGCCACAATATCTGCACGTGGATTGTTGAGGTGAGCCAGTCTGGACCAAAATGTCCAGGGCTGAATTTTTGTCCCAGTCCAGCTTTGACCAGACCTATAATGGATGCTGGACCTGCAACCCAGGAAGCCCTACTTTTTTAAGACATTCAATTACCTGAAGACCCAAGATGGACTGTTTTTGTTGTTCTTCTATTTTTTGTTCCTGTTTTCCATTTATTCTGTTTGTAAAGAAATACTTGTAAAAGCCTTGTGACTGTAACAATGACCTAAGCAGTGGGCTACACCTCTGAGTCTGTTCTGCTTGAGGTTTCTTCCTCACTGTGACCAGAGGGAGTTTTTTTCCTTACCATAGTTGCCTGTGTGCTTTCTCAGGGAAGTTGGTAAGCTTAAGGTTAGACTTTACACATGTGAACCACCTTGAGGCAGTGTTGTTGTGATTTGGCACTATATCGTATAAACAAAATAAATTGAATAAATTGAAAATCTTAAAATAGACTGAATGAAAAGCTGAAACAATCAAATCTTCTCAAACACAAAAGGCACTTGGGAGTGCACAAATGCCCAGCTTGTGTAAACGTGTGGATATTCCCACATGATCTGACCCACGTCCCTTAAAAAAAAAAAATAAAAAATAAAAAATAAAAATCAGAATTACAGGCTTTGGAAGTGTTGCAATTGAAAACATCATGTCAGCAAAAATTCCATCATGCCACTTTACAGCCAAAGGTTCCCCAGTTAACCTCAAATTATGAGAAATAAGTCATTCAGAACCTTTAAAAATAATTCCATTGGTTTTTGGACTCTTTCATGCTGTTGAAAGATGCATTCATCTTGGTCTACATGAACTGGTGACCCCCCCCCCCCCCCCCCCCCCCCCAAAAAAAAAAAAATCTGAGTGAAAAATATAAATTAAACCGTTATTTTCTCTAACTGTATATAGAAATAAAGTCCTTTCTGACTGAACACATATTGTTTGATAAAATGAAATGTGTGAAACTGATGAAACGTATTTTAAAGTTTTAAGCAAAGGTGTATGTACACTTGTCTGCAGCATACTTACACAGTACATCCAGAAAATATTCAGTGCTTCACTTTTTATGTTACAGCCTTATTCCAATGATAATGTGAAAGAATCTGAGATTTTTGCAAATTTATTTACACACACACACAAAACACAAGTAGCTACATAAGTATTCACAGCCTTTGTCACAAAGCTGAAAATTGAGTTGAGGTGCATCCTGTTCCCACTGATCATCCTTGAGATGTTTCTACAGCTTAATTGGAGTCCACCTGGGGTAAATTCAGTTGATTGGACATGATTTGGAAAAGCACACGCCTTTAACGTAGGGCTGGATCAGCAGCACCTTTTCCACTCTTCCTTCCCATTACTACAGCCTATGGAAGAGATACCTGTGCAGCATAGGCCTCATGAAGCAGGCGCTCACACGGCTAAACCCACAAAAGGCCTATGGGCCTGATGGTGTACCAACATGGCTACTAAAGGATCATGCAGAAGACCTGGCACCGATCCTTACTTACATTTTCAACAACTGCTATGCGCTGGGAATAGTTCCAACTGCATGGAAGAGTTCAAATGTGTGTCCCATACCTAAATCAACAAATCCAGTCACTCCCAAGGACTGGAGGCCTATCTCTACAACATCGTGCCTGGGAAAGATATGAGAGGTTTATTATGAAAAAAACTGATGCCTTATCTACCAGCACCACTACTGCCCTAGTTTAATCTACACACTCCTGGTTTATGGCAACAGATGCAAAAAATGTAAAAGAACAGTCCATGGTGAGGGTGTTACTGGCTGGCTGACATGTCCAAGGCCTTTCACAGGGTCGACCACACCCTGCTGCTAACATCATCTTGCCAACTTGGAGCTGTGCCCTTGTTTCTTTGCGTACTTTTATGGTTATATGACTGGAAGAAGGCAGATGGTGATGGTGAATGGTACCTTCAGTGCCTGGACAGAGGTGGTATCTGGGGTTCACCAAGGAGGTGTGGTTTCACCATACCTCTTCCTCCTCCATATGTCAACATGGAAGACAGTGTTTGAAGACACGCTTGACATCGGTTATGCAGATGACATTGGACTGTCACAGACCATCCCTCTAACAGACATACCCACTGATACATCAATGGCAAAAGAGGCCCAACAGTTGGATAAGTGGGCAACATCTAACAACATGCTACTGAATGGAGAAGTCAGTGGAGTTGAGGATCTTTTTTGCCCGAAACCCACCCAAACCTGCCCCTCTGTTTCTCAGGGGTCAGGACGTCCCAGTTGTGACCACTACAAAATTCCTTGGTTTTCACTTGGACTCTGACCTCAGTGGAGACACCCACATCAAAGAGGTGGTATAAAGAAGGCATCCTCACGGCTTCACTTTTTCACTGTCTTAAGCCAGACATGGCCTCCTCTGTGAGGACCTGGTCACCATGTACACCACTGTGATCAGGCCGTGTCTGGCGTATGACAGTCTCTTTTTAGTGGGCTGCAACAAGGGTTGAGCTGCACAGCTGGAGAGGCTGCAAAACAGGGCTCTCAAGTTTTACTCCCCACGCAGCACATCCCGTCCGCAGGTTCCATCCCTCCAAAGCAGGAGGGAACAGGTAGCTGTCCAATTGGTTAGAAACATGTCAGATAACCAACATCTACCCCATGACCTCCTCCCACAAACCAGGGAGGAAGACAGTTGTGCAGTAGGAAAAAAATCTCATGACCATCACCTACAATAAAGGCAGAATGATGGCAACATTACCCACAGCTATTATTTTATATAATTTATCAATGATGACAAAAATGGCATAAAGATGAACACACACTTCCTCCCATGTCCTTGTCTTCCCGGATCGGATTTTTTTTAAATGTTAGGTGTTTTGTTTTGTGTTGTCTTGTTATATCTTGTTTCTCAAATTTTTGTGCTCTTTTAGCTTAGCTTTTTATTAGACTCTTTTGTAAATTTTGCTCTGATTCAGTTTTTAACTGTAATGCAAATGTAAATAAACTCAGACTCTGTCTACATATAAGGTCCCACAGTTGATAATGCATGTCCGAGCACAAACCAAGCATGAAGTCAAAGGAATCGTCTGTAGACCTCTGACACAGGACTCTGTCAAGGCACAAATCTGGGGAAGAGTACAAAAACATTTCTGCTGCTTTGAGGTCCCAATGAGCACAGTGACCTCCATCATCCATAAATGGAAGAAGTTCAGTTCCACCAGGACTCTTCCTAGAGCTGGCCGTTCATCTAAACTGAGCGATCGGGGGAGAAGGGCCTTAATCAGGGAGGTGACCAAGAACCCGATGGTCACTTTATCAGTGCTCCAGCATTCCTCTGTGGAGAAAGAATCTTCCAGAAGGACAACCATCTCTGCAGAAATCCACAAATCAGACCTGAATGGTAAAGTGACCAGACAGAAGTCACTCCTTACTAAAAGGCTCATGGCAGTCCACCTGGTGTTTACCAAAAGGCACCTGAAGGACTCTCAGACCATGAGAAACAGGATTCTCTTGTCTGATGAGATGAAGATTGAACTCTTTGGTGTGAATGCCAGGCGTCATGTGTGGAGGAAACCAGGCACCATCCCTACAGTGAAGTATGGTGATGGCAGCAATTTTTTTTCAATTTATTTTCCTTTATATAGTGCCAACAGAGATGCCTCAAGGGGCTTCACACAGGTAAGGAAGCATCATGCTGTGGGGATGTTTTTCAGCAACAAGAACTGGGAGACTAGTCAGGATTGAGGGAAAGATGAATGCAGCAATGTACAGAGACATCCAGGATGAAAACCTGCTCCAGAGCACTCTTGACCTCAGACTGAGGTGACTGTTTATCTTTCAGCAGGATAATGACCCTAAACACACAGACAAGATATTAAAGGAGTAGCTTCAGGACAACTCTGTGAATGTCCTTGAGTGGCCCAGCCAGAGCACAGACCTGAATCTGATTGAACCTCTCTGGAAAGATTTAAAAATGGCTGTGCACCGATGCTCCCCAACCAACCTGATGGACCTTGAGAGGTGTTGCAAAAAGGAATGCGCAAAACGTCCCAAAGATAGGTGCACCAAGCTTGTGGCATCATATTCAAGTAGACTTGAGGCTGTAATTACTGCAAAAGGCACATCAACAAAGTATTGAGCTAAGGGTGTGAATACTTAGTTGGATTTCTTAGTTGTTTTTTTTTACTTTGAATAAATTTGCAACAAATAAAACTCCCATGGTCAGCTGTTCATGTGCATCACAATATTCATTTGAGGAAGTTACTGAGCAAAAAACACTGAAATCTCAAAGCCTACATGCACGTCAGGGAGAAGTGGAACTTTGACTCATAACCGCATTAACTTCAATCTGTTTTCACCACTTTCGTCCAGGTAACTGCAGTAAATCTGGTACTGTGGCACATGAAGTGTGACCAATATGCAGCAAGCTGCAGCGTTAAAGAATCTGATAGTTGTCAAAAACATTTAAATGGAAAGTTATGAAAAAGAAACTTTGAAGATGACAAGTTCACAGTAGGGAGAAAAGACATAACAGATGAATAATTATATTACTAGCATTTTTATTTTGTTTTATTTACATAACTAATTTATGCTGATTTTTCAGAGAAACCACTCAGAGTAACATCTGTTTCCTGCTGTAAGCTTTGCTCACTCAAAAAAAAAAAAACGCCTGGAGGTCAGCAAATATTTACATGACACATAAAACATGATGACATATATAGATTTCCAGGGAAAGACCAACACGACATCTAACATCATAATTCCCCTGTGACTTCTGGAAAGCTTCCGCTGAGGTTTCATTTTTTTTTTTTTTTTAACAAAGCCTGTCTTTTTTCCACTTTACCTTGAACAGACAGAAGTTGCCCTTTAACCAGTTTCTCCAATCACAAATACAGAAATGTGGAACCTCTCTTTCACAGTTGTCACTGCGATGTTATATTAACAGTTTGACTTTTTTTGTTGTACTCAGGAATGTAATGTCAATGTCACTTTCCTAAAGTATGTTTTTGCACATTAGTGTAATTCATATAAAACGAGTACAAACAACACTAATTTTGAAGATAAAACAAAACTCTACTTGACTTAAAAAACAACAAAAAAAAACTGGCAAACATTAGTTTCTTTCCCAACTCTTCCCAGGTCCTTGGCCTGATTTCCATCAGACTTGGTATGTGGATGAAGGTTGAAGGCCCAGAATTGCCTTTACAGCCCAACCCATATACATCGGTCAGCTGATATGAGCCTTTCACAAACATATCGGCACCCGCCTTATTTTTGCTATTATAAAATTTTTATTTTACCAGGCAAGCAATGCAGAAAAACACTTTGGCTGCTGGAAATTGGAGGGTGCTCCAGTTGAATTGTTTACAATGCTGTCAAGCATAGCTAGGACCCCCATCATTCCTTGGTCACATTAGCTACAAGAAACAGAAGGAAGCTGCCATTAATTTTCAAAGTGGCTGTTTTTCAGTGACAAGAAACAAGTGCTCACTATGCCACCAGCTAGGCAGAGCCAGTAGAGTTTGACAATTCTTTGTTACCTTTTACTTGATTGCCGTTATTGTTAGTATGGCCAAAGCAGTTGGTTGCCCCTGTGGGATTGGTCTGCATGAGGTTTCTTAATCAAAAGACATTCAAAGGAGTTTTGTCCTCATGAATGTTGCCTATATGCTTGCTCATAGGGGATGTAGACTTTACCTCTGTGAAGCACTTTGGGTGCAACATTGACTACATTTACACGCCATTAATATTCGGGATAAGGTCAATATTCCGGTTTCTGAATCATTAGGAATAACCCGTTTACATGCTTAAGCAGACAGAGTTACTCCTGTATACATGGTCACTGGTATCATTTGGAATATCCCCATCTAAGCAGCGACGCATGGACAATGTCCAGACACACGGAGAACGTCATGACGCAAATATGCGTCATTTCCCTTTCTTCTTCTTTTTCTACCATCAATAAAAGACATTATATTCATGTCTTTCACGATACTAATGAAGTATTCAGTTTCCTCCTCAATTCAAAAGTGTGGTGCTGTGCTGCCGTGTTTGGATTTCGCCATACTTGTTTACCGCTGCTTCTGTGGTGTCCAGTGGGTTGCGCGCGCCGCATACTAGTTGCTGTACTCAAAAGACCAAGATTCCTTGTGGATAGGACATGTGCAGAACACAAAATAATGTTCCTTTCTATGGGGATATCCCGATGCGCATTTATATGACCTGATATTCGGGTTAGAAAAGGAGTAACCCAGGGGTCATATTCGGGGTTTAAAAACCAGAATATGAGGGGGGTTCCAAGATGGTGTCAGTGTAAGCGGACGTATTTCTGTCTCCCTCCCTGCTCATCGTTACATTTTTGATTCCTGTGCCAAAAGTTGTTTTTTTTTTTTTTTGGATTTGCACTTCGCTTCACTTTGACGATGCCTAAGCCACCAAAATCAGGTCAAAATGAACAATTTCGTGAGCCCGCAGGCGATATTTCAGGACAGAGCGATGATAGCTTGGGCTCTGCTAACACTAGCACAGTCATGGCTACACCGGAATTTTCCACAGAAGCGCTACTTAAACATATATCTGAAACCGTAGCAGCAGAGGCTCGGCGGACTGAAATGGCTATTAGCGAGGCGCTGGCTAGATTTGAGTCCTCACTGAATGTGAAAATAGATAACGCTATTAAGCGCATTGAAGAGGTAGCCGCAGCTAGCGACACTCTAGCCTGCGCCCAAGCCGAGGCGGAGACACGTATCTCTGGTTTGGAGGACGATGTAGCTCCGCTGAAGAGAAAAGTGGCTGAACTGATTAGAACGAATGAACAGCTGTTGGATAAGGTCCTGGACATCGAAAGCCGTTTGAGACGGGATAATATTCGACTGCTTAATTTAAAAGAGTCCACTGAAGGTGACGACCCAGTTTCCTTTTTTGAAAAGTTTATCCCCACGCTTTTAAAGCTGACGGTCACTAACTTCACCATAGACCGTGCACACCGCGTACCCGGAAGACCTACTGACGGCGGTCCTCATCCTGTTATGATCAAGATTCACCGCTCCAAAGATGTTTCTCTAATATTCTCTGCTGTCAGGCGTTTGGGTAAGCTGGAACACGACGGCCGTCCACTGCGTTTCGCAGCTGATGTCCCACCTGGTGTTCGACTTGCAAGGAGAGCATTCAACCCGGTCTGCACCGATCTTATTAAGAGGAACATACATTTTCGGATGGCTTTTCCCGCTGTGCTTTCTTTCGACAGCTTGGAGGATAAAGAAGACTAATCTAAAGTGACTGATCTGAATATTTGAGTGAGTGAATTTATTTACTGCCCTCCTCTCCCCATTCACGTTCTGTACTCTCGTCTTAATTTGGATTTTTTTTTTCATTGTTTTGACTATTTACAGAGACATTTTTGCTGTTTTTGGGGAATATGGGTTTAATTAGTGTCTTGCTCACTCACTCTCTTCTCATGAGGTCATTAATAATTACTTTATTTGTGCTGCTCTGATTTAATGTGAGAGCTGGTTATCACAATCTGCATCTTTCAGTTAGATGGGCAGGGAGGGGGTGTGTTGGATGGTTTGAGAACCTCTTTTCCTTTTTTTTTTTTATAAAGCTAGCTATTTAGCTATAGAACTAGTTTAGTGGGACAGTATAGCCCTTTTTTTCTCTCTATGGGAGTTTTAGATAAGATAGTTTTCAGCTTACTCTTCAGCCCAGAATAAAACTAAGGGTGTTGCAATTGTTTGTCGTTGTAACTTACAATTCAAGCTAAATGATAATTGGTCTGATAATAAGGGTAGAATTACTGTTGCTAAAGTGCATATTGAACATACAAATCTGGCTTTAATCTCTTTATATGCTCCAAATGTTTTTGAGAAAAATTTTTATGATCACATTACTAAAATAATGCTCGAACTTTCAGGGTTTAAGTTCATAACTGGTGCAGATTTTAATTCTGTGGTTGACCACACAATTGAAAGATCAAGTTTAACTGAAACTTCAGATCAGAGGCATTCTTCGGGAGCACTTTGCTCATGGATTGAAGAAACTGGAGTGGTGGATTTGTGGCGTATGCTCAATCCCAACATCAGAGATTTTACACATCAATCAGCCAGACACAAGTCTTTTTCCAGGATTGATTATTTACTTTCTTCCAGACACTGCTTTTATGAGATTACCAAGATTGTCCATTTGCCCTTTGCACTTTCTGATCACAAAGCAGTTGTTGCCTGCGCAACACTAACTTCTGCCCCCACTCGTGCCACCAGATGGCGGTTTAATACAACACTCCTTAGCAGCAAAGAGTTTAGAGAACAGTTTATTTCTGAATTTGGTATATTTATTGATATCAACAAAGGGTCTGTAGATGACTCGAGGATCCTATGGGATGTTAAGGGTTTTATTTGTAACAATGCTATAAGCTTTGCCTCTTATACTAAACAGTCTCGTGAGACCAAACTTCATATTTTGCAAAGTAAACTCACTGTATTTGATAATCTTTTACAGCAGTCCTTTGATGAGGATATTGCTTCTCAACATGACCTAGTTAAGAAAGAAATTGGTGACATTCACAAACGTAGGGCTGAATTTTTAATACACTAAACAAGGCAACTCTATTATTTCACTGGGGCCAAGCCGAGTCATTTGCTGGCACTCCGTTTGAGAGCTGATGAATGTTTTTCTGATATCCCTTCAATTAAATCCGCAGATGGCCTGATTCAGACCGAACCTTCACGGATTAATTCAGTTTTTCGCAACTTTTATAATACTTTGTATAGTTCAGAAGTAACACATAATCAACAAACATGCAATGAATTTCTTAACAATGCTCTTCTCCCAAGACTGTCAGCAGAAGGTTTGTCCAAACTGAACAGCCAAATTACCATATCTGAGCTCAAGGAGGCTGCCTTGGCTATGCGTCGTGGGAAGTCTCCCGGCCTTGATGGGGTTCCTCCTGAGTTTTACTCCACTTTCTGGGAATATCTAGGGCCCTTAATGTTTGACATGGTTCAGACTTCATTAAAGACTGGCTCTTTCTCAAGACACATGAATATGGCCATTATCTCTCTTCTACTCAAGAAAGATAAAGATCCCCAGCAGTGTTCAAGTTACAGGCCCTTGTCCCTCTTGAATGCAGATATAAAAATATTTGCTAAAGTATTAGCTCGTAGGCTTAAAACCGTTATGTCTGAATTGGATCATTGTGACCAAACAGGCTTTATTAAATCAAGAACCTCTTCTGATAATATGAGGAGACTGCTACACATAATAAATAGTGTCCCTTCTTTATCTACACCAGCCGCTGTGCTCTCTTTAGACGCCATGAAAGCCTTTGACCATCTTGAGTGGCAGTATTTATGGTCCGTACTCCATACACTTGGTCTAGGCTCCGATTTTATAAATATGGTTAAAGTGCTCTACAACCACACAACAGCTTCAGTGCTCACAGGCAGGACGTATTCTTCTACTTTTAGTATAGCCAGGGGTTCAAGACAGGGGTGTCCTTTGAGTCCTCTTCCATTTGCACTCTCTCTAGAGCCCCTAGCTCAAATGGTCCGTTTAGCCAAGACAATTACCCCAATAACAATAACTGGCACTAAGCATAGTATATCATTGTATGCTGATGATGTTCTTCTATATGTGGGAAGTATCCAATCCATCCCTAATATTCTTTCTCTTTTTAGTGAGTTCAGCAACATATCAGGCTATAAGATTAATTGGGATAAGTCTGCCTTTTTGCCATTGAATGATTGTATGAGACACGCTACCTTACCTTCTGGTATTCTGGTCGTTAAACATTTTACATATCTTGGTATTGAAATCTCTTCTACTTTACAAATGATTGTTAAAAATAATTATGAAGGTGCGTTGATCAAGATTTTAGATGATCTTGAAAGATGGGCCTCCTTGCCAAATTCACTTAGATCACGTGTTTCTATTATTAAAATGAATGTTCTCCCGCGTACTAACTTTTTGAGCTTTATGATCCCACTTCCACCTCCTTCCCGTTACTGGGATAGAGTACAGAGTGCGATCACTAAATTTATATGGAATGGAAAACGGCCACGTTTAAAACTGTCCACAGCACAGCGGCGTAGATCGGCAGGTGGTTTATCACTCCCGAACTTCAGACTTTATAATTGGGCTTTCACTCTATGCCCTTTGGTTGCATGGTTCAATGGAGGTGGCATGGCTCCCATTAGAGGTATCCCTGGCAGGCCCTTTAAAACTTAGGGAGCTGTTATTTGCTAATTCACCGCAGAACAGATGCATGGCTCGGTTTGGTCCCATTTTATCTCATGCTATAGCTGTCTGGCGTAATGCTGAGAAAGCATGTGGGATTGGGTGTAGCTGGAATCCACATTCTCCGATTTTTTACAATGAGAGGATTCTCATTAACAAGTGCCCTATAAAAATAAGTCAATGTAGACAATGGTTTGACAATGATATACGTTCCCTTGGCAGGGTGTTTGGCGAGAATGGACTCCGGTCATTTGAGGATCTCTGTGTTCAATTTAATTTGCAGCGTTCTTTCTTTTTTTTACCTCCAATTGAGAACAGCCATGAAAACATACGGGGTACCTTGGCAAACCCCGCTTACAGCTCACCCACTGCTTAGGTTTTTCAATAGCTCTTGTGGCACTAAAGGTCTTATTTCTAGGTTATATCTGCAATTTTTGGAAAATTCGTATGTCCCATTATATCTGGATAAATGTTGGTCAGCTGACATTCCTAATTTTCCTCCTGATTTTGACTGGGAGGCAGTTTGGGAATCGGTACTTTGTTCATCTAAAAACCCTGACCATCAACAAATCCACCTGAATTTTATTCACAGGACATATATGACACCTCGCAAGCTTTGTAATATGAAGATAAAAGTTGATCCATACTGTACGCTATGCCAGACTAACTCTGTTGGGACATTTTTTCATTTGGTTTGGGAGTGCCCAAGTGTATGTTATTTTTGGGAAACTATAAGTAACAGCTTATCATTGTTGTTAAGAGTAAATATCCCATTGTCACCTTTGGTTTTATTACTGAATGATATGTCACAACTTCAACTGTGCAAAGCCCGGAAAAGGATCTTTTTGGCGGGTTTAACTGCCGCCAAGAAGATGGTTGGAGTAAGATGGAAACCTCCACACTCTCTTTCTTACCATCATTGGGTGCAATCCTTTATAGATGTGGCATATTTAGAGTTGTCCACTGCTCGTATACATGGTGCTAAGGAGAAGACTTAATGCTTGGAATCAAGCAGTGGTTGATCTCAGAACTCTTTTGATTTGAGACCTCCTGTTGGCCAATCTATTGGCAAATTTTAATTTCATTTCAACAATGTGCAGATGTAATATGTTCATGTGCTTGTTCCAGTCCTGTATGTTCATTTTATTTAATTTGGAATTTTGTTTGTTTCTGTTATGTTAAAATAAATCAATAAAAAATTGATCACAAAAAACAAAAACAAAAAAAAAAAAACAGAATATGAGAATATTCGGGTTTTTGCGGGTGTTTACATAGCAGTGCGCAACCGGGTTATTGCTAATATTCCGGTTATGAAAGGGTTATTGGCTGCATGTAAACAGTCATTATTTATATAGTGCCATATCACATACTGAAGTGTGTTTTATGCAAATGTTGTCATTTTAAAAGCCATTGTATGTACTATTTTTAGAATAGAAGATAATTGTCCGACAAATCACAAGGAGTACCTACCCAAAGGAGAGAACTTTGTTTTAGACAGACACTATATTATGATACATATTACCTTATGGAGATAAATGTATTTAAGATTTTCTGACTGTTCCACAGCACATTTTGTTTTCAGTGTCTTCCAACATGTTTTAACAAGCTACAAATAATGTGAACAGTGAAAAAAATTTAAACAAGACAGATTTTAATGCATTGAAGGTGTGTTGTACTTATACATGATGACCCATGTTTATTTGGTCTAACATCACAATATTTGGACTTGCATTCTATGGCATGTAATTTAATAAAACTGTTGATCACCGTAGACCATGTTCATTTTTTTGTTTGTACAACTGTATAAGAATGAGCTCTAAAACCAAAGTACTCCAAATTCAATATATAAATGAATGCTACACAGGCTCAGGTAATATGCATCATGATAGACATGTTCTTAAAATGCAACTGACATCAAAGAAAATTTAATGTACCCACTTATTTTGTACTAACGTACATAAAGATAAACAAAACTACAAGGCAGGCTGTAGGTATAAAATAACTAGCTCAGTGGCTGTATCCAACCCCGAGCTGCCTGATTTTAAAGCATGGTTGTGAAAACTGACGTCTATATCATAATGCAGAAACTATATCAACAAGACTAAACACACAAGTCTGCAGAGAGTGAAGAGTTTTTCATTTCAGGGTATTTTGTTTCATCTGTGATAGTGATCAAGCCTGCAACCATATCAACACTAAATCGGTCAACACGAAACCACAACGCTGTGCAATGTGCAACTTGGAAAGGAAGCAGCCCAGAGTAGAAACAGTCACACGCCAACTGACGCATGTCCTCATGATTAGCTGTGAACCAATTCACACGTTCGCTTGTAACTGCTTCCCTTATCAAGAAAAACACCAGTTTACAATGTACATGTAATCTCAAACTTAGATCAACTTCATGTGCAATTTCATTATTTTGTAGACTTGAAATGAAAAATCACTATATAAGTATTAACTATAATGTATGAGAGATTTACAGTAGACATAACTACAGAGAAGAGGTGACAGCATAATATTAAGATGAACTTGAGTGATGCATTTTATAGGATACTGTCCAGCAGTGCAGCAGATAGGTGAATATTTACTGAGGGATCCTTCAAATGGTGATGCAAGCACCAAATTTGGCACACATACTCCTTAGACATTACTCTTTTAAAAATGCTGGGTACCCACGTGAACTTTCAATAGGTGGCCAAGAAGGGGTCAATTGAAGTATTGCACAGGAGTCAAAATTTAAAAATGCTCCAATCATATTAAAAGGTATTCCATATTATTTGTCTAATCATAAAGATTCCAAAAAGGTACAGTTTGGACTATCTGTGAATGAATGTGCCGGAGTTATGGGGTAAAAACAGCAAGAACAGTGACAAAGGTCAATTTCAATTTGTACAGGGGTCAAAAGTTAAAGTTGCTCCAATTTTGGTAAAAAGTGATGCAAATTATTAGTTGGGTGAATACGGTTTTAAAAAGGAATAGTTTGCATCATGTATCATGCTTAGTTATCATGTTACAAGGTAGCATATGTCACATATCATAGAATCCAATGGATGCTGATATTGTTTAACCTTTACTTTGCAAACCAAGCACGCAACACAGTCAAAACTATTCCATTTATTAATCCTATTAGCTCAACCAGTAATTTGCATCACTTTTTACCAAAATCGGAGCAACTTTAACTTTTGACCCCTGTACAAACTGAAATTGACCTTTCTCACTGTTCTTGCTGTTTTTACCCCATAACTCCAGACCATTCATTCACAGATAGTCCGAACTATACCTTTTTGGAATCTTTATGATCAGACAAATAATATGGAATACCTTTCAATATGATTGGAGCATTTTTAAATTTTGACCCCTGTGTAATACTTCAATTGACCCCTTCTTGGCCGCCTATTGAAAGTTCACGTGGGTACCTGGCATTTTTAAAAGAGTAATGTCTAAGGAGTATGTGTGCCAAATTTTGTGCTTGCATCACCATTTGAAGCATTTTTTTTTTTCAGTTATCCGCTGCACTACAGACAGAGAGCGGAATGGTTACAGTACTCTGTTTATTTATACAGTTCAAAATCAGTTAAAGAAATTTAGCAGGCATAGTTTTAACATCTGTACACATTATATTCTGCAACTATGAAAGAACAAGTTCTGAGAACCAACATCGATCCAAATTTTAGTCACTCTGGATTTCATAGTCACTAAACCAACAGTACTGCTGTTACACAGACACTATAGGTACAAATTTGCATGCAACATTTTATTACGTGAGCAAGAAAGAGAAAAAGAGACATCTTTGCCTTAATGTTATTAGTTTGCAAACTCCACTGAGATTGTATTTGCACTGTGTCAAGCAACAATAAAGCAGAGATCATTTTAAGTTCTCACTGTCAGAACAAAAAGGTACATTTGGCCTCATCCAAGAAACACCAGTTCATAAAAGGTATGTTTGAGTGATTTATGAGAACTTCCCACATTTAACAATTTTCTTGTATGTTGAGATTTTTTTTTTTTATTGGTGGACAAAATGTTTCAGTGATCTAAACCTCTAGTTGTTAGTCTGCTGTCATCCAAATCTGTTTTCAATAACAGACTGAAAATGACAGAAGTAGGGCTGCCACGACTAGTCGACTAGTCACGACTACGTTGATTGAAACCGTTGACAACTAATTTAGCAGTTGACGACTCGTTTATTTTATTTAAGTCTTTGTTTTTCTCTCAATTCATAGTTTTAGGCAGCGAGCCGTGCTGCCGTCATCTGGATGTTCAAATTTTGCAAAAGATGGCCGATTAAAACAGTGACCGTCTTGTTCAAAGCCATCTAAAATGCAGTTTAACGAAGGAGCTGTCTGTGTGTGTGTGTGTGTGTGTGTGTGTGTGCACGCGCGCAGAGTCAACTGGCTGCAGACTGTGAGGGATGGAGGGAGATTCCTGAATGGAGGCAAGAGACGTTACATTCTGCTAAGAACCATCAGTGCGTGTGAGACAGTGAGCGTGGAGCAGAGAGAAAGGATTTTAACCCGAGTGAACGTTAATAAACAAAACAAAACCATGGAGACTTTACTTCTCTCTGCACTTTCTCTATCCGTACAGGTCTGATGCTACCGTCCTGTTCACACCATGTGTGTGTCATATACTGAATTTATGAAATCATGAGATGAAATAAATGGTCAAATATCCTTAAGAAAATGAGAATACATAAATGAACTGAGCAAAAATTATGCATACATGGGTTAAAAAAAAAAAGCCTGTTGCGGAGAAGCTGTGCAGTGATGTTCAGAGGTACAGATCACATAAAGCAGGTGAGACCTCTGTTATTTTCCAAAGGTATTTATTTGTTCAATCTTGAGCTTAATGTAGTGTTTAAGCACAAAACGTGACTGATGAAGGAAAAAAAGGATGACTTCCATCACCCTAAAATGAACTGGAGACAGAATAAAAATACAAGCTGCTGATTTGTTATTTTTCAAAGTCATTAAGCTGCAGCTATATGTTTTATTCATTTCAAAGTGAGTTACCGCTTATTTTATTCTGATTTATTTATACAAAAAAAATATGGGGAGTCAAATCAGTCTGCAATGTTCTGCTTAGTTTATATCAAAGTTTTCCTGCACGTCTGTGCATTTTTTCCTTCTTTATAAGAGTTTGGTGTTTGCATTTGCTCCACAAAGTTTTAAAACACATTTTCACACTTTTCTTTATAGCAGTTTTGCAATTTCAGAAATGCAACAGAAACAACCGCAGAAAAAGTTGGGACTATATGTAAAATGAAGATAAAAATAAAAATGTTGCACTATTCCCAGTTTCTCCACTCACAGAAGCCAAAAGTTCTTCCAGAGTTGTGTCTTGGTGGCTTCCCTCACTTGTCTCCTTCCAGCATGGACATTTAGTTTTTGAGAACTGCCTACCCCACACACATTTACTAAAAGTATCACACTGTTTGTATTTCTGAATGATTGATGTAAATGAAGTCTAAGAAATAGTTTCTGTTTTGTAAATGCTCATGTTTTCATCCCGACGTTTCTCGGAAAATGCTGCAGGCGTTAAATTTAGGAAATTACGTATGATCCGACTCGTCGACTAATCGCAAAAATAATCGTTGACTAATCAACTATTAAAATAGTTGTCTGTGGCAGCTCTACTTTGAAGCAGTTTTAGTTGAAAAATATAATGCACATCACCAATGGACTGCATCCGTCATATTCTCTCTCTCTCTCTCTCACACACACGTCAAGGTGCTCCCATACAAAGTGTTCAAGTGCACACTGGGAGCAACATGGGGATTAAGGACCTCGCCAAATGGACATAAATAATTTCCTGTTTGACGGGGAATTGAACAAAGGATCCAGTGGGACCACATCAACCTCTAGACTGGGGGTCGGCAACCTGTGGCTCAGGTGCCATGTGTGGTTCTTTACAGCTTCTGCGATGGCTCCCTCTTGATTTAACAATAGTGCGCGTATCTCTCTTCTTCAAGATGAGAATCTTTGTTTTAGAGAAGTTTCAATATGAGCCAGTTACTTAGAGTACTCTGTTATTACTGTGAACAGCTGCATCAAGTTGAGTAAGTTCTACCCTCAGATGCATATAGAAACTGAAGGTACAAACATGATGCAACATGATGAAGACAAACAGGTTTTATTAAGCATCAAGGCAGCATATTAAAGTGCTTTACACACACAAAAAAGAAAAATCCTAATTAATATGACTAATGACCAGTGTCACAGAAAGAGCCCGAAATACGCTGTTATGTGTCAAATGAGCTTTTGGCATAAGTCAATCAAGCTGCTATCTCATTTGTCCTACTAGTTGGGAGTATTTGCTGAATAAAACTGGATTTGTTTGGATGAATCAAACAGTTTACCCACAGGTCTGTCAGCTGTCCTTCAGTTGTTTGTGGCCATTCTAGCTTTGATGGAGTTGATGTTGAGAGGGAGGAGGCCCACCATGTCTTTACTCAGTTCCAGCTCTGTTTCCACACTTTTGGCTGCCTCGGGATGGGCCTCACAGTAGTGCACCACATATCTAGACAAGCATTAGAGGACAAAAGCAGCAGTCATCAATTTACACAGTTGAACCATGACTAGAATGTAGGACATAGAGACTGATACTTAAACAAAGAAAAACCAATCAAATGATTATACGTCTATGGTAGCTTTCTAAAATGCATTGCCAAAGTTTTAAAGACAATCCTCCACTTTGACAACCATAAACAGATCAGATGGCAACATAGTACAACTGAAGATAAATCGATTTTCATACTGGTAGTTTTCCAGAGACTTGTTGAGGTTGTCCAGCTTTGCAGAGGGTGAAGAACAGATCAATCTGCTATGGAGTCGGGCTACTCTAAACCGGGCCACAAGAGCAGGTCTGAGAACCTCCTCCTCCAGGTGCTCTGGAAACTTCCCTTCCAGAGAACATAAAGAGTCCAGAAACATTTGGAAATACCTGGAGAGAAATTGAAGTCATTATGAGGATATGTTCACGCAACTGGCGTATGTGTAAAAACAAATCCAAACAACTCACAAAATTAAATAAAACTTTGCAGCGCACATCTCCTTGTGGCATGGAATAAATAAATAAAATTAAAAAATAACTGTAATAGGAGAGAGGATGATACCAGTAGAGATATAATAATAATAAAAATGTACAAACAAAATTAAGTCTGCCTACTATTGTATCACTTCTCCTGTGGACACGGCATCAGCTGTAAATCTGACACGGAGCCAGAATGTGACAGATGTGGACTGGGATTACATCCCACTTCATACTCACTTGGCAGAAGCAAAACCGAGATGGTTGACTTTCTTAATGGTGTGGTTATCTAGAGCCTGTGCATCTGTTTGTATGTTGGCCAGAGTTAGCTTGAGGTCCATCATTTCATAGTAGATCTCAGCCAACTCGAACATCAATTGTCTGCGGATTAACAGGTAGTATTGTGAGTTCAAGTCTGGAGAGAAAGACAAGGACAAATAAACAAGATTAAAGTTATATTCATGTATGTTTGCGTAAACATTCAATACGAAGGCAGAATTTTCTTTAAGAAAAAAAACTAATAGACAGAGAAATAAAACTTTATTTAAAAGTTTTATGTACTACAGCTTTATAAAATAATTTATGGTAAAGTGTTTTTTTTTGTTGTTGTTTTTAGGCACCTAGAAGGCCAGAATGTGAAAGTTAAAAATTTATTAGGTATAAATGACTACCGTAATTTCCAGACTATAGAGTGCACCTGAATATTAGCCGCACCCACCAATTTTAAAAAGAAAAAAAAAATAAAATTGTACATAAATAGGCCGCACTTGTATATAAGCCACTGGTCTCCACTTTGTAACATGAGATATTTACACAGAAAGATGTTAGACATATTTAACATTTAATTAAATATGTACCGTAAATGCTTTTTTGCCCTCAAGTGTTACATGTAAATATTGATGCGCACGTTATCCAGGACGTGCACGGTGTCTCTGCTCCACACGGAGAACTGAGTAATTTTAACTTTTTCTTGCAACTTTAATGTGCGCAGCCAGGATCGGATGGAGTCTGTGGTAAATGAGATGTTAACGAAGCGCTGTGACTTTTTCGACTTGTTGTGCCAAGAAAGAGAACTGGTGGGGAAGGAGGGGGGAGAAGGCTCCGCTCCGCTGACTGATCTGACAGCCCAACTCTGGCACAAAGTGCCGGAGAGGGACTTTTCTTCACTAAAACGAACAGGTAAGACCTTTTATCATATACCTAAAAATGATACGCCAATATGATTGGATAAAACACTAAAGAATAAATAGTAATACACCCTTTTCGCGTCCAGGTAATATTTTTCATACCACCCGAGTAATCAGCCAATCCGGACAGCAGAGCGGCGCCACGACGAAGAGGTGCGGTCAGAGGACCTCTGAAATACTGGTGAGTCACTATTAATAATTTCTTACATGTCCAACCTCATAGGTTGATCGTTAAAATTAAATTTGTTAGTTCTAAAAGCCATCATAATTATTTATAGGAAAACGTTCTTTTTTTTTCTAAGGTTTGAACTTTGAGTGTTTACACAGGAGAGAAATCTGAGAAAATGTTAATGCCTGTTTGAAAAAAGTGTATAAAGTGTGTAGTGAGGGGTTTTACAGCCTTAAAACTTCTATAATAATTGTAAAAATAAAGCTGACTACTTTGCAGATTTCGCCTATCGTGGGTTATTTTTAGAACGTAACTCCTGCGATAAATGAGGGACCACTGTATATGATAAAATCGTTATCAAGTTGTTTTATCAATGAATATGGCTTTTTACACCCTGAAGAAAACCATACACCCTGAGGCCACATGAGGAGTGCAGCATTCAGGAAATCAATTACCAGCATCAATTGACGTATTTCGACTTAGGAGAAAGCCTGTAAAAATCCATAAATTAGCCGCATCATTGTAAAAGTCGCAGTGTTCAAAGCATGTGAAAAAAGTAACAGCTTATAGTCCAGAAATTACGGTAAATCTAAAAACAGAGTAAAGAACATCTGTGCAGTACCATTGCAGATTGGCTCCAACATGTCAACCTGTCGTTTGTGCATTTTGCAGCGTCGCTCCAAGTCATCTTCAAAGAAAGCCAGAGCTCTGAAAAGAGCACTGTGATCTTGCAAGATCTCAATGTGGTCCGTCACATAACCGTCTACCTGAAAGTACTCTTTAGCCTGTGTGAACAGTTGGAAAGGACCAAAAGAAAAGCATAAAATCAGATATAGAAAGTAACATGACCTTTTTTGAAAAATCACCCAAACCCCAAGAGTTCAGCCTGGCAAATTGAATATTTACAGACCTTTCATGTAACATTTATATTTTAATTATGCTGACAAAAGCAGACATAGCAGAAAGGTTAGTGGGACAAGAGTTGAGCTACCAATATGTAGACCTATCTGTGAATCCTGGTCACACTTACACAAGACACGTCATCTGCATCTTCCCAGTCCACCCAGCTGTACATGGGTACCAGCCTTGGCTGGTGAAGCACCCTGTGATGGACTAGTACCCGGTCCAAAGGGAGTCAGACACTCACCCACTTTGCACTACACACTCTGGGAATAACTGCCGGCAGCAACAGGCCTCAGAGTCTCCATAGGACTTACTTTTTCTGACTAGTTGAAAATGTATGTTGTCTAGGAGTAGACACTGGCACTGCATATCGCCATGGCCAAAACAGCCATGGAACCACCCCAAGTCCTGCATATCCACCACTTGGGCACACAACTGGTCCATTTCCCACCTCTCCAACATCTACTTACGTGCCACAACCAGCTAAAATGTGGGAGTTGTCTTTGCCTTCTCCAGCCAATGGGGGTCCTCATCACTGAGGTACCTGTGTATTGGATCATGCACAGAGAAATGCACCACATGTCCAAAATGTTGCAGCTGACACTTCCTCACAATACAAATGACACTCCTCTTCTGAGTCTGCCTAGCTCCTAAAGCGAAAAACTGTTAATGGACTGCATTTATATAGCACTTTTCCATTTGCATCAGACGCTCAAAGCGCTTTACAATTATGCCTCACATACACCTATTCACACAAACGCACTCACACACTGATGTCAGGATGCTGCCATGCAAGGCACTCACTACACAATGTGAGCAACATGATTTTTCTGGTCAGGCTGGAGTTTGAACAGAGGATCCCCTGGTCTCAAGCCCAAAGCTTAACAACTGGACCACTTCCCTAGTACTCCAGGGAGGAGTACTTTTAAGAAGTGTAAGAGTGTCATTAACCGACAAGACGGCAGAAAGACAGACAGGAAGGTAAGACATTATCCGTATGTTGAATGACAGTGATTCATAACGCGCTACCAGCATGATGGTGCAGGGATAATGTCTGTGGTTGACCTCATCAGGAATGAGCTTTTGTTTCCCACCCAGTTAATCTATGAGCCAGTCATCAATTTTGACCTAATCGGTACCACATAAGGAGACAAAACGACACTTACAATCCAGCCTCAGTGTACCATGGCCTACACAAAAATGTACGAGTATAGTATTTTTACATTTTGGCCTCTGTGTAATTCTTCATTGACCCTTAGATGGCTACAGTTACCCCCCTGGGATGTGTGTGTGTGTGTATATATACACACACACACACTCGTATAACCATCCCAGGGGGGTAACTGTAGCCATCTAAGGGTCAATGAAGAATTAACACAGAGGCCAAAATGTAAAAATGTTTGAGTCTGATCACAACGATTCCAGAAAGGTATAATGTGGACTGTCTATGGCTGAATGTTCTGGAGCTATGGAGTAAAAACAGCAAAAATGGTGACAAATATCAGTTTCAGTTTATACAGGGGTTGAAAATTAAAGTTGCTCCAATTTCAGCAACAAATGAGGCAAGTTATTGGTTGAAATAAAAGGATTAACAAAAGAAATAGTTTGGACTGTGCTGAATGTTTGATCTCCAAAGTTAAGGTCAAACAATATGACTTATGACATGTGTTACCCTGTAACATGATAACTAAGCATGCCAGATGGTGCAAACTATTCCTTTTTAGAACCCTATTAACCCAACCAATTATTGGATTTTATACAGTACATACCTGTGTGACATAATTCTGTCCCACCAGAAATACAGCTCTGGCTTCTGTGAAATCCAAAGGCAACAAACAAGGCACCTAAAGAACAGAAAACAGCTTTATGTCTTGTACACAACATACTGAAAATTTAATTGCATAACAGCACCCCCTAGTGAAATGTCAATTTATTCAGTGTTCAATATTTTTCACTTGACAAATAACAGCTGATATTGCCACACAAATCCTACACAATTAAGAAAATGTTAGGATTCTTGTCTAGTATGGCGTTCCCATGTCTTTAAAGCTGTTCATCTGTCTGTCCTGTCTTGTCTCCTGTTCTTTAGTTCTGCATTGCTGTCATTGTCTTGATTCGGCTTCACCCTGAGTTTATGTTGTAGTTCCTGGTTTTGCGTTTTCACGCACCCTCCAGTCTTGTCTCTCCTCTGGTGTTTGCTTCTGGGCTTTTTTCCTGTATTGTCTTTAGTCTCAATTGTGTCTGAGTCTGGTGTGACTTTGTATGTCTCCATGTCATGTTTATGTATATTCTGGTTCTTTGCGACCCCCTGGTGTCAAGTTAATTATTACATCCTTGTGTCACTTTCTGTGTCGTCCATATTCATGTATGGCCTGTTCTTCTGCTGCCCCCTGGTGTCTTAGGTTAATCATTACATCACTTCAGTTGGGTTCCAGCTGTATTGAATTACTCATCAGACCTTCAGTATTTAGTCTCACCTGTGTTTGTGTTGCTTGGGGGTTCATTGTTTGTCTGTGTCTACTGAGTGATGGTGCAGTGTTCATGTCTGCTCTTAACTGCTTATGGTTTTTTTTGGGTCAATCTTTTGGAAGCCCTAGTTTCTCCACTACTCCACAGTTAATTTATTTTGTTTGTTGCACTTCCCTGAAGATTGACTGCCTTAGTTTGGTCCGTCATGTCTCACACCCTGAATTCCCATCTCCCTGAGTGGAAGAAGACTGAATTTTTGTTGTTCCTACCCTTCACCAGTTTTTGTGCCCTGCACTCCTGTTGTAAATAAATTCTACTGTTTTGGTCTGACCTACATCTGGGGTATAGCCTTGACTCTGTTCCTGGCACTCATTATCACAACAGAAAATATTATTTAAATCAGTAACAAGAAGCATCCACCGCTAAGGAGACATACTATGTAATTATTGATGTATGATATGAGCCATTTCTGACTGTCACGATAAAACATTTTAGTACCAATAGTTATAAACATACTTTCTCTTCCATACTAGCGATGGAGTCAAACGTGTCCTCAGAACCAAACAGCAGAGCACCCTTCCTGCCCTTCTCCATCTCCTCCTCTTCATGTCTTCTTGCTCTCTTCAACTCTTCTTGACGATCAACATCCAGCTGCCCGATGCCGTCCTGAACATTAATGCTACAGTGAAACCAGTGCATATATGAAAGTTTTTTTTTTTTTTTAAAGGAACAAAACCTGCTCAGAGGCATTAAACCCTCTTTTAAAGCATACTTATGTATAATTTTGACTGTGAGGCACATCAGGCCATTGCTAAACCCCAGAGATAGTAGAGTGAAGTGGATGATGGCGATACGAGCACATCACAGTTTCTGCTGAGCCACATACAGTACTCATTTACAAGTGGGTGGCACAATGCAGATGAAGTGTAGACAGTCGGCCTTGAACCAACCTACCTAGATCAAAATCTGGTCTCTATCTTGGTATCTGAACTTCTATGCCATAAAGTCACCTGTTCTGATTTCAGAAAACCCAAATAAAATTTAAATTTGTAAAATAAAATCTTGGAGCTTAATTCAAATATATATATAGTACAATCATTCTGCACCAGAAAACAACCATTCAAACACACCACCTAAAATCCAACATTGCAATGGCATTAATGTCTATGATGGACGTATGTAAATTGTCTGAGGGCAAAACAAAAGCAAGTCCTGGCTAAGTCACTGTGGATTTTAAGCAGAGACAGTTCTGCGTACAGCTATGGTAATCAAAACAGTTATAAAGGCACAAAAATAAACTACTGTATTCGTGTGTCTGAGTGCTCAGGGTCGTGCATAAGCCCACCTTCTTTTTTGAAGACATTTGGTTAAACACCAACCAAAATGAAATAGGGCACCGCAGTCTTGTTTGAACAATGCGTGATATCGTGGGATTTCACCACTTATGGGACCTCCGCTGCCATTGTGCAATATATAAACAGAATAACTTCACACGGATAAATGGTGTACTGTTTTGTTTTTGGCTGCAATCACTGAAGCAGTCGTGAAAAGTGTTTTTTCTGGTTCCCAGTGGAGAAGGGAAGGCACAGCGAGTGGGAGACGTCGTGTCGGTAAGTGTTAGCCTACACAGCTAACCAAAATAGCTCTGTTATCTAGCCTGCAAAACCTCCTCAACATGTTTGTGCTTCGGGTCATAAACAAACCACAACACATGTCCACTTTCCCACCGCATAGTCACTTTCTTTGCAGTTTCACTTTTGTGTGTATAATTTGCCCGAAAAACCTATTGAAAATACCGTGGTTTGTCCCCCGGAAGTAGAGAAATTACATCATAAGCGTCATATTTTACCCCTTTAGCGCCCACCCTCAAACGAGATTGGGATGCCCAATTACAATTTTTTTCATTAAAGTTTATTAATCACCCACCTAAAAAATCAATTCTGTGACCCCAACACACTGTAAAAAGCAAGAAATTAAAGTTTCCATAAAGTTTTTTCCTCATCTTTTCCGCATTAGACTTGTGATGACATGATCCGCTTGACCGGTGCTCTTATTGTGAAAGACTCTTGTGCAAGAAACAGTGTTCTGGGACAACAGTTAGCTTTGTACAAGTCTCAGTCACACTGGCTCACCAAGGAAACTTATGAGGAGCTGATACCATCAGTTTGTGAACGTTCATGTCAGACAAAAGTCCTTTTTCCCCAAACAGAAAATGAGTTTCTTGCTAGCTGATGTCAGCAAGTTTATCAAAGTTTTGTGCATGTTTAAAACTTTGAGCGGCGTGCAGGCGTAAGAGCTTTCCCGCTGCCTGCATGTTTGTTTGCCTTTTTGAGCTCTGCTTGTTTCTGAGGCCAAAATATGGTCATCGGGTATTGTGAAAACTTTTTCTCTGTCCATTTGTGCTCATCATAAGTCCAGTCCTGTTATTGCCATGGCCTTCAAATTCACAGGAAACATTCTTGGCACAGAGACCTTGACCAAGTTCAAAGATGGCTAACCTTGACCTACGTTAAGAGTGTGGAAACTAAAATGATAAATATTGCTTTTCTATTAAAGTAAATGTTCCTTCTTCTATTAAATGTTTGACCAAATGTTTAAAGTTCTGTTTGTTTGACCGACTGTAACCCTTGTGTCACTTAAATGCTAAAGACTCGCTTGGTGTGAAACTTACTGATCAACAGCCTTTTGTGACACATTTGATAAAAACCATTCCTTAGGCTGCCTCCTCAGCCAAATGGCTCCATGTTACCCTGCTAAAACCCTGATCAATCACAATGCAAGAAGAAGCACTGTAGACAGTCTCACAGTGGGACATGGCTTCGGGACCCCAAGAACTCCTGATCCACATAGACAGTCTCACAGTGGGACGTGGCTCCAAGAACCCCAAGGACTTGTAAATGAAAAGGACCCTTTGATCATCTTTTTCATCATCACAGCCCTGTCATAGATAGGAGAACAACCACTACTTAATTTTCCTCTAACTCTGTGTTTATGTGTGAACAAATGTATTGAGTTAACACTGTATGCATAATTTCTTCCTGCCCTGATGTGGATAAAAACTGTGCTCAGAAAGCCACACTTTACACTGTTCCAATCAGAGCACACTCTCTGGTTGTAATAGCGTCCAAAGCTTTGTATTAAAGCCTGTTATTTGACAAACAGTCAATGTCTTGACTCTTTCGTCTTCCACAGACAAGCCTGAAAATCCTTCGGCCTCGACAAGCGGTCAAAAGGTAACTTTCTATTACCTACTGTTATGCTCATATGGAGGTCTGGCTGTATCCGCTGTGACAACATTAATCATGCAAGTCTGCTTTTTTGTGTGTGTGGGGGGGGGGACATTATGACAGCCAATCAGAGCAGAGAGGCACTGTGACATCAGTGGCTGGTCTCTCTCTCTCTCTGGCTGCTAATCCAACATGGTGGAATCCGCTCCAAAAACACAGTGTTTCTGTGTAAATCCAACATGTTTCTCATATATTTTGTAAAACCTAGTGAGAAATAAAACACTTCTAAAACTGAAAAGGCTGTTTTTGTAACCTAATAACACCTCTGGAGTGTTTTACAAGACACCTACCGACGTCAGCATGCACGCGCATCATACGTGGTAACTTCCGGTCTTTTCAAAAGCTTGTAGGGGTTTTTCTGTCTGCCTGAACCCCAGCCGGTAGCTTTATGTGGTGAACAAACTCAATAACTAACAGGAGACGGACTTCAAAAAAACACATGTTGTATTGAGAGAGATGCCTACACTGAGACCAGAGTCGACTAAGACAGCGCTGGGGTCTTCCAGAAGCAGACGTCACATGCATTATCGCTGCCACAGAAGAGCCCCCATATTAAGGCTGAGCTGCTGTTATTCCTGCAATTGACCTGTCACTAGGTGGCCCGTCTTGCTCTAGCATTGTGTACCAATGGGACTATGTGATTGGCTGCAATACTGGTGCATTGGCTTGGTAAGCAGGTGACGTGATCGCGTAGTTTGTTCAAGCAGCATGTGTAACATCAAAACTTTGTGACAAACTCGTTTGTGTCAGATTTAAATCCAATTTGTAACATTAAGTGGTCTGAGGACATTTGGGTGTAGGTCATGGAACATTCCAACAAGCTCATGCATGTGCACATGCATGCCCTCCTGCAGATGCCGCTAAAAGGTAAATAAAATCAGATTAGAGATTAGACTTTATTAATCCCTTGCGAAGACATTAGGGGTGTTTTGGGGGTGGGGGGGGGTCTATTTATGTTAGAATCTGGATTCTTATCCTTAATTGAAAAATTGATTCAAAACATTGACAAATCAATTCTTCTCACTGCTGGTCAGTGAAGAGTTTCTGTCCCTCTTTCCTGCTGTCTGCAGGAGAAGGACTCAGCGACTTCACTGTGTACGCAGAGACTGAAGCAGTGGCAGCCTGCATCACTCCATCTGGAAAAATTAATGGAATTGTTTACTTACAGTTTACATCCAAACTAGGAACATAAAATCCAAAGCGTACAGACTCGGCATGTGAATCTCATCACCGACAACGATTCGATATGCACCTCGATACACTACCAGCGATGATACCTATAGAGCTACATGATGATACGATGCAATATGAATCAGCCTGTTCCCAATTCAATGCGATTTGATGGCGATATGTATGGTGATATGTACTGATATGTATTTGATTCCTCACAATGCGATACGATTAATGATGTGTATTGATAAGATTTTATTGATATCGATGCCATTAAACGATTCCGCTTATAGATCTGATTATCGATTCCCTTATCAATACCTCTTGTGAATTTTCTGAGTACTAAAAGTAGGCTTCGATGCAAGCAGGCAGCGAGTGATGCAACATGATTCAACCCATCAACTGAATCAATGCACACTGAATGAATCGATGCACTCGTATCGCACGTTTGTATCTAGATACCGATTCGTATTGATTAATCTCCACATACCTGGTAGGGACATATACAGATCAGTCTGTGCTGCATGCATGTTTAGATGGACAACAATGACCAACTTATTACAAAGTTGACCTTTTATAAGAATTGGTGTAAGATTTTTGTGGAGAGGATGTTCTTGGAATGGAGACAGCCTACAATGATTTTTAATCGGTACAGAGTGATGCTTTATGCCGGCCTGCTCTGTGTCAGCCTGATCCTGTCAATCAATCAATCAATTTTTTTATATATATATTTATATATATTTTTTTATTTAATTTTTTTTATATATATATTTTTATATTTTATAAAATAATCAATTTTTTATATATATACAACAACAGAGCGATGCTTTATAAACATGCTATAATTTGACCCAAAATTAAACAAACAAAATTGATAAGATGTTGAAGGCGGTATGGCACAACGACTCAAATCAATAAAGAAATAAAGACTACACTCGTCCAACACTAATAACAAGAGCCATAATCTAAAAAACATTTATTGAAAAAAGTTGAAGAAAGTTCTGCGGATCTCTCTTCAATTCAAAATAAGGAAATAATGAACTTGTTATCACAAGAAAACAGCATTTAAAAAAGGGGTAAAGTGTGACTATTCTTGGTTTCTGTACAAACTAATTACCGAAGAGAAATATCTGTTGTAAGATGTAACAAGTTCAAGTTAACACGCAAATTTTAAAATCATGATTGTATCAGCAACATGTGCTGTAAACCAATCATAATTACAGCTGCAACTAACTTTTCATTATTAATCATGATTGTATCAGCAACATGTGCTGTAAACCAATCATAATTACAGCTGCAACTAACTTTTCATTATTAATTAATCATGATTGTATCAGCAACATGTGCTGTAAACCAATCATAATTACAGCTGCAACTAACTTTTCATTATTAATTAATCATGATTGTATCAGCAACATGTGCTGTAAACCAATCATAATTACAGCTGCAACTAACTTTTCATTATTAATTAATCTGTGGGTAGTTTTCTTGATTAATCAATTAGTTGTTTGGTCCATAAAATGTCAGAAAGTGGTGGGAAATGTAGCTGTGTTTTCCAAAGCCCAAGATGACATCTTTGAATAGCATGCTTTATCCACAACCCAAAATTATTCATTTAATGTCAGAATGAAAGAAAAAAAACAGACACCAGGAAATATTCACATTTAAGAAACGGATAAAGAATTCAGACATTTTAAAAAATGTCAATTTTTTAAATATGTCAATTATGAAATTGTGCTGAGGTCTGGGACAGTACCTAAGGAGTGGCAAACTGGGGTGGTGGTCCCCATATTTAAAAAGGGGGACCAGAGAATGTGGGCCAATTACAGGGACATCACACTACTAAGCCTCCCTGGTAAAGTCTACTCCAGGGTGCTGGAAAGGAGGGTTCAACCAGTAGTCGAACCTCTGATTGAAGAGGAACAATGCAGGTTCTGTCCTGGTCGTGGAACAACGACCAGCTCTTCACTCTCACAAAGATCCTGGAGGGTGCATGAGAGTATGCCCATCCAGTCTACATGCGTTTTGTAGACTGTACCCCGGGAGATACTGTGGGAGGTGCTGCGGGAGTATGGAGTGTGGGGGCCATCCAATTTCTGTACTCACAAAGCGAGAGCGGTGTGCGGGTGCTCGGCAGTAAGTTCGACTCATTTCCGGTGGGGGGTGGCCTCCGCCAGGGCTGTGCCTTGTCACCAATCCTGTTTGTGATATTCATGGACAGGATATCAAGGCATAGTCAGGAGAGGAGGGTTTCCGGTTTGGTGGACTCGGTCTCTTCACTGCATTTTGCAGATGATGTGTTCCTGTTGGCCTCATCAGCCTGTGACCTCCAACACTTACTGGATCAGTTTGCGGTGAAGGAGTTAAAGTACCTCTGGGTCTTGTTCATGAATGAGGGAACAATGGAGCGTGGGACTGGCCGGAGAAACAATGCAGCAGGGGCAGTGTTGCATTTGCTCTAACGTACTGTTGTGACGAAAAGGGAGCCAAGCCAAAAGGCAAAGCTCTTCATCTACTGGTCAATCTTCGTTCCTACTCTCACCTATGATCATGAGGGTTGGGTCATGACCGAAAGAACTAGACATGGGTACAAGTGGCCGAAATGAGCTTCCTTAGGGAGGTGGATGGTGTCTCCCTTAGAGATCAAATCAAATCAATTTTATTTAAATAGTGCCAAATCACAACAAACAGTTGCCCCAAGGCGCTTTATATTGTAAGGCAAGGCCATACAATAATTATGGAAAAACCACAACGATCAAAACGACCCCCTGTGAGCAAGCACTTGGCAACAGTGGGAAGGAAAAACTCCCTTTTAACAGGAAGAAACCTCCAGCAGAACCAGGCTCAGGGAGGGGCAGTCTTCTGCTGGGACTGGTTGGGGCTGAGGGAGAGAACCAGGAAAAAGACATGCTGTGGAGGGGAGCAGAGATCAATCACTAATGATTAAATGCAGAGTGGTGCATACAGAGCAAAAAGAGAAAGAAACACTCAGTACATCATGGGAACCCCCCAGCAGTCTAAGTCTATAGCAGCATAACTAAGGGATGGTTCAGGGTCACCTGATCCAGCCCTAACTATAAGCTTTAGCAAAAAGGAAAGTTTTAAGCATAATCTTAAAAGTAGAGAGGGTGTCTGTCTCCCTGATCTGAACTGGGAGCTGGTTCCACAGAAGAGGAGCCTGAAAGCTGAAGGCTCTGCCTCCCATTCTACTCTTACAAACCCTAGGAACTACAAGTAAGCCTGCAGTCTGAGAGCGAAGCGCTCTATTGGGGTGATATGGTACTATGAGGTCCCTAAGATAAAATGGGACCTGATTATTCAAAACCTTATAATAAGAAGAATTTTAAATTCTATTCTAGAATTATCAGGAAGCCAATGAAGAGAGGCCAATATGGGTGAGATATGCTCTCTTCTAGTCCCTGTCAGTACTCTAGCTGCAGCATTCTGAATTAACTGAAGGCTTTTCAGGGAACTTTTAGGACAACCTGATAATAATGAATTACAATAGTCCAGCCTAGAGGAAATAAATGCATGAATTAGTTTTTCAGCATCACTCTGAGACAAGACCTTTCTAATTTTAGAGATATTGCGCAAATGCAAAAAAGCAGTCCTACATATTTGTTTAATATGCGCATTGAATGACATATCCTGATCAAAAATGACTCCAAGATTTCTCACAGTATTACTAGAGGTCAGGGTAATGCCATCCAGAGTAAGGATCTGGTTAGACACCATGTTTCTAAGATTTGTGGGGCCAAGTACAATAACTTCAGTTTTATCTGAGTTTAAAAGCAGGAAATTAGAGGTCATCCATGTCTTTATCTCTGTAAGACAATCCTGCAGTTTAGCTAATTGGTGTGTGTCCTCTGGCTTCATGGATAGATAAAGCTGGGTATCATCTGCGTAACAATGAAAATTTAAGCAATGCCGTCTAATAATACTGCCTAAGGGAAGCATGTATAAAGTGAATAAAATTGGTCCTAGCACAGAACCTTGTGGAACTCCATAATTAACCTTAGTCTATGAAGAAGATTCCCCATTTACATGAACAAATTGTAATCTATTAGATAAATATGATTCAAACCACCGCAGCGCAGTGCCTTTAATACCTATGGCATGCTCTAATCTCTGTAATAAAATTTTATGGTCAACAGTATCAAAAGCAGCACTGAGGTCTAACAGAACAAGCACAGAGATGAGTCCACTATCTGAGGCCATAAGAAGATCATTTGTAAACTTCACTAATGCTGTTTCAGTACTATGATGAAATCTAAAACCTGACAAACTCTTCAAATAGACCATTCCTCTGCAGATGATCAGTTAGCTGTTTTACAACTACCCTTTCAAGAATTTTTGAGAGAAAAGGAAGGTTGGAGATTGGCCTATAATTAGCTAAGATAGCTGGGTCAAGTGATGGCTTTTTAAGTAAATGGTTTAATTACTGCCACCTTAAAAGCCTGTGGTACATAGCCAACTAATAAAGATAGATTGATCATATTTAAGATCGAAGCATTAATTAATGGTAGGGCTTCCTTGAGCAGCCTGGTAGGAATGGGGTCTAATAGACATGTTGATGGTTTGGAGGGAGTAACTAATGAAAATAACTCAGACAGAACAATCGGAGAGAAAGAGTCTAACCAAATACCGGCATCACTTAAAGCAGCCAAAGATAATGATACGTCTTTGTGATGGTTATGAGTAATTTTTTCTCTAATAGTTAAAATTTTATTAGCAAAGAACGTCATGAAGTCATTACTAGTTAAAGGAATACTCGGCTCAATAGAGCTCTGACTGTCAGCCTGGCTACAATGCTGAAAAGAAACCTGGGGTTGTTCTTATTTTCTTCAATTAGTGATGAGAAGTAAGATGTCCTAGCTTTACGGAGGGCTTTTGTATAGAGCAACAGACTCTTTTTCCAGGCTAAGTGAAGATCTTCTAAATTAGTGAGACGCCATTTCCTCTCCAACTTACGGGTTATCTGCTTTAAGCTGCGAGTTTGTGAGTTATACCACGGAGTCAGGCACTTCTGATTTAAAGCTCTCTTTTTCAGAGGAGCTACAGCATCCAAAGTTGTCTTCAATGAGGATGTAAAACTATTGATGAGATACTCTATCTCACTTACAGAGTCTAGGTAGCTACTCTGCACTGTGTTGGTATATGGCATTAGAAGAGAACATAAAGAAGGAATCATATCCTTAAACCTAGTTACAGCGCTTTCTGAAAGACTTCTAGTGTAATGAAACTTATTCCCCACTGCTGGGTAGTCCATCAGAGTAAATGTTATTAAGAAATGATCAGACAGAAGGGAGTTTTCAGGGAATACTGTTAAGTCTTCAATTTCCATACCATAAGTCAGAACAAGATCTAAGATATGATTAAAGTGGTGGGTGGACTCATTTACATTTTGAGCAAAGCCAATTGAGTCTAATAATAGATTAAATGCAGTGTTGATGCTGTCATTATCAGTAACTGTAGATGTTAAAATCGCCCACTATAATTATCTTATCTGAGCTAAGCACTAAGTCAGACAAAAGGTCTGAAAATTCACAGAGAAACTCACAGTAACGACCAGGTGGACGATAGATAATAACAAATAAAACTGGTTTTTGGGACTTCCAATTTGGATGGACAAGACTAAGAGTCAAGCTTTCAAATGAATTAAAGCTCTGTCTGGGTTTTGGATTAATTAATAAGCTGGAATGGAAGATTGCTGCTAATCCTCCGCCCCGGCCCGTGCTACGAGAGTTCTGGCAGTTAGTGTGACTCGGGGGTGTTGACTCATTTAAACTAACATATTCATCCTGCTGTAACCAGGTTTCTGTAAGGCAGAATAAATCAATATGTTGATCAATTATTATATCATTTACTAACAGGGACTTAGAAGAGAGAGACCTAATGTTTAATAGTCCACATGTAACTGTTTTAGTCTGTGGTGCAGTTGAAGGTGCTATATTATTTTTTCTTTTTGAATTTTTATGCTTAAATAGATTTTTACTGGTTATTGGTGGTCTGGGAGCAGGCACCATCTCTACGGGGATGGGGTAATGAGGGGATGGCAGGGGGAGAGAAGCTGCAGAGAGGTGTGTAAGACTGCAACTCTGCTTCCTGGTCCCAACCCTGGATAGTCACGGTTTGGAGGATTTAAGAAAATTAGCCAGATTTCTAGAAATGAGAGCTGCTCCATCCAAAGTGGGATGGATGCCGTCTCTCCTAACAAGACCAGGTTTTCCCCAAAAGCTTTGCCAATTATCTATGAAGCCCACCTCATTTTTTGGACACCACTCAGACAGCCAGCAATTCAAGGAGAACATGCGGCTAAACATGTCACTCCCGGTCCAATTGGGGAGGGGCCCAGAGAAAACTACAGAGTCCGACATTGTTTCTGCAAAGTTACACACCGATTCAATATTAATTTTAGTGACCTCCGATTGGCGTAACCGGGTGTCATTACTGCCGACGTGAATTACAATCTTACCAAATTTACGCTTAGCCTTACCCAGCAGTTTCAAATTTCCTTCAATGTCATCTGCTCTGGCCCCCGGAAGACAATTGACTATGGTTGCTGGTGTCGCTAACTTCACATTTCTCAAAACAGAGTCTCCAATAACTAGAGTTTGATCCTCGGTGGGTGTGTTGCCGAGTGGGGAAAAACGGTTAGAAATGTGAACGGGTTGGCGGTGTACACGGGGCTTCTGTTTAGGGCTACGCTTCCTCCTCACAGTCACCCAGTCGGCCTGCTTTCCTGGCTGCTCGGGATCTGCTGGAAGGGAACTAACGGCAGCTAAGCTACCTTGGTCCGCACCGACTACAGGGGCCTGGCTAGCTGTAGAATTTTCCACGGTGCGGAGCCGAGTCTCCAATTCGCCCAGCCTGGCCTCCAAAGCTACGAATAAGCTACACTTATTACAAGTACCATTACTGCTAAAGGAGGCCGAGGAATAACTAAACATTTCACACCCAGAGCAGAAAAGTGCGGGAGAGACAGGAGAAGCCGCCATGCTAAATCGGCTAAGAGCTAGTAGCTGCGCTAAGCTAGTGGATTCCTAAAAACACACAAAGTGAATAATGTGTAAATAATTTAGAGGTGATTCAGCAGAGGGAGTGCTTTAGTTAAGGCACGTAAAGATTACACTGTGAAACAAATCGTTATCTAGTTATCTAGATCAATCTAACTGCGCAGATTAAACAGCTAACAGATACAGCAAAACACCGCTGTGCTCTGGAACAGGAAGTGATACAATACTGCAGTGAAGCCAACCACCAGTAGAGGCAAGCAAGAGATAGGGTGAGAAGTTTGGTCATCCACAGGGAGCTCGAATTAGAGCTGCTGCTCCTTCGTGTTGAAAGGAGCCAGCTGAGGTGGTTTGGTGCATCTGGTAAGGATGCCCCCTGGGCACCTCCCTAGGGAGGTGTTCCAGGCATGTCCATCTGGGAGGAGACCCCAGGGAAGACCCAGGACTAGGTGGAGAGATAATATCTCCACATTGGCTTGGGAACGCCTTGGGATCCCTCAGTCAGAGGTGGTTAATGTGGCATGGAAAAGGGAAGTCTGGGGTTCCCTGCTGGAGCTGTTGCCTCCGCGACCCGATCCCGGATAAGTGGTTGAAGATGAGTGATGAATTATGAAATTGTAGTTGGTGATTAATTTAGTCAGTCAATCCTTGCAGCTCCAATCTTGGTGTAATAAAAAAAAAGCAAAAAAAAAAAAAAAAAAAAAAAGCACTACCCTTAAAGCTATGAGTTGAACTGAGCTACTAAAAAATATTTACCAGCTATTTTGATAAATGTTTTAATTCAGAGCTTATTTTTTTAAGTTAGTAAAAGAATCCACCTTTTTTATTTCATAACTGTACAGAAATCTATCAAATTTGGACAAAATTTGCGCAGAATTTGACTTTCTGAGACCGACACATACACAAAACGTCATCAAAAAATGTTCTTCTCCTCTGTTTGTAATGCCGCGTTTTATTATACACAGATCAAATGGAGCGTTTTTGAGGGAAGAGCGAACAGCAGCCAGCGAAGAGTTTTTTTAAAATTTCTCTACGTGTGCGCGCGAGCAAATCATCCATGAAGATTATTTTATTTATTAACTACACAGATGTATAATAAAAGCAAATGGTGACTGGTTTATAAACGATTATGACAGTTTTTGAGGGAAGAGCTGCCTTAGATTCTGAGCTTAATTCTGATTCTGAGGAAGAACACCTTGAAGTGCTGCAGATAATGGCAGATGACCATGATGACTGCTAATAGATTTTCTGTAATCACAACAAGTGTAATCAACACTCATGGCAGCCATGATTGTTAATGGGCTGGATGTTTAATAAAACATTGGTAGCTGAGATGACCCCATGCCAATCTGCCTGTGCATACTGGCACGGGGTCATCTCAGCTTCTGACAAGGTTAGAAAATTTCAAAATTTCAGAAAATATTACTCCAAAAACACAAAAATTCCCTTCCATAATTTCATCCTGTCTGATGAAGGGCGAGGCCCGAAACGTCACCTTTGGTGTGTTATTAAAGGCTTGTTTGGGAGCTAACTGGCTGTGCAGATCTCTTTCGTTTTTTGTTCTTCCATAATTTCACCCCAAATCTGACCCAGATATCACCAGAATGCACAATTTGCATCCTTTTATATCAAAATTTTGTGTGGGGCATGCCCCCAGACCCCCCTAGTTGCTTTGCCGCTATGCTGCGTAGCGGTAGGTTTGGTACCGAACTTTTCTGAGGGGCACCAAACTTTTCAGATTTTGGTGCCCTTAAGGCACACAACTATTTATTCTAAAAGGCAAACCCTGCTTGGCACATTCCAGAATAACTAAATGTGGCATAATCAGTCAATCAAGCAAAAAAAAAAATGTTCATCTTGGTTGGTGAACAAAGAGATTTTATGGATATTTAAGTACCTGTAAGAGTTTCTTGGCATCTTCCAAGAGGTTGAGACAGTATTTGATCCAACATCTGGCTATCTCTGCCCGCTTCTGTTTCAGCTTATCCCTATGCTCGCTTTCTATCTCACCTGGGTAAGACACAGAGGGAAATGTTGAAACAGGCAAAACAACAACAACAACACACCAACAAGAACAGAACAAGAGAACTGTGGCTGATGTCAGAAAGTACTAGAAGTAAAGAGGAGGAAGAATAGAATTGGCTGGACAACAGTTACAACAGGTGCATTAATTTCCACTTTCAGTGTTGTAGGCAATTCTGGCAACGACAAAAAACAGTTTGTTCAGCAGTGGTAGTTCTACACTGAATTACTCCCCAACCGAGACCCCTCCCTCGCAAAAAACAGACAAAATTTTGCACAGACAGACATTTTTTTCTTATTTTATTATTATTTTAAATATTTTAGAAGTGCCCCTGAAATTGACATAAAAAGACTGCAGGCTACAATATAACTCATACAAAATATTAATGAATTGCAAATTTGAATAAACATGCCTTCACATGCTAAATGTCTGTCATTAGATGCTCTATTAATCTGTCTTTTAGGGAGGAATGATTTTATTAAGGTGCAGATTTGTCTCAAAATTTAGCTAAATATTTAACTTGATGTTTGTAAAACCACCTAAAACAGTTCTGCATTTTTAAAGGTGAAAAGTGGCCTCACCATTTTCTTATTTATATATGTTGTCAACCGTCAGTCATATTGACTATGGTATAGCACCAGAAGGATCATCTTGTTTGACTGTGTGGACCAATCTAAGATTTACTCCTCTGTGACATTTCTGACATATGAAGACGGACGCCTGTTGTAGATGCCAGTGATTCTGCAGTGCTGACTTTCCTTCTGGCCCTGGTTTCATCATTACAGTTTCTGAGGACAGTCCTTCCATTTCTGAGTCTTTGTGATATTTGTTCCTGAATCTTTGTTGTTGTTGTATTGTTTTTTTCCTGTTTGTAAGTGACCATTATCTGATCTCACAGCGGTCACATCACCAGTGATGAAACAGAAAGCAGAATGAAATCAGAACTGAATCTGATCTCTGAGCACATACACAAAGGAAGGTAACAAGAGAAACACAAATTAAACTTGAGTTGTTCAGATGGCTCATAAAAAAGTAAGGAACTCAAATCTCACAAACAATTTGATTTGGCACATTCACACTGCTATATTCACTTAATCTAGTTTGGTAAACTGGCCCAACATACCTCAGTTGTTTAAATATTAAACAGAATATACTGCAAAATACAATCCAATTAATTGTACATTTTGTTAAATTGGCTATATATTTTGTTAAACAACCAGGTTATGTGGTGAGGGTTAACAAAAAATTAGATTAAGTACATATATGTTGTAATTTGTTAAAGTGTACACTGCATCACACAGGCACACAAAAAACAAGGTCAGATTCAAGACACTTCAGCTAATAATGTGAACACAGCTCAATTTCTAAACCCTTAATAGACTGGCTCTTTTTTCCACAAGTTTGTCCTCTCTGGTGAAATTTGAACCCGTTCTTAACTTGTCTGTTCGCTTTCAAACACCTGTTCTGGGTGCAGAGTTCTGGTTCTGTGCTGCGTCCTAAGTGGACTTTGCCACCGGACAGCAGGATCCTGCTGAGCGGAACAGCGGAGAAACTGGAGCACTGCAGGCTGCTCTGTCCGTTAAAGCGGAGCAGACTCCCTGTCCCAGGGGACAACCGCAGAAAAGAACCGCCAAATCTTTTACACTGGTTCTGTCCTGTGCAGCTCAGCAAGCAGGGAGGGGGCGCCAATTTGCTAATTCCCCGCATAGTGATGAGATCACCGCTTTGCGGCACAGGTGATGATTATTATTTTTTTTTTTTTTTTTTTTTTTTTTTTTTTAAGTGTTTGTGCCATCCTTGTGTGTAATGACAAAAATGCATCTCGGGCAGCTGCCCGCTTCGCCTGCATCAAAAACCGCGTCTGATGTTCAGCTTGATGTGCCTTTAAAGTGCAATTTGAAATATGACAACACGATTTTCTCAACATCTGAGTTATCACAATCACATGCCACTTGCAACTACTAAATTATTTAATCAATCTTCCTGTTTATCATCATGGTTATAGCTGAATACTCAAATGCAGAGTCATAACCTATTGGATCAAGTCTACACCAACATTTCTGGAGCCTATAAAGCTGCACCGTTTCCACACCAGAGTCTCTCTGACCACCTTTCTCTGACCCTGACCCCATCTTACAAGCCTCTGAACTGCAGAACCAGACCAATCACCAGAACTGTCCACGTTTGGGGGGGAGGAAGCCACTTCTCTTCTGCAGGACTGTTCTGAGGACACACACTGGGAGGTGTTAGCAGAGGGAGCAGATCTGGAGGAATACACCTTAGCTGTCCTGGCTACATCCACTTCTCCAGTGAGGCAGTTTTGACCACCAAAACCATCAATGTGTTCCCGAACCACAAACCGTGGATAGACAGACAGTCATGTTCGGATACTCCTCAAGGTTCGGGACGCTGCTTTCAGGTTGGGTGACATGCAAGCCTACAGCCATGCCTGGAGGGATCAAAAAAGGGGGCTCAGAGCAGCCAAACAGAGGTATAAGCAGCGCCTCAAAGGACACTTTGCCCACAACAACCCTCGCAGCATGTGGACTGCCATCAAACCCATTACAGAATATAAGGGCAGCAGCGCCTGACAGCACACAGCCTGACACAATAAACCATTTCTTTGCACGCTTTAACATGCAGAATATCAGAGCAGATCCTCAAACCACCTCATCAAGTGAAGAACCAGCACTTGTCCTGCAGCAACACCAGGTGAGATCTGCTCTGAGGCGCATCAAGACCACTAATGGCCCAGTCACACGGCACACGACGATTCCTGAATGAAGGGAAAAAGTAAAAAAGGTCACAATGCGTTGAGAAAAGGTGGACGAAAGAGCTTTATCACCGAACAGCCTGTGAAGCAAGAGTGCAAAAGGGACGAAAGAGGAACTTAACAAAACCGAAGCCATCCGAGAAATTGAGCATGAGCTGGACGTGCCCCAACATGTCCTGTGAGGCTTCATCACAGTGTTGCTTTGCGCCATGCGGCTCTGCCGCAACGCGCGGGATTCCTCCGCACGTCTGTCTCAATGTGCCGAAAAAGTGCTGATGTCCACGTCTTCCGCAATTCCTGTGCTAGTCAGACGACATACCGGATCAACACAGCATCCAGTTTAGAAATGAACGGCACATTCCACTGTTACAGGAGTTTGTCATGGAAAGAGGAGCGGAGGAATCCTGCGCGTCGCGGTGGAGCCGCATGGCGCAAAGTAACGCCGTGATGAAGCCTCACAGGACATGCTGGGGCATGTCAGCTCATGCTCAATTTCTCGGATATTCACACGACTGAAAAGCAACCGGAAGCCGCCTGAAAGCCACCTGAAAGCTGTCCTGAGAGACCAACACGGAGGTGGTTTTGTCCCGCGCCATGAGCGGCACGGTGGTGCATTCATCCACTTCTTTTTCCATGAAAAAAACTCCTGTAACAGTGGAATGTGCCGAAAAAGTGCTGATGTCCACGCCTTCTGCCTTTTTGTGAAAGTCAGACGACGTCCCGGATCAACAAAGCCTTCACGTTGGAAATGATCTGGTTGTTTCAGCGGGGTGTCAGCCTGTCGATCGGAGCGTGCCGCGCTCTCAGACGCTGTGAGTGGTCTTTAAACCGGCTGGAGCACTCCTTAATCTGTGTAATCCCCATAAAATCATCCCTGAAAGCCATATTAATTTTCCGAATGGTGTCCACCTGGAGGTCTCTCACAGTTTCAAGAAAAAATTGATGCAGCAAAGCTCCAAATCATTCCGTCATTTCCTTAACGACGAGATGGGTGGACCAGTGCTCACTTAAACCCTGCTCATAGGTGAATGACGCAACCGACGGGCGTGAAAAAACTCACACATGCGCACGAAGGTTCAAGCTTGGCTGATGCAATCACACATGATTCAAATCCATATGGTTTTTGAAAAAAATAAAAAGGTCCGATACTTTTCTAACAGACCTCGTGTGTGTGTGTGTATATATATATATATATATATATATATATAACAGAAAACTGTCAAAAGAGGGAATAAATATAAGTGTAAAGATGATTGAATATATCAGAGCAGTAAACTGATCAGTGCGTATGAATGCGCACATTGACTCGTGTGGTTATTTCAACCAGCTGCAGCTGATCCACAACGTGAATTCTGCCTTCAGAACAGCTCTTTATATAAACATTTGAATTATCTTCCTGTTGCAACATGTACATAAGGGCTGGAATGTCATTCCTACACTCATATTGCTATATTTAATAAAAAATAATAAGCGCACGCAGCAGCAGCTGCTGCTGCTAATGCTGCATTCAAGTACCGTCGAAAAGTACACAACTTTTTTGTTGTTTCAAATTCAGCAGTTGCTTGTGGCAAAATAATTCATTATATCCACACAAAAGATTCATTCTGGCCTATATAAGGTGCCTGAGCCCATTGAAGCTGACTCCCCACCCAGATAAAAAAAAAAAAAAATCCAAGCAAGCAGGCTGAGTTTGCCCTGTAATTTCGACAGTACATGAACGCAGCAGCAGCCTCAGCGCTCACAAACCGGCTTCTGCACTGTGTGAAAACATTCAGCCGGTCTAACGAAGTCAAATTAAACAATAACGTTACAAAAACTAAAACGATTAAGAAACGCAAGAATGACAGCAAAACGAAACAGACGAATTGAGGTTTTCGTTGCCCTTCGTTCAAATTTTTCAACAGTTTAAAAATCCGGATGAAGGGCCAGCTGCAGGAACAAAGCTGAGCAAAGGTTAAATGATGTCAACGGAAGTCAAGATATCTTGTTTCATCAGGGCTTCGTTGCCCTTCGTTAAGTGCTGTTTGACTGGGCCATAAAGCGACAGGACCTGACGGGGTGTCAGGCTGCACACTGCAGTTATGTGCTGACCAGCTACCGGGAGTGTTCACCAACATCTTCAACCTCTCGTTGCAACAAGCTGCTGTCCCCACTTGTCTTAAATCCACCACTATCATTCCTGTACCAAAGAAGACATTTGTGACCTGCCCTAATGACTACCGCCCTGTGGCCCTGACCTTGCTAATCATGAAGTGCTTTGAGAGGATCATCCTGTCCCACATCAGAGACATCATCTCTGCAGATCTGGACAGATACCAGTTTTCCTACCAGATGAACAGATATGCAGAGCATGCAGTCTGTTGCACTCCACTCAGCCCTGACCCACCTGGAACAACCAAATACATACGCCCAGATGCTCTTCATAGACTTCAGCTCCGCTTTCAATACAATAATCCCCTATAAACTGGTTCACAAACTCTAGGATCTTGAACTTACCACTTCACTCTGCACATGGCTTATGGACTTTCTTACCTGTAGGCCACAGAACGTCAGGATAGGAAGACATATATCCACCACCATCATACTGAACACTGGGATGCTACAGGGCTGTGTGCTCAGCCCAACCCTGTTCACCCTCTTTACTCAGGACTGCACCACCATCCACTCTTCCAACACCGTGATGAAATTTGTTAGTGACAATGAGGAGACTCACTTGAGTCAGTGGTGTTCAGAGAATAACCTGCTTCTGAACACCACCAAAACCAAGGAGGTCATTGTGGATTTCAGGAGGACCAGGAAGACCACCCCCTGACCACTTCACATAAACGGTGAGATGGTGGAGGTGGTGGACAACATCAAATTCCTAGGACTCCACATCACCAAGGACCTCTCTTGGTCAGTCAACACCTCCCACCTGATGAAGAAGGCACAACAAAGGCTCTTCTTCTTCAGGAAGCTGAAGCAGGCTGGTCTATCCCCTCAACTCCTTGTGAACTTCTACAGGAGCACTGTGAAGAGCATCTTCTGTCAGGGCATGACTTTATGGTATGCCAACTGCACAACAGAGAACAGAAAAGACTTGGCTCAGGTTGTGAGGACACCCCAGAGGATTGTTGGAGCTGAGCTTCCTGTCCTGGATGCTGTGTCTGCTAGACGCCTGCAGAGGAGAGACACCAAGATCTCCACTAACCAAACACATCCCGGACACCATCTGTTTGCCCCACTCCCATCAGGGAAGCGATTCTGCAACATAAAAACCCGGACTAGCAGATTGAGGAAGAGCTTTTTCCCCAGAGTCTCATCCTCATCCAGCTCCCCCAACTCCCCTAACCCTTAATTTGAGTAAGTGGGTATTGAAAATGGATGAATGGATTTTTCAATCTTTTCTCCGCATGACCAGCTCTTGTATTATTGACAGAATCTTGACTGAGAAACAACTCAAGCATTTGACCACACTGAAAGGAAAAATTTATACCACATTTCATTATATGGCAACAGTTTTCCTTAATTATTCTGTTTTTTTTTTTCCACAGGTGAACACTTACTCTCCTGTGCTGCAGCCTCAGAAGAAACTTCCCATGCCAAACTCGATATGACTACAGCCGCCGACAGGCAATGTCTGCCTTCCATATAGCAGTCCTGGAAAACACACAGCACACCTCTGAAAATAAAATGACTGCGAGTGTGCTGAAGGCAACATCAAGTACATCTCACACAACATAAGATTATTAGTCACAATTGTCCCTATCGTATAGTCACCTCAGAGCCTACATAGGGGGCGCACTATTATTATTACCTGATTTTGCTGAGATAGCCATCATCACATTTATGTTACTTGATTCTTTCATTCGTCCAAAAACAGTCAATACGTCAGTAAGCATAATCGTTAATAGGTAGCAGTGCTAACCATTTCAAAGTCCTGTGTCCACCCCACACCTGTTCTGATGAATTTGCTACCCCGCTGTTGCTTTCTCTCCAAGCCTCCCTGGTCATATTCTTGCAAAAACTGGATAATCCTGCAAGGCTTTCTTGTAGACACATGTAGAAATAAAACAATTCTTTGATTCTTTGAAGAGAGCAAAAAGTATAGGAATGGATGAGAAGAAATGCTAAAGAGATGGAAAATATAACAATGCAACAACAAGCATGCGCTATCTTGAGGTCTCAAATCAATTCAATATATTTACTCAACTCCTTGCTTTTGGTAAATGCAGCCAGTCTGCTCTGTGTAAGCCTGACCCCATCAGATCTCAGAAAGTAAGCAGTGTGAGGCCTGGTAAGTCAGGAAAGGCATCTGGTGTAAAACTTGCCACATACCAATGCAGATCTGGCTGGATACACTGTGGTGACCCCAAACAAATGGGAGCAGCCAACAACAACAACCTTGCTTTTGGTAAATCATTTCATCTAAATTCTGGGTGGAAAGTAACACACACAAAATCTAAAACGTACGTACCTTTGAGATGTAGTACTGTGACAAGGTAGCTGCATTCAGAGCCCATTCCATTGGATTGTACTGATTTAACTGTAACTGCCTCTGCAGTGTGCTGTGGCAGTACGTGGCAGCACGCTCAGTTTGACCTGTGACAGAACACGCATATATTTATATATAATTCTCAGAAATAAAGCAACAAATATGAAGCCTGAACAGAAGAGGCATTTGAAACATAGCTTATTGAGTGTTGTTAGAAGGTAGGTAACACAGTGGTACACATACCACTGTCCCAGCTTTTTTGAAACGTGTTGCCGGCATCCATTTCAAAATGAGCAAATATTTGCACAAAAAACAATAACGTCTATCAGTTCGAACATTAAATATCTTGTCTTTGTGGTGTATTCAATTGAATATAAGTTGAAGAATTGGAACTGGGGTTGTAACCATTGGCGGGCACAGTTCTGCCTATCCGCTGATTAGCGAAACTACCTATTTTGTTAGCAGATTAGCTTTTCAGCTAACTTAAAAAAAAAACATCAGCGGACCAATTAGCTTCCACTAAGTAGAGAAGCTTGAATCTTCGACTGGACTGGGTTGCTTGACGCGAGGACGTTTCGCTTCAAATCGCAGAAGCTTCCTCAGCTAAAATTCTTGCTCTGGAAGTCGGACTTCTGTCTGACTCTTGTAGAGAAGAATAAAACAGAAGCCAACAAAAGCTGGAGTTTTAAACCTAACCAGACCCCTCCTACTGAGAGGCAGACTGCTATAGGCTAGTGACTAAACAATAGCTCTAATTAGCAACTATTGTGCTGTAGTTAGCACACCTAATGGCAGGACAGCTGTCCCTCTAATGATGGGATGGATGCCTTTCTGATGGCTCCCTTGATGACGTGAATGACTCATTACCATGAACAAAAGACTGAAACTCCTTTGACCTGAGTACCCCATTGTAAACAGGGGATAAAGTGTGTCTCAGACCCCCTCCCCGGTTAAGTGGGCTTAACCGCTAATTAGAGCTATTGTTTAGTCACTAGCCTATAGCAGTCTGCCTCTCAGTAGGAGGGGTCTGGTTAGGTTTAAAACTCCAGCTTTTGTTGGTTTCTGTTTTATTCTTCTCTACAAGAGTCAGACAGAAGTCAGACTTCCAGAGCAAGAATTTTAGCTGAGGAAGCTTCTGCGATCTGAAGCGAAATGTCCTCGCGTCAAGCAACCCAGTCCAGTCGAAGATTCAAGCTTCTCTACTATGGATACCACCTGGACAACTGAGAGCCTACACAGTAGCTTCCACTAACTTTTGTTTCGCTAACGTTTTTTTGCTGGCATAATAAATAAAGCTCAACAGTCAAAAACGTTTGTAAACCATAAAATCACACAATAGTTCCTCTCTGTTGTGTTTTGCAGCACTCAGGATGCTGTGACGAGCTGAGCTCAACCCTACACCAGCAGAAGGGACCTGGCTGCTACAAGGAAAAATAAATCAATTAAAGTAATTTACATTCACAGCATACAGTGGTCCAGACGTGAGGCAGAAGTGCTGAAGAGGAAAGCAGGTTTGACTTATGGTTTTGATTTAAAAACCAAACTAATTCCAGATGGTTTATTGATATTAACATTAACTGTCATTTTTACAAAGTGAAAATATCACAAATATCTTTTAGTTTTAAAGTCATGCACTAATTCTGAATGTTTGAGCATTAAATCTCACAGATGCCCAAAGGTATTATGGGAAATTGAGCCTCCTGATCACTGGTTGGTTGGTTGTTAAAAAAAAAAAAAAAAAAAACACACACACACACACACACACACACGTTACAATAATGTGTGTTGGTTTTTATGAATAAATCTGTATTTTTAAATAGGTAAATTTTTTTATTTGTAAAAAGAAAAGGCATCTGCAAAACTGAAAATTCTGTTTAAGTGTGACACAGGAGTGCACCGACTGGTGACCGTATGACAGTTGGCTGCTATTTACACTCCCATCCAGTAGATGGCAGTGTTCTGTGCATTTTGGGTCAAGTGTACCGGAGCCAATAAGTTAGCCGTTATCGGTTAGCTGTAGCTTCCACTAATTTTTTTTTTTTTTTTAAATCAGGTTATCGGTATAAATGTTAACCTTTCAGTTAGTGGTTACTAAAGCGAGCTTTTTGGTTAGTGATTTTAACATGCAAAAATCCACCTGTCCATCTGTGTGTGTGTGTGTGTGTGTGTGTGTGTGTGTATGTGCGAAGGGGGGAAGGGGTATGTTTCCATATACATGCATGCATGCATACATACTCTGTGATCATTATCGTAAGATGCCACTAAACATACATAACAGGAGCTTTTTAAAATGCTTTATTTATTTTTGAATTCTCAAGTGAAAGGCTCATTCATAACCTGTGGCCCTTTTTGAACTTCAGACTCACCAAGATTCTGATAGACTTGAGCAAGATAATACATGGTATAGGTGTAGGCCAACTCAAACCTGTTGGACACAGGAGGCAATGACAGAAATCGTGACTTGATAGGAGGTAAAACATGGAAGAAGGAGGAAAAAAAACTGCTACTGCATATTCTGCAATTTTAAAGACATCACAAAATTGCAGACAGTCTTTAAATTTACTTTCATACTTGGGATGAAAGCCACATTTCCTCTTAATATTCTGTTCTGGCATGACATGTGGCTCAAACAGGGTGCACAATGTTTGACATCGTCACAAAGTCCTTTGAAAGAAGGTACCCTGTCGCCAACTGAACAGTCCCCCCTAAAAATTGGTCCCCCCTGCCTTCACTGCGCATGTGTCATTTCGGCGCGTCAGCAGCGATTCACCGATTCGCGCCTCGTTTCTGCTTAAAAATGCTTGTTTCTGCATAACATTGACTTTAGAATTATTTAGGTTTTACTTTGTCATCTGAATGTTAATAATCCCATTATTCCCTTTGATCACTTTGGGTGTAGAGAGTTAGACTCAGAGTCTGACTCAGATGTGCTGGTGTCTCGCTCTGATAGCTCCCTTATCTTTTATTATGAAATAATGCTGAATTTATGTGGAAATGACTGTTGTACAAAAGCTTCAGATATCTATCGCTGGTACAGATGATGACTAGAGCACAGTTTTAAGAAGAAACAAGGCAATAATCGGTGAATTGCTAACACTTAAATGACGCATGCTCAGTGAAGGCATGGGGGCTGTTCGGTCGGTAACAATGGCTTTGCCATGTTCGAGCCAGACGCAAACACTGAGGCTCACTCTATGTGGACTGGCAAGAGGGCGCAGCCCCCCAAAAACAAAACAAACAAACAAAAAGCAAATGTGACAGTAAAACAACAACACAACCCCCTGTACTTTTGGGCCCCAGCATCTGCCTCTATCAGCCATGCCACAGGCCGCTCCTGAGTGTTGCTCTGTTTGTTTTCAGAGGATCATAATGTGAAGTGCTTTGTACAAACTCCCATTTTTTCCCCTCCTCGACCATGATTTATTCACTGACTAACAGACAACACAAGCGTGCATTCAACGTATTTCAGCTCCAGATAGCGCAGCAGATAACCAAAAGAATTGCTCAGTTCGTGATAAAAGCATGAAGTTTGGCACACATATTCTAAATTAACTAATGTTTATTTACAGATATGGAGACATCCTGGAGCTGACCTCGAATGACTGAATGTTCTGGAGTTATGGGGTAAAAACAGCAAGAATGGTGAGAAAGGTCAATTTCAGGTTGTACGGGGTGAAAAGCTAAAGTTACTTCAGTTTGGGTAAAAAAGTGATGCAAACTGTACAAACTGAAACTGACCTTTGTCACCATTCTTGATGTTTTTACCCCATACCCCCAGAACATTCAGTCATAGATAGTCCAAACTATACCTTTTTGGAATCTTTATGATCAGACAAATAATGTGGTATAGTTTTCAACATGATTGGAGCATTTTTTAATTCTGACCCCTGTGTAATTCTTTATTAACCCCTGTAGCTCATTAGAGGTCAGCTCCAGGATGTCTCCATATCTGAAAATAAACGAGTTAATTTAGAATGTGTGTGCCAAATTCTATGCTTTTATCACAAACTGAACAACTGCTATGGAAATTGTACCTAAGCTGTACCACTAAGAATTCATAAATGTGTGCCATTATTATGTCCGCCAATGATGTAATAAAAATCACCTGTGTTTATTTATCTGTCTGATTACATCAAAACTACTGCAAACATTTTGACAAAATTTTCAGACAGACAGACATTAGGCCATAGAAGAACCCATTAAATTTTGGAGTTGATCTAGGCTTTGAAGGATTACGTTAAAACTACTTCATGGAATCTCACCAAATTTTCATCACAGATAGATATTAGACCATGGAAGAGTCCACTGAATTTTAACGGTGATCCGGATTGGCGGATATAAAGAAAAATCTCTGATTGCTCTTGTTTTTAAACATTTTTCCTCCTGTGTAGCCTACTTCTGTGCTAAAACAGAACAAGATTTGAGATTCCTCCTCTTAATCACAACACACATCCCATCAACTTTTTAATTAATGTTGATTTAGTCATAAATATGTGCTGTCCAGGGCATAGCTTTTTTTTGCAATTTGTGCATTGCTTTTGCGGCAAAGGAGAGCAAGTGGTTTAGACTTCTTAAAATGTGAATGTATTCATAAGCCCATGCTGTGATACATGTGTACTGAGGAAAGGCACAGAGACTTGTGTGTGAACAGACGGAACCAAAACCCTAAGCATGAACGCCAATTATCTGCTACTGCCCAGTTAAGTGTTGTCAAACAAATTTAATGGTGTAGTCACACTGTGACAGACTGAGTAAACAGATGAGAAGAGATTAAAATCATTTGTCCAATGGCAACAATCACCAAATCTGCCGGTCTCGGGTGGATTTGGGGCTTTGATGGAGTGAGTGGACAGTCACCGAATGTGGATGTACAGCGCTTCCAAATGCAAAATGAAGAACAGATAACACACAGCAAAAACTAAAGTCTACTGGACATCCTACCAACAAGTACAGGACAAAAATGTAAATAAACATGCAACCACCGGGGAAGCGCTCCATCCGCAAATTTCTCAGCATGCACAAAACCTTCCGACGGACTTGCTGGTCATCAGCTGACGAGGAATACATTTTAAATAACTTGTACAGGACAAAAATTCACACAAACCGATATTAAAATTTAATTTCTGTTACTCATACATTTCCTCAATCAGGCACAGTGTGACAGCTGCTGAAGCAGCTCCATGCATTGAAGGGACCTTAGGTGAGTTTGCTGTAGTTACTGGGGTATCAGACTGATGTTTACCTCTTGGTCTTTTCCTGGTGAGTCAGCAGGTTTTCCTCAGTACAGAAATACTCTGTGATGTCAAGGGGAGGACTCCCCTCCTGAAAAACAACAGTAGCTGCTGATGAAGAGGATCTGAAGATCACAGGTTTCAACCACAGCGAAGCTGGCTCCACCATGCTGCACCGCAGCTGAAACCAAGGTAAGCTAGATGACAGGTGGATGGAGGAGCCATACAGTCTGCAGTTCCACTATAAATCGAGGCAAAATCTGGGATATATGTGAAGAGACTTTTTCAGGACCCACACCGTATTTTATTCACTTTTTCTTTGTCTCCCTTTCTATGTCAACAGCACAAAATATGTCTTCCCTCCTGACTCTTTTTGTTTTTGATTGTCAATTAATTTGATTAGAACCAAAAACTGATTTTAGTCATGAATATAATAAAACAGTGTGTAGGGTTTGGGGCCATTTATTGGTGACGTTACAGAGTGCCGTCACCAGTCACCCCCCCCCCTCCCCTTAAATTTTCACTTTTTGTTCGTGTGATAATTTGTATGATGCTTCATTTCACAAAAAACTGAGGGTTCTCAACTTATTAGTCTGCACTAGAACCCAGAGTAGACAGTGTACAGGAGTGAAAAAACAAATTCAACTTCTTTTTTCTTCAGTCTTCCAGATGCACAGCAACATGAGAAAGTACGCATGATGCGTCTGGGGTCCTGTATCAACATGGAGGCCTCCATGAGGGGGCCAGCTCCTATGTTGACATGAAGGGTTCATTCTAAGCTCATAAAAGACACTGACTGGAGGTAATCTACACAAATCAAAAGATGAGTATGAATGATATGTTCCACTCCAGCTACTAAACATTTTTAAATCCTGCACATTGCAACTTATTTTAATTTAACCTTTATTTAGTCCCACTGAGATCAAGACCTCTTTTGCAAGGGAGACCTGGACAATTATAAAGTTTACAATTCACCTAACCTCCATGTCTTTGGATGTGGGAGGAAACAGGAGCACCCAGAGGAAACCCAAACAAACACAGGGAGAACATGCAAACTTAAAAGAACTACAAATTTGAGACTCTGCTGTCATGTCAAGTGCACGTTTAAAATAAGTTAATAAACAGTGATCATATCTAACATGATGCAGCCACAAGCGGTGACAACGAGCTGCAGAAATGCAAAATGTCAGCCCATATGCTGAATATCAGTCTCACTGTTACAGTACATGATGCATTTGATGGCTCCTACATTTGTAAAATGTGCTCTTTCTTTGTACACTGATGTCAATTATGCCATTTCACCTCAATGCCTAAAATCTAACAACTAAACTTATAGGTCCTCCAGCACCTATGAAGCATCAGGTGCTTTGCCCCCCACCCCAAGTATTTATTCATGGCTTATATGTGCAGTGCATAAATGTTACAATCTCTCCATCTTCAAATTAATCAAGCAGGAAACTAGTGGTCTCACATAAATGGTTATACATGTAGCAAACCTCACCTCCTTCATATATTGCTGATAGATGGATTCTGCCATTTCCAGAAAGCCTTGAGCCTTCTCCATCTCCTCCCGGCCTGCCCACAGGATGCCAAGCTGGTTCTAATAATCAATAAACAGCCAGTACAGACAGCAAAGTTAACTGGTACCAAGCAACAGCATGTTTCAGAAAATAAAGCTACATTAAGCAGCACAATGTAAATAAACACCAGTCATCTGCTCTTCTGATATAACATCCTCCATCAGTTGTATTCATGATGAATCATCATCAAAATTAAAGAATGGTGTTTGAGATGTTGTAGCCAGCAAGCTAATGTTATTATACCCAATTATAAAAGAAATAATGAAAACTAGTGTGTTGTCTGTAGGAGATCCACAGGCTCTAGATTGGGTACTGTTTATGAAATAGGTAGCTGACATTTTTGTGATAAGGGTGGTAATAAATTAAGCAAAGCTTGTAGGAGTGGCGTGTGAGTCCAGAATGTTTTTAGAACCTTAGACTTCAACCATTTTTAGATGTAGAACTCAACCCTTTTATTTCCTTCTAATTAGTAATTATGTATTTTTTTTTAATGTTAATTTACTATCTTAAAGTATTTATACATTGTTTAGGTTCTTGTCATCATATACACACTATCATTAGGGCCTATTGTAATTGTGCTGTTTATTATTATTATTTATTATTCTTTACGTTTTGCAAGTCCCAAATTGCCCCTTTCCCATGCACAAAAACTCACTAAGCTTTGCAAAGTCGTTCAGCCGGATGCGATGTTCTATATTTTGGGGGTCACACACATGCTCGCAGCAAAATGGTACCCCTACACATTTTCAAAAAACCCTCCCCTTTGGGTTTTTTTTTTGTCATAGCCTCATGAAATTTGGTACAGATATTTACCATGCACAAAACAGTCTCTTAACGACATGATAAAATGTCAACAGAAAGTCAGCTATTTTGATTTTAAGTATCGATTTTGAGGTCATTTTTGCCATTTTTGGCTATTTCCACTACTTACATTTGAACTAACTCATCCTAGGGATTTCATCCAATCATCTTTAAATTTGGTACACATCATCATGACCCCATGCTGACCAAAAGTTATCAATGTAGGTCAAAAGGCGTGGCTGCTATGGTTCGTCAAACTTTGGCGAGCGTTTCGGAGCATGCTGTTTCACTTTGAACGGCTGTCGCGCCCACATATTTCATCCTAGATTGTTCAAAATTGCTGGACATGATGAGGGCTCGCCCTGAACATCCGCATATACAACCCCTGGCAATAATTATGGAATCACTGGCCTTGGAGGATGTTCATTCAGTTGTTTAATTTTGTAGAAAAAAAAGCAGATCACAGACATGACACAAAACTAAAGTCATTTCAAATGGCAACTTTCTGGCTTTAAGAAACACTATAAGAAATCAAGAAAAAAAAATTGTGGCAGTCAGTAACGGTTACTTTGTTAGACCAAGCAGAGGGAAAAAATATGGACTCACTCAATTCTGAGGTATAAATTATGGAATCACCCTGTAAATTGTCATCCCCAAAACTAACACCTGCATCAAATCAGATCTGCTCATTAGTCTGCATCTAAAAAGGAGTGATCACACCTTGGAGAGCTGTTGCATCAAGTGGACTGACATGAATCATGGCTCCAACACGAGAGATGTCAAGTGAAACAAAGGAGAGGATTATCAAACTCTTAAAAGAGGGTAAATCATCACGCAATGTTGCAAAAGATGTTGGCTGTTCACAGTCAGCTGTGACTAAACTCTGGACCAAATACAAACAACATGGGAAGGTTGTTAAAGTCTAACATACTGGTAGACCAAGGAAGACATTAAAAAGTTAAGACAGAAAACAGAAAAAAAGCAATATGTCTCAAAAATCGAAAATGCATAACAAAACAAATGAGGAACAAATGGGAGGAAACTGGAGTCAACATCTGTGACCGAACTGTAAGAAACTGCCTAAAGGAAATGGCATGTACATACAGAAAAGCTAAACGAAAGCCATCATTAACACCTAAACAGAAAAAAACAAGGTTACAATGGGCTAAGGAAAAGCAATCGTGGACTGTGGATGACTGGATGAAAGTCATATTCAGTGATGAATCTCAAATCTGCATTGGGCAAGGTGATGATGCTGGAACTTTTGTTTGGTGCCGTTCCAATGAGATTTATAAAGATGACTGTCTGAAGAGAACATGTAAATTTCCACAGTCAATGATGATATGGGGCTGCATGTCAGGTAAAGGCACTGGGGAGATGGCTGTCATTACATCATCAATAAATGCACAAGTTTACGTTGATATTTTGGACACTTTTCTTATCCCATCAATTGAAAGGATGTTTGGGGATGATGAAATCATTTTTCAAGATGACAATGCATCTTGCCATAGAGCAAAAACTGTGAAAACATTCCTTGCAAAAAGACACATAGGGTCAATGTCATGGCCTACAAATAGTCCGGATCTTAATCCAATTGAAAATCTTTGGTGTAAGTTGAAGAAAAGCTGTTATAAAAGCCAGGGGTGGTGCAACAAAATACTAGTGATGTGTTGGAGCGTTCTTTTGTTTTTCATGATTCCATAATTTTTTCCTCAGAATTGAGTGATTCCATATTTTTTTCCCTCTGCTTGGTCTAAAAAAAAGTAACCGTTACTGACTGCCACAATTTTTTTTCCTGATTTCTTATAGTGTTTCTTAAAGCCAGACAGTTGCCATTTGAAATGACTTTAGTTTTGTGTCATGTCTGTGATCTTTTTTTCTACAAAATTAAACAACTGAATGAACATCCTCCGAGGCCGGCGATTCCATAATTTTTGCCAGGGGTTGTATTAACTTCCCACCTAACTCTTAGCATCCGCCGGTAGCAACAGGAAATGTACAGTACTGATGTCATATAGTTAACCCCAGTTATTATTATTTCTACTTCTATTTTGTCATTTTATTTTTAATTGGACCACAATGGAATTAAGTATTTTCACTTTCTTGTGTCATCCATGTATTTTTTAATGTATTTACTATTATGTACTTACACTGAACTGAAAATCACTCACGCTTTTAATATAAAGACGACTTACTGCCCCCTGCTGGAATGGCGTGCGAATCCAGAAAGTAGTTAGCAACATGCATTGTTCTATTTTTGCCGCATTCATCTTTGACCCAAAATACATAAGCATACCAAACGACAAATGTCAGCTGTCAACAGTTTTTCTGTGATCAAAGTTGCACGCACAGCTGCTGTAAGCAGGTGCTTTTAATTTAACAAACAAAGGCAGTAGCAGGAGACATTAAAAACAGTACACATTTCACTCACGGTAGCAACGTGACACTTAAGTCACTCATGGTACCAGCAACATGAGTCTTAACTAAATTGACTCAACCACAAAACAGCTACAAAAACAATAAATCAGTAACACTAACAACACTGTTAAAGTAACAAATCACAATAGCAACACTTAAAACCTCAAAACCCCAAACTCCCATGGTGCATTGCAGCATAATGTCCATTGTTTACTGGTTAGCTAAAATTGCCAATTTCTCCAATATTATTTGTCCCATCAAGTCCCATCAAGTTTCTGTTTCGCAGCGTTAATCCTTGCCTCTTCCACACGATTTCATTCTAATCCTTCACTGCCAAAGCACAGAGAAAAAAAAAAAAAAAAAAAGAGGAGGAATCAGCCAGAGTTGACTGCTGACATGAGCTTTCTATTGACAGGAGCTCCACGTTATGTTCTATTCACACCCTTATAGGGAGAAACAATCAACAGTTATAAATCTGACTTCAGAAATCAAATCTACGTATCTTAATTGACCTAAGCACAAGTTTTCACGCCTTAAATGTAAATAACGGCGGAGAAGTCGGCCAGAGAATCGACAGTGATTACAAGCGCAGAGCATGCATATTCCACTGACAGCGCAACCTTCCAAGATGGCAGGGCCGTGATCTGCTCAGGGCATGCCTTTCATACAGCTCGACCCTATCTAGCGTATTATCTGTGGTTTACACGGCATTATGCACGTGCTCTAGTCTGTTTTTTTCTGGGGACGTTACAGCGCCACACACAGGCCTAGCATATGTACGACAAAGTTAAACGAAGCTTCAAGGCACAGAATTTGCCTTGAACATTTTTTGTAATCAAATTATTCAAGTTACTCGACTAATTGTTTCAGCTTTCCAAAATACATAAGCATACCAAACGGCAACTGACAACTCTCCACAGTTTTTGTGTGATCAAAGCCATACACATGCACTCAGACTATTATAATAATACATCTGAACGCATCTTGACCCAGCTATCTTTAATTATAGGCCAATCTCCAACCTTCCTTTTCTCTCAAAAATTCTTGAAAGGGTAGTTGTAAAACAGCTAACTGATCATCTGCAGAGGAATGGTCTATTTGAAGAGTTTCAGTCAGGTTTTAGAATTCATCATAGTACAGAAACAGCATTAGTGAAGGTTACAAATGATCTTCTTATGGCCTCGGACAGTGGACTCATCTCTGTGCTTGTTCTGTTAGACCTCAGTGCTGCTTTTGATACTGTTGACCATAAAATTTTATTACAGAGATTAGAGCATGCCATAGGTATTAAAGGCACTGCGCTGCGGTGGTTTGAATCATATTTGTCTAATAGATTACAATTTGTTCATGTAAATGGGGAATCTTCTTCACAGACTAAAGTTAATTATGGAGTTCCACAAGGTTCTGTGCTAGGACCAATTTTATTCACTTTATACATGCTTCCCTTAGGCAGTATTATTAGACGGTATTGCTTAAATTTTCATTGTTACGCAGATGATACCCAGCTTTATCTATCCATGAAGCCAGAGGACACACACCAATTAGCTAAACTGCAGGATTGTCTTACAGACATAAAGACATGGATGACCTCTAATTTCCTGCTTTTAAACTCAGATAAAACTGAAGTTATTGTACTTGGCCCCACAAATCTTAGAAACATGGTGTCTAACCAGATCCTTACTCTGGATGGCATTACCCTGACCTCTAGTAATACTGTGAGAAATCTTGGAGTCATTTTTGATCAGGATATGTCATTCAAAGCGCATATTAAACAAATATGTAGGACTGCTTTTTTGCATTTACGCAATATCTCTAAAATCAGAAAGGTCTTGTCTCAGAGTGATGCTGAAAAACTAATTCATGCATTTATTTCCTCTAGGCTGGACTATTGTAATTCATTATTATCAGGTTGTCCTAAAAGTTCCCTAAAAAGCCTTCAGTTAATTCAAAATGCTGCAGCTAGAGTACTGACGGGGACTAGAAGGAGAGAGCATATCTCACCCATATTGGCCTCTCTTCATTGGCTTCCTGTTAATTCTAGAATAGAATTTAAAATTCTTCTTCTTACTTATAAGGTTTTGAATAATCAGGTCCCATCTTATCATTAGCATTATCTTAGCATTATTTCATCATAAAAGGCGGTGGAAGCGATCAGAGCGCTGTGGCTAAACGAGCTGCTAGCTGAAGCATTCAGTGCACATTGGACATTTCAAAGCGTCACAGAATTTTGCCTCATTTCCGCTTAAAACTGACTTTAGAATAATTTAAGAGGTTTTACCTTTATCATTGGATGGCTAATAATCACATTAATCCATTTGATTGCTTTGGGTGCAGAGACTCCGTCTCAGACGTGCTGCTGTGGTCCAAAAATGACGCATGCACAGATGCAAAAGGCGGACTGATTTTTAGGAGCGGACTGTTCGGTCTGTGACACCAGAAGTAAGAAGCATTTTTCTACTTTCCAAGTGTTAATATTTCCCCCCAAAATTACCTCTTATACTATCTATCTGATCTTGCTGTTTCTAATAAAATGCTCAGAGTTTGTTCATGTTCCCACATTTGGGTGTTTTACTGTGAAATGTCCAAACCGTATAATGACTATGAAATGAACACTTATGAAACAGGACAAAATAATAACAACAATAATAATAATAACAATAATAATAATAATGATGATGATAGCGTACAAAAACAAAATCTACGTCAGGTGTACAGAATAAGTTCGAGTAGAGAAAGGATGTTAGTTCCTTCCGGAGACTTTCACTATGTATTTGAGTTTTATTTTCTGTGCAAATGCAATCACGCTGAGTCAAATTTTCGAAATGGTTATATACACATGTATTGAAGTTACATGTGTGAAAATTTCTGTATTTATCCCCACGTTACCCTGACATGGATGAACAGCGACACGTTCTCAGGCGAAACTCTGCATTTGTCCAGCAGTTTCAGGCAATTTATCAAATGTTCCTCGCCGGCTGACAGCTCCTCCGTGTCGATGTGGTTAACGCCCAGGTAGTAGTCCACGGCGGCCATCCTGACGGCCCGCAGCCCGTCCGGAGAGTCTCCGCTCAAGTCCCGCAGCTGCTCGACGCTCTCCTCACCGTCAACGGGCTCGAAACTCTTCAGCGAGCAGTAAATCTCTCGGAACAACTCCCTGGCTTTGTACCTGGAGCGGAACGGGTCGTTCTCGGGGTCATTTCGTGATTCCACATCAGTGAGGTTTTGGGCGGTGGAGAATTTCTCGCAAACAGCTCCCAACTCACTGCTGCTCAGAGACGCCATGTTTTTCCTGCGGAGAAGAGAGCGGCGACACGACGAGTCGATAAAAATCAGTCACGTGACACCCTGCTCAGCGTGCCGCCGCTTCTTCTCCTTCTTCTAATAGATTCCGGCAGGCTATACGCTGGCGTAGCATAATGCTGCCCCCCACAGGTAATAGTTAAATACTTTATCTTATGTTAGACTCTCAGAGGTTGGTGGAATGGAGGAACTTAATCACAGCTTTGTCCACTAAATGCGAGTAACTGCTCTCAGAAAAAATGACCTAAAAGAAAACAGTTGTCAAGGATTTTACATAGTTCGTGCTCATATTATCATTTATTTTCTTTAGTTTATGCTTATATTATTATCATTTATTTTCTTATAGTTTATGCTTATATTATTTTTCCTCTTAGTGAGAAGAGGAGGTTTTAGAAAGAAAGACTTGTTGTCTGCATTCTTCATGAGTGAGCAAACTATTTTTCATTTTACATAAGTGCCTTATCCTGCTGTGGGAGCCGTAAGGCTCATGTCGCAGGAATGGAAGGTTCCAGCAGTCACCTTGTCCCGATATCTCCCTCTTGCAGACATGACTCATGTGTAACCTCTCCCGACTGTCCTTGTTTGTTTTTTCTCATGTTGATGAACTAAATAAAAGGCTGGGCCAGAGGAGGGGATTTTAGGAGAGCTTTGAAGCTGAGCACTTACAAGCTGTTTCTTGTTCTCCTCCTCTGCGCAGAGTATAAAATATATATATTTGTCTCTCTCTGACTGGTTTCTTTTCAGTGTTTGTGCCTCTCATTTCTTTAAAAACAGGGTGCAAACCCAACAGTTTTTTTCTTGGCGCCCAACGTGGGGCGTCGACAGATCTTCTCGAGCGAACGGAGGAAGACGCCGCAGACTGTGCACGGCCGATTCCACGAGGGATCGAAGGAAAGTCCTGAGGAGTGAATTCTCCGTCGGGCCGGTGACTATAGACGTCCACCTTCGCTCGCCGCAGTAGATTGACGACGCCTCCGAACCAAATGAGGGGCGCAACAAATTAACGTAAGTAATTACTGCCTGCCTGTGAGGAAAATATGTTGAGATTCGAGTCCCCATCCGAAATAAAGTGTGGGGGAGGGAGTTAGAGTCTCCGGTCCTGCCGGCACAGGTGGCGGAGGGGTTCGAGTCCCCATCCGGCTGAGAAATACAGGAGGAGTAAGAATAAATTTCAGGAGAAGCAGTTAGAGAGACGCGAATTAAATGATTATTGCAAAAGTGAAATTAAGTGTGTTTGTGGTATGAATGAGAGAAAATTATGTTTTTGTTGTTTTGTTGTAAGGATTTTGTTGTGGTATTTATGTCTTGATATAAAATGATTTATTATTATTATTATTTTTTTTTTTTTAAGATGAGGGCTTGTCTGTAATTGCAATCATTGATGAAATCTGTAATTTATTTTGTATATGTGTGAGAGTTGGAGCGGTTGTGGGAGTGTGTGTGTGTGTGAGACAGTGTCGGACTGTATGTGTGGTATTGTTTGACTGAGTATTCCTTAGTAATAATAAAAGAATGAGACTGAGTGACTGAAACACAGACAGGTTGATATCCCATTTTATCAGGGGATAGAAGTGGAGCCGTTGTCTGCAAAGTAGGTCATTTTAAGTCCATACGCACCACACTCACATATTCCCGACGAGTCTGCAAAGAGGGGGATTCCAAGGAAGGTCCGCCCCACGGGGTAGAAGCTTGACCTGAACTTTGCAGAGTGAAGGGGAATAGGTGAACAACATGGGAAACACATGCACAGAAAATAAGCCCCTATTTCAGGGCGACGAAAAATACATGCACAAACGCAATCCGGAAAATCTGAAGTACATAACTAAATGGAAAAAGAAATATGGCTTTTCAGGTAAATTGGTTATGCCAGATTGTGAAGGTTTGGTGTTAAAACTTACAGCAGCAGCAGCAAATAAAAAGGGTAACAGGAAAGCAAGAAAAGAAGGAGAAATAGTGTGCAAAAGTATGGCTCAGTGAAGCACAGATGAGAGTAGAGGCCATAAAGAGGAAGAAAAACCTGTGGTGACTCTAAAGGTAAATGGACAGGACATGGATTTTCTCTGTGACACAGGAGCATGTAGGACAGTGATAACAGACAGACCTCCCGGAACTAAATTTGCAAAAGAAGTTGTTTGGGTAAAATCTGAAAATGGACAGGTGTATTCAGAGAAAATATTGAAGTTTGTTAATTTTGAAGATCCTGAAACGAACCAAACTGCTTGTGTCTCTGTGGTTTATTCACCCCATTGTCCAGTAAATTTACTGGGACGAGATTTGATGACTGCCTTATCTATAGGAGTCACGCCAACAGTAGGTGGTATGAGAGCTGTGAGACAGCCCACTACTGTATATACAAATTTGGCCCAGGCCTGGCAGTACTCTTTGGATCTGTTGGAGTTGAGACAAACTGAACAATTATTAGAGGAAGGTCTGACGACCTGTGAAAACAGAGAACACGTAGTAATAATGTCACCAAAAGATCTACACATAACTATGGTATTCACTCCACGAAAGGATGAAAGGTATGGAGCAGGATTTCTGAAAATTCCATCAGAATTACAGACAGTAGCACACCTATACACAGACAAAAACCACCTCTGTGTGTATTGTAGTGCTGACCCAAAGTGCAGACAAATGGTACAGAGGAAAACCTGAGGCTGTGCCGCATATTTCACTGACAAGGGCAGACACTCAGTCCTGGAAGGACCTTGGAGGAATTGCTAAAATAGCTGAGGAAGCGACTGATTGGCACGAAGCAGATGCAGTGTCGGTGTGGGATTTCAGTCCATCCACAGGCTTGTATCGGAAATACATGTTTGTAAGTGCTTGGACGACACCGGTGATACATGAAGTAGATCTGGACGATTGAAATTTAACAACATCTGTGTTGTTGACACAGGAAGATGAGACTTTATTGGCCAAACTGCCTCCTCATCTCTGGGTGAATGCACCCACAGATGTAGGACTGTTGAAAAATATTCCGCCAGTCAAAATTAAGCCACGATCTGATTGGAGACCACGGATCAAACAATATCCATTAAAACCTGAAGCAGAAAAAGGAATTGAACCGGTTATTGCAGAATTATTGGAAGCAGGAGTCATCAGGGAATGTTTAGATGCATCCTGTAACACTCCAATATATCCTGTGAAAAAAGCAGACAATCAGAATTGGCGAATGGTACAAGACCTACGTGCAGTAAATGCTGCAGTAGAAACTAGCACTCCTCTGGTACCAGACCCACATACGCTGCTAAATAGATTAAGTCCTGGAAACATGTACTTCTCTGTCATAGACATCAGTAATGCATTTTTTCCTCAGTACCTGTTCATTCAGACTCTCAATTTTGGTTTGCTTTTACATTCAAAGGGAAAAGATATACATATACAAGACTCCCTCAAGGGTTTGCTGACAGTCCGACCATTTTTACACAAGCAATAAATTGTTGCTTATCTTCATTTACTCCACCAGAAGATTCACAAATCTTGGTGTATGTAGATGACATTTTGGTGGCAGGAAAGACAAAAGACAGCTGTACAAAATGTACTATGATGCTTTTGCAACATTTGGCAGAAACAGGAAGTAAAATTAAAAAGCAAAAGTTGCAGTTCGTGCAACCACAAGTGACTTATTTAGGCCACGTCCTATCAGCTGAGGGGAAACGAATACAAGATGATCGAAAGCACGCTATTCGCAAAGCGCCTAAACCGTCAACAAAAAAGGAAATGATGACTTTCTTAGGTATCTGTAATTACTGCAGAGCCTGGATTCCATGTTATGCAGAGAAGGTGCAGAAATTGCAGGATTTAATACATTCTATACCAATGGCTATGAGTGACAAAATACAGTGGAATAAAGAAGCTGAAGAACAGTTTACAGCTCTTAAACAAGAACTTGTGAGTTACACAGTATTATCTCTGCCCAATTATGCCAAGCCATTCACTCTCATGGTGGACACAAAACAGGGATTCATGTGTGCAGTCTTGCTACAACAACATGGTAATAAAAATAAACCAGTTGGATACATTCTTATCGCCTGCTAGACAGATAGCATATACAGCAATGCTATTGTCTCAGCCATATATTACCATTGAAAGATGCAACACCTTGAATCCCGCCATGCTCCTACCTACTGAGACAGACGGTGAACCGCATAATTGTTTGGCAGACACACAGAAACAACAATTACCTCGACCAGACTTAACAGACGAACCATTTACAGATGGACTACATTACTTTGTGGATGGCTCATGTTTCAAAGATCAGAAAGGACAGACATTAACAGGCTATGCTGTTGTTCAATTACCAAATACTGTTAATGAAGCAAAACAGATTGATCATTTTAAATCAGCCCAAGCTGCAGAACTCATTGCATTAACCAGAGCTTGTATCTTGGCTAAAGGACAGAAACTGACAGTCTATACAGATAGTCAATATGCATTTTCAACAATTTGGTTCTTTGCAAAACAATGGCAACAAAGAGGTATGATAACCTCTACAGGGAAACCAGTGACACATGCAGGCTTACTCACAAATTTGCTAGAAGCAGTGACATTACCATCACACCTGGCATTATGTAAATGCGCAGCCCACACCAGAGGTACAGATTTTGTCTCCAGAGGAAACTGCCTGGCAGACAAAATAGCGAAAGAAGCAGCAGCTGGTCGATATGGTACTTCTTCTATTTACACAGCTCAGACAGACAATGAACCATTAATAGATTCTGACCTTTTATTGGATATGCAAAAACAGGCACCAGCGCAGGAACGACATTTGTGGTTGAAAAATGGGGCAACCCCAAACCCCAAAGGACTTTATTGTGTACATAACAAACCCATCCTACCCAAAAGCTTATTCAAAGCAGCTGCAATTGCGACGCATGGGTTAACGCATGTGTCGACAGGGGGGATGGTATATATGGTAGACCAATACTTTACTACCTATGGATTTAATTTATACTCAAAAAATTTTTAAACCCTGTGTTACCTGATTGAAACACAACCCACAGGGAAATATAAGACCCCGGAGAGGGCAATTCCCAAAACCACAGTATCCTTTTCAAATTGTTCATATGGACTTTATTGAACTAAATCGATGTGGACCTTATCAATACTGTCTAGTATTAATTGATGCCTGTTCAAAATGGGTAGAAATTGTTCCATCACAAAAAGCAGATGCTTTAACAGTAGCAAAAGCATTGTGTAAAACAATTATTCCGTATTATGGAATACCAGAGACATTGTACAGTGATAATGGAACACATTTTGTAAATTAAGTTGTACAAAGAGTAGCAGAACACATGAAAATTAAGTTAAAACATCATTGTGCTTACCACCCACAAAGTGCAGGATTAGTGGAAAGGACAAATGGCACAATAAAAATAAGACTAAGGAAATGTATGGAAGAGACAAAACAAACCTGGATTGAATGTTTGGACCTAGTAAAATTGTATATGAGAGTAACACCAACACCATCAGGTTTAACACCATTTGAGATACTTTATGGACGACCATATCGTCTACCAATTTTTGACATGGATACTAAAACAGCAGATGAGGAACAAACATTAGCAGATTTTATGAAAAAGACATTAACACAGAAAGAGATAACTCAAACACATTTACAGCCGAATAATTTTGATCTCCCACAGGACGGCCTTCCAGTAGTCCAGCCAGGAGACTGGGTGTTCATCAGAGTGATTAAGAGGAAGAACTGGTCCAGTCCTCGTTGGGAAGGTCCATACCAAGTGCTGTTAACAACACCAACTGCAGTAAAGATAGCGGAGAGATCAACGTGGATACATCTAAGTCACTGTAAGATACAGCGTGTGTTGGCTGCCTCCACAGTGTAAGGGGAAGTCTGGCTACAAAGGGAGTCTATTTAATTAGCAATAGATTGTCTCAACGCCAGCGAAGCAGGGAGATCCTTGCACTATTAGGTGAGGTTGGTTAACAACACTGTATCCTAGCAATCATGACTGAACTACAGCAGACCCCAGAGCGGCGTGCTCAGCGCCGCCGCTGCCGGACTGTTGGTAGGGCAGCCGGTTGCGTTGTGATCTTAGTGTGTTTTGTGCTCCTCTGATTCCTGGCCTGGTGGTTGACCCAAGAATTGCAGCTCACTGTGGACCGAGCCAGAGAACAACGGAAGCAACATCAGAAGAGGTTTATTCATAATGTGAATGAGACAGATGGACACCCTCATATATACCATACTAATATGTGGTACAGATATGTTAATTTATTGGCTATGGAATTACATGTTACTGATTGTTATGTTTGTTCGCAAATGCCTATATCCTCAACACACCCAGCTCTGACGGCTAAACCGTACCCTGCTAGGGTGACAGAATGTCTTATCATACGGATGCATAATCAAACTGTATTTCAGGGGCAACAATTCTCAGCAAATCTGACAAGACGTAACACCACTTGCCTCAGTGCAACCACTTATATGATAGGGATTTCAACAGAAGACGTACAAGCGTGCCCAAGTGCTGCTCCATTGACTAGACTGAAGGGAAATGCAAAAATATCATCACATGTTAAATTGTCATCACAATGGCCATTCCCGATTTGCTTTTACGGGACAGGGAATAAAACTGTAGGTAAAATTAAGAAACGTCTGTGTACCCAAACGTATGTTTTATCAAATAATTTAAGCCTAACCAAAACATATTATGTGGATGGTACTTATCTTCATCACATTGGACGAGGATGTAATTATACAGGCTCCTGTCCATGGGGAACGGATGAATCATATGCTTATGTTAGTAAGTTTTTGCTACCACCTGTAAATGGTACTCCGGTGTATGATGACATCTATTGGCTTTGTGGTTCCAGACTGTACATGAGTCTCCCACCAAATTGGGGTGGTGTGTGTGCACCTACCCAGGTGACTGACCATACATATGTGGTAGTGCCAAGGACCTCCACAGAGAAGAATGGCAGCACCAGACGGAGGAGATCGATATACCCAGATGTGTTACCACATGATCACATGTGGGGCTCGGATGTACCAAAGGTCCACCAAAAATTGTGGTCTGTAGGAGATAAAATAGCACATTCATTGTTCCCCTGGATAGGAGTGGTAAAAAATTCATTAATGATTGAAACTCTGAATTATCGATTGGGTCTGTTCATGAATGTAACTGAGAAAATAGTAGCAGCTCAAAATACTGAAATAGATGCTTTACGTACCATGGTGATGCAAAATCGCATGGTTTTAGACTTGCTTACTGGTTCACAGGGAGGAGTTTGTGTTCTGCTGAACACAACATGCTGTACTTTCATCCCAGACTCCATTCATTCAGTGGATGTGCAGGACGCATTGGAAGAGCTGAATAAACTCCGTGATGCAATGCATAAAGACACCCTAGCCGTGAGCCGGTGGAATCCCTGGTCCTGGTTGACTTCAGGACCATGGTGGCAGTTACTATTGAAAATGGTGACACCAGTTATTATAGTCCTAATTCTGATTGGACTTTGCATGTGTTGTGTGATCCCTTGTATCAAAACAATGGTTGGCAAAATGGTGTCAAATACATTTGTACAGTGTAATCTGGCTTTCCAACAAATTATGCCAAAATATCAAGCATTGAAACAGTCAGACCTTAGTGGAGAAAACTATAATGACTATGTTGAGAATTATGATGATATTGAAAAGCTCACAACTCCAGTTCAAGCTTGAACTGTTGACGTGATGAGTTAACACACTCTTAGCCTATGAAGCTTTAGCTGAAAATGTAATAAGACAAGTGGTTAAAGTGGACAAATTTTCTATTGAAGTGTGTTTTGGACATGACAAACTTATGTAAATAAACGATAAACAGGAAGGATTATGTCAAGGATTTTATATAGTTCATGCTCATATTATCATTTATTTTCTTTAGTTTATGCTTATATTATTATCATTTATTTTTTTTATAGTTTATGCTTATATTATTTTTCCTCTTAGTGAGAAGAGGAGGTTTTAGAAAGAAAGACTTGTTGTCTGCATTCTTCATGAGTGAGCAAACTATTTTTCGTTTTACATAAGTGCCTTATCCTGCAGTGGGAGCCGTAAGGCTCATGTCGCAGGAATGGAAGGTTCCAGCAGTCACCTTGTCCCGATATCTCCCTCTTGCAGACATGACTCATGTGTAACCTCTCCCGACTGTCCTTGTTTGTTTTTTCTCATGTTGATGAACTAAATAAAAGGCTGGGCCAGAGGAGGGGATTTTGGGAGAGCTTTGGAGCTGAGCACTTACAAGCTGCTTCTTGTTCTCCTCCTCTGCGCAGAGTATAAAATATATATATTTGTCTCTCTCTGACTGGTTTCTTTACAGTGTCTGTGCCTCTCATTTCTTTAAAAACAGGGTGCAAACCCAACACAGTGAATCCACAGTCTGACAAATCTTTAAACAATTTCTGCCTATCACTAGAATACATAGGACAGCACATTAAAACATGATGAACACTTTCCAACTGACCACACTGACACAACCCATCTGGATGTTTTCCAATTACTTTTAAATATGCTACCAACCCACAATGCCCCAGTCTCAATCTAATCAATTTGACTTGATCCTTACGACAGGATGAGGAGTCTCTTATTTTTAATCGAAGGCTGACACATAAAATAGTGCCTCCCTACCGACTCACTCTCCCACTGCTTTTGCCACTTCTGATCACTCAACTCTTTAAAAATACTAAAACAATCAACCTTTCCCAAAGGGATATTAACATCAACTTTATTCTTCAGAAGGGACTCTTTGGCCAATGAATCTGCGATCTCATTACCTATAATGCCAGAGTGCCCAGGAATCCAAGTGAAGGTTACACAACAGCCAGCTGATTCAACGCGATGGAGGCAAGACAGAATCTCTAGCACGAGGTCAGGATGAGCTCCTCCTAAGGCTCCACCCATCAAAGCTTGCAATGCAGCTGCAGAATCAGAATAAATACGACACTCAGAAGGTCTTTTACTTTGTATCCACTCTAACACCCACCATATGGCTGACAGTTCCGTCGGACATACAGAAGAGCCTGTAAAAATGTGACACATACTAACTGTATTCTGAGATATAAACCGATTTACTAGATTGCTGACTACAGTCTTATTCAGCCCCAGAAGGTCCAACTCAACATCTGGTACAGGCAAAACCCAAAAAGGAATAGGAGACCACACTGGCCCTATCACCTTATTTCCCTGGACAGCCCTTTTAGTGACCTGCCGGACATCAAAAAGGAAATTAGATTTATCCTTCTTTTTAGTAAATTCATAACTCTCTTCCAATAAACACTTCGCGGATGAGTTATGCGCAAGTCCTGACAGCCTGGCCCAGTAATGAAGACCCAACTTCTCTCTCCTAATACTCAAAGGGGTCTCTCCCATTTCGACTAACAGTGCTGGGATAGGAGTAGTTCTAAAGGCACTGCTACAGATTCTTAGGGCTTTTGCTTGGATCCTATCAAGCTTGAGAAGACTGGATTTAACCGCAGCACCAAAAACAAAACAACCATCATCTAGTAATGACCTTATCATTGCTCTATAAATCATGTGCAACGTTGACCTTTCTGCCCCCCATCACTACCAGACAGACTACGAAGTACATTATTAATCTTTTCACATTTCACAACAGTTTTTCCTATATGTGTACACCACGTTAGTTTTTCGTCCATCCACATACCTAAAAAAATTAAAAACTTTCACCCTCTCTAAAGGACAGCCATACATGATAAGGGTTATGTCTGGGATTTTCTTTTTAAGTCCAAAAATCATATAACTACTTTTTGATATAGAAATCTTAAAGCCCCATTTATTTGCCCACCGCACTATTTGGTTTAAGGCAATTTGAGTTTGTTTCATTAAAAACGCAATGTTTCTACCCCTCCTCCAGATGGCGCCATCATCAGCAAACAAAGACCTCCCGAATCCTACATCGTTATCAGAAAAAATGTCAGTAATCATAACACTGAATACAACTGGACTAATAACTGATCCTTGCGGAGTACCATTAAAAATACTTACTATTTCAGAAAATTCCCCTTCAACTCTTACTTGTATAGTTCTGTCACTTAAGAAATCTTTGATCCATATGAACATCCTACCACAAATGCCTGCATTATGTAATTTAATCAACAATCCCTCTCTCCACATACTATCAGAAGCTTTCACAATATCAAGAAACACTGCAACTACTGCTTCCTTATTGATTATAGCTCATCTTATATCTTAGTCTAACACTGCAACTGAGTCCATAGTATTTCTTCCAATTCTAAAGCCATTTTGATAATCAACAAAGAAACCACCAACTTCTAAATAATAAACAAGTCTGTTTGTGACCATTCTCTCCATCACCTTACACAACACCGCAGTAAGTGCTATGGGTCTGTATGACAATGAAGGGTCCTTTCCTGGCTTCAAAATTGGGAGCACAATAGCTTGTTTCCAAGCTTTTGGCAAAGTTCCAGCATCCCAGATATAATTAAAGAGGACTAGAATCTCCATTAAGACTTCATCGTCAAGGTGTTGCAACAGTTTGTAACTAATCCTATCCTGTCCTGGTGACGTGTCTGCACCAGATTGTACTGCCTCTTTTAGTTCTTCAAGGGAAAAATACAACGTAAAAGCACAGTCATTTGTATCTACACTACCTTTCAATTTCCAACCTTCTACACACAAAAACTCTTCTCTCAGTCTCAAGCTTTCTTCACTTAATAATTCTGAATTATGAACATCTTGGAATGCTTTAACACACATTCCAGCCTTATCCTTACAACAAATAGCTTCTCTACATCCATCTTTTAAAACTGGAATTGAAGAATTGTTTACCTTACCTGACATCTTATGGATTCTAGCCCAGACCTGCTTCACTGGGGTATTAGAGTTTATTGTATTACAAAATGCCCTCCAGCATTTCTTTTTTTCCCACTTTTATTGTCTTCCAAGCCAGAGCCCTACACCTCTTAAACTCAACAACATTTTCCAGAGTAGGATTCTTCCTTAAATTCTTAAATGCCTGCTTCCTATTTTTAACCACCTTGTCACAAGCTTTGTTCCACCAAGGCACAATAACTTGATTACGAGGACTTCTCCTACAAGGAATAGCCTCAGATGCAACCCTCACAATCATTGTTGTTAAAGACTCGCACATTTCCTCTACTGACCCGTTACTATTAAAACCCAACCCTTTAACTATATCTTCTCTAAACTTTCCCCAGTCAGCTCGAGAAAAATCAAACCGAGCCGCTCTATCAAACGGGTTCACTACTAAAGACTTATCAAATGTACTTAAAACCGGAAAGTGATCACTACCAAGTGTATCTTCTTCTAACACCTTCCACTCTGCTATCCTAGCTAGAGCTGGAGTAGCAAAGGTTAAATCTAAGCAAGAAGTCTTACCTGTATTTATATCAATATGTGTAGGGCTGTTGTCATTCAACACTACCAGGTTTCCATGATCTAAAAATTCCTCTATTACTGTACCGTTAAAATCCCTGTCCTGACTTCCCCACAGAGGGTCACGAGCATTGAAATCACCAACCCAAAGACCAGGAGCACCCATTTTACTTAACACCTCCTCAAGCTTGGCGAGTCAGCGTGCCGCTCTCATTGGAGTGCCCTAATCAATCAATCAATCAATTTTTTTATATAGCGCCAAATCACAACAAACAGTTGCCCCAAGGCACTTTATATTGTAAGGCAAGGCCATACAATAATTATGTAAAACCCCAACGGCCAAAACGACCCCCTGTGAGCAAGCACTTGGCTACAGTGGGAAGGAAAAACTCCCTTTTAACAGGAAGAAACCTCCAGCAGAACCAGGCTCAGGGAGGGGCAGTCTTCTGCTGGGACTGGTTGGGGCTGAGGGAGAGAACCAGGAAAAAGACATGCTGTGGAGGGGAGCAGAGATCAATCACTAATGATTAAATTCAGAGTGGTGCATACAGAGCAAAAAGAGAAAGAAACAGTGCATCATGGGAACCCCCCAGCAGTCTACGTCTATAGCAGCATAACTAAGGGATGGTTCAGGGTCACCTGATCCAGCCCTAACTATAAGCTTTAGCAAAAAGGAAAGTTTTAAGCCTAATCTTAAAAGTAGAGAGGGTGTCTGTCTCCCTGATCTGAATTGGGAGCTGGTTCCACAGGAGAGGAGCCTGAAAGCTGAAGGCTCTGCCTCCCATTCTACTCTTACAAACCCTAGGAACTACAAGTAAGCCTGCAGTCTGAGAGCGAAGCGCTCTATTGGGGTGATATGGTACTACGAGGTCCCTAAGATAAGATGGGACCTGATTATTCAAAACCTTATAAGTAAGAAGAAGAATTTTAAATTCTATTCTAGAATTAACAGGAAGCCAATGAAGAGAGGCCAATATGGGTGAGATATGCTCTCTCCTTCTAAGAGTGTGGTCACGTGACACCCTGCTCAGCGTGCCGCTCTCATTGGAGCGCCCTAAGAGTGTGGTCACGTGACTCATGCTGCCATCTTGGGGCAAAAATAGCGTTGGCTGCCCTGACGTGCACCTGTTAAATCAAACGCACTTTTCTGCTTTTAATCCTTCACCTGCCATCATATTATAACAGTTTTTATAGTGCGCATGCTGATAAATGGAACAGAAAAGTCCGCATCACATTTACAGCACAAAGTCGGTAAAAGATGAAATTGTACAGTTTACCTTTGATTTGGAGGTGATGATTGTAGAAAGAAAAGCTTGTTGAGGGTCAAATGAGTCCAGAATAAAGCATAATCCAGAGACGGAGAACTTTAAAACTGTCATGCACATCATTGCATGACACAGAGTTGCAGCTCCATAAATCAGGCTTAAAATCAATAAAATAAATCATCATAAATTGTAAATTTGATAGCTTAACTAGTTTTATATTTATTTCGATAGCACCTGTAATAAATTCAATTCCAGACCGGTAGATAGAAAAAGTGAGTGCAGTTCCTCATACAGGGTGCCAGTGACCTTCAAAAACCACTGTTCATTCTGTGGCATATTTCCTTATATTTCTGTAATTGACACTTTTTGAATCTTATAGGTGACCACTTTCAGGGCAAAATTTGGGTGAGCGGGAAATTTGAAATTTCTCATAAGTCAGTCAATTTTCTGCTTATTTCAGCAAATAAGATGTCCTTTCCTTTCCTATGTTTTCCAATACGCAGAATCGATTTATACGGTTATTTTGGTGCTTAGAGGTCAAGGTCATTGATTAAGGTCAAGGTCATTCTGAAATGTTACAGTTTTTCACATATTTTTGTGCTTAACAGGACATTTTAGCACCTGAAATGATAAAATTAGTATAGCATAGCATAAAGTTAATTGCAAACATGCACAGTTTTAAGTACCTTTGCATTCCACGAGGTTATCAAATCAAGCACCACCTTGAGGTTGTAAGCCTGAAGCGTGAGTAGCATGCTCTGGAGTCATTTGGGCGCTGTGAGAAGGGGCTTGGCAAAGATTGAGGTGAGTGACTTGTGGTCAGTTTCTGCTGTCATCTCCCCCTGCCCATACAAATAATGGTGGAAATGGTGGCATGCAGACACGATACTCTTTTTTTGATTTGTGCATAGTTCTGTGACACAGGGCACCATTTCCATAGTATTCAGTGTACTGTTGGCAGGGGAAGGTGCACACATACGAGGTCTATTAGAAAAGTATCCGACCTTATTTTTTTCAAAAACCATATGGATTTGAATCACGTGTGATTACATCAGACATGCTTGAACCCTCGTGGGCATGCGAGAGTTTTTTCACGCCTGTCAGTTACGTCATTTGCCTGTGGGCAGTCTTTGAGTGAGGAGTCGCCCACCCTCTCGTCGTTTTTTCATTGTTTAGGAATGGCTCAGAGACTGCTGCTTTGTTTGATCAAAATTTTTTCAAAACTGTAAGGCACAACTGAGTGGACACATTCGATAAATTCAGCTGGTTTTCGGTAAAAATTTTAACGGCTGATGAGAGATTTTGGTCTGGTAGTGTCGCCGTAAGGACGGCCCATGGTGCCTGACAGCGATCTGTGCTTCGAGGCGGCAGCGTCTCGCCGTTTCAAGTTGAAAACTTCCACATTTCAGGCTCTGTTGACCCAGGAAGTCATCAGAGAACAGAGAACTTTCAGAAGAAGTCGGCATGAGGAGTTTATTTGGACATTCCATTGTTAACGGACATTTTGTAATGAAAGAACGTGCGGGCAGAGTCCCATGTCGGGCCGGACCCGACCGCGGGGGGTCGCGACAGGAAAAACACCTCCGTTGGAAACCTTAACGGGCAAGTTGGAACATGCCCAAGCTGTTAAACAATTTCTCAGTTACTCACTTGTTGAAAGCCATCAAAAGCCGCCTGAATTTTACAAATGGTTTTCAACACAGAGGTGTTTTTCCTGTCGCGGCGCACACAGATTCGCCGAGTCGTCACGGAAACGACTCGGCAAATTTGCGTGCACGTCTTTCATTAAAAAATGGCCTTAAACAGTGGAATGTCCGCATAAAGTCCTCATGCCGGCCTCTTCTGAAATCTTCTCCGTTCTCTCACGACGTCCTGGGTGAATTAAGCCTTAAATTAGGATGTTTTCAGGTCGAAACAGGCCGACGACGGCACCTGGAAGTGCTGCGCGACGTCCCGCTCCGTGGGAAGTCCTTACACTGACAGAAACACCCCATAATCTCTCATCAGCCATTAAACTTTTCACCGAAAACCAGCTTAATTTCTCGAATAGTGTCCACTCGGATATTCCTCACAGGTCCAGAAAAATTTTTTGATAAAGCAACGCGCACCGTCTCGAGCAGCGTGTGAAACAAAGGAATTCAGCCGAGAGGGCTGAACCACATCTCACTCAAGGCCTGCCCACAGGGAAATGACGTCACCGACACGCGTGAAAAAACTCACGCATGCGCACGAGGGTTCAAGCATGATTGGTGTAATTGCACGTCATTCAAATTCATATAGTTAAAAATAAATAAAAGTGTTGGTTTCTTATCTAATAGACCTCGTAAACACAAGAGAGGAGAATGTGTTCTCAAGACTGAGGTTTGGTCACACAGTATTGAATAGTTCATTGTTTAAGATTAATAAACATGTTGATGGAACCTGCTATTGCAGTGACAGTCGAGAGACATTACAGCATGTTCTTATACAGTGTCCAAAGTACCACCAAAATAAGCAACTACTGTCCATTCAGCTGCAGGGGAGACAGGTAGACCCAGGGCCGGCCCAAGCCTTTATGGGGCCCTAAAGCCCTTTGAGTCTGGTCTGCTAGAGGTTTCTTCCTCAGAGGGAGTTTTTCCTTACCACTGTTGCTCTGGGGGTTGGTAAGGTTAGACCTTACCTGTGTGAAGCGCTTTGAGGCAACTCTGTTGTTATTTGGCGCTATATAAATAAAAAAAAAATTGAAATTGAAAAAAATTAAAGCAGAATTTCATCTGCCTCCCCCCCCCCCCCCCCCCCCCCACTACCCACCACCTCAGCACCAGATGTCTCATTATTCCATAGGCTACACTGTGTGTAATGTACCCACTATCATTAGATTTATTTTTAATTATCTTACGTCTTACCAGTGTCAATCTGGCTATTGTTTTTAACCTCACTGGGGTAGCAAACTTGCAAAAATGTTCTAATTAACTTCTAAATGCAGAGTGGTGTAAGTGTGGCATATTACTTTAATTATCTGAAATTAACATCAGCAGACAAGACACTGCATTTACAGTAGACAAGTCAACCAGTTTCATTTATTTTTAAAAAAAAATCTGGAACAGATGTGCAAGGGTGTGCAAAACATCCAATCTTCGAAGACAAAATAAAACCAAATGGCATTTATATTATCTTCTTACATAAAAATAATCAGTTGTAATAAAAATAAACATACGAGTACTTAAACAACAAATAAATTAAATACTTAAATAATGTCACAAAATGAACCTCACCATGTTAAATGTATCATGTCATATTCAAAATAAAAGTAACTGTCTTTCAAGGAGAAACTGTCTTTCTCTCTCTCTCATTTTATTTTGGGGATGTTAGCCTATTGACTTACACTCCAGTCCAGCCGGTGGCGGTAATGCTCCGTATAAGCTGGGTGCCAACCGTTATTAAACGCGAAGGAGACGAACCAGAAGGTGGCAGTACTGCACTTTGAACCCGTTTGTCATTTACCAATCAAGCAGAAGAAGAAAAGGTTCTACGGCTGCCCTCCAAGCCGAGGCGAAGTGACGTGCTCCATTTTAAAGTTGCTCTTCAACTTAAAATACTATTTTTGTTTTAGTTTTAAAAAAGGACAGCAGGTCAAACATGGCGGGGACTCTTGTACGGAAAGCTGTTGACCACCTAAAGAGCAAAGAATTCAGAGATTATTTGATGAGGTATGATTAAACTGATCTACTTGTGTGCTAACATGCTAACTGGTTGTCGGTGAACGTTTGACCGCTGGGTGACTTTACTGTTCAGTTGCGGACACTACGCAGTATTTTAATGCCATTTTATAACGGTTGTCAGTTTCTTTTGCTTTTACTTATTTTTTTCGTTCCTGTGGTGTATATATGTCTCTGTAGTTTCCAAATACGGCTGTGTCTTGTTTTCCTTGGAGCCGCAGTTTGTGACATGTCTGGAAACTGATGTCTAATCGGTGTTGCAGTTTTGACTAAAGTGGCGTAAAAAAGGTTAACGGAGTCTAATGAATGAATTAACAAAATAAATCATTTAACAACAACAACAATGACAGCAGGGTACTGAAAGTAGGTGCAGCCTTGGTTTATATGCCACAGAATACACACACTTGTTTGTAACATTTCGGTATTCCTTCCCCTGCTTGTGTGTTTTATCATGTTTAAAATACAGGTAGCAATCAAGACTTGCCATGCATTCTGTAGTAAATATTCGGCTGTATGTGTAATTTAACATTTTGATCAGAGCTATAATTAACTTACAGTACTCATTGTAACCTAGTTTGGGTGTTTCATGGCAGTGGCTGTCCGTACTAGTGCTGGGTTGAAAAGATCAATTTGCAGATTTTAAATCGATTCTCATTTTAATTCCCACAGATGGATTCATACATCCAAAGATCAATTTAAATATATGTACTTCTCGCCGGCGTTGGAACAGTGTCCCTGGAAAAAAAGACACTACAGTTGGGCTGTTCCGCTGTTTCCGAGGGTGTGCAAACGATCATTTCTCTACACTGATTGTGGACCCACTGGTTCTTATCGAGAAGCAGGTCCACAATTTATTCATCAACCTCTGTCAGTGCCATTTAAAGATGACAGTCATGATGACCGGGACTGTTGTTGCGGCCAAAAAAAGAGAACACTGTAGTGTGTTTTTTTTTTTTTTTTTTTTTTTTTTCCGTTCCTCATAACGTGCTTTTGCCGTGAGACCACACACGAAGGTTCTTTGGTGTGGACTGTCAGTCTTTCCACCAGCACTTGCTGGGCGGATGTGGGAGAAGTTCTCTTTCAGCATGCCGCACACCCTATGCTGCAGACGTTTTTGTAGGGGAGACCGGAAGCATTTGCCCCCAGAAAATTTTTTAATTGATAACTCACTGAAACACTATTGCCTGGATTTTGAGGGCCAAATTTTGTTTTGTTTTGTGTTTTTTTTTTTTTTTTTTTAATCTTTGTTGCAGCCTTACTTTAAAGCCAAAAGAACAAGGCATCAGGCCAAATCATGGAAGCGTGTAGAAATGTACCGTGTCGGGGGCAATGGACCAGGCACCTTAGGCGCCCTTTTGGCTGCCAATACTTAATTTGCTGTCAAATGTCAATATGATACTTGTATTAATATGTTGCATATCTACACAATTGGGTAACAGCTAAAAAACAGTTTTAATAACTAACCCAAATCAAAATAATAGATTCTGAATATTAAGAATCGGAAACGAATCGATTCTTGAAATTTGAATCGATATCCAGCCCTAATCCGTGCGTAGCTGTGTAAATGATAAGCCAGTTCAGGACCTCAGTACTTGTGGTGCATGCTAGGCCAGGTCAGAGTTCATGACTACCCATAACACGTTAATGGCAAAGAGCAATGTAAATATTGAGGATTCTGAGTGCTGAAAAGTCGGCATTTTAATTTTTTATTTAATTGTTTTGTTTTTGTTTGGCAAAAATAGGTGGGTTTGTGGAAGAAAGAACTTGTGGCTTTACTGATGTTTGAAGTTGACGGTTGTCAGTTGTCAAATCCTGATCAGTTACAACTGTCAAATGTTTGGGAAAATGAGACATTGGCAACAAGCACTTGACCCTTCCTGCATGTATGCCAATATTAACGAGTATCTCAGATGCAGAGATGAGCAAAATTTGCATGATACAGTTCATTTCAGTTTTTTTTTTTTTTTTTTTTAAAGGTTCTATCATTTGTATACTGGTATTGCAGTGCATCCAGAAAGTGTTCACAGTGCTTCACTTTTTTCCACATTTTGTTAAGTTACAGCCTTATGCCACAATGGATGAAATAAAAAAATTTTTCTCTCAAAATTCTACACACAACACCTGATAATGCCAGTGTGAAAAAAGCTTTTCTTTTTTGCATATATATATATATATATATATATATATTAGGGGTGGGCAAACATAAAAAATCTTAATCGCATTAACTCAGTGACTTTATGTGATTAATCATGATTAATCGCATGGTATATGTGAAACCCCAAAATGAATTCAAAAGCCGCTTAAAATGTAAATGATGCTGAAAATGTAAATGAACATTGCATAAATTTGAAAATGTAAATTTCAACTGAAACACACTAATGAAATCAAATACAAAACCACTGGCAGGTCATTTGTTATCCTGTTTCATATCAAAATAACAATATTCATGTCCATGACTAAATGTACTAAAACAAATACGTCACAATTGTACACATACCACAATTTGATATGTGTACAATTGTGATGTATTTGTTTTAGTATATTTAGATTTTGTTGTGATTTGGCACTTTATAAGCCGATTAAACTGAATTGAAATTGAACATTTTATTGAGTCTTAAAGTAAATAAATATGAATTTGGTCACTGGATCCTTAAACTTTATACATAATGAACTCTACCTGGTGAATCCTTGATCTCTGTACATAAATAGGAATAAATAAATCTGTAGTTTTTGTCAAAAGCATTTCCTTTCAGACATTGGCATGAATGTGTTTCCATATATCTGAGCTGAGCTTACAGCTGCTGTGCTTCACTTCAGGATGTAATTTGAAAAGAAAATACAGCACGTTTCATTTTGGGAGGAAAAAAAAACCTTTTAGCCGATTGTAGTTTCTTGTCTGTATTACATTTGGAAAGAGGTGTCATTTTATTTAAAGCGGCGATTTCATTTTGAAGTTATTAATTCCGACCGGACTCTGTCTCAGCCGTGCAGCGTTTCGAGCTGTGTGAACGGAACAGAGGACGATTCTCGTTTCTTGACAGCAGCAAGACAAGAGTCCCAATTAGTGACTTTAATCCACACAAAAGTGACTGACGATATTTTAATGGCTTTGCCAGAGGTTAAGAAGCGGCTTGCCGTTTCTGAAGAGCAGTGAATCAAAGAACCAACAAGCTACTGGATCGAAGCATTGCTTCAGTGGTTCATGGTTTCAAAGTGGAGCCGTGCTGGAGAAATAGTTTATTACAGACCAAACCCTGAATATCCGACTTTATTTGTACATCCGTATGACTGAAACTCGAAAAATCCGTATCATTTACAGACTATAGGTTGACATGAAAACCACCGAAAAGCTGTGTTCACCGCGGGGACACATTCGGCTATTCGAGATTATTCAAGATTTTTTTTTTTTTTACCGATGACGAACGATGCTGGATCCGGGCCTGATCCTGTAGAACTTTGTACCGAAAATGTCCATTCAAAAGTTCGGCGTCTTTCTGCATTTTGTTTTGTTGTGCATTGGATAGCCTGTACTTTTCTCGATCCTCCTGTCGTTTTCTGTGTGAACTCAGCTATCAGCAGGAAGCAGCAGCATAAGCTCGCCCCGACTGACACTTTCAAAATAAAAGGCAACAAGCAACAGTCATAAAAGGCTAAAAAAAAAAAAAACCGCAGCGTTAAGTTGAGGAACAAAATTGTCTGCAATAATGACCTCAATAATTAACGCAACATTAGCGCATTAACGTTGCCCAGCCCTAATATATATATATATATATATATATATATATATAAACAAAAAGACTGTAAGTATTCACAGCCTTTGCTATCAAGCTCAACATTGAGCTCAAGTGCATCCTGTTTCCACTAATCATCCTTCAGATGTTTCGACAGCTTAACTGGAGTCCACCTGGGATAAATTCAGTTGATTGGACATGATTAGGAAAGGCACACACCTGTCTACATATAAGGTCCGAGCACAAACCAAGCATGAAGTCAAAGGAATTGTCTGCAGGCCTCTGTCTCGAGGCACAAATCTGTGGAAGGGTACAGAAACATTTTTTGCTGCTTTGAAGGTCCTAATGAGCACAGTGGAATCCATCATTTGTAAATGGAAGAAGTTCAGATCCACCAGGACTCTTCTTAGAGCTGGCCACCCATCTAAACTGAGCGTTCGGAGGAGAAGGGCCTTAATCAGGGAGGTTGCCAAGAACCTGTTGGTCACTCTGTCAAAGCTCCAGCATTCCTCTGTGGAGAGAGAACCTTCCAGAAGGAAAACCATCTTTGCAACAGTCCACCAATCAGGCCTGTATAAATGAGTGGCGAGATGGAAGCCACTCATCAGTAAAAGACACATGGCAGCCCGCATGGACTTTGCTAAAAGACAACTGAAGGACTCTCAGACCATGAGAAACAAAATTCTCTGGCCTGATGAGACAAAAATTGAACTCTTTGGTGTGAATGCCAGGTGTCATGTCAGGCAGAAACCAGGTACTGTCCCTACAGTGAAGCATGGTAGTAGCACGATCATGCTGTGGGGATGTTTTTCAGCAGCAGGAACTGGGAGAATAGTCAGTATTGAGATAAAGATGAATGCAGCAATGTACAGAGACATCCTGGATGAAAACCTGCTCCAGAGCACTCCTGACCTCAGACTGAGGTGACGGTTCATCTTTCAGCGTGACAGTGACCCTAACACACAGCCAAGATATCAAAGGATTGGCTTCAGGACAACTCTGTGAATGTCCTTGACCTCCCCAACCAGAGCTTGATCTGACTGAACATCTCTTGAGATCCGAAAAGACGTGAGGCTGTAATTGCTGACAAAGTTGCATCAACAAAGTACTGAGCAAAAAGTGTGAACACTTATGTGCATGTGATTTCTTAGTTTTTTTTATTTTTTATTTTATTTTAATAAATGTGCAAAAATAATAATTACAAAACTTTTTTCCATATTGTCATGGGGTGTTGTGAGTAGAATTTTGAGGATAAAATTAATATACTCTATTTTGGAATAAGGCTGTAACATGATAAAATATGGAAAAAGTGAAGCGTTGTGAATACTTCCAAATGCACTGTATATAACATAACATGTCTATAAATAAATAAAATAACTAGTGCGCTCTACTTAATGCTATAACAATATTAGTCATCAAATCAAATGTTTGGCTGGGTTTATTTGGAAATGTAACGTAAAAATTAGGGATGTCCCGATCAGGTTTTTTGTCCCCGATCCGATTCTAAGTCATCTGATTTTGAGTATCTGCCGATACCAAGTCCCGATCCGATACTTTAAAAAACTGAATGAACAATGAACAAATGCTAAATATATAATATTTTCATTTTAATCACCTTATTTTATTATTTATCACTTAAACAGTGCACTTCTCCTTGAGGTAGCTTGAACGGTCAAGTAATTAATAATCTACCAGACTTAAAAAATGTACAAATTTCCATGTTATTTTATTTGTCTAAAAATTAATATCCAAGGTTCCTTATGTTAAACAAGAAATGATCTAATCTGAAATAACAGGTGGTTTTAATTTACAGATGAAAGGTTTCTAAAGAACCATTTATTGATTTAGCTATTTTAATTACAAGTCTTCTAAACTTTAACAGTAATCAGAAATTTTGAGGTAACAAACAACAACAACAAAAAACATTTCTTCAGAAAAGTGCTCTATATATGAGCAGCCCTGTGATATGTTTCTGTTTTGTACAGATCAGTGGTTTCTGCACCGATCTGTTTTGTACAGATCAGTGGTTTCTGCCACTAGTCTTCCGTGTTTTGGCCCGACGCGTCATTCCTATTGGACAGCGCGAAGCTACGTCACAACTCAGAGCGTTGAAAGTTGGGTTGGGTTGAACTTTGACCGCGTCAGCCTGCCGACAAGCAGCAATGCGCGCTTCGGTCAGAAGCGTTGCTTTAGCTTGCGTCTCATTGAAAATAATGCTTTTTAGACCGATTCTTGATGCCTCTGATGCTTCTGACGCGTGAAAGGCCCATTAATCTGCAACAGTGAGCTTGAAATAGTGCTGATTAAAATAATGAGGATAAAATCTATATCAGATTCCTGATCGGGATGCAACATCCGATTTCGATCAAGTCTGAAACCACGTGATCGGGCCCAATTTCCGATCACGTGATCAGATCGGGACATCCCAAGTAAAAATCATAATTATGACTTACTAATTTAGTCTACTCAGCATGTCCTTTGAGATCTTGCACTTCCGTTGGAAAAGTATGTCGGACGTATGGCGGATCACAAATGCAATGTCCAGTGTCTTGTTTTCACTCGTGTCCTGGGACAGTTTGCCATTTCCACTTTTGCAGCTCATGCATACTGACGAGTGGCCACAGAACAAGGTAGATCTGGCATGCTGCTTTAAAGCTGCATAAAAATTAACTTTAAGGGCAAGATATAAATGGATCACGCACTGGAGTAACACATCTTTGTTTACTAAAGTGGGTAATCATGAACTTGGACCGGAAGATTTGACACTGTCGTGCGTGTTGATGATGCTGATTTGGCTTTATATCCAGTCGCATTCGTACTTTGTGCTACTGAGTCTATGTCACGTGATTATGAGGGTACCTTTACTTTTGATGTCTGTCCGTATGAAAGGGCAAATTACATTTTGAAGTGATGATCTTAAGGGCACCTTCACACATAACATAATTGAAGCTGACTCACGCACGAAGGAGGAATTGCATGCCAGTCAAGAAAAATCAGGGCCACCTCCAATGCCTTGTACACTTGTCGCTACTACTATTGGCACACACCAGCGGCCAAAAGACGGAGCCCTGTTAGAGCCCCTTCGATCCCTCTCATGGCAGGTGTCAGCCAAATTCCATTCCAGGTGACACTGACATGCGTACATCCAACACCGCTCGTTGGACACTTAGAAAATGTGTGCCCATTCACGCTGTTAGCATGAAAATAGTGAGAAGATGATCACTTTAGAGCTGGCGGTGGAATTTGTCTAAGTGCAACGGTGGAGTTGCCAAGCAACACACGTGGTGTGCCAATGTGTCGGCCCCTCCTCCCTCAACATGTGCCGTGTGTGTGTGTAGCCCCCCCAAAACATGTGGGTGCGTGTGTTTCGCCCCCCCCAGGGGCACACTTGCATGACATAACATACATGACATGACATCACACTTGCATGACATATGTACAGATGGGGAGCGGCCAGTCAGATTGCACACAGCACAGGGAGCCACCTTTCAGCTGATCACTGGCCAGAGACTCACTGACAGCTGGAAAATGAAGGCTCAGTTGCACACGGCGCGTCACATTAACAAAAACGGAGACCACAGCCAGCATGCCGCAGGATTACAAGCTGACAGTGTGGTAAATATGCCACTTTTAGTCTCATATCGCCAACAGTTATTACGGCGAAAATTAAAGACTTCCTCTTCATCTAATTTCTCTCTCTATTTTTTTTTTTTTTTGTACATTTATCTCTTTGTTGATTTTAGGCATTTTACATTCCTATTATAGGACAGTAATAGTAGTGCAGTTGTCAAGTATCTGTCTGTTAATCAGAGCTTTTGTAAATGGTAAATGGACAACATTTATATAGCGCTTTTCCATCTGCATCAGACGCTCAAAGCACTTTACAAATAATGCCTCACATTCACCCCGATGTCGGGCTGCTGCCATACAAGGTGCTCACTACACACCGGGAGCAGTAGGGGATTAAAGACCTTGCCCAAGGGCCCTTAGTGATTTTCCGATCAGGCTGGGATTTGAACCGAGGATCGTTTGATCTCAAGCCCAGCGCTTTAACCACGAGACCATCACCTCCCCTGTTGTAAATTGCAGGTTCGAATCCCACGGGTGCCATGTATTTATTTATTTTTTTTCTTTTTCTCCACATCAGTGGTGTGATGTGATGCAACATATTCCATCTGGTCTTTATTTTTTGCCCCAACCTCAGCGTGATGTGGTGCAACATGTTCCAGGTGCCCACACTGTGTTCGTGCATGCGCACTAGTGTGCACGAAACTGTTGCCGGTGTGTCATGCATGCCATTGCGACCATGCATCCCTCACGACATCAGGTGGAATGTTTCGTGGTTCCCCATTTCGTTTTTGGTTCGTGGATTTTCTTCCGGTATATGTATGTTTATGCTGTGTGTGATGGGGCCCTAAATACTGTGCTGTGTGCAGAATGTCTGTCATTTGTGCCTGAGCAAGTGCATTACCTCCCGTCCACCTCTGCCTCTGGTTGGCTTAACATGAAATTTTACTCTTAGCTAATCACTATTATTTATGCAGTTGTCCCGCTTCTCCCCACACAAAAGAAAAGAACAAAAAAACTTTGCAGCTCCGCTGTGGCTGAGAGATGAAAAAGGCTTCAATGAACTTAACTATAGTAACGTGCCAATGAAAACATTAATTAGTTAGATTACCTGTTCCTGAAAAATGTTGTTTGTATGTGTGCTTTGAACAGCCTGGAGCCACAATTGTTCATATATCATTCTGAAATGTATCTTGAAGATTCCTATCCTGATAGACAAGAACTGGTTCAGTTTTCTAGGTCAAAGGGAAAAGTCAGGAAAAATCTTGTAAAATTGGAAAAAAAAATCGCTATTTTTAACATTAAATGAATTTTCAAAAATTCTTAACTGTCAAAAAAGATCAAATTTCTTTCATATTTGAGTGTTATGTAGGATGGTATCCTTTATCGACTGACAAAGTTTGATCCAGTTTACAAATTTTATGGCCATTTAAATTTAACATTGAAACCCCATTTAATGTATATTTATGTCCCCCAAGGATGTAATAAAGTCATCGGCGTATATTTATATGTCTGTATGTCTGTTACCAGGATTACGTCAAAGCTACTACACAGATTTTGCCGAAATTTTCAGCACGGATACATATTAGGCCATGGAAGACTCATTAAATTATGGAGGTGATCTGGATCCAGATTCTGGATCAAGCTTAAAGGGGAACATTACTCAGTGAGAAATGCAATACTTTCCTATAAGAAACATGCCAAAGAGCTGATATTCCACACTTTTTACACTAGTACCGCAAGTACATACCTTTATCGGACATTTGAAATTCGCGCTCTCCCGAGCGCTAGCGGGCCTCCATCTTTGTAGAATATCTGGGTACTTCCCGCTGGTGTGACCAAATAAGGAAGTGGGGAAAGGTCATGGGGCAGAGGGTCGTCTCTCTTGTTTGAGGCAGACGACGTGCAGGTTGTCAAGTGGAGTAAACAAGCAGTAAACAAAAGTGAGTGGTGACATCAGCGGATTGCATCAGAGCGCAGCTCGTCTGAAGGATTATAACAACAAGTTAAATCTGTTATAAAAATGAAAGTAAATCCTTTAACAGCTGCAGACCAGAAGGAAAGAACACGCAACTGTTTTATCAAGCCATGACGATGTAAACAAGACTAATAATGACCTTTTTTGATGGCTCAAAATGCTTTCTGCAGCTTGTCAGGCGTGTGCGCACGAACGGCTCCGGCTGCAGCCTCCTTTGTGATTCAGGAAGTGATTAGAGCCATTTTCAACAGCCAATTTGCAGAAAAAAATTATTAATCCAGTACAAAATAATTATTTTATATATGCAGCGTGTGGCAGCCGGTAGAACAAAGAACGGCGTCCAGCTATGAACACAGCGGGTGGGGTGCCACAAACAAGAATGAGCAGATCAAAGAAAGTGGGGAGGGAGGCGCCACTGCAGCCGCTATAAACGAGTCTCCTCCGGCAGATCCGGAATATATTCCAGTCAGGAGCATGGACGACTGGATTCAAGTCTGGGATGGCAAAGATGTTGAGACAGAAACTTGGCACCTGGCGCGAAAACGGACCTTGAATTCAAGCTTCACTCGTTAATTGGCCACAAACACCCTGCGTCATGCCCTGTGTTTTGCAGCACAGCAACGGAGACTTCAATTAATGCATGGAAGTAACACTTATTTGACATGGGCCATATACAAAATTATAATTCCAACAGTGGACAGTGGTGCGTATGTACAGTTTTTTGTCAATGACGTCAGTGCCGAGCGGGAAATACCTGGATATTCTACAAAGATGGCGGCCCGCGGTGGCTCGGGAGAGCGCAAAGTTCAAATGTCCGATAAAGGTATGTACTTGCGGGACTAGTGTAAAAAGTGTGGAATATCAGCTCTTTGGTATGTTTCTTATAGGAAAGTATTGCATTTCTCACTGTGTAATGTTCCACTTTAACTTAATATAAGCTTTGAAGGATTATGTCAAAAATACTTCACCGATTCTCACCAAATTTGCACCACAGATAGATGTTAGGCCAACTAAGACGCCGTTAAATTTTGGAGGTCATCCAAATCCCGATTCTGGATCAAGATTTCACTATAGCTTTGAAGGATTACGTCAAAACTATTTCACGGATTCTCACCAAATTTGCACCACAGATAGATAATAGGGCATGGAAGACTACACTGAAGTTTGGAAGGGATCCAGATCTGGATTGGTGGACATCAGAAATCTCTGATTGCTCTTATTTACAATATATCTTAATCAGACATGCCCCAATCACTCTTTTATATTTGGAAGTGAGGTGCAGACTGGAACTCACTATTGCCTGACAAAGTTTGATCCAGATCTGGACCCGATTTGTGGATATTGTGGACATTGGAATTTAATATTGAAAAAGCATTCTCGGTGCATAGAGTAAGTTTGATCTGCATCTGATCCATCTTGCGGATATTTGAGTTTAACGTTGAAAAGCCCTTCTGATCTGTTTTGTATTATATTTTAGCTCATGAAAAGCTACTTCTAACAGGACTTTGACCTTGAAAATCCTTTCCAAGGTAAAAAATTGTGGAATTGGAAACTTGTTTTGGCAGAGGTTTACACTTTGAGTGCGGTGCTCTAGTATTAACTGGTATTTCCATCTGTGATTATCACTGATGGGAATCACTGATTACATATGGATACCCACTTTGTTTTTTCACGTTGTCTATCATTTGGTCGCTACCTGAAACAAACCTGTGGCTTTTGTAAGGTAGATGTCTTTATGCTAGCTCGTATCATGATGATTTATCTGCGTATGTTTTTGTTTGTCTCTCTTCCATGTGGCTATGAAAATAAAAACATCAAACAGCACGGTATGTAATCAAACTTTCTGTCTTTCAGTGATCTGTTTTTGTGTTTGAACTCTCAAACCATTTCATAATCTTGTTACTGTATGTCTGTGCAGCACTTCTGGGGGCCAGTAGCAAACTGGGGTCTTCCTGTGGCAGCCATTACAGATATGAAGAAGAGCCCTGAGATCATCAGCGGCAGGATGACCTTCGGTAAAACACAGAAAAACAAAGATATACATATACACATGTAGTATGTTTCTACAGTAGTTAACATTGTTGTAATTGCTGCTTTATCAAAATATTATGTTAAAACTATGGAATTGTACATTTTAAAATTATACATGGGTTTCATTCAGTGAATCTTTTTTTTAATTAAATCATTGGAAGACTGTACAATGGCTGATGTGGCCATGAACTCAGTGTCCAATTCGTGGGGCAGATAAGTTACGAAATAAAATCACTCACCACTCTCATGCTTTTAATATAAAGATGACTTACCGCCTCCTGCTGGAATAGCGTGTGAGTCATAATGTAGTTGGCATCATCCATTGTTCAGTGTTGTTAGATAATATCTGTAGCTTCTCCAAAAATAAAAAATATTAGTCCTATTGCATTGTTGCATTTTGGCAGCATTCATCCTTGACTTAAAATACATAAGCATACCAAACGAGAAATGTCAGCTGTCCGCAGTTTCTCTGTGATCGAAGTAGCACGCACGCACTGTCTTTTCCGCAGTCTACCACAAGCAGGTGCTTCTAATTTTAGATGAGCAGAAACAGTTGCAGAAGACATCAGACAGATGACAGTTTGCACTTACGTTACCGGCAACATTTAAGTTGGCTCACTCATGGTGACGGCAACATGAGATGTAACTAAACTGACAAAACCAATTGAACTCCAAATAACACAATAAAATAACATGAACAACACTGTTAAACTAGCATGAACCACAGTAACAACATTTAAAACCCCAAACCCTGAACTCCCATCGTGCATTGCAGCACAACATTCATTGCTTACTGGTTAAATGGACTGCATTTATATAGCACTTTCCCATCTGCATCAGATGCTCAAAGCGCTTTACAATTATGCCTCACATTCACACAAACACACACACACTGATGTCACGGTGCTGCCATGCAAGTCGCTCACTACACACTGGGAGCAACTTTTGGATTAAGGACCTTGCCCAAGGGTCCTTAGTGATTTTCCGTCAGGCTGGGATTTGAACCGAGTATCCTCTGGTCTTACTCTAAGTTTATCTAATTTAACTTTTCTGCATAACAAAAATGGGATGTGAAGCAGTATTTTTTTTTTTTTTTTAATGTAATGTCTCAGCTTGAGCGTTACTGGATCTGTTTGGGGTTCGAGCTTTGAAATCGGGTCACTAAGGATGAGGGAATCCAAAAATATTAAAATGATTACAGCTCTTGTGGTTAGTAATCTTATCAAACAGACATATAGGTTGTGATACCATTTTTTGTTAAAGGCAAAGAAAGCAGCAATAGCTGCAGCAAGAACAGCAATAGAGTGAAATATTATCTTGTTCAGCAGGAGAACAACTTACTGTTTTCGTCAATTTTTTTTTTCTTTCTTCAATCACTGGGTTTAGGGTTAGGATTGGTTGTAAAGATGGTGGGGAGACGAGCTGTGCGATGGATGGCAATAACGTTAAGCCATTTGACAATTGGAAACATCACCGAATTTGTGTGATGTTGAGTTAGCTGTGAGTTTGTTTTTCAGACACAGTAAACGTATATCAACACAGTGGATCATCCATGTCTTCCATTATTGATGATTTCCAATTATGCTGTGAGTATATTGTACAGTCTCTCCCAACCATTAGGTTGGGCTGGGATGAAAAAAATCAATTCACTAATTTTTTTAAATTGATTCTTATTTTAATTCCCACAGATCAATTCATACATTTAAAGGTCACTTTAAAAAAAATACATATATATGCACGTCTCACCAGCATTATAATAGCGTGCCTGAAAAAATTCTGCTGCATTTGGGCCGTCCCACTGTTTCTGAGGGTGTGTAACTGGAAAAATTAAATGATCATTTCTCTGCATTGATTGTGGACCCACTTGTTCTGATTTTGAAGCTATGCATCCACAATTTATTCATCAGCTTCTGTCAAAGCCATTTAAAGATGTCAATCATGCCTACTGGGACTGTTGTTGCAGGCAAGAAAAGAAAATCATCCACCGTTTGTATTTCACACAGTAGGTTTTTAATTCGTTCCGCATAACGTGCCATTTTCCATGGGACAGCACGCAAAGTGGACTGTGGGAAAACTTTTCCCATAGCCGTGTTCTCCTGCTGCAGGGGAAAAGTTCTCCTGCTGCAGGAGAACTTAGGAGAACTTTACCCCAGCCGTGTTGTCCTGCTGCAGGGGAAAAGTTCTGTTGCAGCGTGCCGTGCAGCGTGTGCTGCAGGCATGAGTTTTGTCGGGGATACCGGGGCCATTATCTCCTGGAAAATTTTTTAATTTATAGCTTTCTGAAACACTATTGCCTGCATTTTCAGGGCCAAGTTTTGTGAAGTAGTATTAATATGTTGCATAACTAGACAGTCAGGTAACAGCTCAAAAAACGGTTTTAATAACACTGACCCAAATCGATATCAGATAGAATTGAATAGAAATAATCGATTCTGAAGCTTAAGAATTGGAATCAAATCGATTCTTGAAATTTGAATCAATACCCAGACCTACCATGAGGTAGCATATCGTATTGTGAAAGGCATTTAGTGTTGTTTGTGCTCCTTTAACATCACACATGACAGAATTTATTTCAGACACGCAATCTTATTAAATGGCTTCTCAAAAATGTGGTTATATTTGTTTAGTTTGAGGAAAACCTGAACATTGACCGTGTTTACAAACCATAGCGAGCCACAGTGACTGTGATTATTCACAGTGAAAGTCAAATCAATTTTATTTATATAGCACCAAATCACAACAAACAGTTGCCCCAAGGCGCTTTATATTGTAAGGCAAAGCCATACAATAATTACGGAAAAACCCCAACGGTCAAAACGACCCCCTGTGAGCAAGCACTTGGCGACAGTGGGAAGGAAAAACTCCCATTTAACAGGAAGAAACCTCCAGCAGAACCAGGCTCAGGGAGGGGCAGTCTTCTGCTGGGACTGATTGGGGCTGAGGGAGAGAACCAGGAAAAAGACATGCTGTGGAGGGGAGCAGAGATCAATCACTAATGATTAAATGCAGAGTGGTGCACCCCCCAGCAGTCTAAGTCTATAGCAGCATAACTAAAGGATGGTTCAGGGTCACTTGATCCAGCCCTAACTATAAGCTTTAGCAAAAAGGAAAGTTTTAAGCCTAATCCTAAAAGTAGAGAGGGTGTCTGTCTCCCTGATCCGAATTGGGAGCTGGTTCCACAGGAGAGGAGCCTGAAAGCTGAAGGCTCTGCCTCCCATTCTACTCTTACAAACCCTAGGAACTACAAGTAAGCCTGCAGTCTGAGAGCGAAGCGCTCTATTGGGGTGATATGATACTATGAGGTCCCTAAGATAAGATGGGACCTGATTATTCAAAACCTTATAAGTAAGAAGAAGAATTTTAAATTCTATTCTAGAATTAACAGGAAGCCAATGAAGAGAGGCCAATATGGGTGAGATATGCTCTCTCCTTCTAGTCCCTGTCAGTACTCTAGCTGCAGCATTTTGAATTAACTGAAGGCTTTTCAGGGAACTTTTAGGACAACCTGATAATAATGAATTACAATAGTCCAGCCTAGAGGAAATAAATGCATGAATTAGTTTTTCAGCATCACTCTGAGACAAGACCTTTCTGATTTTAGAGATATTGCGTAAATGCAAAAAAGCAGTCCTACATATTTGTTTAATATGCGCATTGAATGACATATCCTAATCAAAAATGGCTCCAAGATTTCTCACAGTATTACTAGAGGTCAGGGTAATGCCATCCAGAGTAAGGATCTGGTTAGACACCATGTTTCTAAGATTTGTGGGGCCAAGTACAATAACTTCAGTTTTATCTGAGTTTAAAAGCAGGAAATTAGAGGTCAACCATGTCTTTATGTCTGTAAGACAATCCTGCAGTTTAGCTAATTGTGTCCTCTGGCTTCATGGATAGATAAAGCTGGGTATCATCTGCGTAACAATGAAAATTTAAGCAATGCTGTCTAATAATACTGCCTAAGGGAAGCATGTATAAAGTGAATAAAATTGGTCCTAGCACAGAACCTTGTGGAACTCCATAATTAACCTTAGTCTGTGAAGAAGATTCCCCATTTACATGAACAAATTGTAATCTATTAGATAAATATGATTCAAACCACCGCAGCGCAGTGCCTTTAATACCTGTGGCATTAAAGGCATCTAGTCCTTATTGTACAGCCAGAACCACTCTGACATTAAAATACATTTTTCCCGGGGGGGTGGAGTGCATTCAGGAAACAGATTTGTTAGTGCTTCTATTATTTTTAACTGTAACAATTTAGGGGAATCTAGAGTTTGTACGTAACATGTGAGCAGTAATTGGGAATGTCAGCCAGTGTTTTTAATAATGTCGCACTTGATGAATGAGGAATTGAATGTTTTCTTCCCCTCAGCTCTGTGCTGCTATTCAGTGCTCTTCATGCGGTTTGCCTACAAGGTGCAGCCACGAAACTGGTTACTGTTTGCCTGCCATATGACCAATGAGACGGCACAGCTGATCCAGGGAGGTCGTCTCATCAAATACAAGTAAGCAGATATGCTTTTATTCCTTTGTTATTGCAAGCCCCCAAAGTGTCATCAAATGAGAGTCAGTCATGATTTGCTTGTTTGCAAGTCATGTTGTCATACTCTGTGCCTAGTCGTAACACATGTTGCTTAAAGGCTCAACTGAAATTATTTTGTTGTTGTTGTTGTTGTTATGACAGTATATTCACAACATTTGCAACTGTAAAAATAATAAATAAACCTCCCTAGAGACTGAAGGAATATAGTGATCGGATAATTAACACTTAAATTTAAAATGCCTTCAAGATGTGAACTGTAAGATTGAGCTTTTTCATTTTGAATGTATAAAAAATTAGGGCTGGGCAAGTTAACGCGTTACTATCGTGTTAACGCATTAATTAATTAACACCGACATTTTTTTAAATTTTTTATCACATGTTAATGCAGTTTTTTTTTTTTTTGTTTGTTATTGTAAGAGTCTGTTGCTCACAGGCTTTTGTTTTGCAACTCTGTCGCTGACTGCTGCGGACATGGAGAAGGGCACAGAACTTTTACATTTAATTTTGAAGTGCTTCCAGACGGCGTAGTCGACAGAACTGAAGTTATTTGCAGCCACTGCAAAGCTGCATTTTCTTATCAGCGGGGTACGAATCTTAAATATCACCTAAATGAAGCACACATAGCTGATACCAGTAAATTATTCAATGAAACACACTGCGGTGCATTAGGTGCAGCGTGTGGGAGAACTATAGATAAAGTTTTTTAGTTTATTTTTTTTATTATTTTTTTTTTGTGTGTGATTTAGTTTATCATCAGTAAAGTCCCCAAGAAACTTAGTTTCATTTACAAGTTTAGTTTCAATATCGTGTACTAGTAAATTTCTTCATAAACTCCTGGGCTTATTTCCAAATATGACACAACCCCAATTGCAATGAAGTTGGGACGTTGTGTAAAATGTATATAAAAACAGAATACAATGATTTGCAAATCCTCTTCAACCTATATTCAATTGAATACTCCACAAAGACAAGATATTTAATGTTCAAATTGATAAACTTTATTGTTTTTGTGCAAATATTTGCTCATTTTGAAATGGATACCTGCAACACGTTTCCAAAAAGCTGGGACAGTGGCATGTTTACCATTGTGTTACATCACCTTTCCTTCTAACAACACTCAATATTCCTGCAAAAAGATATTAAAGGTCTAAAAGATATGTGATCTAAATTTAGCGGAAATCAATTGGTCCGCTGCCGGTTTTCAAAGTTAGCTGAAAAGCTAAACAGCTAACAAAAAAGTTAGCTTCACTAATTAGCGGTTAGTGGATTAGCGCAGCTGTGCCCACCACTGGATCCATGTATTGAATGCTTTCTGTAAGTCGAAAAACCTTACGATATATTGCTTGTTTTCAATTGTATTTGTGATATGTTCCACAAAATCAGTTACCGCCAGTGAAGTAGTATGATTTTTTTTTTTTTCTAAATCCATATTGCTGCTCATTTAGTATATGATACTTGGATATAATGTCATTTAACCTTTTTGTGTATACTTTTTCCAGAATTTTTGAAAATTGAGGTAACAGTGAGAGTGGCCTGTAGTTTGGAAAAACATGTTTATCACCAGATTTGAACAGCTGTGTCACTTCAGCTATTTTCATTTTGGAAGGAAATCTCCCAGTCATGAATGACATTTTACAGATATAAGTTAAAGGTTTAATGCAATCAATTATATATATATATATATATATATATATATATATGAGGTCTATTAGATAAGAAACCGACACTTTTATTTTTTTTTTTAACTATATGGATTTGAATGATGTGCGATTGTACCAATCATGCTTGAACCCTCGTGCGCATGCGTGAGTTTTTTCACGCGTGTCAGTGACGTCATTTCCCTGTGAGCAGGCCTTGAGTGAGATGTGGTCCCGCCCTCTCGGCTGAATTCCTTTGTTTCACACGCTGCTCGAGACGGCGCGCGTTGCTTTATCAAAATTTTTTCTGGACCTGTGAGGAATATCTGAGTGGACACTATTCGAGAAATTTAGCTGGTTTTCGGTGAAAAGTTTAACGGCTGATGAGAGATTATGGGGCGTTTCTGTCACTGTAAGGACTTCCCACGGAGTGGGACGTCGCGCAGCGCTTCCAGGCACCGTCGTCGGCCTGTTTCGACCTGAAAACATCCTAAATTAAGGCTTAATTCACCCAGGACGTCGTGAGAGAACAGAGAAGATTTCAGAAGAGGCCGGCATGAGGACTTTATGCGGACATTCCACTGTTTAAGGACATTTTTTAATGAAAGACGTGCGCACAAATTCATTTCCGTGACGACTCGGCGAATCTGTGTGCGCCGCGACAGGAAAAACACCTCCGTGTTGAAAACCATTTGTAAAATTCAGGCGGCTTTTGATGGCTTTCAACAAGTGAGTAACTGAGAAATTGTTTAACAGCTTGGGCATGCTCCAACTTGCCCGTTAAGGTTTCCAATGGAGGTGTTTTTCCTGTTGCGACCCCCCGCGTTCGGGTCCGGCCCGACATGCGACTCTGCCCGCACGTTCTTTCATTACAAAATGTCCGTTAACAATGGAATGTCCGAATAAACTCCTCATGCCGACTTCTTCTGAAAGTTCTCTGACGACTTACTGGGTCAACAGAGCCTGAAATGTGGCCGTTTTCAACTTGAAACGGCGAGACGCTGCCTCCTCGAAGCGCAGATCGCCGTCAGGCACCGTGGGCCATCCTTAAAGCGACACTACCAGACCAAAATCTCTCATCAGCCGTTAAAATTTTTACCGAAAACCAGCTGAATTTATCGAATGGTGTCCTCTCAGTTGTGCCTTACAGTTTTGAAAAAATTTTGATCAAACAAAGCAGCAGTCTCTGAGCCATTCCTAAACAAAGAAAAAATCGACGAGAGGGTGGGCCACTCCTCACTCAAAGACTGCCCACAGGCAAATGACGTAACGGACAGGCGTGAAAAAACTCTCGCATGCCCACGAGGGTTCAAGCATGTCTGATGTAATCACACGTGATTCAAATCCATATGGTTTTTGAAAAAAATAATAAGGTCTAATACTTTTCTAACAGTCCTCGTGTGTGTGTGTATATATATATGTATGTATGTATATATATATATATATATATATATATATAATCAAAAACATATCAAAATTATAGTAATCAGTTGAACTCAGATAAGACTGAAATGATGGTTCTTAGTCCAGCGGAACATTGGCATCAATTTGAGCAGTTAACACTTAACCTAGGCTCGTGTGTCATACATCACACTGACAAAGTGAGGAACCTTGGGGTGATTTTGATCCTACATTGTCCTTTGACCTATACAGAGATATTACGGGGACTGCTTTCTTCCACTGGCGAAATATAACGAAGATCTGTTCCATACTGTGTGTGGCTGATGCTGAGACCCTGATCCATCCATTTGTTCTTCTACAACTCCAAGACCATTGAAGTTGGGATGTTGTGAAAAATTTAAATAAAAACAGAATACAATGACTTGCAAATCCTCTTTAACCTATATTCAATTGAATACACCACAGAGACAAGATATTTAATGTTTAAACTGATAAACTTTGTTTTTGTGCAAATATTTGCTTATTTTGAAATGGATGCCTGTAACACGTTTCAAAAAAGCTGGGACAGTGGTATGTTTACCACTGTTACATCACCTTTCCTTCCAACAACACTCAATAAGCATTTGGGAACTGAGGACACTAATTGTTGAAGCTTTGAAGGTGGAATTATTTCCCATTCTTGCTTGATGTACGACTTCAGTTGTTCAACAGTCTGGGGTCTCTGTTGTCGCATTTTGCACTTCATAATGCGCCACACATTTTCAATGGGCAACAGGTCTGGACTGCAGGCGGGCCAGTCGAGTACCCGCACTCTTTTACTTCGAAGGCACGCTGTTGTAATACGTGCAGAATGTTGCTTGGCAATGTCTTGCTGAAATAAGCAGGGACGTCCCTGAAAAAGACGTTGCTTGGATGGCAGCATGTGTTGCTCCAAAACCTGGATGTACCCTTCAGAATTGTTGGTGCCATCACAGATGTGTAAGTTGCCCGTGTCATGGCCACTAACACAACCCCATACCATCCTGGCATACCATCCTTGAACTTTGCGCTGGTAACAATCTGGATGATCTTTTTCCTCTTTTGTCCGGAGGACACGACGTCCATGATTTCCAAAAACAATTTGCAATGTGGACTCATCAGACCATAGCACACTTTTCCACTCTGCGTCTGTCCATTTCAAATGAGCTCGTGCCCAGAGAAGGTGGCTGCGTTTCTGGATGTTGTTGATGTGTGGCTTTCACTTAGCATGCTCGAGTTTTAACTTGAACTTGTAGATGTAGCGATGAACTGTGATAAATGATAATGCTTTTCTGAAGTTTTCCTGAGCCCACATGGTAAGATCCTTTACACAATGATGTTGGTTTTAATGCAGTCCCGCCTGAGGGGTCGAAGGTCATGGGCATTCAATATTGGTTTTCGGCCTTGCCGCTTACATGTCGAAAGTTATCCAGATTCTCTGAATCTTCTTATTATATTATGGACTTTAGATGATGGCATTCCCAAATTACTTGCAATTGAACTTTGAGAAACATTCTTCTTAAACTGTTGGACTATTTTTTTCATGCAGTTGTTCACAAAGTGGTGATCCTCTTTGCTTGTGAATGGCTGAGCCTTTTTGGGGATGCTCTTTTATACGCAGTCATGACACTCACCTGTTTCCATTTAGGTGTTCTTTGAACATTCATCAACTTTCCCAGTCTTTTGTTGCCCCGTCCCAACTTTTTGGAAATGTGTTGCAGGCATCCATTTCAAAATGAGGAAATATTTGCACAAAAACAACAAAGTTTATCAGTTTGAACATTAAATGTCTTTGTGGTGTATTCAATTAAATATAGGTTGAAGAGGATTTGCAAATCATTGTATTCTGTTTTTATTTACATTACGCAACGTCCCAACCTCATTGGAATTTGGGGTTGTAGATTGGACTACTGCAATGTTCTGTTTTCTGGTTTACCACAGTCCAGCATTAGGGGTCTCCAGTTGATTCAAAATGCTGCTGTCAGACTTTTGACACGAAGCAGAAAGTTTGACCACATTACACCCATTTTGGCATTTCTTCACTGGCTTCCTGTCCCAGTGAGATCACATTTAAGGTTCTGCTACTAGCCTATAAAATTGTTCTTGGACTGGCACCTCCCTACTTAGCTGACCTAATTATACCCTAAGTACCGGCCCAGGCTTTGCGTTCTCAGGGTGCAGGACTACTTTGTGTCCCTAATTCTGTCGAGACTTTCGAGTCCAGACTATTGTCCCTTTCATATGGCTAGCAAACTGGCATGGTACGTTTCTATGCTTTTTTTACTCTTTTAATTTCATTTCATTAGGAAACTGAGCGGGCTGCGACCTCAACTTTATCTAAATTCTGGGTCTTTTATTGAAGCTTAGGGCTAGTGGCTGGTGATCACCTTAGTATTTCTTTTGTTCTTGTTGCTTAATGCTGATAAATTATACTGTATTTGTTGTGTTTCTGATACCAGATGCTGTTTTTTTTTTTTTTCTTTTTCTATCAGTTTGAGGTGTGGCTCCATCCAGAGATGGGTTTGGTGTCTCTTTCTGAAACCCTCCTGTCCTGTGCATCAGCAACATTTCCTGTACATTCATTTTGTGAATTATTTTGTAATTTGTCGGTAGCATGGCCCAAGCAGAAGGTCATCTCTTTGAGTCTGGTGTGCTTGAGGTTTCTTCCTCAAACGGTCGTTTACTCACCAATATAACTTTGGTGTCATTAGAAGTCCATAGTTAAAATGACGTGTTCAGATCTGAAACAAACATTTTTCTTCTTCTACTGAGGTGGATTAGAACTTTTTGTGGTACACAGCAGAAACTACTGGACAGGAGGAACCTAGCAGTCAGTGTGACTCACTGATTTGAAAATGCAGGTCTTTCAACCAGGCATGTGGTGCCGTCAATCATTGGTGTCAAATCAGATTTCAGGGGAGTCCAGTGAAACCCCGGCCTCTGCTGTAGCTCCACCCATGCCAGGAAGTGTTCAACACTGGACATTTCCTGTTTCACTGTGATTGAGAATTCTGCACTTCCTGTTTGAGTGTGACCTTGCCACTGAGCTCCCGCGAGATTCCATGGGCTCTCGTCTGTTAATCCAGGAAGTGTTTGACATTTGAACATTTTCTGTTTTACTGTGGACTTTAATTTTGGCACTTCCTGTTTAGGACACCCTGTACCATGAGTGAGCTTTGCGCCGCTGTGCGACGCTTCGCTCATATTATTTGAGACTTAGTGCGTAATGTACAATCTAGTTACTTGCAGTTAATTTATGGAATGACAATAACTGTGATACCCTCTTGTTTGTGATTATTTCAGCATGGAGAAGAAGATGGCCAAGTCTTAGCGGCAAAGGGAAACACAGAGAACGTGTCTGCAAGGAAAACCACTGAAATGTGCATCCAAACAATTTTATCAACAAAACAAAGGCACTTTCTTGTGGGTGGAATTTTTTCTTTTAATACCTTGGGCATCACTGATTGACCATCCTCAAGAATTTTTGTCACTTTTTATGACACAAACAGATGATGCTGTGATAGATTTTTGCAGCATTCAACATGAACCAGTTACAATGTGCATCACTGCGCACATTCAGCCAATCTGCCTTTGCACATGAGAGTTACTGGGTGTCACACTGCAGCTGAACTGAAGCATTTTTTAATCCTTAAAATAATTAAAGACAAATTTAAAGGTGTAGAACTAATAGTTTTTCCTTTTTGAGCTCTGGAAGACAGCAGTACGTTAGGATCTAATTTGACCATAACAATAAATGATTAAACGGCTAAAAAAAAATGTAACTGTGGTACAAGCTGCTTATCCCACTGATTTCCAAATACGTATGTAAAATTGTTGTGATCACACACACTAATTTATTCTGTGTAGTTATTTAATCCTGTTTTATGGTCTGATTCTGTGTTTGCTGAATAAAGTGGCAACAGACACCTTGAATTCATTTGTTTGCTGAAGTTGTTTTTGTCTTGCAGTTGTCTTTTGTACAGTTGTACAACAAAAATGTAGGTGGGACAGTGAGTGTGCAAGTGAGGTAAATTGATGGATACATACATGAACATTTCCAACAGAGTGCATCTTGGGCTTCATTTAACATCAGTCATGGAGCAGTACAGACAGACAGTGAAGTGGACACTCAGTGTGCTTATTTTCAGATCAGAGGGGTACTGTTTCAAGACCATCCCTGCTCTTTCGCTGTGTAATGTGGACTTGTCAGAGGGAATCCACTGTCACAACTTGTGCAAAATCAACATGTAGAGCCAAAAATGTGTCATTTATGAAGAAAGAACAAAAGTTGACACCCTGAACTACACTTAAAAAAAAAAAAAAAAAAAATTGCCTGAAATAATTATGGATATTTTGTCCACCTTATTCCAAGCCCCCATGAGGCCTTGCGTGAATTAGGGGTGAGACTTCCAGTATGAACCAGAACTGGCATTTGTTTACATGTTAACTAATCGCACTTATCCACTTTCTATGAGGGTTAGAGATGTAAACAGCAGCTGTCACGGCTCAAACGAGACATTACAATCCTGTTGTCTACAAATGCAGAGAGGCGGGAAGACAACATGAAGTGGCCTAAGATAACATACATGGACGGTGAGGCAATGAACAATCTGAAAAGCTCTGGGGAGCATAAGGACCTGCACAGTAATAAAGTCGGTCTCGTTCTGCTAAAAGACGACTTTGGATGCAACTTATTTGCCTTAAGGCAGACGTAGAGGCCAGCAGAAGTAATTGGACTGGATTTATATAGCGCTTTTCCATCTGCATCAGATGCTGAAAGTGCTTTACAGTTATGCCTCACATTCACACAAACACTGATATCAGGGTGCTGCCATGCAAGGTGCTCACTACACACTGGGAGCAACTTGGGGATTAAGGACCTTGCCCAAGGGCCCTTAGTGATTTTCCAGTCAGACTGGGGCTTGAACTGAGGATCCTCTGGTCTCAAGCCCAGTGCTTAACCACTAGATTAGACCATCACCTCTCCCAGAAGTAGAGTCCCTGATCACTGAGCCTGGGTTTGAGTGTCAGCATTAGGTGAAATACATATGTATTGCAGGTCAAGTCAGAGCTCCAGGTGGGTAAATTTAGTTAACTGTGATGTTTGGAACTGAACAATATTCATATCACTCAGGTTCCATGTTTGAGCACAATAAAAATTACATTTTAAATTAAAAATGTTGGCAATTACGGCCTTACATTTGCCCAATGCTGCAACAGTATGATTTACACAAGATCGCTCCTTTTCGTTACAATTTCTGTCTTTCAGGCATATCACTATCAAGATAATTACCAAAGTGCACTTAACACAAACCAGATTTTTACCATCTGTACATCATAATTCTGTTGCTTTCTAGTGAAACGCATACAGTTTTGTCAGAATTGTACTTTACATTGTATTCTCTACTGCAGTGATTCTCAACCGGGGTGCCGTGATCGATCGTCAGGGGTGCCGTGGGCAATTATCAAATATCACCGTTATCGGGTGTATGTGCTGTAATAGTAATAGTGTGGCAGATGTAATGCTCTTTTATTCCAGTAGATGGCAGCAAAGCGCTGTACTAGAGTATAATAGACATACTTGCGCACATAGCGTTGTGCGTCTCCATGGTTACGGGTTGCTGACTACAGCGTGAATCTCAGCTGCTCACAGAGCATGGCTCCTCTGGGTAAGGAGAAACCGCGTTGGATGTGGAGGTGTGCGGGGAAGGCGGCCTCACCTCCGTTGATGTCACCGTGGTCAGACTTGGGCCTTCTCGCTCACAACTGGGTTCGCTGAAGGTAGCCTCTGCGCTCCGTGAATATTAGAGTGGCAGATTATTGTGAATAAAAGTGTCCACGTCTAAAAAAAAAAACACTTGAGATTAGGGCTGTCACAATTATTACAATATTCGTCAATCGCGATTATTTTTCATATTCGCGATTACCGTGAATTATTTATTTTATCCACAAAGCATAAAACGACTCAGAATCTGACGTCATTGTGCTGCAGCCTCCGTTTGGAGCTGTCGGTGTGTGTGTGTGTCTGTGTGCGTGTGTGTGTGCGCGGAGTCAACATGAAGCTGCCTTTACTTCTCTCTGAACTTTCTCTAAAGGTGTGATTCTGCCGTTACCGTCCTGTTCACACCATGTGCGCGTCGTATGCTGAATTTATGAGATCATGAGATGAAATAAACGGTCAAATATCTTTAAAAACATATTAAAAAAAATGAGAATATATGAATGAACTGAACCACAAAAAAAACAAAAACAAAACCCTGACATGGAGAAGCTGTGGTGATGTTCAGATGCACAGATCACAAAAAGCAGGTGAGAACTTTAACAGCTGTTATTTTCCAAAGGTATGTATTTGTTCAGTATGGGCTTAATGCAGTGTTTAAGCACAAAACGTGACTGATGAGGAGAAACAATTTCAGAAATGCAACAGAAACGACCACAATTCAGAAAAAGTTGGGACTGTATGTAAAATGAAGATAAAAATAAAAATGTTGCACTATTCCCAGTTTCTCCACTCACAGAAGCCAAACGTTCTTCCAGAGTTGTGTAATTATACTACAATAGTAGAATATAAAGAAGGGAAAAAAGAAAAAAAATAGAAAATATATTCATCAATCGCAATTATTTGTCTGACAATTAATCATCTCCAGAAATTCCTAATCGTGACAGCCCTACTTTAGATCAGAGCGCAAAATGCTTGAGGATTTTCGAAATGCAGTGTTTTCTGTATCGATTTTCTATTGCGATAATTGGGTTTTGCGCAAAACCAGAGGTACTAGAATTACAATATTATTTTGATTGGTGGTGTGCCACAGGATTTTGTAAATATAAAAAGGGTGCCGCGGCTCAAAAAAGGTTGAAAATCACTGCTCTACTGTATCCTTCACAAACAGTAAGCGTAATTGTTAGACTTGACATATACTAATAATGTGAGGTCATCAACATACCCAATTGCCCCATGAAAGTGACTGCCAACCCAACAGCCGGCACCTTTCTTCTCTAACCTGGAGAGTAACTCATCTTTGTACATAACACTGGGGATATAACGCCACCTTGCCTAATACCATTGATAGTGCCAACATTGTCAGATACATGACCTCTCCAGTGCATGTGCAAACTTTCTAACAAATCAAGCATGGCTCTTACTATAATTGGATGCAAGTATCTTATCTCTCACAAGGCAGAATAACTTACCATACTGCACCTTATTGTGTGCAGCTAATTGCTTAGCATCATTTTCTGAGAAATGTGGCAAATTACTTATTTTAAAAAGGTTTCTAGCTTACAGTTATCAAGGGTGTCTTCTGAATTACACTAGTGTTCAGAATAATCTTCAGCCCCAACCAGTCCCAGCAGAAGACTGCCCCTCCCTGAGCCTGGTTCTGCTGGAGGTTTCTTCCTGTTAAAAGGGAGTTTTTCCTTCCCACTGTAGCCAAGTGCTTGCTCACAGGGGGTCGTTTTGACCGTTGGGGTTTTACATAATTATTGTATGGCCTTGCCTTACAATATAAAGCACCTTGGGGCAACTGTTTGTTGTGATTAGGCGCTATATAAAAAAATTGATTGATTGAATTGATTGATTAATAATAGTAGTGCTATGTGACTAAAAAGATTAATCCAGATTTTGGCAAACAGGGTACCAGTTAGTTCAGTAGATTCTCACAAATCCAACAAGACCAAGCATTCATGATGTGCACACTCTTAAGGCTATGAAATTGGGCTATTAGTAAAAAAAAAAAAAAAAAGTAGAAAAGGGGATGTTCACAATAATAGTAGCATCTGCTGTTGATGCTACAAACTCAAAACTATTATGTTCAAACTGCTTTTTTTTTTTTTAGCAATCCTGTGAATCACTAAACTAGTATTTAGTTGTATAACCACAGTTTTTCATGATTTCTTCACATCTGCGAGGCATTAAATTTGTTGGTTTGGATCTTGCTCGATTACTCGTTTTTGCTCATTTACTAGTGTGCTTGGGGTCATTGTCTTGTTGAAACACCAATTTCAAGGGCATGTCCTCTTCAGAATAAGGCAACATGACCTCTTCAAGTATTTTGACATATCCAAACTGATCCATGATACCTGGTATGCGATATATAGGCCCAACACCATAGTAGGAGAAACATGCCCATATCATGATGCTTGCACCACCATGCTTCACTGTCTTCCCTGGAACTGTGGCTTGAAGTCAGTTTGGGGGTCGTCTCACAAACTGTCTGTGGCCCTTGGGTCCAAAAAGAACAATTTTACTCTCATCAGTCCACAAACTATTCCTCCATTTCGCTTTAGGCCAGTTGATGTGTTCTTTGGCAAATTGTAACCTCTTCTGCACATGTTTTTATTTAACAGAGGGACTTTGTGGGGGATTCTTGCAAATAAATTAGCTTCACACAGGCATCTTCTAAGTGTCACAGCACTTACAGGTAACTCCAGACTGTCTTTGATCATCCTGGAGTTGATCAGTGGGTGAGCCTTTGCCATTCTGGTTATTCTTCTATCCATTTTGATGGTTGTTTTCCATTTTCTTCCACGCGTCTCTGTTTTTTTTTTTTTTTGTCCATTTTAAAGCATTGGAGATCATTGTATATTAACAGCCTATAATTTTTTGCACCTGCGTATAAGTTTTCCCCTCTCTAATCAACTTTTTAATCAAACTATGCTGTTCTTCTGAACAATGTCTTGAACGTCCCATTTTCCTCAGGCTTTCAAAGAGAAAAGCATATTCAACAGGTGCTGGCTTCATCCTTGAATAGGGGACACCTGATTCACACCTGTTTGTTCCACAAAATTGACGAACTCACTGACTGAATGCCACACTATTATTATTGTGAACACCCCCTTGTCTACTGTTTTTTAGTAATAGCCCAATTTCATAGCCTTAAGAGTGTGCATATCATGAATGCTTAGTCTTGTTGGATTTGTGAGAATCTACTGAATCTACTGGTACCTTGTTTCCCATGTAACAATAAGAAATATACTCAAAACCTGGATTAATCTTTTTAGTCACATAGCACTACTATTATTCTGAACACTACTGTACATGCTGATAACTGCTGGTAATCTCATTCACATAAAATCTTTGGAAGATTGCCTTGCATCAGTGAGAAGGTGGATGTCAAGTAACTTCCTATTTAGAAATTCTGATAAGACTGAAATGATGGTTCTTGGTCCAACGAGGTATTGGTATCAATTTCATCAGTTAGCGCTTAGCTTAGGTTTGTGTGTTATACATCATACGGACAAAGTGAGGAATCTTGGGGTAATTTTCGATCCTACGTTGTCTTTTGACCTCCACATTAGCGACATTACAAGGACTGTTTTCTTACATTTGCAAAATATGGCGAAGCTTCATAGCGTAGTTCAAAATTAGAAGTATTCCACTTTGCATGGCGTGATGCTATCTTAGACTATAAGCATGCACTACTGGCTATAAAGTGGACCGATTACTCTGATTTGATCAACAAAAACAAGCATAACTCAAACACGGTGGCAACACTTATTCATGGACAACCAACTGTAAGTTGCTCTCCTTTTAAAGCACAAAATTTCTTGGATTACTTCAAGAACAAAATAGAAGACATTAGGTTAAGCATATCCCAGCATACCTCAACCCAGCCACTACACCCTGCTATTGAGGTGGGTGCCATTACTGAGGTATTACCTAGATGTACAGAATTTGATAGTATCTCACTAGGCGTGCTGATGAAACTCAGAATGCCTACAAAAAGAACAACCTGCTTATTTGATCCAATACCAACAAAACTGTTTAAGGACCTGTCACCCACTCTTGGACTAACATGGCTGGAAATGATTAATCTCTCATTAATTTCTGGATCTGTTCCTAAATGTTTCAAATCTGCAGTGATTAAACCATTACTTTAAAAAGTCTAATTTTGACCCTTGTGTATTAAAAAACTATAGGCCGATATCAAATCTGTCACTTTGGTCTAAAATTCTGGAAAAAGTGGTGTCACGGCAGCTCGTGGACCACTTTAATGAGAATAATCTTTTTGAGCCACTGCAGTCTGCATTTAGAAAATATTTCACAGAGACATCTCTCAATAAAGAAGTGAATGATCTTCTGCTAACATTTGGACACCACAAGGGTACTGGTGCTGTTAGATTTCAGTGCTGTGTTTGATACTGTGGATCATCATATTCTACTCAGTAGGCTGGAGAATCATTTTGGGATTACTGGGAGTGCCCTTGCGTGGTTGACGTCATACCTGACCAGTCGTTCTCACTGTGTTATATACAATAACACTATCAATCAATCAATCAACTTTTTTCTTATATAGCGCCAAATCACAACAAACAGTTGCCCCAAGGCGCTCCATATTGCAAGGCAAGGCCATACAATAATTAGGAAAAACCCCAACGGTCAAAACGACCCCCTATGAGCAAGCACTTGGCCACAGTGGGAAGGAAAAACTCCCTTTTAACAGGAAGAAACCTCCAGCAGAACCAGGCTCAGGGAGGGGCAGTCTTCTGCTGAGACTGGTTGGGGCTGAGGGAAAGAACCAGGAAAAAGACATGCCGAGAAGGGGGGCAGAGATCGATCACTAATGATTAAATGCAGAGTGATGCATACAGAGCAAAAAGAGAAAGAAACAGTGCATCATGGGAACCCCCCCACAGTCTACGTCTAAAGCAACATAACCAAGGGATGGTCCAGGGTCACCCGATCCAGCCCTAACTATAAGCCTTAGCGAAAAGGAAAGTTTTAAGCCTAATCTTAAAAGTAGAGAGGGTATCTGTCTCCCTGATCTGAATTGGGAGCTGGTTCCACAGGAGAGGAGCCTGAAAGCTGAAGGCTCTGCCTCCCATTCTACTCTTACAAACCCTAGGAACTACAAGTAAGCCTGCAGTCTGAGAGCGAAGCGCTCTAATGGGGTAATATGGTACTACGAGGTCCCTAAGATAAGATGGGACCTGATTATTCAAAACCTTATAAGTAAGAAGAAGAATTTTAAATTCTATTCTAGAATTAACAGGAAGCCAATGAAGAGAGGCCAACACGGGTGAGATATGCTCTCTCCTGCTAGTCCCCGTCAATACTCTAGCTGCAGCATTCTGAACCAACTGAAGGCTTTTTAGGGAACTTTTAGGACAACCTGATAATAATGAATTACAATAGTCCAGCCTAGAGGAAATAAATGCATGAATTAGTTTTTCAGCATCACTCTGAGACAAGACCTTTCTGATTTTAGAGATATTGCGTAAATGCAAAAAGGCAGTCCTACATATTTGTTTAATATGCGCTTTGAATGACATATCCTGATCAAAAATAACTCCAAGATTTCTCACAGTATTACTAGAGATCAGGGAAATGCCATCCAGAGTAACGATCTGGTTAGACACCATGCTTCTAAGACACTACCTCTAACCTTAGGGACATTTGCGTTCCACAGGGGTCTGTCTTAGGCGCCCTGTGATCTCCCTTTTTATAGCACCCCTTGGGCACATATTGTGCCATTTTGGGATTACTTTTCATTGCTATGCTGATGATACTCAGTTATACATGCCGATAACTGCTGGTAATCTCATCCATATAAAATCCTCAGAAGATTGCCTTGCATCAGTGAGAAGCTGGATGTCTAGCAACTTCCTAATTTTAAACTCTGATTAGACTGAAATGATGGTTCTTGGTCCAGTGAGACATAGGCATCAATTTGACCACCTAACGCTTAGCCTAGGCTCATGCGTCTTATACCACACTGACAAAGTGAGGAAGCTTGGGGTCATTTTTTATCTTAAGTTGTCCTTTGACCTCCACATTAGAGATATTATGAGGACTGCTTTCTTCCACCTGTGAAATATAGTGAAGATTTGTCCCATCCTGTCTATTACAGAATATGACTGACCATATTAACCCTCTGCAGTCGACTGACACACCTCTGTGTCACAATTCACATGACCTAATTAAGCAGACATAGCACACAATCCGCTCCACTCTGAGTCTCTGTTTGAACGCGTGTAAGAACGTGTGGAATTCAACCTGTACACTTTTTAAAGTTTGTAAAGAGGCCAAGTATAACTTGAATTATGATTAATAATTTATGCAATTTTTTGCTGGATAATATGCTCATATTTGCCATGCGTTTTGGAGATACCCGCAGCATTTCCTCATTCTGCTGGAGAGAGAGGGGTGGGAAGAAACACGACTCCCTCATCTTCTGCAGGAGAAAGGGGTGTGAAGAAACACGAGTGCTACTTTACCATTGGTGGAAAACTGAGGAGCGAACTAATCAAAATCACCAACTCTACATGGGTTTGATGACAACACACAGATCCCATGTGGCTGCATGCGTGTGTGTGTGTGTGTGTGTGTGTGTGCGCGCACGCGTTTTGCAAAAGGAAATTTTCTTCCTTCTCTCTCTGCTATGGAACCTGGGAGAGGTCACTTAAAATGATTTTTTTTTTTTTTTCTGGCTCTGATCATTTGTGCAGACATTTTCCTTTAACTGAGCCCTCAAATTAATAAAATCTGTGCACGTTTTCCTTTTTCTCTGGCAATGATAATTTGTGAGAACTTTTTCCTTTATTTAAGCCCTCAAATTAATAAAACATGAGCACATTATAGGCCAAAACTGATCTCTCAAAATATGTATTTCATGCTCACATTAAGTCATTTTGACAATTTCTGACAAATGTCTCCTGCTTGTTCACCAAAAGCAGATAATTGAATAAAATGATTTTTTTCTGTAGTCTGACTTGTCGTGAGTTTCAATCTTCAAACTATTGTTTCACTCCTTAAAAAAGTTTGAATTTCTTTTATGGAGAAATTTCTGGGATTAATCCAACATCACTACACTTCAACAGCACGAAGCTCGGCGTTTGAAGCACATAACACAGCCCAGCCACTCACTTATGGTGTCAAGTTGTTTAATAATTTAAACATCAAAAGCACCTCCGGACATAATTTTAACAAGCTCTAAGAAACTTCAACCACAGCAGCAGCATAACGCATTGCAATCTACAGAATAAGGAAACATTTATTTATAAGTACATTTTACCCAGAATACATTGCATTGGTCCAACTTTAAGTTGGACGCGAATAATATACTCACTGCCTGGTTGTTAGACGTTAACCAAGATGGCGGAGCTCTGGCAATAGCCAGCCAATGAGCGGATCGTACGGTCCTCCATCGAGTCAGTAAATAGAAATTGATGGTATGGCCTCTGAAAATGAAGGGACTGTGGAAAATGTCTGCAACTCCTTAAAAGTTAATCCAAAGTTTCTGTGAAGTCCTTGAAATGAAATCACTCCATCACTTCATTCATAAGTAAATAAATAAATAAAGGCTTTTGAGTTTAGGTTGGTAGTGAATTTATTTGTCTTTCCATCACCAAAATTGACCACAATCGTTTGCTCATCAATATAAAGACCAATGTTGGCAGAACCCAATAAATTTAGGTATTGATCAGTATGTGGATATGGACTGATTTTTTACATTTTCATCACATTTACAATAACAAGATCATCAACGTTAATTTTAGGCAATCAAGTCGTAACATTTAATTCATAAGCATCATAATTAATCTGAACTGTAACCCAGCCCATTTATTTCTTATGGTGTTAATCTCCACAATATAGACCCAGCCCATTCATTATGTCCTCTGTAGGGGACCAAAAATTTAAATTGAAAGATACCTTTTTCCCTCAGTTCTCAGGAGGATATGCATGGTATGTATGCCATTTAGAAACAAGCAAGAAAGCTGGAGCTTAATAATTACCCCACAAATGATTAAACCCTGTCAAGAATAGACACATTTGTTTTGATATTCTGAAATAAAGCATGTTGGACTTAGGTACAGGTCTGTATTATGATGAGTGCCCTTCCTTAAAACCCATAATCAATGGTTGTCTTCTGATAACTATGTCAGAGCCCATCATTAGGCCGCACTTCTTTATAGTTCTTGACCAGTTGAGAAATCCTGATGATTCTGATGTTGTCTGGTTTATGATCATAGTCGGACCACAGATACTCAGGAGACAGCACCTTGGTTGGTTTGTTGTGTAACAAGTACCTGCATGGCAAACACACATACAAACATACATGCATTTACTTTCTCTGAAACATGAGAAATCCAAATCTTCCAGTGATATTAGAAAATAAATCTACTTTAGGGCCCCTTCACACATATGAGGTCTGTGAGAAACTATCCGACCTTTTTATTTTTTTCAAAAACTATATGGATTTGAATCATGTGCGCTTGCATCAGACAAGCTTGAACATTCGTGCGCATGCGTGAGTTTTTTCACGCCTGTCGGTTGCGTCATTTGCCTGTGGGCAGGCTTTGAGTGAGCACTGGTCCACCCCCCTCGTCGGATTTTTATTGTTTAGGAATGGCGGAGCGACTGCCGCTTTGTTCCATGAAATTTTTTTAGAAACTCTGCCAGACAGCCAGATGGAAACCATTTGGAAGATTCAGATGGCTTTTGATGAAGATTCTATTGGTATCACACGGATTAAGGACTATTAAAACTGGATTAAAAACGGCCCACGGCGGCGGAGGGCGCCCCGCGCCCCGAGCCGCCATCAACAGGCTGGAATGAGCAGATCACTTCCGAATTTAAGGCTCTGTTGATGCAGGACGTTGTGTGACTAGTAGAGAAGTTTCAGAAGAGGTCGGGATCAGCACTTTATCGGTACATTCCACTGTTAAAGGAGATTTTGTAATGAAAGATGTGCGGACGGATTCGCGCGTCGGGACGCAGCCGCTCATGGCGCTGGACAAACAACACCTCAACGACCACCAGGTCGGATACTTTTCTAACAGACCTTGTAACACTTAATTGGGCGTAAGAAGCAGAAACCGGCTGAAAATCTGCAAACAAAAATGAAATGGGGACCCGCGAAACATTCCACCTGCTGTAGGGAGGGCCACATGCACGAATACAGTGTGAGCATGTGGAAAGTTGTGCACACAGCAGCGAAGCAAACAAACAAATAAATAAATAAATGCCACAATTTATAATACTTAATTCCTGTTATAAAGAGTGGACTTAGCCTCCGCGTAGACGTACACCAGGAAGTAATGAAATGATGTGGATGACTATGCTAGTATGACTGGCATAGTATCTTACTATGCTTTTAACCCTTTTAAATTCATCTTATTAGTAAGGACAGCGGGCCGCAGCCTCAACTTCAACTGAAGTCTGGGTGTTTTAGTGAAGCTTATGGCTAGTGGCCTCACCTTAGTATCTCTTCTGTTTTTCTTGTTGCAAATTCTGATAAATTATACTATTTATTTATATTTGTTGTCTTTCTGATGGCTGATTTTGTTTTTTTCTCTCTGTTTGAGGTGCGGCTCCATCCAGAGATGGGAATGGTGTTGTCTTCTGCAAGACTCATGTCTTGTACACCAGCATGGACTCTCAGAATTTTCCCCAAATTTCTTGTATATTCATATTCATATTGTAAATTGTGTTGGCAGCATGGCCCACGAAGAGGACCACTCCTTTGAGTCTGGTCTGCTTGAGGTTTCTTCCTCAAATCATCAGAGGGAGTTTTTCCTTACCACTGTCACCTGTGTGCTTGCTCTAGGGGTTGGTAAGGTTTGACCTTACTTGTGTGAAGCACCTGGAGGCAACTTTGTTGTGATTTGGCGCTATATAGGGGAGGTAATGGTCTAGTGGTTAAAGCGCTGGGTTCGAGACCAGAAGATCTTTGGTTCAAATCCCAGCCTGACTGGAAAATCACTAAGGGCACTTGGGCAAGGTCCCTAATCCCCTAGTTGCTCCTGGTGTGTAGTGAGTGCCTTGTATGGCAGCACCCTCACATCAGGGTGAATATGAGGCATTATTTGTAAAGCACTTTGAGCGTCTGATGAAGATGAAAAAAGTGCTATATAAATGCAGCCCATTTACCATTTTATCATTTATAAATTTAAAATTACTGTTCAATTTCAATTCATCTCATGAAGACATCAGCCGGGCTCTCATCTCATGAACAGTTGGCTCCTGTGTCATGAACACATGAGCCGGCATGGCATGTCCAGTGTGCAGTGGTCCACCGGTGACCGTGTTGCAAATGTGATATGTGTTTTAATTATTCTAATGTGGGGAAATACCGCAGATACACACGCCTCGCGGTGATTTTCTGCATGGCACAATATTCACCAGTGTTGTGGTGCGCTGACATGGCGGTCAGCTGAAGCAATATGTGTTTTAATTTATTTCCACATGAGGACAGCATGCCGATGTCCACGCCTCATGGTGAAGTTATGTTAGGTCATATTCTAGAAACCACTATAGGTGTTGTCCAGTTGTGACTTGCGAGCACAGACATCTGAAGAGCTGCAGATCGCAGGGACCTTTGTCTGAGGATCTCGTCAGCTCACAGATAAAAAGGCTCACTCTCTGTTCCTTTGTTTTGTGATTTTTATTTTATGTATGTATTATTTTTCATCCTGCATCTGTCTGATGTCTGTGTTTTTAATTTGACACCTTGCGTGCACGGTCAGGTCCAGCTGGCAGGCACCGTATGTCCACAGCAAAGCGATCATACATGAATGAGTTCACGCCTTTATCCTTATTTGTTTTATTTAATTTCTACTTTGTCATGTAAACTACAGTTTATGTGATTGAAATGACATCAGCCTGCCCAGCCGGCTCAATTTCGCACCGTGCTGTGCGACCAGACCCTGACCTGTCCTCATGTGATCGTGTCTGTATGTAATTATTAGCATGTCATGACAGCATGAGCGCCCGCCCACACACGTGCATTGCATGTTCACCAGCTGAGTTTCAGTACACAGTAGTCGGCTGTTCCTGTAGCGCACTCAGCCACAGCTGAGAATGTTGAATTCATGGTGTGTGTGTGTGTGTGTGTGTGTGTGTGTGTGTGTGTGTGTGTGTGTGTGTGTGTGTGTGTGTGTGTGTGTGTGTGTGTGTGTTGGGGGTGGGTGACACACTCCACAAGCCATCTGTGTGTGGTGGTGGTGGTGGGTTCAGTACAGTCACACCCATGTGTGTTGCTTGGTAATGCCACACTCATGTTACAACTTACCATCCCTGGTTCTCAAGACCAGGCACCTAAGTGACTCTATTATACTCTTCTATTCTTCTGTTCTTTTTTTTTTAGATATTTAGATATACCTTAGTATACACTAGTAGAGTTCTACTTTAAAATTGGAATATATTATAGAAGACATACCTTCCTGAATTTTCATGTAAACAACAATTCATGTGATTGAAGTGACATCAGCCTGCTCGGCCGGCTCATTACTTTTTGCTCATGTGATCATGTCTGTATGTAATTATTTGCATGTCATGAGGGCCCGCCCGTCCACACACGTGCATTGTGTGTTCACCAGCTGAGTTGCAGTACACAGCAGTCAGCTGTTCCTGCAGCGCGCTGCGCTGGACAGCAACCGGGCTCCCGGACCCTCAGCCACAGCTGACAATGTTGAATTCATGGTTTGTGTGTGTGTGTGGGGGGGGTGGTTCAGCACAGTCACACCCATATGTGTTGCTTGGTAACGCCACACTCATGTTGCACTTCGACAATTTTCACAGACTGCTCGAATGTGGTCATCTGCAATCCACTATCATGCCGGGAGCATGAATAGTCCCGCCTTTTCTAAGTGCCAAGTGAGCGGTGTTGGATGTTCGTGCGTGGCATGTGGAATTTGGCCAACATCTGCCAAGAGGAGGGTCGAATGGGCGCTTGCAGGGCACTCGCTGTCTTTCAGATGCTGGTGTGCGCGAATGGTTGTGGCGACAGCCATACAAGGCGTTTGAGACAGCTCCGATTTTTCACGAGTCGCATGCAATTCCTCCTTTGTGCACCAGTCAGCTTCAGTCTTATTATGTGTGAAGGGGCCTTGAAGAAAAATAACAGGTCTTTATTGGAAGTGAACTAAGATATCCATTCATTGCCTGAGGTCACTGCTTAGCATCCCAGTCTCACAACCATAAACACCTTTGTGCTGTGACCTTTCCACACGTCTCCTGTTCTCAAACAAGGTGCTTCAACTGCACTATGAACATTGCAATGGACTCATCCTCTCTCTGGCTTGATGTCCAGAAGTTATGTCGCTCTGCGATGACAATCAGAGCTGATTCATAATGAGCCATCATGAGAGCTTTCAGTTCAATATATGATTTAGAAATCCGATTTTCAGGAGAACACCGAAAATAAGGTGCAAGCATTTTCAGTGCAAATATAAACAAGAGTAAAACACATGCAGACTTAAAGGTCTTAATATGTCCATTTTATGATGAATTGAACAAGTTTACACTCGCAAAATAAAAGACAAGAAGGACGTTATATCTGTTTGTCAGGCACGCACAGTCAGACATGCATGTAAACATGCACTTGCTACCAGTCCAAAGTGGGGAGCATCTTTAGAAGCCACAGAAGTGCTGTCAGATGAAGAAATGAACAAATTTCTATGATGATTTTTCACTTGATTGAAGAAAGCAGATGCGTTTTTCCAAATACCACTGAGCTTCTCAGCGGCGCTTGCTAATCTCAGTCGCATGTTGGTGGTGAGTCTGCAGGGCAGGGTCAACTGCAGGGCGGACACTGACAGCTCTGAGTCCCACTGCTTCCTATTCTGGGGAGAGGCACCTGTCTGATTTTGAGTAATATCAAATAATTCAGTTGAATTTAGGTGTCATAAAAAACAAATAATTTGTTTTTCTTTTAACTTATGCAAATACTGGGATTAAATGCTCAAAGGGGTCAGTCCAATGGGACAGTACAGCAGTCATGTGCTCCATTACATGCCATGACTGCAATGGTACAAGGTGTCGGTTTGGAGAAAAGCAGAGTTTCAGTCCCTCTGTAAGCAGGCTCAGGGTCACAAGAACACAGATGGTGAGTCACCAACTCAACGTTTCCTCCAATGAATGTCTCCTTGTCTACCTTCACCGTCATTACAGCTCACTTTCTCAGCTCCTTATGCAGCCCAGAACTACAATCAACCTATTAATTATGGTTTCTGTGGATGATATTCAAAGTTCCTTCAGAAATGAAACATCTGCACCTGTGAACCTGGTGACTCCAGGGTAATCCCTGGGAAATTTCAGGGCCTGGTCACAGAAGAACTCCATATTCCATTCATGTCATTAGTTGTATCCCTGGCTCTACGTCTTCCACCTCGGTTGCATGCAAACTCTGTGAAATAGTCTGACCCTGGATGTGGAACTGCACAGAAAACAGTCTGTAGTTCATAGTCTGTGGTCACAGTGCACAAACCTGACACTTTTATAGATCCTACAGTTCCACACAACTCAAAGTTTTGGAAGGTAGAACCTGAGTATTACTTTTAGCCTATAAAACTACAGAGTCCATGACAAAAAGTTAAAAAGTAACAAGTGTGCTATACGTTGAAATAAATGCATGTACTTGTTGAGATGACTCTCTTCCTGCCATACAGCTTCAATCTGGTGCTTGGCATCCTCCTGTGACTGCTCATAACAGGTTCTGAGGAAGGAAAGAAGAAATTCTATCTCAGTTCAGCTTTTAACTGAAGCAACAGTATTTAACAAAATATAAATTGAAGCAAATAGTTTTCCCACCTACAAAGAATGGAGAGGTCTGTAATTTTTATCATAGATACACTTCAACTGTGAGAGACAGAATCTTAAAAAAAAAAAAAAAAAAACAATCACTGAGATTTTTAAATAATTTGCATTTTATTTTATAAAATAAGTATTTGATCACCTACCAACCAGCAAGATTTCGAACTCTCACAGACCTGTTAGTTTTTCTTTAAGAAAGCCTCCTATTCTGCACTCTTAACCTGTATTAATTGCACCTGTTTGAACTTGTTACCTGTATAAAAGACACCTATCCACTCACTCAATCACACTCCAACCTATCCACCATGGCCAAGACCAAAGAGCTGTCTGAGGACACTAGGGACAAAATTGCAGACCTTCACAAGGCTGGGATGGACTACAGGACCACAGGTGAGCAGCTTGGTGAGAAGACAACAGTTGGTGTAATAATTAGAAAATGGAAGAAACACAAGATGACTGTCAATCTTCCTCGGTCTGGGGCTCCATGCAAGATCTCGCCTCTTGGGGTAAGAATGATTCTGAGAAACCCCAGAACTACATGGGAGGACCTGGTCAATGACCTGAAGAAAGCTGAGACCACAGAAGCAATGATTACATTAGTAAGACACTACGCCAACATGGTTTAAAATCCTGCAGGGCAGCAAGGTCCCCCTGCTCACACCAGCACATGTCCAGGCCTGTCTGAAGTTTGTCAGTGACCATCTGGATGATCCAGAGGAGGCATTGGAGAAGGTCATGTGGTCATATGAGACCCAAATAGAGCATTTTGGTATCAACTCCACTCACTGTGCTTGGAGGAGGAGAACAACCTCAAGAACATTGTCCTAGCCATGAAGCATGGGGGTGGAAACATCATTTTTGGGGGTGCTTTTAGGCAAAGGGGACGGGACAACTGCACAGTATCGAAGGGAGGATGGATGGGGTGATGTATTGCAAGATTTTGGCAAACAACCTCCTCCCCTCACGAAAAGCATTGAAGATCTTCCAGCATGACATTGACCCGAAACACACAGGTGGGCAGGTGATGGTGTCGTGGTTAAGCGTTGGGCTTCAGACCAGAGGATCTTTGGTTCAAATCCCAGCCTCACCGTAAAATCAATAATGACACTTGGGCAAGGTCCTTAATCCCCAGTTGCTCTCAGTGTGTAGTGAGGACCTTGCATGGCAGCAGCCTGCCATCAGTGTGTGAGTGTTTGTGTGAATGGGTGAATGTGAGGCATAATTGTAAAGTGCTTTGGGCATCTGATGCTGATGGAAAAGTGCTATATAATTGCAGTCCATTTACCATTTACAGCCAGGGCAACTAAGGAGTGGCTCTGTAAGAAGCATTTCAAGGTCCTGGAGTGGCCTGGCCAGTCTCCAGACCTGAACTCAATAGAAAATCTTTAGAGGGAGCTGAAACTCGAAACCTGAAAGATCTGGAGAAGATCTGTGTTGAGGAATGGACCAAAATCCCTCCTGCAGTGTGCAAATTTGTCCAAGAACTGCAAGAAACGTCTGACCTCTGTAATTGCAAACAAAGGTTTCTGTTCCAAATATTGTTTTTCTGTTGGATCAACTACTTATTTCATGCAATAAAATGGAATTACTTAAAAATCATAGAATGTGATGTCGTGAATTTTATTTTTTACATTCTGTCTCTCACAGTTGAAGTGTACCTCCGATAAAAACTCCAGAGCTCTCCATTCTTTGTAGGTGGGAAAACTTGTAAAATCAACAGTGGATCAAATACTTTTTTGCCTCACTGTACCTGATGTTAATGTCACAGAGGTTCACAAATAAGCAAGCAACAAAGTTTATACGGTTGTACAGAAAAAACAAATTGCCAATGTTCTGGTCATACGTGTGACTTGAAATAAACTAATTATACTCTATAACTATAACTTAGACGTGTTTATCTTACTTTATTAGTTTGTACATGTCCTCCAAGTATCCACCCCAGACAGCTGCAGTGTAATAGTAATCTCCTTGTCCAGCTGGAATGTAGGCTCTGGACTCAGGACGACGCTCATATGGAAAGGCATCCCTCTTTGTGTTCTGAGTAATAGAAATAATGAATGAATAAATAAATAAAACAAGCCAGAGAGGCCATGAAGACCCTATGATTAGGAACAAGGATTCACAGGCAACTTGGACCTCTATGTCTTTATTTCATTATTTTTGTTTTAGCATGTTAAAAAATGCCAATATTTACTAAAATAAAAGGTTCACTGGTCCTTACTTGTATCAATCTGAAGCCAAAAATTCAAAGCTGAACATACAGCCATTTTTGGGAAGCTTACTTAGGAAGCCACTGATAATTTTGCACACTCACACATTCACTTGACTCATTGACTGACAGACTGCTCTATTACCAGTGTTGGGTGTCACGCGTTACTAAGTAACGCGTTACTGTAACGGGATTACAATTTTAGAAATGCAGTAATGTAACATGTTATTATGAAAACACTTGTAATTAAATTACAGTTTCTATCTAAATACTTCATTACTGGCGGCACCGGCTCTGCTTTGGTAAAGCCGCGAAGAACGTTCACTTCCGTTGCTTGCGTGCTCACGTCACGCCGAGCACAGGAGCGAGAGGGAATAAACATGGCAGAGGAGAGCAATGTGTTTCACCGGTGGAGGTATGCACACTATTTTAATTATGTCAGTCAAAAAGATAAAAACGTCGTGGAGTGCAAGCTTTGCGTGGGCAACAAACGATTGTCAACTGCAGCCAACTCTTCATCCAACCTTTTAAAACACTTGCAGCGTCAACACTCAGCTATCAAGCTAGTCGCTAAACAACAACAAAACGAAGCCAACGCCTCCGACAGCACAACGCAGACAAGATACAAACAACCCCGACTTGAATTTTTTGTTTTTGTTTAATGTCTTTAATAAAACAAACAGACGTATTCGATTCTCTTATTTTTTGACACAAAGTAATCCTTAAGTAATGTAACTTAATTACTTTCTTGAGGCAGTAACTAAGTAATGTAACTAATTACTTTTGTAAAAAGTAGGTAGTAATTTGTAACTAATTACTTTTTCAAAGTAACTTACCCAACACTGTCTATTACGATGCTTGTCCTCCACAGGGAATGCTAACTGTCCAAACGTCTGTTTGGCAAACACAGAACCGGAGTGGGGGCAGCGCTGTGTCCTCCCTTTGCACAGGACATCAAAGTACAACCAACGTATGGACCAGACTCACGACATAGGTGTCCAACTTCTCTACATCAGTGTGGTCACTCACTCACACCCATGCAATCACATCTTCGCTCGTCCTCTCCTTCCCAGCGCTCACTGACCTCACATTCATGTGCCTGCGTATAACAGGCACTGAAATGATCGCTCAGTGTGTGTGTGTTCATAACAACTGAATGACCCACTACATATGTGCGCGAGGTGCTCGTGTGCACCACTGTCAGCCAGTGGACACCTTTTGCTGTTAATCTTTGGTGGCAGTGACCCAAGCTTTCATCACAACATTCACCAGACACGGCAAACTTTGTTTTTTTTTTTGCTCACTTCAGCATAAGCACCACAACACAACTCTGTACAACACAATGTCAAGTTGTTTTATCGGTGCCAGCATGTCACATGGGATTTATTTATGCCATGGTTGTTTGCAGCACACAGCAGCTGGCTTTTCACCACAGGTTGTGGTCCCTGGCTTCTGTCTGCGCTGTGCTGTGAAATGCTCCTCCTTGGCCATGCCTGAGATTCGTGTTTAATAATGTTGTCATGGCCTGCGGAAACAGTTCCACGTCATACCTCCTACAGAATTAGATGGTGATCAAGTAATATGTATATTACAGCATTGAGATCCATTCAGCTCCAAGCCTCTGACGCGTGTAGTGACGCATAAATGCGCATGTGACAGTGTTAGGGCGCACCTGCCTGTGGTGTCACAGATTCGATGGGCACAATATTTCACATTATTTATGTCACTTATGTGGAGGAATGGAAATGTATCTGTACTGCAAGGTCTATGATGGATATAATGGCCTGTTCAGATCTGTGGCGGCGTGCGTTTTGCGACACACTGACCTGCAGTAGCACTCGATGCTTTCGGTTTGATTGCACACTCCACTGCACATGATGAATGTGTGCCACATGCATGTTATTACCAGTGGTGGCACAGCTAACCGAAAAGTTAGCTTTGACAACCACTAATCTGCCAACTGAAAAGTTAACTTTTATAGCGCTAAACCCCTAAAAAATTAACAGAAGCTCCAGCTAGCTTTTAGGGTTGACTTGGCACATTGTCAGCGACTGATAAACTTTCAGCATGCAGAAGCTTCTGAGTAAATTCAATGCAGCACTTATGTCTTAAAACACCCTGTCGGCTGCTGCAAAGACATTTCACTTACCTTTCACGGTGGCAGAGTTGATCAAACAGAAGGCACTTTCACTCATGGCTTCATTTATAAACAGACTAATTCCAGACAGTTTATCAACACATTAACAGCAACTCTGTCATTTTTACAAAGTGAAAATATCGTCCTTTTAAAGAAATGCACGAATTCTGAAGGTTTGAGCGTTAAACCGACACAAGTGCCACAAGGCATTATGGGAAATCAGACTCTTCTTATCACCCTCCCCCCGTCAAAACGCATAGAACACTGCCATCTAGTAGAAGGGAGTGTGAAAAGCGGCCAACATGCTGAGTCACACTTCAAAAATAGAATTTTCAGGTTTGCAAATGTTACAAATGGAAAAAATGATGCATTTACAAATACACATCTATTTCCAAAAACCAACACACAAGTTACAAATCGGAAATTTGTGTTTGTGGATCACAAAACACGTCTGGATGTACACACGGTCTTTTCAAGCAGAAACACTGTCGATCATAATGCATTGCAGCAATGCATTATGGGAGTTTGGGGTTTGGTTGTTTTTTATTATTATTGTAGTAAATGTTAGTTTAGGAGGGTTGTTAGTGTTCTAGATTTGTTGTGTTTTTGTAGTTCAAGGAATGTAAATAGTTTGGTATGTTGTGACCATGAGTATAAACAACATTGTAATTTACTTCTTTTGCCACCATCTGCGCTGCTATGTTGAAAGTAAATTACTCTCTCCCCCCCCCCCCCCCCCCCCCCCGCTGCATCGGCAGCCGGCCCGCCTCCTTCTGCTGGGGGAGGGTGGAGGGCTAAGTTCCTTATCGTAGCCGGTTGTTGCCATGTTTGGTTTTAGAGTTTACAAATGTTTTTGACCAGTTGGTCTTACTCACTATGCCAGCAAAGAAATGTTAGTGGACTGAATGTTAGCAGAAGCTAATTAATCTGCTGATGTTTTCAAAATTAAATAAAAGATAATCCGCTAATGAAAAAGTTACATAATTCTTGGTTAGCAGAACTGTGTCCACCACTTGTTTTTACATATCAACATTTTGTTTGTCCTTGGCCGGGGTCCAGTGATGTGGCACAAGTATCACTGAAGAAGACTGGATGTAAAAGTGATGGTTTATATTAAGGGGTCACTTACTTATTCACACCATCATGTTGGCTTTTAGGTTTTTATTTGATTTAATTCATTATGGAGATTACTTTTCCCTGCAAGTTCAAAAGGCATAATTTTCAAAATTTTTAACATAAAAAGCCTGAGTTATTATTATTATTTGTGAGATCTTAAAAAACAAAACAAAAACAACATTTAAAAGCTCAGAGGTGCACAAACTTTTTCACAGCACCATATAAATGTTTTGAACCTTGAAACTAATGTTTTTACTCTTTTTTGGTGAGTGGGGTAGGGGTCTTAATTATATTTTAATTTGTGTAATTTGAACCATGAATAATGATGGAAAATCAAAGAAATAGTTAAGGAAACATTTTTAAAACAATGCTCCGAAGGTCAAGAAAGTGTTCACCATATTTGGCTGTTCAGGCAAACCTGCCTCATATCTTTTCCTTTTATCTCCCATTTTTGACTGATGACACATTAACACCACACCAGTCTCCAACTTCATGCAGTTTTTGTTGGAGGACATAGTTTACAGTGTGTAATCCTGCAACCTACAGAAAATGGCTGGCTACTTTTACTCTGACAGAGACTCTGACTGTATGTTGTTTACCAGTGTACCTTATATTTCACATTGATACATTTACAATAAATGAAACACTTTCATGAAAAGAATGATAACTGTAAGAAAGAGAGCAAAACCTGGTAGTATGCTCGGTGAAGTACAGCAGACAGTCGGCTTAGAGATTCGGCCCCAAAACGAGCGTAGAAGATACTATCAATGTCCATCATAAACAGGTAGTCCGCTTCATCTCGGATCTGAAATCAGTGCAGTTGAGTTGTTTGTTAAGACTGATGGTATTGACAAGATGTGATATTTCACACGTTATAACTTGAAGTTTCACTTAAATGTTGACAATTCTGATGATATATTCACTAACTATGACATATTTCCAACATGAGTTCGCTAAATATGCACTAAAAAATTCAGAGCTCCTCTTCAAAAAGACAATCTAAAAGAAAAAAAAAAGAAACTCAAATGCTATGCTGTCACTTCTTATTAGGGTTCAGATGGCAAATGAAAATCATGAGTTGACAAGTCAACTATTGAATAGCTGATGACAAATCTTGACAACTAATTTATAATGATCAGTGAAACGACAAATTGACTTTGATTTAAAGCAAAATCAGAAAATCAAGTTGAAAACATGGTATTAACACAGTAAGCTACACGGAAACAATATTTGTAGTACAACTTGATGAAAGACATTTATTCAGAGCTTAGTGCTGGATGTCAGTGGATGCTGGCCTGTATTGGTTACTGTTTTATTTCTATCCTCAGTGTGACATTTTATGCAAGGGTACCCTGTTTCTGTTTCTGTCATGTGGTGAGGTGATGGTGTAGTGTTTAAGCAGTAGGCATGAGACCAAAGGATTCTAAGTTCAAGCCCCCGCCTAGCTGGAAAATCGCGAAGGGCCTTTGGGCAAGACCTTTAATCCCCAAGTTGCTCCCGGTGTGTAACAAGCACCTTGCATGGCAGCACCCTGACAGGCATTACTGTAAAGTGCTTTGAGCATCTGATATATTTGAAAAACCGCTATATAAATGCAGTCCATTTTCTATAAAAAAAGATTTTGTATTTGATCCTAAGTTAGTGGCAGTGACATCACTTACCTGCTTGTCAATCAGAATGGCTGCCCATTTCATCCTGCCAAGAACTACATCCTGCCAGCGAACGGCAGAAGGAACAGGGATGACTGTGATGTTCCGACCCTCACACAATGCCACCTGACCAGCCACAAAACAAATCAAACAAAACTAATTTTAATGATGCCCCTTAAGAACATTCAACATTCTTACTTGTGTGAAGCTCCTTCAGGCAACTTTGTTGTGATTTGGCGCGATATAAATGAAAATAAATTAAAATGAAAATCAATCAAAACCTAATGCTGCATTTACACATAGGCAGGACACGTTACAAATGTCATATTTGCGTCATTCTTGCCACATTCCTGACATTCTTAACAGGACTTAAAGCATCTGAATAGGTTTCTTAATAGTGCGTGCCGGTTCGTGATATTAGTGATTTCCGTGGAGCATGTTTTTGGCTGTCCAAAAATCTTCCATAAATGTCACGCACCACCCTCATTTTGCCTCATGTCGTGGAGGTTGCAGCTGAGCGTGTTGATCCGTGTTGATTAGTGGTGATCCTTAATAGAGCATGGCCGCGTTCGTCTCTGACAATTAAACCCTGCTGTACCGCATTCAGTTTCATTGCTGCAGTATGCTGAAGAAGGACAGTGACGCCAAGTCGGCTAAAAGTTTTGTTCCAATGCTCATCAGCGCGCTCCTGCAGGTGTTCCACCTGCTGCTGCTGCTATGCTTGATATTTGGGAAAACAGGCGAGATGAGAGCCACGTGGAACCACACATCTGGCTCTCTCCATCTCCTCCTCCTCTCTGCGCCACTTCATGGCACAGAGCCCAACTAAGCATGCAATCACAAAGTTCTGCTGTGGATTTTGAGGAGCAAACTGGAGTGATCTGAATTGTTCAGCAGCTGATGGATGAATATGGGTGTGAGTGGAGACAAGTTGCCTCATTCACAACATGACAGAATGTAATGCACTGTTACGCGCAACAGCGCACAACAGTGTGGACATTATTCTTGACCGTGCGTAATGGTTCCTTATAATTCGCCACCAACATGTGCTATTACTTGTAGCGTGTGGTAACAGGTTGCAGCAGTGCCTGAGGACACCTGACGGCTCTGCCGCTGATCACAGCAGCCAAGAATGTACACTTCGTGGCATTCGTGACTTGTCGTCGTTATGTGTAAACTCATCATAAGCTTTATTACTTCTCAAGTCATTAGAAAATTGTTGAAAATCATGTCTTCTCTCTCTGTAACATACAATACATTTCTCTGTGAAGCAGGCTTTCATTGTGGAGATCTTGTAGATAATGTGAACAATTGTAGAATCTGAATGGTCAGAAATTGTGGATTGTTATGGATTTTTTTTTTGTCCCATGCACACCTGAACAAAATATCAGCTTGCAATATGTGCCAAGAATCAGCCTGCCCATCAGAACATTTGCCATGATATCTCTGTGGCTCTTATGCCCAATCTAGCTAATCTCAGCTCAGCAAGAGAGCCTTTGTTTGCGTATGAATTTCATCATGGGCTGATTCCAAAAAACATATTTTGTAATTTCATCATGGGCTGAGTGGAAAAACATTTTGTAATTTTATCATGGGCTGAATGCGCAGCCGGTCTGCTCTGTGTCAGCCTGATCCCGTCAGATGTCAGAAGCTAAGCAGAACAGGATCTGGTTAGTACTTCGATGGGAGACCTCTTTGGAACACCAGTGTTGTTTGTGTTTCTCCAGGTGAAACTGGAGTTGCATCAGGAAGGGCATCCGGTGTAAAACCTGTGCCAATTACCAATGCGGATCTGGCTGTATCCGCTGTGGTGACCCCGAATATAAAAACTGAGAGCAGCCGAATGAACAACAACAACATCATGGGCTGAATGCAAAAACATTTTGCTCATCGAGACTATATTATTTGAGTTAGTTAGGGATGCAAAATTTTGACACATTCATTTCAAGGAAGCCTACTGGGTACCAGAGGAGCTTTTGCCAACAGTGCAAGATTGAGTGTATTTACTCATTTATTTTTGGCATTTAACTTATTTTTTCAACAGAATAATGTGTGGATTGGACATTATTGAAATGATGGCAATATTTGTGGGAGTTCATTTGATGCTGCATCTTTTTCAAAGGTACACACTCTCTTGAGTGCCCCCCTTGAGCTTTCCCATTAGTCTGACATTAAACTACAATCAGTTCGTCAACTGCAACAGCAACAAAAACAGCAGACTTGCAAGAAAGATAGAACAAATCGTGTGTGTGTTATTATTTTTATTTTTATGATTATTTTTACTGATTACTGCTCAAATGGTAGAGTAATTGTCACCCAGAAGGACAATGGATTTGATTTTCAGTTACAGGTAAGAGCCAAAATGTCATTACTTTTTCGTATCATGCAGATAATCAACTAATTTCTTCAGACAAGCCATACAGTCGGCTCAGGGAAAAAATGTCGTATGACTTAATTAAGAAACAACTCACTTTGGGAACATCTTGTTCACTGTCAGTGAAGATGTAGTAAATAACCCTGAAGTCAACCAGAAAATACTTTTCCCCCGACTCCAGAAAGCCCTTCAGGAATCTCGTGTACCTGGTTCAAAAAATATCAGGAAGACATGACAATATATGGAAAACTAACACCGTAACTAACCCATTCCCAGATTTAAGAACAATGAGGGCCACTTTGAAATCTAAAAATTCTCTGGGACAAACTGAAATCTTTTTAAAATCTTTTTTTTTTTGTCTGCTGATTGTGCATATGCACCAAACAGCAGTTCAGAGTATCCAGCTTTCTTGGAGACTGGGTGGGATCCTGGAAAATGTACTTGCTGGAGACTCCTTAGTTCTTACTGGGAGATGTCAATGCTCACTTGGGCAACAATGGAGAAACCTGGAGGGGAGTGATTGGGAGGAATGGCCCCCCTGATCTGAATCCGAATGGTGTTTTGTTGTTGGACTTCTGTGCTGGGCATGAATTGTCCATAACAAACACCTTGCTCAAGCACAAAAGCGTTCTTAAGTACATTTGAGACAGAACACCCTTGATCAAACCTTGATGATAGATTTTGTAATTGTGTCATCAGACCTGCAACCATGTGTCTTGGACACTCAGGTGAAGACAGGGGCACAGCTGTCAACAGATCACCACCTGGTGATGAATAGGCTCGGATGGCAGGGTAAGCCGTTGAGCCAACATAGAAGACTGAAACATGTTGTGGGGGTTTTCTGGGAACGTTTAGTGGAAGAGCCTGTCTGGACGGTCTTCAACTTGCTCCTCCGAAGAAACTTCTTTCAGATCCGGATGGAGGTCAGGGACATGGAAACAGGGTCGTCTATGTTCAAGGACTCCAATGCTGAGGTGGCTGCTTTGAGCTGTGACCAGAAAGTTGTTGGTGCTTGTTATGGTGGCAACCCAAGAACACGCTGGTGGACTCCAGGGGTAATTGGAATCCATCAGGCTGAAGAAGGAGGCCTTTCATGTTTGGTTGGCACAGAGGTCTCTGGAATCAGCAGACTGGTATCGGCAGGCCAGAAGGACTGCAGCCTTAGTGGTGGCTGAGGCAAAAACTCTTTCATGGGAGGAGAGGCTATGGAAAATGACTTTTCAGCCAGCCTCACAGCAGCTCTGGCAAACTGTCAGGTGCCTCAGGAAAGGGAGGCAGTTTTTGACCCAGGATGTGTTCAGCAGGGGAGGAGAGCTGCTAAACTGGACTGTGGCTATTGTCAGGTGCTGGAAAGAACACTGAGGATCTCAACACTACTGACTCAGGCAGAATTGGTTCCATCACCCAAGCGTACATCACCGAGGTAGCCAAAAAAAAAAACAACAAAAAAAACACCTTGTGGGCAAGTCACCAGGGGTGGGCAAGATTTGTCCTTAGTTGCTGAAGTCTCTGTATGTTGTTGGGCAGTCATGGCTGACATGCTTATGCAACAATGCATGGAACTCAGGGACAGTATAACGAGATTGGCATATTGGGGGGGGGGGGTCAACTTTAGAAAGAGGACTGCCGAGCGTATCCCAATTATAGAAGAATTACACTTCTCAGCCTGTCTAGGAAAGTCTATGCCAGGGTACTAGACAGGAGACTTAGCCCGTCAGTCAAATCTCAGATTCAAGAGGAGCAATGTGGGTTCCGTCCTGGTCATGGAACGGTGGACAAACTCTTTACCCTTGCAAGGATATTGGAGGGGCCTTGGGAGTATGACCATCCAAGCTACATGTGCCTTGTTGAACTTGGAAAAGGCATATGACCAGGTCCTGTGGGGAGTGCTGTGGAAGTATGGGGTACCGGATTTGCTGCAATGTGTGATCTGGTCTCTATATGACACAAGTAGGGGCTGTGTCTGCATACTTTGTATTACATCAGACCTGTTTGCGGTGGGACTTGGACTCTGTGAGGGCCGCCCCTTGTCACCAGTCCTGTTTTGTGATAGTCAGCTCATGGATAGGATTTCAAGGCGCAGTCAGGGATTGGAGGGTGTCCAGTTAGGTGACCTCAAAGTTGCATCTCTGCGTTTTGCAGATGTTGTGGTTCTGTTGGCTCCATCAGATGGTGAGCTCCAGTGTGCACTGAGCAGGTTTGAAGCTGACTGTGGAGGAGCTGGGATGAGAATCGGCATCTCCAAATCTGAGACCATGGTCTTCTGTCAGAAAACGGTGGTTTGTCCCCTCTGGCTCAGGGCAGAGTTACTGCTCCAAGTGGAAGAGTTTAATTATCATGGGGTCTTGTTCACGAGTGGGGGTAAATTGGAGTGGGAGATTGATAGATGGTTTGGGGTGGCATCTGAAATTTTACGAACGTTGTACCAGTCCATCGTGATAAAGGAGCTGAGCTGGAAGGCAAGGCTCTTAATTTACCAGTCAGTTTATGCTCCTATTCTCACCTATGGTCGTGAGCGTTGGGTAATGACTGAAAGAATAAGATTGCCAATACAAGCAGCAGAAATGACATTCCTCCATTGGGTATCTGGTCTTGCACTCCTGGAAGGGGTGAGAAGCTCGATTATCCAGTAAGGACTCGGAGTAGAGCCTCTACTTCTTCGCATGGAAAGGAGCCAGTTGAGGCAGTTCGGGAATCTGGTGAGGATGATCCCTGGTCGCCTCTCTAAGGAGGTCTTGTAGACATGTCCAACAGCGAGGAGGCAACGGGCAAGACACAGGACACTCAGGAAAGATCATATATTTCCCAGCTGGCTTGGGAACACGCTGGAATCCCCAGGAAGCATTACACGATTTGGCTTTACTTACTTCCCAACAGCAAACACCAGGACAGCGACTCTGGGATCCATTTTCTTATAGATTGCATCAGTAACCACTGGATCAAAGGTTCCATCCCAAACCAATGGAGCATTCCAGTTTGTCACGGAGTTCACATCAGTACGTCTGGAGAGATCAAAGAGAGTGAGACTGGATATTGAACAGAACCTCATGACACAATACACATCACAGTACATGGGGCGCATTGCACTACACTGCAATATGATGCATGTTCTGATACAGTGTAATACTCTCTATAATTTACTCCAAAACTTAAAACAGAGCTGAGAATGCAACTTGCTATGTACACCTGGCTGCAGTAGATACTGTAGGAAGAGGGCACATGTTCTGTTGAGATTATCTGGTTGTTTGTCTTGCTGGTTCTGTTGTGATGCAGTGACATGTGGGATCAGAGCAGGCTTCCACACCCGATGTGACATGCTTATGGCATTTTTAGTAAAATGTAAGACATTTTGTTTGCATTGTGCCAACTGTACTTTGTATTGCACTTTGTTGTGTCATTTTTAAATTGGTTTTAATGAGTTGGTGGCACTAGGTGAAGAAAACATTTTCAAGCTATCACAACTTAGCGCCCCTTCACACATAGTGCGAATGCGTACTCGTCAGAGTGACTCATGGTGGTAGAGCTCGTATGAATGCACCACGAAACATCATACTAATGGGCAAGTGTGCACGATGCCGGTGCGACGGTTTGTGCACGCGATAGTGTCTTTCAAGCAAGAACACAGTACGAGCTGCTGCAGCTGCTCGCACTGTGTTCCATGGGATGAGGTGGACAACATCACACCACCGATGTGGAGGAAAATAAAATAAAAACCTGTTGTGGGCTTTTTGTTTTCTGTTTCTCCCACCAGGTGGTATGCATTCAGGACTGAGTGGCTGACATGGGGCTGAGTTTGAGGACCTCACCCTTATCACCTGTGGCTTGTTATCACGTGCAGTTCATCAGGACTCACAGCTGTGGTGCATCTGTCTTGATCAGGGCATGTTGCATTTAAACCTGGAATACACAGTGTGTATTTGCCAGAGACTCGACTTTGTGACCAGACGTGTGAGATCGACATTGGGAGAACAATCTCACCACTACAGACGCAGAGACCGCTCCAGGTTTGACGCCACAGTCTGTGAAAGAGGATTGGATGAGGTCTCACGCTCTTCAGCACACTTCCTGAGGTATTTTGGTTTTTGTGACTTTCATGAAGTAAAGTCAGTAAATTTGGTGTCCCTCACACTGTTGTGGCTGGCGTGCCTGGCTGGCTTTTGTGTGTCTTTTGTTTCTGTCTTTTGGTTTTCCTCCCAGGTGGTGCGCATTTGGGACTGAGTGGCTGTGTAGCGGAGTTTATCAGGACCTCACCCTGATCACCTGAGGCTGATCACCTGCGGCTCGTCAGGACTCACAGCTGTAGTGCATCTACATGGATTGGAACATGGTGGCATTTAAGACTGGAGTACACAGTGTGTATTGGCCAGAGACCCGACCTTGTGACCAGACGGGTGAGATCGTCGTCTCTAGAGCCATCTCCCATCAGTGGATGCAGAGAACGTCCAGGTTTGATGCATGGTCTGTGAAAGAGGAGGGGGTGAGGTCTCACGCTCGTCAGCACACTTCCTGAGGTATGTTTGGTTTTGTGACTAACATTTATACAGTCAGTAAATGTGGTGTCCCTCACACCTTATTATATTGAGCTGTATGTTAGTCGTTTAAATCAGCTTCCACTGCAGTGGAGTTTTGTGAATGGGGTGTTCTATGCCTGCAGGGTGGGAAGCTGATTTGCAATTAAGCCAGGAAGTGTTTGCTGTTTGTACACCTTTGAGTGGTCTCTCTGTGTGTTGAGTGTGGACTCTCATAATGATTTCTTCTTTCACAGACTCGGTTTGTCGCGGCCACCTGGGGGGTGTCGGCGGGGTCCTTGGGTCCGAACAGTTTTCTGGCTCTGGACCGTTAGCGCTGCTGGGAGCGCACCGCAATCCACCATGCCAGACCGCGCACTCTTTTGTTGTTTTCGTATCACTTCACTGTTATGTTTATTAAACTCTGTTATCCTTTGTACCGTGCTCTGCTTATTTCATACTGGGTCCTTCAAACGCTGGTCGGTTCTCCGGGCTGCGTCCGACACATAACACACACCTTGTAATATTGAGTTGTTATGCTATGCTAATCGTATAAATCAGCTTCTACTGATGGCTACGAATGGCTACACATTTCCTAAGTGTCAAACGTGCGGGGTTAGATGTTCATGTGTGTCACCTGGAATTTGGCCGACACTTGCCGTGAGAGGGATCGATGGGCTCGCACAGCGCACACTATGTCTTTCAGCCGCTGGTGTGCGCAAATAGTTGTAGCAACAGGTGTACGAGGCAGCTACGATTTTACACGTTTTGCACACGGATCCTGCTTCATGCGCACTTTATGCAGAAATTGACCAAATTTGCACTATGTGTGATGGGGCCCTAATCAAGGACAATTTGAATCTGTCTCCATTATCACTGCTAAGATGTTGTTGGTGCAGAGATCTGTTTGTGAATACAAGTATTGATCATTACTTTATAGTGATTGCAGATTTTCCGTTTGCCAAGGACATAATAAACTCATTGGTGTTTATTTATTTATTTGTCTGTCTGTCAGCAGGATTACGTCAAAACTACTGCATGGATTTTGATGAAATTGTCACCACAGATACATATTAGGGTATGGAAGACTCCATTAAATTTTGGAGGCGATCTGGATCTGAATTGGCTAACATCAGAAATCTCTGATTGCTCTTGTTTTAAAAGCTTTATATTTGTAGTTATTTTTTTTAATTAATGCATGATTTTAAGACGAGTCACACAGTGCAGCAACGTGTAGTCAATTTTGTATATCTTACCCATGAAGTGCGCTTGGCTGAGGATAGGTCAGTCTGGGAGAGAAGACAGAAGTTGTCTTTTAATACTCCTGAGAACTGATCACAGCATACTAACATGAAAGTAGGATCAAGTGACAACCTGAAACCAATACTTGAAGTGCAGTTCTTTGAGAGGTGGCTTGGTGCTGGCTCCAAAACAGAGCATTTTCTCATAGGACTCCATGTTAACATGTCCAACATTAGACCAGAAATGAACATCTACAGCCTGGTACAAAAAAAAAAAAGGTTTTGGTCTCTATAGTTTCCTCCTCCATGACAACTGTACAGGGGTTGAATTTTTTCTGACTTCTTAGTTTAAGACATTTGAAGCCGTAAAGTTCTGTAAATTTGGGGGCATGGTTGCTGAGGTCAGAGGTGACTCCACTTGATGTGGCTGGTAGTGGAGACTGTGTCGGTTGTTTCGGAATATTTTATTGCAAACACCTGGAATAATAAGACTTGTTGTGCAGTGAAACATCCTAAAGAATGAAGACATCTCTGTTGCACTATTCACCCTGAGAGAAACTCGACAGATTTAATGTTGTATGCCAGCTGGCATACATTACTGCATATTTTCTAACTCTCCCTGTTCCATTCCCAGGTAATTAACTCCATCAGGTGTGCTCAGCCAATCAAGAGCTGGAAGACGCCACTTAAAATAAATAAATAAATAAATAAAAATCAGGTGTGATTTGAGTAGGTAGACATGGAAAACTTGCAGCACAGGGCCTCTCCAGGAACCGTGTTGGGCACAGCTGTTGTATGCTAACTTCATTCGGTAACATCTGAGGCCGCTTACGGCTACATTCCTGGCTGATGGCGGCTACATCCGTGGCTAGCAGCGGCTACGACCGAGGCTGGGGGCGCCTGTGAACGAGGTTAGCAACGGGGAGGGTTGGTGTGCGGTGACCGGACCTGTGGTGGTGGAGGTTACGGGTGAAAATTGTTTTTTGCAATTAACTGGCCATACTAAGCCACGATAGTTAACATGGCACCACCCAAGAAAACGGAGAAACTTGAGGAAAATATAGAGGAGATAAAGACCTCAATAAACCAGATATTAAAAGACATGTCTAATTTAGACAAGCTGACGGTGGAGATTAAAGAACTCCAAAAACTGGTTAAAGAGAAGGACAAGATCATTAAGAAACTTGAACAACGTGTAGATGAACTTGAACAATTCACTAGAAAAGATGATGTTATAATATCTGGACTAGAAACAAGGCATCGGACATATGCAAGGGTGGTGGATTCTGGTGGAACCAGTGGGGAGAATGCACCACCTGAAGAACGACAATCATTGGAACAGCAAGTTACAAACTTTTTATATCAAAATGGTGTTGACATCCATCAAGACACAATATCAGACTGCTATACTGTTCCAACTAAAGATAGAAAAAATAAACTGTCTAATATTGTTATACGATTTACAAGCAGAAAATATAAAAATGAAGTATTAAGACAGGCAAAGAATTTGAAAGGAACAAGTGTCTATATAAATGAGCATTTAACAAAAAAAAAATGCAGATATTGCTAGGGAAGCAAGACTATTAAAAAAACAGAAGCACATTGTTGCTACATGGGTCTGGAATTGTAGGGTGTGGATTAGAGTAAAAGAAGGAACAAACGGTATACAAATCAAAAACATGGAGGACCTTACAAAATACAGACCTGAATAGACAATCAAATATGACGTCTGTTGGTAATTGGACCAAAAAAAAAAAAAAAAAAAAAAAATCTGATCAAACATGGAAACAGATGATAAAATATATGACATAGACACTAATATTGATGAAAGTATATTTGACTTAAAAACGATTGGTTGCGAGTATTATACGGTAGAACAGCTAAATAGTGAAAAAATTGCAGAAGATACCCTGTCACTCTTACATATAAACAGTCGAAGCTTGTATTGTAAAATGTCGCAAATAAAAGATTATTTAAATCAGTTTAAAAATAAATTTAATATTGTTGCAATCACTGAATCTTGGCTTAATGATGATCTCATGACTGATGTTCAAATAGAGGGATATGAGCTGTATTTTGTGAACAGAAGAGATAAAAGGGGCAGAGGTGTTGCTCTGTACATAAAGGCAGATCTGATATGTACAATTGTAGAAGAAATGACAACTTTGGATGACATAGAAATTGTAACAGTGGAACTTGTACATGAAACATCTAAAAATATTTTAATCAGTTGTGTATACAGAGCACCAGACACTTGTGTTGTGAAATTTACAGATAGAATAATAGAGCTATTCAATCAAATTAAAAACAAAACGCTTTTTATATGTGGAGACTTTAACATTAACATAGAGAGCTCCAGTTGCCAAAGAATAAGTGATTTTGTGAATTCAATGTATAGTTTGGGGTTATTCCACTTGATAACAAAACCAACCAGAATCACATCGCAAAGTGCAACGGTAATCGACAATATATTTACAAATAGAACAGATGAAATTATCAGGAATGGGATCTTGATGACAGATGTTAGTGATCATTTACCAGTCTTTTCAATATTTAAATATAAAAATAGGTACAAGAAAAAAACTGTTATAAACTTTAAAAGAGACAAGTCAGTAAAAGCCTTAGAGGCATTAAAATATGATCTTAAAAATCAAAATTGGGAAGAAGTTTATGTCAGTGATGTTAATGTAGCATATAACTCATTTATGAAAATATTGATGAAATCATATAATAAAAACTGTAAATTAATAGAAATTAGTAAGATAAGAGTAAATAAACCATGGCTGACAAAGGGAATAAAAAATGCTTGTGCAAAGAAAAACTATTTATACAGGTGCTTTTTAAAAATGCAAACAAAGGAAACTGTTGTGAAAGTGTAGGTACACGGACCCACAACAGGGGGCGCAATGAACGGACAATAGAGAAAGGTGAATAACAAGTTTTACTGTTGTGAACAGGGCACAACCAATACAACAATTAATACTTTGTAAGTCGAAATCTGCTGGTGTTGTGTGGGCAGGCTCGAAGGTAGGAGACGTCCGTCCCCGTCGAACCGGAACCACCCAGATTTCCTCTGCCACCGAAAACCAGGAGTACTGGAACCGCCAAGTTCCGACTTCCCAGGTGGCCACTGCCTTCGCTCGTCGGATCCGGTACTGCTGGCGGGAAAGAGCACAAACACACAGGTATGGGTGCGACAGCACCCAGTAGACGGAGAGGGGAGAAGCCGCCTCCACCTCTTGAAATAATGAAGCAGGAAGGTGAGTACTTATCCAAGCAAGGTGCTTTCTGTAATCAGCTGTCCTGAAATAGTTTAGCAAGGTTTATCAGAGTCCTCAAAATATATACTAGCAGAGTAGGTTACCTTAATCTCAAGGCGATATCTCGGCACTGAGGTGGAGACGCTGTCCTGCTGATATACTCCGTCCTGAGTGCAGTCAGCTGTGTCTAGTAATGGGTGACAGCTGTCAGCCTGACAGCCTTCGTCGGCGGCAGCGCCCTCTGGTGCCTGGAGCCCGCACTCCAGGCAGGGCGCCCTCTGGTGGTGGTGGGCCAGCAGTACCTCCTCTTCAGCGGCCCACACAACAGGACCCCCCCCTCAACGGGCGCCTCCTGGCGCACGGCCGGGCTTGTCCGGATGGCGTCGGTAGAAGTCGGCCAGGAGGGCCGGGTCCAGGATGAAGCCCTTCTTCACCCAGGAGCGCTCCTCGGGGCCGTACCCCTCCCAGTCCACCAGGTACTGAAAACCCCGGCCCATTCGACGGACATCAAGGAGCCGGCGCACGGTCCAAGCCGGTTCCCCGTCGATGATCCGGGCAGGAGGTGGTGCCGGACCCGGGGTGCAGAGGGGTGAGGTGTGATGGGGCTTTATCCGGGAGACGTGGAATACTGGGTGGGTCCGCAGTGAGGCCGGAAGCTGAAGCCTCACTGCGGCGGGATTGATGACTTTGACAACCTTGAAGGGACCGATGTACCGTTCTTGGAGCTTGGGGGAGTCCACTTGAAGGGGAATGTCCTTGGTGGACAACCACACTGCCTGCCCAGGACGGTACGTGGGGGGCCGGGGCCCGCCGCCGGTCTGCATGTTTCTTCGCCCTTGTCCGGGCCTTCAACAAAGCAGAGCGGGCAGCACGCCACACCCGACGGCACTTCCGTAGGTGGGCCTGGACCGAGGGCACACCGACCTCTCCCTCGACCACCGGAAACAAGGGGGGCTGATACCCCAAGCACACCTCAAACGGGGAGAGGCCGGTGGCTGATGACACTTGGCTGTTGTGGGCGTACTCGATCCAGGCCAGGTGGGTACTCCAGGCCGTCGGGTGCGCGGCTGTCACACAGCGTAGTGTCTGCTCCAGTTCTTGGTTGGCCCGCTCTGCTTGCCCGTTGGTCTGGGGGTGGTACCCGGACGAAAGGCTGACCGAGGCCCCCAGTTCCCGGCAGAAGCTCCTCCAGACATGTGAGGTGAACTGGGGACCGCGATCGGAGACGATGTCTGATGGTATGCCATGCAGACGGACGACGTGGTGGACCAGGAGGTCCGCTGTCTCCTGGGCCGTAGGGAGCTTCGGGAGGGCCACGAAGTGGGCCGCCTTGGAGAAACGGTCCACTATCGTGAAGACGACGGTTTTTTCCCTGGGACGGCGGGAGACCCGTGACGAAGTCCAGGCCGATGTGGGACCAGGGGCGATGAGGCACGGGCAGTGGCTGTAGCTGCCCTGAGGTCTTCTGATGATTGGCCTTGCCCCTGGCACAGGTGGTACAAGCCTGGACGTAGTCCCGGACGTCGGTCTCCAGGGATGCCCACCAGAAGCGTTGCCGGACGACTGCCACGGTCCTTCGCACCCCTGGGTGACAGGAGAGCTTAGAACCGTGACAGAAGTCTAGGACTGCGGCCCTGGCCTCTGGTGGGACGTATAGTTTGTTCTTTGGTCCGTTTCCGGGGTCCGGGACACGGGTCAGGGCCTCCCGGACGGTCTTCTCCACGTCCCAGGTGAGGGCGGCCACGATAGCGGACTCCGGGATGATGGGATCCGGGGGATCCGACGGTTCCGTTCTGACCTCCTCTTCGTGCACCCGGGACAATGCATCCGATCGCTGGTTCTTGGTCCCGGGGCGGTAGGTAATCCGGAAGTCAAAACGGCCAAAGAACAATGACCAGCGGGCTTGCCTGGGGTTCAGACGCTTAGCGGTCCTGATGTACTCCAGGTTCCGATGGTCAGTGAAAACCGTGAATGGCACGGCTGTTCCCTCCAACAGATGTCTCCACTCTTCGAGGGCCTCTTTCACAGCAAGGAGTTCCCGATTGCCGACGTCATAATTCCGTTCAGCGGGGGTCAACCTGCGAGAAAAATAGGCACACGGGTGAAGGACCTTATCGGTCTTCCCGCTCTGGGAGAGCACCGCTCCTATCCCTGAGTCCGAGGCATCCACTTCAACCACTAACTGGCGGCTAGGATCGGGCTGCACCAGAACTGGTGCAGACGAGAAGCGCCGTTTCAACTCCTTGAACGCGGCCTCGCACCGGTCCGACCAGGTGAAGGGAACTTTTGGAGAGGTCAGGGCTGTCAGGGGGCTAACTACCTGACTGTAGCCCTTGATGAACCTCCTGTAGAAATTAGCGAAGCCGAGGAACTGTTGCAGCTTCCTACGGCTAGTGGGTTGGGGCCAATCTCTCACCGCCGCAACCTTGGCCGGATCCGGGGCGACGGAGTCAGAGGAGATGATAAACCCCAGGAAGGACAAAGAAGTGCGGTGGAACTCACACTTCTCGCCCTTCACAAACAGACGGTTCTCCAACAACCGCTGCAGGACCTGACGGACATGCCGGACATGAGTCTCAGGATCCGGGGAAAAGATGAGTATATCGTCTAGATATACGAAGACAAACCGGTGCAGGAAGTCCCGCAAGACATCGTTTACCAACGCTTGGAAGGTCGCGGGAGCATTAGTGAGACCGAACGGCATGACCAGGTACTCAAAATGACCTAAGGGGGTGTTGAATGCCGTCTTCCATTCGTCTCCCTTCCGAATCCGAACCAAATGATACGCATTCCTAAGATCCAGCTTGGTGAACATTTTGGCTCCATGCAGGGGGGTGAACACCGAATCCAACAAGGGCAACGGGTATCGATTGCGAACCGTGATCTCGTTCAACCCCCTATAATCAATGCATGGACGAAGTCCGCCATCCTTTTTACCCACAAAAAAGAAACCTGCGCCCATCGGTGAGGTGGAATTCCGGATCAACCCGGCAGCTAAAGAGTCCCGGATGTAGGTCTCCATGGATTCGCGTTCCGGCCGTGAGAGGTTGTACAGCCTACTGGACGGAAACTCACTGCCTGGAACCAAATCAATGGCACAATCATACGGGCGGTGGGGAGGTAGCGTGAGGGCCAGATCCTTGCTGAACACGTCAGCGAGGTCATGGTACTCCGCTGGCACCGCCTTCAGATTGGGCGGGACTCGGACCTCCTCCTTAGCTTGGGAGCCAGGAGGAACCGAGGAACCGAGACACTCCCGATGGCAGGTTTCGCTCCACTGTACCACTACCCCGGACGGCCAATCAATCCGGGGATTGTGCTTTAGCATCCAGGGAAAACCCAAAACCACACGGGAGGTGGCCTGAGTCACGAAGAACTCGATCACCTCCCGGTGGTTGCCTGACACCACCAGAGTTACTGGAGGTGTCTTGTGCGTGATTGGTGGGAGTAGGGAGCCATCTAGTGCCCGAACCTGCACAGGCGAGGTAAGAGCCACCAGAGGGAGCCCTATCTCCCTGGCCCATCTGCTGTCAAGCAGATTCCCCTCAGAGCCCGTGTCCACCAGTGCTGGGGCTTTCAGGGTTGAATCCTCATATAGGATCGTGACTGGGAGTCGTGTAGCAATGTGGGTGTGTCCCACGTGCATGTTTTGGCCCACCCCTGGCCCAGTCTCTAGGGGCGGGCGTTGGAGTTTAACCGCTCGGGGCAATCGTTTGCCATATGCTCACTCGAGCCACAAACATAACAAGCTCCGTGGGCCCGCCTCCTTTGTGCTTCAGGTGCCCTAAATGTTGCCCTGCTCGTGTCCATAGCTTCGTCAGCAGGGGGAGCCGTAAGCGCACGGAGCGCCGGAACAGAGGAGCGTGGGGACGGCGGAACTCGATTGGACCCGGAAGGGAGAGGGACGACCCGTGCCTGGCCACGCCCTTCGCCTCGCTCCCGGCGACGTTCCTCTAACCGGTTGTCAAGCCGTATGACCAGATCAATGAGCCCGTCTAAATCCCGCGGTTCGTCTTTAGCCACCAGGTGCTCTTTTAGGACCAGAGACAATCCATTTACAAAGGCAGCGCGGAGGGCAGTGCTATTCCAGCCGGATCTCGCTGCCGCGATGCGGAAGGCGACTGCATAGGCAGCTGCGCTCCGACGTCCCTGTCGTATGGACAGTAATGCGGTTGAAGCGGACTCTCCTCTGTTGGGATGATCGAACACCGTTCTGAGCTCCCGTACAAACCCGTCGTATGACTGAAGGAGCCGTGAGCTCTGTTCCCAGAGCGCTGTAGCCCAAGCGCGTGCCTCCCCGCGAAGCAGATTTATCACATAAGCTACCCTGCTAGCATCAGCTGCGTACATCACGGGACGCTGAGCGAAGACGAGCGAACATTGCATAAGGAAGTCCGCGCACGTCTCCACACAGCCGTCGTACGGTTCTGGAGGGCTTATGTATGCTTCAGGGGACGGAGGAAGGGGCCGTTGAACAACCAGTGGAACGTCATTCTCACACGCAGGGTCCTCGGGAGGGAGAGCCGCAGCGGCGCCCGGAGGGCGCGCTTCCATTTGTGCGGCGAGAGCCTCCACCCTGCGGTTTAGGAGAACGTGCTGCTCGGTCATAAAATCGATCCGAGTGGTGAAAGCGGTGAGGATCCGCTGCAACTCACCGATTACCCCTCCCGAAGCCGCCGCTGCGCCCTGTTCTTCCATTGGCCGTTCAACAGCCGGTTGACGCCCCTCGGGATCCATGACGCTGGCCGAGATATCCTGTTGTGAAAGTGTAGGTACACGGACCCACAACAGGGGGCGCAATGAACGGACAATAGAGAAAGGTGAATAACAAGTTTTACTGTTGTGAACAGGGCACAACCAATACAACAATTAATACTTTGTAAGTCGAAATCTGCTGGTGTTGTGTGGGCAGGCTCGAAGGTAGGAGACGTCCGTCCCCGTCGAACCGGAACCACCCAGATTTCCTCTGCCACCGAAAACCAGGAGTACTGGAACCGCCAAGTTCCGACTTCCCAGGTGGCCACTGCCTTCGCTCGTCGGATCCGGTACTGCTGGCGGGAAAGAGCACAAACACACAGGTATGGGTGCGACAGCACCCAGTAGACGGAGAGGGGAGAAGCCGCCTCCACCTCTTGAAATAATGAAGCAGGAAGGTGAGTACTTATCCAAGCAAGGTGCTTTCTGTAATCAGCTGTCCTGAAATAGTTTAGCAAGGTTTATCAGAGTCCTCAAAATATATACTAGCAGAGTAGGTTACCTTAATCTCAAGGCGATATCTCGGCACTGAGGTGGAGACGCTGTCCTGCTGATATACTCCGTCCTGAGTGCAGTCAGCTGTGTCTAGTAATGGGTGACAGCTGTCAGCCTGACAGCCTTCGTCGGCGGCAGCGCCCTCTGGTGCCTGGAGCCCGCACTCCAGGCAGGGCGCCCTCTGGTGGTGGTGGGCCAGCAGTACCTCCTCTTCAGCGGCCCACACAACAGAAACAGAACACAGATACAAAAAATATAAAAATAAACTATTGACAATAATTAGGAAACAAAAAAAAGATTATTATAGTGAACAATTAAATAAGAATAAAGATAATATGAGAGCAACATGGGGAATTATAAAAAGTGTGATTGAAAGTGATGGAGCGAAAGCAACTTTTCCAAATTACTTTGTCAAAGAAAATAAAGAGATATATGACATAAAAGAAGTGGCAAATGGGTTTAATGATTATTTTTCAAATGTAGGATCAAGTCTGGTGGGAAATAAACCAATAGTAGAAGATACATTACATACACTTGTAAATACGGTCAATAGTATTTTCCTGGACAATGTGGAAAAAGATGAAATAAGAAATATTGTAAAAAACTGTGTAAGCAAAAGATCAACTGACCATGAAGATTTAGACATGATGACTGTAAAAAGTATAATAGAAACTGTTATTGAACCATTTACTTATATTTGCAATCTGTCTCTGTCAACAGGGATTTTTCCAGATGAAATGAAAATTGCCAAGGTAGTCCCATTATATAAAAATGGAGACAAACATAAATTCTCTAATTACAGGCCAGTATCATTGCTTCCACAGTTTTCTAAAATTATGGAAAAAGTTTTTGTGACAAGGTTGGATAAATTCACTGAGAAACATCATATTTTAAATAATGCTCAGTATGGATTCAGAACAAAACATTCGACAGCTATGGCAATTATGGAATTAATAGAGAAAATATCAACAATAGAAAATAAGGATTATTTTGTAAGTATTTTTGTTGACTTGAAAAAAGCTTTTGATGTTATTGACCACTCAAGATTGCTTCACAAGTTACAACAATATGGAATAAGAGGTATTGCACATCAGTGGGTAAAAAGCTACTTAGAAAACAGAAAACAGTTTGTTCAGATAAATAATATCAAATCAGAATTGTGTAATATTGCTTATGGAGTACCACAAGGATCAGTACTTGGACCCAAACTGTTTATTTTGTATATCAATGATTTTGTGAATGTATCTAATGTGCTTGGTAGCATTTTATTTGCTGATGATACAACGCTGTTTTACTCTGGATCAGATATACAGGAAGTAGCACAAGTGATAAAAACAGAATTGGAAAAGGTTAAGCATTGGTTTGATATAAACAGACTGTCACTAAATATTAATAAGACAAATTTCATATTGTTTAATGACAGAGCAAAAAAAAATAACGTGTCATTACAAATAGATGAAATGGATATACAAAGGGTAAAAGAAATGACATTTTTAGGAGTCATAATTGATGAAGATCTTACATGGAAGTCACACATAAATTACATAAAAGGAAAAATAGCGAAAGCCATTGCTGTTTTGCATAAAGTAAAATATTCATTAAATAGTTATGGTTTATTAACATTGTACAATTCATTGATTTTCCCATATTTAACTTATTGCGTAGAAATCTGGGGATCAACATATACAACTTATATACAACCTTTGTTTATTCTGCAGAAAAGGGCTTTAAGGGTGATTAGCAACAGTGGTTTTAGAGATCCATCTAATCCATTGTTCATTAAGTACAGGGTACTTAAATTTCGTGATTTGGTCGATTTGAAAATATTACAAACAATGTACCAAGCAAATAAAAATACTTTACCAACAAACATTCAAAATATGTTTGAGAAAAGAGTAAGTAGTTATAAACTGAAAGGAATAGAAGTCTTTAGAAAACCAAGATACAGAACCAGAGTAAAAGAACGGAGTATTGCAGTAAATGGTGTAAAATTATGGAACAATCTCAACAAAGAAATTAAAGAATTAAGGTCGCTTAAATTATTTAAAAAACGTATTAAACTAGATGTATTAAGTAAGTATGAAACTATAAAATAAGTTAGTGGGCTGTAAGGAAGTTAAAAAAAATGTAATTTGTTAATAATGTATAAAATGTTTTAAGTTTAAAAATGTAACCTGTCAGAGATGTAATCTACTAAATAATGGTCATAATTATGAAATAAGTCAGTGGTATGTGACAAGTTAAAGAAATACAATCTGTTAAATAATGTTGAAAAATGACGCTGGATATTGAAAGATTGTATTGTAAAAAGGGGCAGAAAATATAAGACTTGTTCTTCTCTCTGCTCCTTTTCATTCTGGTAATGGAGATGCTTTATTTCTGCTTTTCTGTTTTTTTCTTTTAAATGAATGAAATAAATAAATAAATGAAAATGAAATGAAATTAGCACTTTTAGCAGCTGTTGTTAGCTTCACCCAGTAATGTATGATTACTGAGGAAATACGTGGCTCATAACTTCTAATGTCTACAACAAAGTAAAGCATTAGGAGCATCACCGCACAGTCCCCAAAAATATACAGTTTAATAAACACTTGGTTGCTAAGGACGCAGAGGGGCAGGTTCAGGCGTATTTCATCACACACAGAGCCACCCACACTCCACCCCTTTATACATTAATGAGTTCATCATTCAGCTGCTGTGAACATGGTGCCACCCACAACACAGCCCAGACACGGCTTCATTTCAGCTGTTCCGCGTCTCTGTAGAAAGATCAATGGGTGACATCATGCAGGCTTTGTCAAGTGTGTGTGTGTTTATGTATACAGTGTATGAGGATTTATATAACGGTTGAGTGGATCCTTGTCATTTGACTGGTGCTTTATATGTCACATGACATGGAATATTCATTCCTGTGACAATGTGGTTCCATACTTTTGTACAATTTCATGCCTTGAACCATGCCCACATACACACTAGTGGGGGTGGTGTTTAGCTAAACATGGCGGAGTTTGTTTTGCTGACAGAGGACAATTTGAACGATCGATCTGACAGTAATAATTGCTCTAACATACACACAACAAAAAACATATCCACTATGCCATAAGCCGTCTGGAGACATGAAGAGCTGTGAGGATGAAAACCTGGACAAATTTCTGTTGAGATTGTTTTTCCCTGGACTGAGGAAGTTCATGGATTCTCGCGGGAACTCAGTGGCAAGTTCACGCTGAAACAGGAAGTGCCAAATTTTGAGTCCACAGTGAAACAGGAAATGTCAAATGTTGAAAACTTCCTGGCATGGGTAGAGCTTGAGCAGAAGACAGGTTTGCCCTGGAATCCCCTGAAATCTGATCGGACACAGATGATTGACATGTCACGGCACCACACGTCTGGTTGAAAACAGCTGCATTTTGAAATCAGTGAGTCACATTGACTGCTAGGTTCATCCTGTCCAGAAGTTGGTGCTGTGTACCACAAACGTTCTAATCAACCTCAGTAGAAGAAGAAAAATGATTTGAACTAAACACATCGTTTGAACCATGGGCTAATCATGACACCAGATTTATATTGGTGAGTAAATGACAGGTTGTTAAAAGCGGCATTTCTCCTTTGGGTTGCCTTATATCATATATGTGTGTGTCTCCAGTGATTTTTAAACAAGCAGGCAGCAGTTGATTAAACAAACATCTTAATTTTGCTGTCTGAAGGACTTAAATAACCTCGTAATTTTGCTCTGAGTGACACCAGGATGATACATTTCACTTAAAAAGACACAGGCCATGGAGTGTTTCTCAACTGTACTCAAAAGTATTGGAACATTTGGCATTTCACACATTTTAATTTGTTTATGCCATTTCAAATCCAAATAAATAAATAATTCTAGAATTATCTTCCTTTAACTCAAACTGAAAGCAAATGTCTGCAACTTGATATAAATGAATTAAAAATATAAAATACAGCTTCCTAATGAAGTTGTGTAAAGGAAGACCTGAACCGTCAGCTACAATTTGCCAGAAGGTACATCTGAGATTTGATGTTTTGGTGAAAGAAACGTTTGCATTTCTTCATAGTTGATACCATAATCGATCCACTCCACAAAATTTTCCAAAACTGCAGAAGAACCACTGTGAATCCTCTCAACTGCTACTGTTTGCTCTCTGCTTGTTTGCTGCTGAGCGGGAGGAGGGGAAGCGGGGAGGTTTTCTGAAGCCGAGCTGTCTGAGAGAGCTCTCTTATGCAGTGTTCTACCTGCGGTTAGTAGCAAATTTCTGCCTGGCTCTTGAGATCAAATTGTCTGCTCTTCGAGCACAGATTTTCCGAAAAATTAACTGAAATTAACTGAAAAATTAACTTGTTACTGAAAATGTGTGGTGAAAAGTTAGCCACTTCACTGTCCCGAGGCTGTAAAACATCAGCTCAGCGTGCCGCTGAAGAGGACAGCGAACAGAGATTCTGTCCACTGTATGGGAAAAAGTCTTCATTAAAATCCTGCGCGAGCGTCAATGATGATACATTTATTTTACAGTTGAAAGGCTTCATGTTTCCAAAAAGTTTGAAGTTTGCGCAGCATGAAAACAGAGGAAGAAAAAGAATGAGATGGAGGGAGAGAGAAAGTGAGTGAGACAGAGAAAGAGAGAGAGCGAGCGAGAGACAGACAGAGAGATAGGGAGAGAGACAGGCAGAGACAGACAGACAGAGAGAGAGGGAGAGAGACAGAGAGAGGGAGAGACAGGCAGGGAGAGAGAGTGCTGTCTTTTGTCTTTAGGTCTATAAAAATAAGGCTATAAAAGTCTATAAAAAAAATAAAAGTACTTAATTCTTTCACCAAAACATCAAATCTGGATGCATCTTCTGCCAAATTGGAGCTCAACTTTCAGGCCTCCTTTTTAAGAAAATCCTCATGTAAAATCAACAATAATAATAATATAAAAGCAAACAGAACTCTGGTATCAGATCATAAAGTATCGTATCGGCAGATATCCAAATTCAGGTATCCGGATTGGAAGTGAAAAATTGTGGATCGGTGCATATCTAATCCTGATACGCAAGAACTGACTCGATTTTCAAGGTCAAAGTTCAAAGTCAGGAAAAATCTTGGAATATTCGAAAAATCCCCATCTTTAACATTGAACAAAAAATGAAAAAATTCATTATTGTCCAAAAAGATCAAATTTCTTTCATATTTGAGAGTGTTACATAGGATGGTGTCTTTTATTGACTGACAAAATTTGATCCGGATCTGATCTTGATTACAGATTTCGTGACCATTTAAATTTAACATTGAAACCCCCCTTTAATGTATACTTTACATTGCATCTTAATCATCCATGACCCCATCTCTCTCATATTTGAAGGTGAAGCCTGGGTCCCACCGAATAATGAAGGATGAATAATGAGCCACACAGCATGTTTTCTTTGCTACGAGAGGGTTTCTTCAACTATCGTGGGAGTTTCGTGGCTCTGAGTGGCTCTTAGAGGCATTATCTTCAGTTAATGAGGCTCCTCTCTGAGCGTGGTGCTAATTTCAAGAAGTTCAAAATTTAGCAACAGCGTGGCACAGTTTGTGTACGAGTTACTGCGACGGCTTAGAAGCATTTGCGTGGTGCTTACGAGTCTGCTAAAAGCCCATTATCCGTGTGCCTGGCAGCTACGCAGGACCTGAGAGGCTATTTTTTTGAGTGGCTGCCCTCTTGCACACACAATTCCACCTGCTCTGTGCACTGGACTCTATATAAAATAATTATTTTGTAGTGGATTAATCATTTTTGCCAAACCTTGGACACTGAAAACACCTCTAATCACTTCTGGAATCACAGAGGACTGTTTCATCCAGACGCTTTTTTTCCTCTCTTTCCTGCTCCACGTGGAACAGCTTAAGGTAACTATGAGGTAAGGTAACTTCGTATTTTTAATCAATCATCAATCAATCAATTTTATTTATATAGCGCCAAATCAAAACAAACAGTTGCCCCAAGGGGCTTTATATTGTAAGGCAAGGCCATACAATAATTACGTAAAAACCCCAACGGTCAAAACGACCCCCTGTGAGCAAGCACTTGGCGACAGTGGGAAGGAAAAACTCCCTTTTAACAGGAAGAAACCTCCAGCAGAACCAGGCTCAGGGAGGGGCAGTCTTCTGCTGGGACTGGTTGGGGCTGAGGGAGAGAACCAGGAAAAAGACATGCTGTGGAGGGGAGCAGAGATCAATCACTAATGATTAAATGCAGAGTGGTGCATACAGAGCAAAAAGAGAAAGAAACACTCAGTGCATCTTGGGAACCCCCCAGCAGTCTAAGTCTATAGCAGCATAACTAAGGGATGGTTCAGGGTCACCTGATCCAGCCCTAACTATAAGCTTTAGCAAAAAGGAAAGTTTTAAGCCTAATCTTAAAAGTAGAGAGGGTGTCTGTCTCCCTGATCCGAATTGGGAGCTGGTTCCACAGGAGAGGAGCCTGAAAGCTGAAGGCTCTGCCTCCCATTCTACTCTTACAAACCCTAGGAACTACAAGTAAGCCTGCAGTCTGAGAGCGAAGCGCTCTATTGGGGTGATATGGTACTACGAGGTCCCTAAGATAAGATGGGACCTGATTATTCAAAACCTTATAAGTAAGAAGAAGAATTTTAAATTCTATTCTAGAATTAACAGGAAGCCAATGAAGAGAGGCCAATATGGGTGAGATATGCTCTCTCCTTCTAGTCCCCGTTAGTACTCTAGCTGCAGCATTTTGAATTAACTGAAGGCTTTGCTGGGAACTTTTAGGACAACCTGATAATAATGAATTACAATAGTCCAGCCTAGAGGAAATAAATGCATGAATTAGTTTTTCAGCATCACTCTGAGACAAGACCTTTCTAATTTTAGAGATATTGCGTAAATGCAAAAAAGCAGTCCTACATATTTGTTTAATATGCGCTTTGAATGGCATATCCTGATGAAAAATGACTCCAAGATTTCTCACAGTATTACTAGAGGTCAGGGTAATGCCATCCAGAGTAAGGTGTTGTGTGTGGGCCGCCAGAAGAGGAGGTACTGCTGGCCCACCATCAGAGGGCACCCTGTCTGAAGTGCGGGCTTCAGGCACGAGAGGGCGCTGCTGCCACGGACACAGCCGGGAGTGACAGCTGTTACTCATTACTTCCTGACAGCTGTCACTCATTCTTCATCATCTCACTCCATAAAACCCAGACGTCATCTCCACCTCATCGCCGAGATATCATACTTCATTGGAGGTAATATCATCAGCCATTTGTGTTTATCTTAGGCTGTATATTGTGAGTGTTTGCAGGAGTACCGGTCCCTCTTCCTGTGGAGGCTGAGTGAGTGCAGGACGGCACTCTTTTCCTCTGAGGGATTACTGTAAATACATCAGCATTCTGAGTGAGAGGTGGAGGTGGCATTCCCACCGTTGTTGTTACTGGGTGTACACACACCCACACTTGACAGTCTTTGTTCTCGCCAGCAGTACCAGATCCGACAGTCGGGGACGGTGATCACCTGGGAATTCGGGACTTGGCGGCTCCAGTATTCACCAGGTTCTGTGGCGGCGGAAATCGTGTGGTTCCGGCTCTTCTCAGGACAGACGTCTTCTATCCTCAAGCCTGCCCACACGTCACCTTTGTGGATTGACTGTAATCATATTCTGAGATTGTCTGTATATTCGTTGTGCACATTTCACAACATTAAATTGTTACTTTTTGGCTCATCTATTGGCCGTTCATTTGCGCCCCCTGTTGTGGGTCCGTGTCACTACACTTTCCCAACATAAGGATCTGGTTAGACACCATGTTTCTAAGATTTGTGGGGCCAAGTACTTATTTAAGATCGAAGCATTAAATAATGGTAGGGCTTCCTTGAGCAGCCTGGTAGGAATGGGGTCTAATAGACATGTTGATGGTTTGGATGAAGTAACTAATGAAAATAACTCAGACAGAACAATCTGAGAGAAAGAGTCTAACCAAATACCGGCATCACTGAAAGCAGCCAAAGATAACGATACGTCTTTGGGATGGTTATGAGTAATTTTTTCTCTAATAGTTAAAATTTTATTAGCAAAGAAAGTCATGAAGTCATTACTAGTTAAAGTTAAAGGAATACTCGGCTCAATAGAGCTCTGACTCTTTGTCAGCCTGGCTACAGTGCTGAAAAGAAACCTGGGGTTGTTCTTATTTTCTTCAATTAGTGATGAGTAGTAAGATGTCCTAGCTTTACGGAGGGCTTTTTTTTTATAGAGCAACAGACTCTTTTTCCAGGCTAAGTGAAGATCTTCTAAATTAGTGAGACGCCATTTCCTCTCCAACTTATGGGTTATCTGCTTTAAACTGCGAGTTTGTGAGTTATACCACGGAGTCAGGCACTTCTGATTTAAAGCTCTCTTTTTCAGAGGAGCTACAGCATCCAAAGTTGTCTTCAATGAGGATGTAAAACTATTGACGAGATACTCTATCTCACTTACAGAGTTTTAGGTAGCTACTCTGCACTGTGTTGGTATATGGCATTACAGAACATAAAGAAGGAATCATATCCTTAAACCTAGTTACAGCGCTTTCTGAAAGACTTCTAGTGTAATGAAACTTATTCCCCACTGCTGGGTAGTCCATCAGAGTAAATGTAAATGTTATTAAGAAATGATCAGACAGAAGTGAGTTTTCAGGGAATACTGTTAAGTCTTCTATTTCCATACCATAAGTCAGAACAAGATCTAAGATATGATTAAAGTGGTGGGTGGACTCATTTACATTTTGAGCAAAGCCAATTGAGTCTAATAATAGATTAAATGCAGTGTTGAGGCTGTCATTCTCAGCATCTGTGTGGATGTTAAAATCGCCCACTATAATTATCTTATCTGAGCTAAGCACTAAGTCAGACAAAAGGTCTGAAAATTCACAGAGAAACTCACAGTAACGACCAGGAGGACAATAGATAACAACAAATAAAACTGGTTTTTGGGACTTCCAATTTGGATGGACAAGACTAAGAGTCAAGCTTTCAAATGAATTAAAGCTCTGTCTGGGTTTTTGATTAATTAATAAGCTGGAATGGAAGATTGCTGCTAATCCTCCGCCTCGCCCATGCTACGAGCATTCTGGCAGTTAGTGTGACTCTGGGGTGTTGACTCATTTAAACTAACATATTCATCCTGCTGTAACTAGGTTTCTGTAAGGCAGAATAAATCAATATGTTGATCAATTATTATATCATTTACTAACAGGGACTTAGAAGAGAGAGACCTAATGTTTAATAGACCACATTTAACTGTTTTAGTCTGTGGTGCAGTTGAAGGTGCTATATTTTTTCTTTTTGAATTTTTATGCTTAAATAGATTTTTGCTGGTTATTGGTGGTCTGGGAGCAGGCACCGTCTCTACGGGGTTGGGGTAATGAGGGGATGGCAGGGGGAGAGAAGCTGCAGAGAGGTGTGTAAGACTACAACTCTGCTTCCTGGTCCCAACCCTGGATAGTCACGGTTTGGAGGATTTAAGAAAATTGGCCAGATTTCTAGAAATGAGAGCTGCTCCATCCAAAGTGGGATGGATGCCGTCTCTCCTAACAAGACCAGGTTTTCCCCAGAAGCTTTGCCAATTATCTATGAAGCCCACCTCATTTTTTGGACACCACTCAGACAGCCAGCAATTCAAGGAGAACATGCGGCTAAACATGTCACTCCCGGTCCGATTGGGGAGGGGCCCAGAGAAAACTACAGAGTCCAACATTGTTTTTGCAAAGTTACACACTGATTCAATGTTAATTTTAGTGACCTCCGATTGGCGTAACCGGGTGTCATTACTGCCGACGTGAATTACAATCTTACCAAATTTTCGCTTAGCCTTAGCCAGCAGTTTCAAATTTCCTTCAATGTCGCCTGCTCTGGCCCCTGGAAGACAATTGACTATGGTTGCTGGTGTCGCTAACTTCACATTTCTCAAAACAGAGTCGCCAATAACCAGAGTTTGATCCTCGGCGGGTGTGTCGTTGAGTGGGGAAAAACGGTTAGAAATGTGAACGGGTTGGCGGTGTACATGGAGCTTCTGTTTAGGACTACGCTTCCTCCTCACAGTCACCCAGTCGGCCTGCTTTCCCGGCTGCTTGGGATCTGCCAGAGGGAAACTAACGGCGGATAAGCTACCTTGGTCCGCACCGACTACAGGGGCCTGGCTAGCTGTAGAATTTTCCACGGTGCGGAGCCGAGTCTCCAATTCGCCCAGCCTGGCCTCCAAAGCTACGAATAAGCTACACTTATTACAAGTACCATTACTGCTAAAGGAGGCCGAGGAATAACTAAACATTTCACACCCAGAGCAGAAAAGTGCAGGAGAGACAGGAGAAGCCGCCATGCTAAACCGGCTAAGAGCTAGTAGCTGCGCTAAGCTAGCGGATTTCTAAAAACACACAAAGTGAATAATGTGTAAATAATTTAGAGGTGATTCAGCAGAGGGAGTGCTTTAGTTAAGGCACGTGAAGATTACACTGTGAAGCAAATCGTTATCTAGGTAACTAGATCAATCTAACTGCGCAGATTAAACAGCTAACAGATACAGCAAAACACCGCTGTGCTCCGGAACAGGAAGTGATACAATACCGCAGTTAATGTTTTTTATAGCTTGATAAAACAGTTTCTAGCTGTAAAATGATGTCTGTTGTATGTTGATGTCTGTTGTATGTAAAAGTATGTTGATTTAATATCTTGTTAATGGATCACATGCGCTCCACTGTGTGTGCACACTGACTCATCATCACGCTTCAAACGAGCATTTAGGCAGAACGCCAGCTCACAAAAGAGTGATTTTTCAGTCAATATTGGACGAACACAAAGTTAAAATTTGGGTGACTGCGTGAAAGTGGATGTGTAGCCACGGAAGAAATAACTCCAGTGAAGCCGCTAAAAGCAGAGCAGAAGCTGTGCGGCAACACAGAAGGAGAACGTGCAAAAGATCGATTTTGAAGACATAACACAAAGTTAAGTTATATCATAGTGACTTGTAAGCTGCAGAAGAAATAAAGAAATATATATATAGAAAATGATCCACAGGTGTATATAATTAAAGCGGCCACCTCATTCTGTATGCAGAACGGCACTGCGTGCAAAAGAGCACTTTTGCAGAAATAAACAGACGAACACAAAGTTCAAAATGGAATCACGGTGTAAGAATGACTGTGTTTAAAGCCAGGGAAAAAAATAAAGCCAGCAAGCCACGGAGGGAAAGGAAGCCGCTTAGCCGTGCGCAAAAGACCGATTTTGCAGAAATAAACAGACAAACATAAAGTTTTGTGTGTTTAAAGCCCCAGAAGAAAAGCCAGCGAGCCACAGAGCCAGCGAGGAGCACAGAGGTGGCTCTCCAGGAACCCGTGGTTCAGTTCTAGCAGGTCTGGTGCATTATAGGTGGACATCAGCCTGGCGCACAGTACACAACCGCGGGACTGTGCTGGAGTGTCTATTTTTGGACTGCGTTTAAAAAATGGGACATCTTTAAATGCTGCTGTGAATTGAAAACCCGCACTTTAAAGGGACCAGGTGTGGGAGGGCTGGAAGGTTGGACCAAACTCATGCCTAAACATGCGCCAACATTGTTAGGATTCTTGTCTGTTATGGCATTCCCCTATCTGTTTATCTGTCTTGTCTCCTGTTCTTTAGTTCTGCATTGCTGCCATTGTCTTGGTTAGGCTTCACCCTGAGTTTAGGTTGTAGTTCCTGTTTTTGCCTTTTCACTCACCCTCCAGTCTAGTCTCCTCTGGTGTTTGCTTCTGGGTTTTTTCCTATATTGTCTCTAGTCTCAATTATGTCTGAGTCTTGTGTCACTTTGTTATGTATACTCAACAAAAATATAAACGCAACACTTTTGGTTTTGCTCCCATTTTGTATGAGATGATCTCAAAGATCTAAAACTTTTTCCACATACACAATATCACCATTTCCCTCAAATATTGTTCACAAACCAGTCGAAATCTGTGATAGTGAGCACTTCTCCTTTGTTGAGATAATCCATCCCACCTCACAGGTGTGCCATACCAAGATGCTGATTAGACACCATGATTAGTGCACAGGTGTGCCTTAGACTGCCCACAATAAAAGGCCACTCTGAAAGGTGCAGTTTTGTTTTATTGGGGGGGGATACCAGTCAGTATCTGGTGTGACCACCATTTGCCTCATGCAGTGCAACACATCTCCTTCGCATCATCTGTGAAGAGAACACCTCTCCAACGTGCCAAATGCCAGCGAATGTGAGCATTTGCCCACTCAAGTCGGTTACGACGACGAACTGGAGTCAGGTCGAGACCCCGATGAGGACGACGAGCATGCAGATGAGCTTCCGTGAGACGTTTCTGACAGTTTGTGCAGAAATTCTTTGGTTATGCAAACCGATTGTTTCAGCAGCTGTCCGAGTGGCTGGTCTCAGACGATCTTGGAGGTGAACATGCTGGATGTGGAGGTCCTGGGCTGGTGTGGTTACACGTGGTCTGCGGTTGTGAGGCTGGTTGGATGTACTGCCAAATTCTCTGAAACGACTTTGGAGACGGCTTATGGTAGAGACATGAACATTCAATACACGAGCAACAGCTCTGGTTGACATTCCTGCTGTCAGCATGCCAACTGCACGCTCCCTCAAATCTTGCGACATCTGTGGCATTGTGCTGTGTGATAAAACTGCACCTTTCAGAGTGGCCTTTTATTGTGGGCAGTCTAAGGCACACCTGTGCACTAATCATGGTGTCTAATCAGCATCTTGATATGGCACACCTGTGAGGTGGGATGGATTATCTCAGCAAAGGAGAAGTGCTCACTATCACAGATTTCGACTGGTTTGTGAACAATATTTGAGGGAAATGGTGATATTGTGTATGTGGAAAAAGTTTTAGATCTTTGAGTTCATCTCATACAAAATGGGAGCAAAACCAAAAGTGTTGCATTTATATTTTTGTTGAGTGGTTCTTTGCTGCCCCCTGGGGTCTAGTTAATTATTACATCACTTCAGTTTGGTTCCAGCTGTGTTGAATTTACTCATCAGGCCTTTAGTATTTAGTCTCACCTGTGTTTGTGTTTCTTGGGGGTTCATTGTTTGTCTACTGAGTGATGGTGTAGTGTTCATGTCTGCTCTCTACAGCTTAGGGTTTTTTGGTTTGACCTTTTGGAATTCCTGGTTTCTCCACTACTCCACAGTTTGTAAGTAATTTATTTTGTTTTTCCACTTCCCTGAAGATTGACTGCCTTAGTTTGGTCCTTGATGTCTCACACCCTGGATTCCCATCTCCCTGAGTGGAAGAAGATTGTATTTTTGTTGTTCCAACCATTCATCAGTTTTTGTGCCCTGCACTTCTGTTGTTAATAAATTCTACTGTTATGAAATTCATCCCATGTTTGGTCTGGCCTGCATCTGGGGTACATCCTTGACTCTGTTCCTGGCACTCTTTAACATAACAAACATGGCGTTATCATGGCACTACGTGGCTGAGCGTGGCTGATGCGAGCCATTCGAGGCTCTAATGATTTGTCAGTCGTGGCTACATGGCACATGTGGGGTACTGAGAGGCACATAGAGGCACCTTCATAGCAGATACATGATAGATGAAAATGTGGGTCATTCTTCAAATAATCACTGACTGACACCCCCATGCGTGGCTCCTTCTTCATCTTTCATTATTTGGTGGGACCCAGGGTTGAGGTGCAGACTGGCACTCACTGTCACCTGGCAAAGTTTGATCTGGATCCGATCCTGATTTTGGATTTTGTGGACATTTGAATGTAATATTGAAAAGTCCATTTGGTATACATTTTGCATTATAGCTCAAAGTGCCTCCTTGGAGGTTCCAATTTTACGCCTATTTGTCTATCTTACAATTATTAGCTGGAAAACCAAGTGCCAAAAAGCAATGAAAAATGATGCAAAGCAGAGATGTGAAAATTATCTGAAAAAGAATGCAGAAACTGAAAAAGTAAACCCCCCCCCCCCCAAAAAAACCTGACAACACCACAAAAAAAAAGTTTGACTCAAGTGCATGAATGTAATACATACTCTTGACATTTGATCACATCTAATTTAGCTTCTGAAAAGCCATGTCTAACAGGATTTTAATGCTGAAAGCTTTTTACAAGATAAAATTTTGTGGAATTGGAAACTAGTGTTGGCGGAAGTTTGCGCTCTGAGTGTGGTGCTCTAGCTTTTACAATAATTTCAGTAAATTACAAAAAATGTGTAACATGTCTTTATGCTGTTAGGATGGACCCTACATGGCTGGACTTCATATTTTTGCTAATTCTATACTAAAAACACCGACCTGTTACTTTCAGTACTATTACTTAAATGAAGAGTGAGTTAAGCCTCGGTCCCACCGAATAATAAATGATGAATAATGAGCCACACATGGGTGTGTCAGTGATTATTTGAAGAATAATACACGTTTTAATCTATTACTTATCCACTATGAAGAAGCCTCTATGTGCCTCTCTGTACCTCACATGTGCCAGGTATCAGCCTCTAGCGAGTGATGACTGACCTGTCATTTGAGTCCTGTCCAGCCTCCAGTGGCTCGTGTCGCCATGTCAAGCCACATATGATCCATGTGGAGCCATGTAACATGATGTTGGTGCATGTTTAGGCATGGGTTTGGTCCAAACCTCCAGCCCTCCGACACTTGGTCCCTTTAAAGTGTGGGTTTTCAATTCACAGCATCCATTCAAGATGTCACGTTTTTTTTAAACGCAGTCCAAAAATAGACACTCCAGTACAGTCCGGCTGGTGTGCGCCATGCGTCAGGCTGCAGTTCACCTGTGTTCCAGAGTCATTAAATGCACCAGACTAGCTAAAACCGAATCAGCCCTTCCTGTCGCTGGCTTTATTTCTTCTGTGGCATTTTGACACCGTGATCCAACTTTTTACTTTGTGCTCATCTGTTAATGTCTGCAAAATTGCTCTTTTGCACACGTGCACTCTGCGCTCCTTCTCGCTGGCTTTATTTCTTCCGTGGCTTTAAACACATATTTGACACCGTGATCCAGCTTTTAACTTTGTGTTCATTTGCAAGGGTGACTGCAAAATCACTCTTTTGTGAACTGGCGTTTTGCGTAAATGCTCTTCTTGAGTGCAAGTCATTGCTTCAGTGCACACAGAGCATGCCTCATCTGATCCATTAACAAAATGTTAAATCTATCATACAGCAGTTTATAAAGAAGGAATGAACATGCAACTGTTTTACCAACGTATTATAATAAAAAATAATTACCTTTTAAGTTGTTCCAAAATACGTTCTCCATTTCATGGAGCAGGAGAGGGACAAAAAGGGTCTTGTGTGATTCCATAAGCAATTAGAGGTGTTTTCAACAACCACGCTCTGACAGAAAATGATTAATTTGCTACAAAAAAATTATTTTATATACAGCGTCTGGCACACAAAGCAGGTGGCCTCTCCAAAATAGCCTCTGATCCTCAGAGACACCAGGTGCTCAGATAATGGGCTTTTAGCAGCCTCGTCCTCACCACACACATGCCTATAAAATCCTTGTTTGTCCTTGAGGTACCTCGTACACAAACTGCCCCACATTTTTTTGCAAAATTTTGAACTTCTTGAAATTAGCACCACGCTCAGAGATGAGCCTTGTTAACCGAATATTACTGCCTCTCAGAGCCACTATTCTCCCACGATTGCTAAATACCTCCTCTCATACCAAAAAACATGCCGCGTGGCTCATTAGTCACTGTTCATGATTTGGTGGGACCAGAGCTTAATAAGAACTGGACTAACAGCAACAGAATTGAGTAGAATCATTGAGTTCATTGATTTATTCATAGAAATATCTATCAAGATGATCATATTTGTCTGAGTTTCAGGTTTTACAGTTGAAATTAGGAGTGTTGCGATACACTAGCTCTATGATACGATACAACTATCACAATTCGGTAAATATCACGACGTATGATAGCGTCACTGTTCTCTCTAAAAGTAATCTCTGCTGAATGATTTAACTATAAAGACAAATTATTCTGAACTATATATTGTAAATCTCTTTCGTGCAGTGGTTGACTTTTCATGGTATCACAACCCTAATTTAAAAAAACACATGATTCAACACAGGCTTCATAATTCAATTATCACTTTTCACCATGTATCGCTAAGATCAGTTAGTTTAGATCTGCTGTCTGCAAAAAAAATTTGTTCACAGGCTATATATTTTTGTATGATTTGACATATACAAGAGTTTACAAAATTTTCATTGATACGCATATACAGACCAACATGGGCACCTAATTATTTTTGTGCACACGTCTTTCCTGACAGCTTTCTTACCCCATATATTTCTATGTCCCTCCGTTGAGGTGACAAAGGACAAACAGAATTTGCACCAAAGTGCTTTCCAGTTGAAGTGAATAATAGCATGAACACACACCAGCACGCATGTACAAGTAAGCAGAGAATCACTTTCAACTGACTTTCAATAGACTTGACCTTTGTCTGCTGATATAGCACATTTTTTGTTTGGCTCTTATTGAGTGTATTTACTTTCTAAAGAACATTTACACAAAGCATATGGAAATGTGAAATACATGGGAATCACATGTTTTAATATAAATCCCAAAACATATGTGTAACAATAATTCTTTTGTCAAACACAAAGTGGATTCTCACCCAGGCTGAATTGTGAGTTCACCAATCTTCCACGTGTTGTCTGATCTGTGTTGATTGGCTGCGTTCCTTTCTTCTTTTTGGTAAAAATGTCTTGAAAGGAAAACACAATATTTGTGTGACCATTATTTAGTGTCTGAGAACTTGCTTCTTGAATCTAATCAGATTTTAAGTAATTTTATGGAATGTGTTTAAAAAAAATCTACAACCCCAATTCCAGTGAAGTTGGGACGTTGTGAAAATGTAAATAAAAAAGAACACAATGATTTGCAAATCCCGTTAAACCTATATTCAACTGAATACACCACAAAGACAAGATATTTAATGTTCAAACTGATGAACTTTATTGGTTTTGTGCAAATATTTGCTCATTTTGAAATGGATGCCTGCAGCACATTTAAAAAAAAGTTGGGACATCTAATCATAAATTTGTTTTTAAAAGTTAAGAGCATTTAATCAAGACTGAAATAATTTAGCAAATAATATGAATGTTAATGTAATAAAACATTGTGAAAATACACAATTTTTGTGAGTCACACTTGACTCACATCCCAAAACGAATGGGCTGGGTTTAATAAGTCAGTATAATTTCTTGTCATACTGTATGTAGCGTATTGAAATTGCATCACACAGGACACCAGAAATTGCAGTGGATGTAAGTTAAAACAATGTTTAATTAAATACTGAATTTAATTAAATACCTCTAAAGGGGCACAACCTGCATAGTGCAGGGGCTTGATCATGTCATGATCAATATTAATCAATCTTTGATCTGAAAGTCAAAAGTTCTGGATTTGATTGATCAAACATTGGTCTTCAGTTTACAAATAAATTGACTTTAACTCAATAGTAATTTCAGACTTTCTGGAGCTGTGTTACTGATGGTTTGTGACAGAAATTTCACCTATAAATCTGAGTTTACCTTAAAAATGAGAGTTCATCTCTGGACTGAATAAAGAATAACCTACAAAGACACAAAGGCAAAGGTCAGGAAAGCCAGACAACAATTGGCAAAAACTAGAACACTTAATTTATATATTTTCTTCCAAATATTATTGCAATGCATGGGTCAGAGAAGAAAAAGAAAAAAGAATTAATGGTGCATTTAATGTGGAGAAGTGTCACACACTGACCTTTATTTATTGAGCTGTTTGTTTCAGTTTGATATGTTTACTTGTTTGATTTCGTGAAGGGATCTACTCTTCAAATGCAGACTGGCAATATTACATGGTGCACAGAGAAGATGTTGGTCCCAGTTGAGTACCTAATGACACTTGTTTAACGGTGTCGTTCAGGTCATTACCTCTATAACAAGAGGCAAGTAGAGGCAAGCTCTTGCTTGCCTCTACTGGTGGTTGGCTCTCACTGCGGTATTGTATCACTTCCTGTTCCGGAGCACAGCGGTGTTTTGCTGCATCTGTTAGCTGTTTAATCTGCGCAGTTACATTGATCTAGTTATCTAGATTACGATTTGTTTCCCAGTGTAATCTTTACGTGCCTTAACTAAAGCACTCCTTCTGCTGAATCACCTCTAAATTATTTACACATTATTCACTTTGCGTGTTTTTAGGAATCCGCTAGCTTAGCGTAGCTACTAGCTCTTAGCCGATTTAGCATGGCGGCTTCTCCTGTCTCTCCCGCACTTTTCTGCTCTGGGTGTGAAATGTTTAGTTATTCCTCGGCCTCCTTTAGCAGTAACGGTACTTGTAATAAGTGTAGCTTATTCGTAGCTTTGGAGGCCAGGCTGGGCGAATTGGAGACTCGGCTCCGCACCGTGGAAAATTCTACAGCTAGCCAGGCCCCTGTAGTTGGTGCGGACCAAGGTAGCTTAGCCGCCGTTAGTTACCCCCTGGCAGATCCCGAGCAGCCGGGAAAGCAGGCTGACTGGGTGACTGTGAGGAGGAAGCGTAGCCCTAAACAGAAGCCCTGTGTACACCGCCAACCCATTCACATCTCTAACCGTTTTTCCCCACTCGACGACACACCCGCCGAGGATCAAACTCTGGTTATTGGCGACTCTGTTTTGCGAAATGTGAAGTTAGCGACACCAGCAACCATAGTCAATTGTCTTCCGGGGGCCAGAGCAGGCGACATTGAAGGAAATTTGAAACTGCTGGCTAAGGCTAAGCGTAAATTTGGTAAGATTGTAATTCACGTCGGCAGTAATGACACCCGGTTACGCCAATCGGAGGTCACTAAAATTAACATTAAATCGGTGTGTAACTTTGCAAAAACAATGTCGGACTCTGTAGTTTTCTCTGGGCCCCTCCCCAATAAGACCGGGAGTGACATGTTTAGCCGCATGTTCTCCTTGAATTGCTGGCTGTCTGAGTGGTGTCCAAAAAATGAGGTGGGCTTCATAGATAATTGGCAAAGCTTCTGGGGAAAACCTGGTCTTGTTAGGAGAGACGGCATCCATCCCACTTTGGATGGAGCAGCTCTCATTTCTAGAAATCTGGCCAATTTTTTTAAATCCTCCAAACCGTGACTATCCAGGGTTGGGACCAGGAAGCAGAGTTGTAGTCTTACACACCTCTGCAGCTTCTCTCCCCCTGCCATCCCCTCATTACCCCATCCCCGTAGAGATGGTGCCTGCTCCCAGACTACCAATAACCAGCAAAAATCTATTTAAGCATAAAAATTCAAAAAGAAAAAGCACCTTCAACTGCACCACAGACTAAAACAGTTAAATGTGGTCTATTAAACATTAGGTCTCTCTCTTCTAAGTCCCTGTTGGTAAATGATATAATAATTGATCAACATATTGATTTATTCTGCCTTACAGAAACCTGGTTACAGCAGGATGAATATGTTAGTTTAAATGAGTCAACACCCCCGAGTCACACTAACTGTCAGAATGCTCGTAGCACGGGCCGGGGCGGAGGATTAGCAGCAATCTTCCATTCCAGCTTATTAATTAATCAAAAACCCAGACAGAGCTTTAATTCATTTGAAAGCTTGACTCTTAGTCTTGTCCATCCAAATTGGAAGTCCCAAAAACCAGTTTTATTTGTTATTATCTATCGTCCACCTGGTCGTTACTGTGAGTTTCTCTGTGAATTTTCAGACCTTTTGTCTGACTTAGTGCTTAGCTCAGATAAGATAATTATAGTGGGCGATTTTAACATCCACACAGATGCTGAGAATGACAGCCTCAACACTGCATTTAATCTATTATTAGACTCTATTGGCTTTGCTCAAAAAGTAAGAGTCCACCCACCACTTTAATCATATCTTAGATCTTGTTCTGACTTATGGTATGGAAATAGAAGACTTAACAGTATTCCCTGAAAACTCCCTTCTGTCTGATCATTTCTTAATAACATTTACATTTACTCTGATGGACTACCCAGCAGTGGGGAATAAGTTTCATTACACTAGAAGTCTTTCAGAAAGCGCTGTAACTAGGTTTAAGGATATGATTCCTTCTTTATGTTCTCTAATGCCATATACCAACACAGTGCAGAGTAGCTACCTAAACTCTGTAAGTGAGATAGAGTATCTCGTCAATACTTTTACATCCTCATTGAAGACAACTTTGGATGCTGTAGCTCCTCTAAAAAAGAGAGCTTTAAATCAGAAGTGCCTGACTCCGTGGTATAACTCACAAACTCGTAGCTTAAAGCAGATAACCGTAAGTTGGAGAGGAAATGGCGTCTCACTAATTTAGAAGATCATCACTTAGCCTGGAAAAAGATGTTGCTCTATAAAAAAGCCCTCTGTAAAGCTAGGACATCTTTCTACTCATCACTAATTGAAGAAAATAAGAACAACCCCAGGTTTATTTTCAGCACTGTAGCCAGGCTGACAAAGAGTCAGAGCTCTATTGAGCTGAGTATTCCATTAACTTTAACTAGTAATGACTTCATGACTTTCTTTGCTAACAAAATTTTAACTATTAGAGAAAAAATTACTCATAACCATCCCAAAGACGTATCGTTATCTTTGGCTGCTTTCAGTGATGCCGGTATTTGGTTAGACTCTTTCTCTCCGATTGTTCTGTCTGAGTTATTTTCATTAGTTACTTCATCCAAACCATCAACATGTTTATTAGACCCCATTCCTACCAGGCTGCTCAAGGAAGCCCTACCATTATTTAATGCTTCGATCTTAAATATGATCAATCTATCTTTGTTAGTTGGCTATGTACCACAGGCTTTTAAGGTGACAGTAATTAAACCATTACTTAAAAAGCCATCACTTGACCCAGCTATCTTAGCTAATTATAGGCCAATCTCCAACCTTCCTTTTCTCTCAAAAATTCTTGAAAGGGTAGTTGTAAAACAGCTAACTGATCATCTGCAGAGGAATGGTCTATTTGAAGAGTTTCAGTCAGGTTTTAGAATTCATCATAGTACAGAAACAGCATTAGTGAAGGTTACAAATGATCTTCTTATGGCCTCGGACAGTGGACTCATCTCTGTGCTTGTTCTGTTAGACCTCAGTGCTGCTTTTGATACTGTTGACCATAAAATTTTATTACAGAGATTAGAGCATGCCATAGGTATTAAAGGCACTGCGCTGCGGTGGTTTGAATCATATTTGTCTAATAGATTACAATTTGTTCATGTAAATGGGGAATCTTCTTCACAGACTAAAGTTAATTATGGAGTTCCACAAGGTTCTGTGCTAGGACCAATTTTATTCACTTTATACATGCTTCCCTTAGGCAGTATTATTAGACGGTATTGCTTAAATTTTCATTGTTACGCAGATGATACCCAGCTTTATCTATCCATGAAGCCAGAGGACACACACCAATTAGCTAAACTGCAGGATTGTCTTACAGACATAAAGACATGGATGACCTCTAATTTCCTGCTTTTAAACTCAGATAAAACTGAAGTTATTGTACTTGGCCCCACAAATCTTAGAAGCATGGTGTCTAACCAGATCGTTACTCTGGATGGCATTTCCCTGATCTCTAGTAATACTGTGAGAAATCTTGGAGTTATTTTTGATCAGGATATGTCATTCAAAGTGCATATTAAACAAATATGTAGGACTGCCTTTTTGCATTTACGCAATATCTCTAAAATCAGAAAGGTCTTGTCTCAGAGTGATGCTGAAAAACTAATTCATGCATTTATTTCCTCTAGGCTGGACTATTGTAATTCATTATTATCAGGTTGTCCTAAAAGTTCCCTAAAAAGCCTTCAGTTGGTTCAGAATGCTGCAGCTAGAGTACTGACGGGGACTAGCAGGAGAGAGCATATCTCACCCGTGTTGGCCTCCCTTCATTGGCTTCCTGTTAATGCTAGAATAGAATTTAAAATTCTTCTTCTTACTTATAAGGTTTTGAATAATCAGGTCCCATCTTATCTTAGAGACCTCGTAGTACCATATCACCCCAATAGAGCGCTTCGCTCTCAGACTGCAGGCTTACTTGTAGTTCCTAGGGTTTGTAAGAGTAGAATGGGAGGCAGAGCCTTCAGCTTTCAGGCTCCTCTCCTGTGGAACCAGCTCCCAATTCGGATCAGGGAGACAGATACCCTCTCTACTTTTAAGATTAGGCTTAAAACTTTCCTTTTCGCTAAGGCTTATAGTTAGGGCTGGATCGGGTGACCCTGGACCATCCCTTGGTTATGTTGCTTTAGACGTAGACTGTGTTTCATAATTATTGTATGGCCTTGCCTTGCAATGTGGAGCGCCTTGGGGCAACTGTTTGTTGTGATTTGGCGCTATACAAGAAAAAAGTTGATTGATTGAGTTGATTAGAACTGAAATGTGTGATTTAGGTTTAATGTTGATATGAACATGAGTTTGAAATGTAGTATTTTTGTCATTTATTTGTTTCCATGATGTTCTATGGCTGTTTCACAACCCAAATAAAAGAAATAAATGTCCATGGACATCAGTGAGGACTGTAAAGTCCTTTTGGGCAGGCCAGAGTAGTTACATTCACAAACTCCGAGCTGTTTGCACTGCCCATGCAGCTATCTATGTGGAATGATGCATGGAACTCTGTACATACTGCATGTGTGTAATGCTGTGTCCGTAACTGTGTACATCAGAACTATATCAATTAACTATACTGCTGTTTGAGTACTGAGTTGTCTTTCATGTATATTACATCTGGACAAAGAGGGGTCTTGAACCTGCACCCAGGCACAAAATTCTCTTTTACAGTTGTATGTAAACGTTTGGGCACCCCTGATGATTTCCATGATTTTTCTTTATAAATCATTCATTGTTTGGATGAGCAATTTCAGTTAAATATATCATATAGCAGACAAACACAGTGTTATTTGAGAAGTGAAATGAAGTTTATAGGATTTACAGAAAGTGTGCAATAATTCTTTAAAAAAAATAGGCAGGTGCATAAATGTGGGCACCCCAACAGAAAAAATACATCAATATTTAGTTGATCCTTTTTGCAGAAATATCAGCCTTTAAACGCTTCCCATTGCTTCCAATGAGAGTCTTGATTTGTGGTTGAAAGTATTTTGGGCCATTCTTCTTTACAAAACATCTCCAGTTCAGTCAGGTTTGTTGGTTTCCGAGCATGGACAGCCAGCTTAAAAATCACACAACAGATTTTCGATAATATTCAGGTCATTCCAGTGCCTTAGTAGATTTTGAGCAGTGTTTGGGGTCGTTGTCTTGTTGAAAGATCCAGTCCCCATACAACTTCAACTTTGTCACTATTTCTTGAACATTATTTTCAAGAATCTGCTGATATTGACTGGAATCCATGTGACCCTCAACTTCAACAAGATTCCCAGTACCTGTGCTGGCCACACAGCCACACAGCATGAAGGAACCACCTCCAAATTTTACTGTAGGTATCAAGCTTTTTTTGGAATGTTGTGTTCTTTTTCTGCCATACATACTGCCCCTTGTTTTGTCCAAATACAGTGAGGAAAATAAGTATTTGAACACCCTGCGGTTTTGCAAGTTCTCCCATTAAGAAATCATGGAGGGGTCTGAAATTTTCATCTTAGGTGCATGTCCACTGTGAGAGACATAATCTAAAAAAAAAAAAAATCCGTAAATCACAATGTATGATTTTTTTTCAATAATTTATTTGTATGTTACTGCTGCACATACGTATTTGAACATCTACCAACCAGCAGTGTTGTGGAAAGTAACTTTGACAAATTACTTTTTTAGTTACTTTTTTTAGTTGTTTATACAGGTGCTTTATGCAGTTACTTCATTAGCAGCTTTATGTAATTACTTTATTAGAATCTGCAGAAAACTTGCAACTAATAAGTAATGTAACTAATAAGGTAACGAGTAATCTAACTTGGTTACTCGTAAAATTGAGCAATCAGAAAAGTAACTAATCAGCAAAGTAACTAATAGTTTTCTGAGTACTAAATCTTAAAAATAACCAAATTAGATTATGAGTAACTTTATTAATTACATTCAGCAGCTGCCGACAAGGTGTCCGCAGCTGCTAATGAAGTAAATGTAAGAAGTAACTGTAAAATATAACTGTATAGACTAACTAATGAAGTAACTTTCCAAAGTTACTTTCCCCAACACTGCCAACCAGCAAGAATTCTGGCTCACACAGACCTGTTCATTTTTCTTTAAGAAGCCCTCTTATTCTGCACTCTTTTCCTGTATTAACTGCACCTGTTTGAACTTGTTACCTGTATAGAAGACACCTGTTCACACACTCAATCAATCACACTCCAACCTGTCCACCATAGCCAAGACCGAAGAGCTGTCTAAGGACACCAGGGACAAAACTGTAGACCTGCACAAGGCTGGGATGGACTACAGGACAACAGGCAAGCAGCTTGGTAGAAGACAACAACTGTTATGATTATTTATTAGAAAGTGGAAGAAACACAAGATGACTGTCAATCTCCCTCGGTCTGGGATAACATGCAAGATCTCACTTTGTCACTTTTTTTTTTTTTCCCAGCTTGCACTCGGCCGAGACGGATGCACTTTTCTCTTCTCCCTCCCTCCTTATCTTTCCTGCTTCTGAGGCGTGTTGTCTGTCAGGCTGCAGCTTTGCTCTTCTGGAAAACAACAAAAATGGTTCTGTTAAAGTGGTCTCTGAACGCAGTTGACACTTTTTTTCTACAAGACATTCGGGGGCAGAGGACCCGACCTGTCCTGCCGGGACGCATGTGATGGGTTACGTGATGGACTCGTGGAGGAGATGGCAGGTCATGTGCCTTTACATGCTTTCTGTGGAGGACGTCGAAGATGTGTATATATTTGGCTTGGTGGTGACCGGCTTTCTGCTGTGTGGAGCGGGCATGGCGCTGGTTTACCGGAAAATGAAGAAAGTGGAAGCAGCTTTGATTGGGCCTTCCAGGCTGCCCTACATGATTGATTCGATTGGGAAGGCAGTGGCTGCGCAGTCAGTGGGTGTTAACCACATGCTGGAAAACATCTCGGGTAGGATTGCAGCTCTGGAAACCCACTTTGACCGTCTGTGAAGACCACATTCTACATTCAGATGCATTGAGAGCCACTCTGTTCTCAGAATTGTGGAATCTTTCTGGCATCTGCTAATCTGGTTATTCATTTGGCCTCCCCAACACAGCTGCACTTCAAGGTCGCTGTGATAAAAAACCTCCTCAAGAAGATCAACACTTAAGCCTCGCTCCCTGGTCATCCCCCCTCCCCTCAGCTTCTCCAGCTCTGACGTTGACTGTGGACAGTGGACTGCTCAGGGCTGAGCCCCTCCCCCTCCAGGATTGTCGGACAAGGCCGTTGACAGCGCCAAATAAGCTGCCTCCGGAGTGTTCTGATAAACTGGACCTTCAAATCTCGGTTGTCGTCCTGCGTCCTTGTTTTGTCTGTGTGATTATTGTTTTTCTGTGCTGATGGGGATTTTTTTCCTCATTGCTGCTGTGTAACGCAGCGGCTATGAGGTTTTTTTTTTTCTCCTTTTCCCTCGTGTTTTGCTTTTCAATATATGTTTATGTACCGGGCCGGCCTATGTGTGTTGTGTGTTATGTGTGTGTTGTTTGTTATGGGTCGGTCTTGGTTTGCTCAGCCCTGCTGTTGACCAAGGCAGGGATGTACATCTGGAGCTGGTCCCTGGGCGCCTAATGGTGACTTCTGCTCCTACTGGCAATTAGGATGGGTTAAATGCAGTAGACACATTTCATTGTGCAGGGAACATGTTCTTCTGTGCATATGACAATAAAATTCCTTTGAATCCTTGAAGAATGATTCTGAGAAAGCTCAGAACTACACAGGAGGACCTGGTCAATGACCTGAAGAGAGCTGGGACCACAGTCACAAAGATTACAATAGTAACACATGATGCTGTCATGGTTTAAAATCCTGCAGGGCAGCAAGGTCCCCCTGCTCATGCCAGCACATGTCCAGGCCCATTTGAAGTTCACCAGTGACCATCTGGATGATCCACAGGAGGCATGGGAGAAGGTCATGTGGTCAGATGAGACCAGAATAGAGCTTTTTTGGAATCAACTCCACTTACCATGTTTAGAGGATGGCCGCAGAGGACGCAGGAAAAGAGGAGGAGTCCGTGTTCAGCTCCAAGTGTGCATGGGTGCTCCTTGCAAACATGCTCCACGACAATTCATAGCCAGATTCTTCACACCATATGACAGCTACGACGTGCGGCGTTCCCTGACTTTTCGCTATCGTGGCACCGGCCAGTTGTCCGGGGTGCCGGGTATCCACTTCCGCGTCGCCGTCTTGTGAGGAGCTGCAGTCGTGGCTGCGTGCAGGAGAACCTGCGCCTGCTCAGGCATGTCTCCCAGCAGACTGACGTGCGCTCAGTCCGTGTGGCGCTCATCAACATAAGACCACTCACAAGTAAGACTTTCATTTTGAATTACTTTTTCTGCAGTCGTGCTCTGGACTTTCTCCTGTTAACGGAGACCTGGCTGAAACCGGGTGAAAATCCTGCCTTTTCTGAGCTCCTCCCCCCCGGCTGCTCGTTTTTCAGCTCCCCGGGAGCATCAGGTCGAGGTGGTGGTGTGGCCACGGTTTTTAAAGACAGCTTTAAATGTTGATTTTTATCTGCTAATGTCTACTCCACTATTGAACTTCAGTTGTTTGTGATGGAGTTTGACTGTACTGTGCTCTGTGCTGTTGTTTACCGTCCACCAAAATTTAATAAGGATTTTATTCAAGAGTTTTCTGAGTTTCTGGCAGATTTTATCCCAAAATATGACATTTTTGGTCTGTGGTGATTTTAATATTCATATCTGTTGTCCTTCTAATCAGCTGGCTGATGATTATAAAAGCCTCCTGAACTCTTGGCTGACATAAAAACATATGAATCAAATCAAATCCATATATTTTTTGCATAAAATAAAAAGGTCGGATACTTTTCTCACAGACCTCGTAGATCATATTTGGATGAAAGGAGCTTTTCTGTCATGATTGGGGACCTCTCCTCATCAACTGCTCATTTGTCTTGTGGAGTGCCGCAGGGTTCTGTCCTTGGGCCGATTCTATTTTCTTTGTACATTCTGCCATTGGGGTCAACTATAACCCAGCACAACCTGTCCTTTCATTGTTATGCAGATGATCTGCAATTCTATCTGCCTGTGAGGACAAATGGGAGTGATGCTTTGTCATCATTATTTAATTGTATTCGCGATGTAAAGCAGTGGCTGTCCCAAAACTTCCTTTACCTGAATGATGGTAAAACTGAGATCACGGTGTTTGAGCGCTCTGGCATACCAAATGTGGTAACACCAAATTTTGGTGCTTTGGCTAACTATGTAAAACCAGCTGTCAAGAATTTGGGAGTGATATTTGACAGCTGTTTGAGGTTCAATCAACAGATAACCTCTGTTGTCAAAGCTAGATTTTTCCAACTTCACCTTTTGGCTAAAATAAAGCACTTTAGTAGACGTGATGTTGAGACAGCCATTCATGCTTTCATCAGCTCCAGGCTTGATTATTGTAATGCACTTTATTCTGGCATTAATCAGTCGTCTCTTGCACGTCTCCAATTGGTGCAGAATGCTGCTGCTTGTCTTTTAACAAACACTTTTAGACATGAGCATATTACACCCATCCTGTACTCACTCCACTGGCTTCCAGTTCATTTTAGAATTGATTTTAAAATTTTAATGTTTGTTTTTAAAGCTATTTATGGCCTTGCACCTCCCTACTTGTCTGAAATTTTAACTTTGCGCACCTACAGTAGGACATTAAGGGCGTCTGGCCAGCTTTACTTAGATGTTCCAAGGTCAAGATATAAATGCTGGGGTGACCATGCTTTTGCGGTAGCTGGCCCCAGACTGTGGAATGAGCTACCTCTTGAGTTACATACTATTCCTGACCTAGCACTTTTAAAAGTAGACCTGCATTGAAATAAATGTGGTCAGATTTCAGAAAGAAATAGCTGATATGTATTTATAAGACCCTTGTGAATGCAGTAAAGTAAATCTGTAAGCCCAAATTTGTAATTCAGCGGAGAAATCTTCGTTTAAAAATGACAAATTTGCAGCTAAAATTTAGCCCTCTGTGAAAACAGTTTGTACAGCCGTATCATTTCCATGACGTCAGGGACAAGACGACGCGCTCCCGCCTTCAGTCCGATCCCGCATTGAAATTGATTTTATCTGTTAGTAATGTTACTTATACACATCCTGATTTCAACATCCAAAAGTAAGCTGCAATGAATGTGAGATACAGATCTGTGTGCTCAGATCAGCAACGACATCGACAGCGGGCGCCATTCTTCCTCTCCCGCTCTCTGCCTCCGCTGCGCTTATTAAGTCTGCGGGCTTGTTAATGAGCTTGTTAACCGCCGACGCGGGCCACTCACACCGCCTGTGTCTGCTTTGCAGCCGGTGTTGTGCCAGATTCAGCGCACAAGTCCTGAGATTACGCTCGCTGTTTTAATGCGAAGTGGCCAGTACACCTGTTGCTGCAAGGACAGACTTCTTGCGGCAAAATCCACAGCACTGCACGTCTCGGCAATCGGAGCCCCAGAGCTCCATGGACGCTGAGAGAGGTTTATATATTTTTAATGACTGGGATTCTTTGCGGGTCTCTCCTCCATATCCCACGATGGTACTGGAGGCGAAGGACAGTAGATTTTCATTGCGACACCACTCAATCAAATGGGCGTATGAAAAAGTCCCCCAAAATAATTTTCAAGCACAAATAAAAGAAATGTGTACTCACCAAACGTGCCGCAAGACAATATGAAGTTTTAAAAAAAGTAGATCCTTCTGTATAAGACAAGAAAAAGGTGCAGATGCAAACTGACGTAAATCCACAAATTACAGTTGGCGCGCAATGCATGCTGGGAGAGAGGGTCTTCTCCGTGATGTCTCGGCAGCGTCCATGATGAGGAGGACAGTTTTGCGGAGGGCTAAATGTTAGCTGTAAATTTGTCATTTTTAAATGAAGATTTCTCCATTGAATGACAGATCTGGGCTTCCAGATTTACTTTACTACATTCAGAAGGATCTTATGTGTAAATGTAAGTCATTTTTTGGTCCAAAGATCTGACTGCATTTATTTCAGTGCAGGTCTCCTTTAAATCTAAGTTAAAGACTTATTTATTTAAACTGGCTTTTAACACTTAGTGGGGAGGTGACGTTCTGTTTTTTATGTGTTTTAAAATTTTATTCCATATGTGTTTTATTTTTGTGAATTTGTGTTTTTAATGTTAAGCACTTTGGACACCAGTCGGTGCTGTAAAGTGCTTTATAAATAAATGTTGATTGATTGTTGATTGATTGATTGATTGAGAGGATGAGAACAGCCCCAAGAAAACCATCCCCAACCGTGAAGCATGGGGGTGGAAACATCATACTCTGGGGGTGCTCTTGGTAAAATGGTAAATGGACTGCATTTATATAGCGCTTTTCCATCTGCATCAGATGCTAAAAGCGTTTTACAATTATGCCTTACATTCACCCCGATGTCAGGGTGCTGCCATACAAGGCACTCACTACACACCTGGAGCAATAGGGGATTAAAGGCCTTGCCCAAGGACCCTTAGTGATTTTGCAGTCAGGAGGGGATTTGAACCCATGATCTTCTGGACTCAAGCCCAACACCTTAACCACTAGACCATCACCTCCCCTGCAAAGACTACTGTACCAAATATTAACATTGATTTTCACAGGTGTTTAAATACTTATTTGCAGCAGTAACATACAAATAAATTATTGAAAAAAATCATACCTTGTGACTTCCGGATTTTTTTTTAGATTATGTCTCTCACAGTGGACATGCACCTAAGATGAAAATTTCAGACCCCTCCTTGATTTCTAAGTGCCAAATCGTAGGGCGTTCAAATACTTATTTTCCTCACTGTAACTCAATTGCACCTTATTCCAGAATGAAGCTGGCTTGTCCAAATGTGCTTTTGCATACATCAAGCGACTCTGTTTGTGGCATGTACACAGAAAGGCTTCTGCATTACAGCATCATACAGCATCTTCTTGTGCAAAGTGCGCTGCATAGTTGACCGATGCACAGAGACACTATCTGCAGCAAGATCATGTTGTAGGTCTTTGGAGCAGGTCTGTGGGTTGCCTATGACTGTTCTCACCATCCTTCACTTCAGATTATATCAGATTTTTCTTGGCCTGCCACTTCGGGCCTTAACTAGTACTGTACCTGTGGTCTATGTTTCTCACAGTGGACACTGACAGCTGAAATCTCTAATATAGCTTTTTGTATCCTTTCCCAAAACCATGATGTTGAACAATCTTTGTTTTCAGGTCATTTGAGAGTTGTTGAGAGTTATTTAGAGGTTTAGATGCAAAGAGGGGAAACGTTTGCAAATGGCCACCTTAAATACCCTTTCTCATGGATTCACCTGTGTAAGGAGGTCAAGGGTCAGTGAGTTTACCAAACCAATTTTGTCTTCCAGTAATTAGTGCTAAATGTATTCAAATCAATAAAATGATAAGGGTGCCAAAATTTATGCACCTGCCCAATTTTGTTTAAATAATTATTGCACACTTGCTGTACATAGTAGAAACTTCATTTCACTTCTCAAATATCAGTGTGTTCAACTGCTACATGATATATTTAACTGAAATTTCTGATCCAGACAACCAATGATTTATAAAGGAAAAACCTGAACATTATCAGAGGTGCTCAAATTTTTGCATCCAACCGCCCATAATGCTGTCTACATCACATTGCCGTCTGGTATCAACTGTGCATTTACTCTTTGTAAATCACTTGCAAATGTGCCTCTATTCCAACATGCAAAAGTTTGGATTCCCCACGCTATTTAACACTTGTTATCGTGGATCATGAACGAACCATCAATGAACCAAATTTTTTTCAAAAAATTTTTTGATTTACTTCCAGATGTCAAGTCCAAAGTCAAGTGTTATAATCAGTGGTGATTTTATTTACGGGCAGCACTGTGGCTTAGTGGTTAGCTCTGCTGCCTCACAGCGAGAAGGTTGTGGGATCCCTTCCCACTTGGGGCCTTTCTCTGTGGAGTTTGCATGTTCTTCCTGTGTTTGCGTGGGTTCCTTCTGGGTGCTCTGGCTTCCTCCCACAGGCAAAGATGAGGTAAATTAGAAACTTTAAACAGACTGTGGTGTAAATGCGTTTGTCTGTCTATATGTGACCAAGGTCAGTGAATATGCCATGAAGTAATTTCCATCTGGCAAGGCTAGGTTTTGCTCCAAAATAAGAAATTGGGAGTGCTCTGCCCAAGTCATTGTATGAAGGCAACTTTTCCTCACTTAGAAAGGCTAAGATGAAACATAGCTATTGCTGAAATGAGAGAAGGAAGATAAACACTAAAAATGCTGACAAACCAGCTTAATGGGTAACTGTTGCTGACTTAGATAAAACAGACTTCCACACAGACTTTGTTTCTCCGATGACGGATGTCTCCCAAAGACAAAATACACTCATCATAGAAAGACATGCGGAACTGCATTACTGTCTCTAAAAGCACAGAAAGCTTTTGTTTTACATGCTTTACTTACATACATTCTTTGGATGTGGTGGAGTTTCGGGTGTAGACATGCCAACAACAAATTTATTGTTCAGTCCCATGTACAGTGTTGTGAAAGTGTAGTGACACGGATCCACAACAGGGGGCGCAAATGAACGGCCAATAGATGAGCCAAAAAGTAACAATTTAATGTTGTGAAATGTGCACAACGAACATACAGACAATCTCAGAATATAATTACAGTCAATCCACAAAAGGTGATGTGTGGGCAGGCTCGAGGATAGAAGACGTCTGTCCTGAGAAGAGCCGGAACCACACGATTTCCGCTGTCACAGAACCTGGTGAATACTGGAGCCGCCAAGTCCCGAATTCCCAGGTGATCACCGTCCCCAACTGTCGGATCTGGTACTGCTGGCGAGAACAAAGACAGTCAAGTGTGGGTGTGTGTACACCCAGTAACAACAACGGTGGGAATGCCACCTCCACCTCTCACTCAATACGTTGCAGCGATCCCTCAGAGGAAAAAGAGTGCCGTCTTGCACAGCCTCCACAAACTAAGGACCTGCAAACACTCACAATAAACAGATTCAGAAAATACCACAAAAAGGCTGAGGATATTACCTCTAATGAAGTACGATATCTCGGCGATGAGGTGGAGATGACGTCTGGGTTTTATGGAGTGCGATGATGTAGAATGTGTGACAGCTGTCAGGAATTAATGAGTGACAGCTGTCACTCCCGGCTGTGTCCGTGGCGGCAGCACCCTCTCGTGCCTGAAGCCCGCACTTCAGGCAGGGCGCCCTCTGGTGGTGGGCCAGCAGTACCTCCTCTTCTGGCGGCCCACACAACATACAGTAAAACTCACCTAAACCGTCATCGTATAAACCAGATATTCACAGTCACTGGACAAAGAAATTCCCAATGTTTTTGTATTGTTTTCCATGTAAGAAACACTGTATAGAACAGATTTTTTTTATCACGCATTTTTCACTCACATCGGATAAAATGTCCTGTCCGATCATTATGTATTTCCATTAAAAACCCCTTGCAGGTGGGACTGGAGTCATTTCCGTCATTAAAAAAACAGCCTTTTATTTGTATAATACCGTGTTCAGACTCAGACTCGCAGCCTGAACGTGCACCTGTTAAATCAGACACCACAAAAGGCTGTGATTTGACACTTTTCTGCTTTCACTCTTTCTTCTCATATTTTAATAGTTTTTGCAGTGTGCACGCTGATTATGAATGGATCAGAAAAGTTCGCACATTTACAGATGGAGTCAGAAAAAGAGGAAATTGTACAGCTTACCTTTGAATTAGAAGTGATGATTGTAGAAAGAAAAGCTTGTTGAGGGTCAAATTAGTCCAGAATAAAGCATAATCCAGAGTTAGAGAACTTTAAAACTGTCACGCACATCATTGCATATCTGTTTTATACGATGATGGTTTTGGTGAGTTTTACTGTACATGGGACTGAACAATAAATTTACCTCATGATGAAGGCGCTTCCATCCCACATACCTGACTTTATTTTCCCAAATTTTTTTTCTGTTCAGATCTGAAGGGAATCTGTACATCTTGAAGCCCTTGTTGTGTCTATTTATGCCTCCAAATGCACAACAACCTGCCATTTTCAGTGACTAAATAAATAAAATAGCTGGATTTACATGCAGATAGATTAATAGCGAATGCTATTTTGGCCCCAAGATGGCACAAGGAGTGACGTGACCATTTTTTTTTTTTTGGCTCATCATATCATTACTCTCTGAATAAAGGGACTCTACCAGTATGGGCCCCGTCCCGGCGAACTCCAGCACGTGGCGTCATCATGATCCCTTCTATGGACAACAAGACAACATCGGTGCACAGCAGAAGTCCATCACAGGTGCTACACCTCCTCTAGATAATCCTCTCAACTTGGGAGAACATGCCATCATCATAATCACCCGTGAACTTACTGGATCAATGCCATCCACATCCTCACGAGCCATTGTTTACATGCACTGTGAAACGCTGGAACTCTGCTGGCACCATGGTGCATTCTGGGAAGCGCAGGGGGCCACCAAGGGGATTATGGGAAACATTAAATTATCGAATAGAGTCATCTACTTAAAAAGTTATGTCAAGTGGTTAACTGCTTTAAATAACTGCTAAAGAACTTAGTTGCTTAATATGGACCTAATATGAGTAAATAATTAGTATGTAATTGTCTTGAAATTAAATTAATTAACCTGATTATGGAATTATAAAGCAACACAGTCATGTACCAGCTAAGTAACAGTTTTTGAGATAAGTTACTAAAGCAAGAGAGTTGTGTACTGACTAGGGATGGGACCGATCCAATCCTGGATTGGTATCAGGTTCCGATACTGATCCAGAGAAGATAAGAAAAGAGAAGAGCCATTGTGAATCCTGTCAACTGCTGTTTTCTATCTGCTTCTTTACTGCCGAGCGGGAGGAGAGAGGGAGGTTTTTTTTTAAGCAGAGCTGTTTGTGAGAGCTCTCTTCTGCAGTGTTCTGGCTGCTTTTAGCGGAAGATTTCTTCCCAGTTCTAGGGTTCAAATTGTCTGCTCATCAAGCATGCATTTTCAGAAAAATTAACTGAATTCTTGCTGAAAATGTGTGCTAAAAAGTTAGCCGCTTCACTGTCCTGAGGCTGTAAAACGTCAGCTCAGCGTGCAGCCGAGGAGGACAATGAATAGAGATTCTGTCCACTGAAAGGGAAAAAGTCTCCATTAAAATCCTGCGCAGGAGCGTCAATGATACATTTATTTTACAGTTAAAAGGCTTTGTGTTTCCCAAAAGTCTGAAGTTTGCGCAGCACGAAAACAGCGAGAGAGGAAGAAAAGGACAGAGAGATGGAGGGAGAGAGAAAGAGAGCGAGCGAGAGACAGGCAGAGAGAAAAAGAGAGACAGGCAGAGAGACAGATGGAGAGAGAGGGAGAGACAGACAGAATGAGAGGGAGAGAAACCGGCAGAGAGACAGACAGACAGACAGAGAGAGAGTTGTCTTCTCTTTAAGTCTATAACAACAAGGCTATAAACGTCTATAAAAATAAAATCAATCAATCAATCAATTTTTTTTTATATAGCGCCAAATCACAACAAATAGTTGCCCCAAGGCGCTTTATATTGCAAGGCAAGGCCATACAATAATTATGTAAAACCCCAACGGTCAAAACGACCCCCTGTGAGCAAGCACTTGGCTTCAGTGGGAAGGAAAAACTCTCTTTTAACAGGAAGAAACCTCCAGCAGAACCAGGCTCAGGGAGGGGCAGTCTTCTGCTGGGACTGGTTGGGGATGAAGGAGAGAACCAGGAAAAAGACATGCTGTGGAGGGGAGCAGAGATCGATCACTAATGATTAAATGCAGAGTGGTGCATACAGAGCAAAAAGAGAAAGAAACAGTGCATCATGGGAACCCCCCAGCAGTCTACGTCTATAGCAGCATAACTAAGGGATGGTTCAGGGTCACCTGATCCAGCCCTAACTATAAGCTTTAGCAAAAAGGAAAGTTTTAAGCCTAATCTTAAAAGTAGAGAGGGTGTCTGTCTCCCTGATCTGAATTGGGAGCTGGTTCCACAGGAGAGGAGCCTGAAAGCTGAAGGCTCTGCCTCCCATTCTACTCTTACAAACCCTAGGAACTACAAGTAAGCCTGCAGTCTGAGAGCGAAGCGCTCTATTGGGGTGATATGGTACTACGAGGTCTCTAAGATAAGATGGGACCTGATTATTCAAAACCTTATAAGTAAGAAGAAGAATTTTAAATTCTATTCTAGAATTAACAGGAAGCCAATGAAGAGAGGCCAATATGGGTGAGATATGCTCTCTCCTTCTAGTCCCCGTTAGTACTCTAGCTGCAGCATTTTGAATTAACTGAAGGCTTTTTAGGGAACTTTTAGGACAACCTGATAATAATGAATTACAATAGTCCAGCCTAGAGGAAATAAATGCATGAATTAGTTTTTCAGCATCACTCTGAGACAAGACCTTTCTAATTTTAGAGATATTGCGTAAATGCAAAAAAGCAGCCCTACATATTTGTTTAATATGCGCTTTGAATGACATATCCTGATCAAAAATGACTCCAAGATTTCTCACAGTATTACTAGAGGTCAGGGTAATGCCATCCAGAGTAAGGATCTGGTTAGACACCATGTTTCTAAGATTTGTGGGGCCAAGTACAAAGCAGGAAATTAGAGGTCATCCATGTCTTTATGTCTGTAAGACAATCCTCCAGTTTAGCTAATTGGTGTGTGTCCTCTGGCTTCATGGATAGATAAAGCTGGGTATCATCTGCGTAACAATGAAAATTTAAGCAATACCGTCTAATAATACTGCCTAAGAGAAGCATGTATAAAGTGAATAAAATTGGTCCTAGCACAGAACCTTGTGGAACTCCATAATTAACTTTAGTCTGTGAAGAAGATTCCCCATTTACATGAACAAATTGTAATCTATTAGACAAATATGATTCAAACCACCGCAGCGCAGTGCCTTTAATACCTATGGCATGCTCTAATCTCTGTAATAAAATTTTATGGTCAACAGTATCAAAAGCAGTACTGAGGTCTAACAGAACAAGCACAGAGATGAGTCCACTGTCCGAGGCCATAAGAAGATCATTTGTAACCTTCACTAATGCTGTTTCTGTACTATGATCAATTCTAAAACCTGACTGAAACTCTTCAAATAGACCATTCCTCTGCAGATGATCAGTTAGCTGTTTTACAACTACCCTTTCAAGAATTTTTGAGAGAAAAAGAAGGTTTGGAGATTGGCCTATAATTAGCTAAGATAGCTGGGTCAAGTGATGGCTTTTTAAGTAATGGTTTAATTACTGCCACCTTAAAAGCCTGTGGTACATAGCCAACTAACAAAGATAGATTGATCATATTTAAGATTGAAGCATTAAATAATGGTAGGGCTTCCTTGAGCAGCCTGGTAGGAATGGGGTCTAATAGACATGTTGATGGTTTGGATGAAGTAACTAATGAAAATAACTCAGACAGAACAATCGGAGAGAAAGAGTCTAACCAAATACCGGCATCACTGAAAGCAGCCAAAGATAACGATACGTCTTTGGGATGGTTATGAGTAATTTTTTCTCTAATAGTTAAAATTTTGTTAGCAAAGAAAGTCATGATGAAGTCATGATATCTTCTGTTATTTTCTGGTTGGGATTTTGGTTACTGCATTTTCTTGTCTGTCACCTGGGTGCTTGGTAGTGTGGCGTTCCTTCTGCTTAGAGAGTGCTTTTACTTTCCACGCCCTGTTCTGTATCTTTCCTTCACACCTGTCCCTCATCACCGGCTCATTATGTCGCCAAGAATGTTATAAAGTTATCGTGTGCATTTTTTAAATTTACTTATTTGTCTGTCTGTCTGTTAGCAGGATTATGTCAAAACTGCTAAACAGATTTTGATGAAATTTTCATCACAGATACTTATTAGGCCATGGAAGACTCCACTGAATTTTGGAACACATGGTTCTCCCAGTTAAGCTGAATTGAACTTGCACATCTGCTTCTGCTAGGTTCTCTCCCTTTCATGTTGTTTATGGATTGCAACTTGCACTGTTTACTTCCTCAGACTGTGACTCCCCAGTGCCGTCCACCCTGGCCCTAATTAGGAGACGTAAGAGAACCTGGGAGCGTGCCCGCCAAGCTCTCCTCTGTTCATCCGCCACCTACAAAGCTGCTGCTGACCTCAAAAGAACGTCCGCTCCTGCCCATGCCTCTGGACAGTCGGTGTGGCTGTCTACACAGGACGTACCCCTACAGGGGTCCTACAAGAACCTCGCTCCAAGGTTTGTCGGACCCCTCCTAATTGCCAAGATACTTATTCTGGTCACCATTCGCATAACACTCCCGAGAGCTATGCGGTTCACCTGCCTTATCATGTTTGTCATGTCAAGTTTGTCTGTTGGAGCCCATTGTTTTAAAAAACAAGATGTCACCCAAATATTTCGGGACTGAATGTGGGAGATGAGAAAACCATCATTAGTTCAGATGCTGACAATGTAATACTGTTTATGAAAAATTAAGAACAATCTGTCCCCTCCCTCCAAGATTTAATTACATCTGGATATACCATCAACTTGTCAAAAAGTGATTTTATGCCTCTCCCAAACATTTACACTCCAGGATTCAGAGAAAGTCTCCCATTCAAAATAGCTGACAACAATCTCACTGAATTTTGCAAAATTTTATTTATGCTTAAACAGAACAGAGAAAATTGGAAAATCCTGCTATTGTCTGTTGTTGGAAGTATCATTCAGTTAATCCCTCCTGCATGGAGGTAAGCCCGACTATCCCTCCCCTTGTCTCTCGATCTTTATCAAAATCTCCCAATTTTTTTCTCACCTCAGCTTTCTTTAAAAAATGTTCTATATATTTCTTTCTTATGTCTGCAACTACAAGAATCATAGGAGTTCAGAAATTCTTATGGGGGCTACTCATATCAGGGTGAGAGGAGTCAACTGTCGTCAGATCAAATGAGACATGCTGTTATTGTGCAAAACCTTGTGCAACAGTTTTGAAACAGGTGCTTACAGAGTAACTGTAACAGTAAACCGATAAAGTCCTAAGAAATTAACATAAGTTATAGCTAACCGCTCACTTTCAATATTGACTTGGCACACTGTCAGCGACTTTGAGCACCACAGAGGCTTCTTGAACAAATTCAATGCAGCCCTTATGTCTTTACAAACCCTTGTCAGATGGAGCAAAAATGTTACGCTTACCTTTCATGGTGGCAGTGTAGATAAAACACAAGGCACTTTTACTCATGATTTCATTTCTAAAAAGATTAGTTCCGGACAGTTTATCAACACATTAATAGCAACTTTGTCATTTTTACAAAGTGAAAATATCACACTTTTAAAGCGGCAAAAAGTTACGAGGTCTGTGAGAAAAGTATCGGACCTTTTTATTTTTTTCAAAAACTATATGGATTTGAATCAGAAATGAAGCCCAGGATGCAGGCAGCCAAACACAGGAATTATGTGAGAATCCAAAGTGATTTGTTTGACATGTGCATCCCAAGTGACAAAAATCCACACAGTGAGTAAATGGGGGGCTAAGGGAGTCCCCCCCCCCAAAAAAAACCCCACAGAGTAAAACGGAATTTAATACCAGAGGCAGGAGAAACACACACACACACGCGGCACACACACACACACCATCATCTTCAACCACTTATCCAAGATTGGGTCACGGGTATTTAACTACAGTATATTAAACATAAAATAATCAAAATATGTTTTTATGGCTGTTCTGTTAAACAAAAACAAATCAATATCAAGCAATTCAAGGAGAACATGCGGCTAAACATGTCACTCCCGGTCCTATCTAATAGAATATAATAAAACTAAACTGAAACAAAACAAAAAAAGGGTAAAATCTGGAGCATGAAAAGGTTTAAAGTCTTACCACAGCATGACGACAAAGATGAAGATGACCAAAATACGACTTTTGGTGATGTAGTGCATCTCAGGTTTCTGGTGAATGAAAGAGTCCTATGTAGATCAGAGAACCGGTAAACCAGTCTGCAGCCTCAGTGACAGTGTGTTTCGACAATGTATTTGAAGAACATGTCTCCCACTTCACAGTTTGAATTCCAAATACCCACCCATCTCTTCTCCCTGTCAGTCAAGTGCAGTTATGTCAAATCATGGGTTTATTTGTCTGCCTGTTTCTCTGTTAGCAGGATTACGTCTAAACTACTGCACCGATTTTGACAAAATTTTCACCCCAGATATGCATAGTACATGGAAGAATCCATTACATTTTGGAGGTGATCCTGATCTGGATTCTGCATCAAGTTTCACTTTATATAGGTTTGGAAGGGTTACTGTTAGCAGGCTTACATCAAAACTAATGCACGGATTCTCACGAGATTTTCACCACGGATACATATTAGGCCATGGAAGACTCCATTAAATTTTGGAGGTGATCTTGATCTGAACTGGCAGTCATCAGGAATTTCTGATTACTCTTGTTTTAATTCATTTATTGCCTGAGGCCATCAAATATGAGGTGCCTTAGGTGAATCCTGCACATCGGATGTCAGGACAATCTGGTGACAGTCAGAGTCGAGCTGCACCACAATGTCAGTCGGTGGTCTCATCAAAACCGCTTCATTTTGTGCGCTCATAAACATGTTTCTGGGTCGCCATTCTTGGCAAGAGCCACATCAGGAGAATGTATCCAGGCCACATTCCTAAAGCTCTAGTTAAACGGCGCTGCCAGAAGGAACTCGTTTGACAAATCAATCACACCTGTGCTTCAACGATGGCTGCAAGAAGGACATGAAAATGTGCAGCATCAATGTGAACAGGTCCGGTTGGTTCAAAATGCTGCCCCAGCCTTTTGACACGAAGCACAAAGTTTGACCACATTGCACCCATTTTGGCATCTCTTCACTGGCTTCATGTTCCTGTGAGATCAGATTTTAAGGTGGTGAAAATGAACAATCTTGCTTTGCTTGTTTGTTTTACTAAATGTCCTAAATGTTCTGTTTGACGGCCTGTAACCTTTCTGTTAATTAAATGTTGAGACATGTTCAGTGTGAAAGGCATCTGACAGACATTCCTTCAGGCCTTTGACTTATCAGACAAATGACCTCTGAGTGACAAACTGCTGCGAGCTGAAATGACTCCACTTTGTGATTTTTTTATTTTTTATTTTTTTTTTAATTCTTTGAGTTCTGTTGGAGCAAAGAAAAATTCTTTGACTCTGAGTTTTGTAGGAAATACTAACCACTGCGGTGTTATTTCTGAAATTGTAGGAAATGGAAGAGGTTTCATTTCTGAGTTGAAAAAAAAAGAAGAGTCAAATGAGAAACAAATCAGGAAAAGAAAAAGAAAAATGTAGCTTAAGCAGAGATTAATTCGACACATTAAAAGAATCCATGGATAAGAAAAAGAGGAAAATAATGTCAAAAAAAGGAGGGTAAGGACAGTGGATGTGACAGACAGAAGGTTGTTATGCTGCATGTAATGTTTGGTCTAAATGTGATTTAAGAAATAAAAGACAGAAAGGCTTCAGATGAGAAAGAAGAGTTGTAGTTAGCACACACAAAATATTTGATATTCCTGGAACAGCCAGTGGTCCATCCTCAATTTCAGCTTCATCCAATGTAGTAATGGTTATTAAGTTTACAAGGCATATCCCTCTATGCTTTTTACGGACAAATCTGCGGAAACAGGCCACAGTCGCACCTGGACGAATTTCCCTCTCTGCCAAATAAACTGCACAATCACCTTCGTGGATTTTCTGCACTAATTTCTCCTATAAGCTAATGGATTCCACCACAGATATACTAGATCATGTCGAGCCTGCCCCTGAGTGGATCATGGCCCCGCCATCTTGAAAGGTTGAACTGCTGCAGCTATCAGTGGAAAATGCATGCTCTGCGCTTGTAATCACTGTCGATTCTCTGGCTGACTTCTCCGCCGTTATTTACATTTAACATGTGAAAACTTGTGCTTAGGTCAATTCAGATATGTAGATTCCATTTCTGAAGTAAGATTTATCATAACTGTTGATTGTTTCCCCTTGTAAGGCTGTGAATGGATTGTAAAGTGGGGCTCCTGTCAATAGAAAACTCATGTCAACAGTCCTCTTTTTTTCTCTGTGCTTTGACAGCGAAGGATTAGAATGAAATCATATGCAGAAGAGGCAAAACAGGCAGTAAAGCCAGAGCCAGGGGAAGACTCGCTCCTCTTGTGATGGATTGCAGTTTTCAGTCGGCCGTGCCCACTGTCTGTTGGGTGGAGGTGCGGTGGCTGTGCTCGGATGTCTGGGTGCTGGGATCCTCATGCTAACCAGCTTCGCTGCTTGAGACAGGCACAGTGGGAAGACTCATATCATTCCCCCTCACCTGCAGCTGGCTGTCCGCAACAATGAGGAGCTCATGAGCGGCGTTACCGGTCAGTTCAGGGATCTCAGCAGTCGGGTGCTTGAGCGGTGAGCGGAGCCGCCGAGTGCAGTCAGCTGGGGGCTGCGGTCCAGCATGGGATGATTTTGTTCTAATCCTTCGCTGTCAAAGCATAGAGGAAAAAAGAGGACTATTGATATGAGTTTTCTGTTGACAGGAGCTCCACTTTACACTCCATTCGCAGCCTTACAGGGAGAAACGATCAACAGTTATGATAAATCTGACTTTATAAATCCAATCTACGTATATGAATTGATCTAAGTACAAGCTTTCACATCTTAAATGTAAATAACAGTGGAGAAGTCGGCCAGAGAGCAGACAGTAATTACAAGTGCAGAACATGCATTTTCCACTGACAGATGCAGCGGTTCAGCCTTTCAAGATGGGCAGGCCGTGATCCGCTCTGGGCAGGCCTTTTCTACAGGTCCTGTCTATCTAGTAAATCTGTGGATGTTGTGTGTCGCCCTGGTTTCTGCTCCTCTGCCCTCTCTCTCTCTCTTCCAGGTGGCATTCCTTGTGGAGCTGATGAGCACACCTGTCTACAATCAACCTGCCTCCATTAAAAACCCTGGTCCAACAGCTCATCGGCGCCAGAAACTCAGTGTTCACGACCTGGTACCTGGCCTCTCTATTTCTGGATAGAATCAACTGTTTGAGTTTCGTCGCAGTAATTCCTGGACTCTCTGATTGTTATCTACTGGTTTTTGACACCTGTGCTATTTTTGGTTCTGAGCAATTGTCCACTGCCACCCTCATACAGTTTCTCCTTCTCTGTAGTGACACCACTCTCCGTCAGCTCCACTGGGGGCCACCTGGACCATGGACCACGCACCATTCCACACCTTGGAACTCCACCTGCACACCGGATCCACTTGGGCTGCGACCACCGGTTCCCACCGCAACGCGGGCCGGGCCTCTACTCGGCTAACCTCCAAGACTGTAGTCACTATTCCCACTGCACTTGTTCTTGTACAAACCTTGTACAATGAATCTGGTTTTCTTTTTCCATTCAGCCTCCCTGCATTGGAGTCTAACCCAGGTGTTTGGGGATCAAATCCATAACAGAAGTTTCTGGCCAACATCATGGACTCCGCAGGGTCAGACAAACTACAACAGGCCCTTTGCACCCAGGGCGCCTTCCTTGGTCAGCAACAACAACAACTCGCTGCACTGTCGGATCATGTACGGGACCTCTCCCAACAGGTTACACACACACACACACACACACACACACACACACACACACACACACACACACACACACACACACACACACACACACACACACACACACACACACACACACACACACACACACACCATATTGTCCACTTTAGGTGCTACCATTGAGAAGCTTACCTCGGTTCCACCTCCTGCTTCGGTTTCCGCTCCAGTACAACTCATACAGGCCTCCGCATCCCCCAGTTTAGTCCCCGAACCGTTTATTTGTCATCCTGAACCATATTCCAGTGATGTTGATACACGCTCTTCCTTCCTCATGCAGTGTTCCTTTGTTTTTTCCCAGCGTCCATCTCCGTATTCCACTGACCTCAGTAAGATCTATTACGTCATCAACTTGCTCTGGGCGGAGGCCCTCAAGTGGGCTACCGCCCTCTGGAGCACAGAATCCCCTCTGCTGTACTCCTTTTCACTTTGTTCCAAAGAATTTTGGTTAGTTTTCGATCACCCCCAACGTCACTCTGTTTCCCAGCAGTTATTGTCCCCGAGGCAGGAGCAGCGGAGCGCTGCGGAGTATGCAGTCGACTTCCGGGTTCTCGCTGCGGAGGCCGGCTGGGACTCCAGCTGGGACTCCGCAGCACTGCAAAGCTCTGTCACTCCTCCCGCACCGTCCTTATGACTGCACCATTGACTTACTTCCGGACGCCAAGTATTCTGTCAGTTGACTCTACAATCTGTCGTGCCCGGAACGTGAGGCAATGGAGACCTATATCTGGGACTCCTTGTCTGCTGGGCTGATACATCACTCGTCGTCCCCTCTGGGGGCAGGCTTCTTCTTTGTCGGGAAGAAGGATGGTACTCAAATGGCCAATGGCCCAGGAGATGGCTGACCTCCTAGTCCATCACGTGGTGTGGTTGCATGGCATACCCTCGGATGTGGTGTCGGACCGAGGTCCCCAATTCACCTCTCAGGTCTGGAGGAGCTTCTGTGTGGCACTTGGGGCCTCGGTAAGCCTCTCCTCCAGTTACCATCCACAGAGCAATGGTCAGGCGGAACGAGCCAACCAGGACCTGGAATCCACCCTGAGGTGTGTCTCGTCCTCCCACCCGACTGAATGGAGCACCTACCTTCCTTTGATTGAATATGCTCACAATTCTCAGGTCTCCTCAGCTACTGGACTTACTCCTTTTGAAGTGTCACTTGGCTATCAACCTCCCCTGTTCCCTCTACAGCAGGGGTGGGCAATTAATTTTTACAATGGGCCACATAGGGAACCTGAATTATGCCCGAGGGCCACACCATTGATAACTCGGCTGTCTCCCATTACAAAGTTTACAAAAAATTACCTATTTATTAGCTTTTATAGGTAATTTTTATTATTGTAATAATATGTAAATATTTAAAAATACCTAAATAAACCTCTCTAATGATTTGGAACACACAAGCTTGACATTTTTAATATATGTAATAATAATCACAGACCTCATGAGGGCCGGACAGAGACATGCAAAGGGCCGCATGTGGCTCCCGGGCCACAGTTTGCCCAGGTCTGCTCTACAGGAAGCGGACATAGCGGTGCCATCAGGTCAGGCCCATCTCAGGCTTTGCCGTCGGGTGTGGAGGACAGCCCGTTCCACCCTTCTGCAGGCTAAGGAGAGGATGGAACATCATGCCAACCGTCACCATGCCCCGGCCCCCGACTATCAGCCCGGGCAGGAGGTGTGGCTCTCTTCGCGGGACATTCCTCAACAGACAGAGTCCCCCAAGCTCGCTGCTCTCTACATTGGTCCATTTGTGGTTGATCGGGTGGTCATCCCTACCTCTGTGCATCTCCGTCTGCCTCGTTCCCTGCAGATCCACCTGGTCTTCCACATATCCCGGCTCAAGCCTGTCTGCTCCAGTCCACTGTGTCCAACAGCTCCACCGCCTCCTCCTGCCCAGATTGTCGACAGTCATCCGGCATGGACTGTCAACAAGCTCTTGGATGTTCCTCGGCGCGGTCGGGGTTTCCAATATCTGGTGGACTAGGAGGGTTATAGGACTGAAGACCGCTCCTGGGTCAAGTGGAGCCTGATCTTGGGCCCTTCCCTCCTCTGGGAATTCTACTGGGAGCATCCTGATCAGCCCGGAAGGTTGCCTGGGGGCTCCCATTGAGGGGGGGGGGGGGATTGTACTGTTGTGTGTCGCCCTTGTTTCTGCTCCTCTGCTCTCTCTCTCTCTCTCTCTCTCTCTCTCTCTCTCTTCCAGGTGGTATTCCTTGTGGAGCTGATGAGCACACCTGTCTACAATCAACCTGCCTCCATAAAAACCCTGGTCCAACAGCTCATCGGCGCCAGAAACTCAGTGTTCACGACCTGGTACCTGGCCTCTCTATTTCTGGATAGAATCAACTGTTAGCGTTCTGTCGCAGTAATTCCTGGACTCTCTGATTGTTATCTACTGGTTTTTGACACCTGTGCTACTTTTGGTTCTGACAATTGTACACTGCCACCCTCATACAGTTTCTCCTTGTCTGTAGAGACACCACTCTCCGTCAGCGCCACTGGGGGCCACCTGGACCACAGACCATGCACCATTCCACACCTTGGAACGCCACCTGCACACCGGATCCACTTGGGCTGCGACCACCGGTTCCCACTGCAACGCGGGCCGGGTCTCCACTCAGCTAACCTCCAAGACTGTACTCACCATTCCCACTGCACTTGTTCTTGTACAAACCTTGTACAATAAATCTGGTTTTCTTTTTCCATTCAGCCTCCCTGCATTGGAGTCTAACCCAGGTGTTTGGGGATCAAATCCATAACAGTGGATTCCACATCCACATTTGTCATAATCCTTGCAGGGTCTCTAATCACCTGCTCTGTGGCCTGCTGTAAAGTCTGAATATTATCCTTCCTGTAGAGCTCTATCTGTGCTCATAGACAAGATGGCAGCGCCTTCCCCAGCAGGGTGAAGGCCGTCCGGCATCAGCAAGCCATGGCGGCCCCAAAATGAAGGCCAGTTATCAATACAACTACAACTTTGCTGTCTACAAAATTGCTCAATTGAACGATGTCAGCCTACTAATCACCTCATCATTACCTTGAGAGGGGAGGGGACCAGAGACTATTAATTGATACTGAGACATCTTTCTGTCAAGGTCACATGTCCTCAGCAACATTCAGCACGCAGTCCATCAGAAGCAAGTTGCCAGATCTGCTCAGATATCTCTCTGTTAACACACACTTAAGGGGAAAACTTCAGTACCGACAAAACTGGTTGGCGTGGCTGTTTTGATTAATTTATATTATTTGAAATTTTTGCGGAGAAGTGCTGCGTAAAAGCAGTGCTGCGCTTGCTCGCTCCCCTTCCCTTCCTGTTTTCTCTGGCTGACTCATTGAGCTGATTGGACTCACCTGACTGCAATCAACCACACCTGTGTTTATACCTCTACTCTTCACTCACTCAGACACCGGAAACTCAGTTTGCCTTTGGGGTATCTGGCTACAGCTTGGTGTCTTATGTTTCTCGTTTTCTCTGGTTTAGCCTACTGACCCTGTTCTCTGTATTTTCAGATTTTGGACTCAATCAGCTTGGTCAGCCACATGGTCCTGCTCTGGTTCAACTTCAGCTACCTGGTTTGGGAGTGCACCTTCACTGCAGCACCCTAGCTTGTCTCTCCCTCCTCCAGTGCTTGATTCATCTATTCATTCCATTCTACTTTATATTCACTTACAAAATAAATTGTTATATTTTTGCTACTCACGGTCTATTTCTCTGCATTCGAGTCCTAACCTCTGTCTTGGGTGTTTTCACCACAGCAGGAGTTTCCGGCCACAACATGGACTCGGCAGGACAAGACCAGATCCGCAAGGCCCTCGGCTCGCAGGGAGCACTTCTATGCCAACAACAACAACAGCTTGTTACTCTCTCAGACCAACAACAGTCTTTAGCCTCTCAGATGTCCAAACTCTTCACCCAGCTCTCTGCATTTACCGATCATCTGTCAGCTATTCCCACATCCTCCTCAGCCACAGCAGCTCAGTTAGCTTCCCCATTAGCCTCTGTACCCTCAGCAGCTTCAACCGCTCAGTCTCAAGAACCATTTATCTGTCACCCCGAACTGTATGCTGGAGCAGTAGATAAACGTGCCTCCTTTTTACTCCAATGTTCTTTAGTATTTTCCCAGCGGCCACCAATGTATTCTTCTGATACAGATAAAATAGCTTACCTTGTTAACTTGCTTAGGGGAAAAGCCCTGCATTGGGCCACAGCCTTATGGGAGCAGCAGTCTCCGTTTCTTCCTTCATATCAATCATTTCAACAGGAATTCCGGATGGTGCTCGAACACCCGATGTGGGAACAAGTGACCTCCCAGCGGTTATTAACCATCAGGCTGCCCGTAGCGGCTTACTCCTTCGAATTCTGTGTTCTTCCTGCGGAGTCCGACTGGAATGCCGCCGCACTGCGGAGCGCGTTTGTTAATGGCCTGTCTGAAAAGCTTAAGGATGAGCTGGTGGTCCATGATCCACTAACTTCCCTTGATGAACTAATTTCTCTGGCAATTAAAATAGATAACAGGCTGAGGAAAAGGCAGCGGGAGAGAGGCCAAAGGACCGAGAGAGCATCTTCCTCTCATTTCCTTCTGGGTGCGGACCCCGGTCCTTCCTCACGCCCCACTGGGAGTACACTCCCCATGCCTGCAGCGGCCCCTGCCGAGGAGCGAATGCAGCTTGGCAGGGCTCGTTTAACTCCAGAGGAGCGTGATCGGCGGCTGTTAGCCAGGGAGTGTTTATACTGTGGCACATTATTTGTGAATGTCCGGTTTGGCCAAACAACAGCGCTCGCCAATAGACCCCGGGCTATTGGTGAGCCAAATTCAATTCACGGGTCATCGGTTCTCACACACTCAAATCCCAGCCACACTCTTTTTCGATAATAAATCTCTTCAACTCCGTGCTCTCATTGATTCCGGCGCAGATGCTAATTTTTTGGATCCTAGTATTGCATGGACTCGCAATCCAGTGGTAGAACTTCACACTCCCATCCAGGTGTTGGCACTAGATTGCACTCCCCTTCCCACGATCACTCACCAAACTGTTCCTGTCACGCTATATATCCTGCATTTTTGCTCTGATCACAGATTATAGAAAGTTTATCCAATGTGCTTTTTCATATATAATTGTGTGTGTGATAGTTCTAAGGAAACTGTGTTTATTAGAGTTTTGCAATACAGTACTTGCATGGTTTAAAAGCGGGAATTTAGGGAGTCCGATAATGATTTATTATAAAACTAGACAAAGAAACGCAGAGAAAAACTACAGTACCCAGAATTCTTGGGGGTGGAGCTTTTAACCCTTTAAAAACACGTGCCCCCGGGGAATCACTCTCTTGCTTACTCTTCCCCTTTTGGCTCTCTTCTCCTCCGCCTCTTCTTTCTCTTGGGTCGCGAGATGCGGCCTTAGTCGCCCAACAGTTTTATGACCCTTTGTGTACCACCACGTGCTTTCTAAACTTATTTCACAAAGCTAGAAATTACTTTTTCAATTTTTTTCTACAAAAAACGTTTTCTCCACTTCTGTCAAGTTAAATGCGCAGGCGCATTTAACTTCCTTTTGCGATTTTTCAAATTAAAACCTTTTTCTTCTTGAACTCCAAATTCATCTCGTGAACATTTTTCTTACAAAGTCAACCATTTTTGTGTCAAATTTTTGTGATTTGATCCAGCTTCCAAAGACGGTGATGAAAGACGAATTTTTGTTTTGGCAAATGGAAAATAAAGACACTCAAGCCTTTATTCTGTCTGTCCCAGACGGTAAGCGCTGCAGACATTTAGGTCAGCTGAGCTGCGACAGTGATTTGAAGCGCCGCCAGAAGTCGCAGCCTAACAACTGAAAGAGCCCCTGGTACCCAGCAAAACCAGGCGCGGTAACTGGCAGAGTCTCTCTGCCATGGAACCGGAGACAGCTGCGCAAACGGATGGTTCATTGAATGAAAGCGAGATGGCTCCCAGCATCTGACTGCACGGAGACCATCTGCACAGCGCATCCAAGTCAGACCGGACTACGGTGTCAGATAAAACAGAGTGGCTTTATTTAAAGCTATTCACTGTCACTAACCATCTCTCACGTTAATAAATACCAAAGTAAATTCCCTGATGAATAGGACAAAATTTATGCTTAAATTCCCACAACTAAACCAAAATATCTGAACATCATATAATAATTGCTCAGTGAAATTCATCATCATCAAATTGCTTACTGTGATATGGACTGTTATTTAATTCCTGACTGAGTTAAATAAATGTTTTAAATGTGTGACGTAGTCTGTGATTTTGTATGGTTTTACAGAGGGGTTCGGACTTGACCTGTAGAACTTACTACTAGAGACTGATTTTAATATTTCCTATTGACTGACCCTAAAATCAGTGATATTATAACCTTGTTATAATATCATTCAGTCATAGGTGGTGCCCCTATTATTCAAGGTAAAATTATCCACAAGTGATAATTCCAAAATATCCTAAAAGACATCTTCCCGCCACAAGTATATTCAAGACTCCTAGGCAGCTGGTCTCATTCGTCCCTCCTCATCGCCCTTAGGGGCAGGGTTTTTTTTTTTGTGGGGAAAAATGATGGGTCTTTACACACCTGCATTGATTACTGAGAATTAAATGCCATTACTGTCCGTAACAAGTATCCTCTACCTCTGCTCAATTCAGCATTTGATTTGCTGCAGGAAGCATCCATATTCACCAAACTAGACCTTAGAAATGCTTAGCACCTCGTCTGCATTAAGGAGGGGGACAAGTGGAAGACCGCATTCAATACCCCCCTGGGCCATTCTGAATATCTCGTTATGCCGTTTGGCCTCACTAACGCTCCCGCCATTTTTCAAGCTCTCATCAATGACGTATTACGTGATTTCCTCAATCAGTTTGTATTTGTGTACCTAGATGATATTCGTATATTTTCCAGAGACTTCCAAGAACACACCCAACGTGTCCGTTTGGTCCTTAACAGACTTCTAGAGAACGGTTTGTTTATTAAGGCAGAGAAGTGCGCATTCCCCCTGTCCTCCATTTCCTTCCTAGGTTTTGTTTTTGATCATAATCAAATCAAGCCTGACCATGCTAAAATCACAGCAGTTTCCGAATGGCCCACTCCCTCCAACGTCAAACAACTTCAATAATTCCTTGGATTTGCCAATTTCTACAGTAGGTTTATCCGTAACTTCAGTCACATAGCTGCTCCCCTCCATCAGCTCACATCCTCTAAAATCCCTTTTCATTGGCCCCCTGAAGCCAATCAAGCCTTTAACAGACTCAAGCATTGTTTTACTACCGCCCCTGTCCTTGTCAGCCCGATTGGGATCATCAGTTCATTGTGGACGTCGATGCCTCTGACATCGGGATCGGGGCCATTCTCTTCCAGCGGGCTGAGGGTGATGAGCAGGTTCATCCTTGTGCTTTTTTTTTATCGGCATCCGTCTCCTGCCGACATCTTTAAATGGCTTTGAGAGGGGTTAAGAAATGGACTTGCTGCTTCTGAAAAGCAGTGAAGAAGAGAACCAATCAAGCAGCAGGTCGGAGCTCTTTAAGCAGAGTTGCTGCAGAAGTGGTTGATTGCAGACCTGCTGCAGGTTCTACAGTCAACTTAGAGAAATTATCATTTTCCCGATAAACATCCTCAAAAACACCATCCGGTCTGAAGGATCGATAAGGGAATCGTTAAGCAAAAAGGCTATTGATGACGGTGGATTGAATAATTTCTTAACGATTCTTGAAAAGAAAATGTTTTTGATACCTGACCCAAGGCACACCTGTGCAATCATCATGCTGTCTCATTGGCATCTTCATATGCAACACCTGTGAGGTGGGATGGATTATTTTGGCAAAGGAGAAGTCCTCACTAACACGTGTGTGTGTGTGTGTGTGTGTCCATGGGTGCAGGTGGGCCATATCAGTCTCTCTCTGTGTATGCGTAGAGTCTGAAGTGGCCTTGATGACAACTGCAGACTGTGGGGGAGGCCAGATGACAAGGGAGCCGTGTGCGTCACCAGGGCCATTGAAATCTTCTGGAGGAAAAACGAGGCATTTTGACCTTCGCTAGCTGATAAGGCTGCCGTGTTTGGGTTAGGCAGAGAAACACAGAGCCAAATGTGGTTTCTCTTAACTGTCCAGATCCAATTGTGTGATGAATATTCACTGGTCTCCAACATCAATGCCTTTGCAGGGCAGACAGCTGCTCTGAGATGAATTCCAACTTGTGTTTCAGTTCAAGAGTCAATGCAGTCTGAGACTGTACAGCCTTGCCAACCTCGATAATCATGATGGACAGACGTGAGATTATGGTTTTGGTGGCAGCCGTTTTGCCAATTTTCCAGTAGATCAGGGCAGTGCATAATCCTGACAGCAGAAGCCCACCTACCATAAAGACAAATAAGAATAAATCCTCAACGTCTTCCATGGAGAGTGGTGCAAAAAATGCCACGCACCACTCCTTCCAGGCGTCAATAACTGAGCCCACGGGATAGGTTTCTTCTGGGCAAGCAGGGTCCCCCAGCCCTGATTTCTTTGTTGAAAAGATGGTGTCAATAGTGTTGAGAGACCAGCTGATCAATTCCATGGTTATTCCAAATGCAATTTGAAGAATTCACAGTCTGGTGAAGTCGGGACTGTGAAGGTTGGAGACAGAGATGGAGACAACCGGAGGAGATGCGACTACCCTCGCCGGAGTCCCAAGCTATGTCTACGCTATGTTTAAATTTAAACTGATTAACTGTACAGAACAATGCAGGCTGATTTGACTCCCCATATTTTTTGAAAATAAGAGGTAACTTGCTGTCAGAGTTGAACCTGCTGAAAAGAGTCAACCCAAACTTATCACAGAAAATGACCACATAGAAACACTCAATTTCTTTCCTGCGCAGGAGAGAGCGGACGACGAGCGGTCACTCACCAGTCAGCTCTAAACTCTGCCCCCCTCTCTCCTGCTTTTTAATGAAGCAGAAACAAATATAGGCTGATCTGTTAATTAAAATGTACTTCTGTTACACTCTCACACATTAAGGCAGCAAGAGGTCATTTTACCGTATCAAAGGTTCAGTGGTTAACTTGGAAAGTAAAATCACACAAATATACAAGTATATGAACAATCAGGATAGAGACATTATACTGTAATTGGTAATATATATTTGAAATTTCTAACACTTGCTTTGAAATAAACAAAACATATAGCTGCAGCCTAATAACTGAAAAAATAACATAAAAATCAGCCATCTTATTTTTTAAAATTCTGACCAGAGTTAATTTTAGTGTTATGAAGTCATCCTGTTTTATTTCCTCCTCCTCAGTCACATTTTGTGCTTGAACATAAAACACAACTACATAAGCTTGAGATCTAAAATAAATACCTTTGGAAAATAGCCTGTTCAAGTTCAGAGTTCTCACCTGCTTAATGTGATTTCTGCTTCTGGACATCACTGCAGTTTCTCCATGTCAGCTTTTTCTTTCTTTTTAAACACACCCATACATGACTTTTATTCAATTCTTTCACATATTCTCATTTTGTAAGGGATTTTTTAAAGGAATTTTGACCATTTATTTCATCTCATGATCTCATGAATTCAGTATAATTGTCACCGACATGCACATGGACAGTGTCGTCAGAACCGCACTGGGAGAGAAAGTGGAGTGAGAAATGAGGAAGCTCTTGTTCTTCAGGAATGTTCATGATGTGTGTGACGTATACATTCATTGTCAAGACCTCACTCTTCCTGTTTACCGCTCCCTAGTTGTTTTTTAATGCTCAGTGACATGTGTGACTCTTATGCTGCGTTCACACCGGGCGCGATCAGACGCTACAAATTTGCGTGGGTCGCCAGGCGATGGATGCGCCTCCTTCGCCCGGTGTGTTGCTCTGCTTGGGTGGACTTTCGCTGCGAAAATTCGCCCCGGTGCGTCATCAAATAGGAAGAGCTTCCATTCCACTCGCCGGCTCCGGTTGTCAGTCAAGCTAACATGACAGACCTTGATCACACGGAGCGAGTTGCTGTGGAAAGCTCCCAATACAGAGAGTATCATTATTTGCTGCAGGAGCTGTGTCTGGGTGATGGCCGCTTTCAGCGGTCCTTCCACCTCTGCGGGACCCAGTTTGAGGACCAACTGTCCCGTTCGCGCGCGCACATGTAAATAATAAAAAAAAAAAAGAAACTCCGCTGCTTGCTGCAGCTGGCTGTTCCCCCCAAAAAACTCTGTCATAATTGTGTTTAGAAACCAGTCACCATTTGCTTTATTATACAGCTGTGTAGTTAATAAGTAAAATAATCTCCAGGACAATTCGCGTGCGCGCGCGCACATAAAAAAAAAGAAAAGGAAAAAGCTCCGCTCCCGCTGCTGCAAGTAGGGCTGCTGCTCGCTCCAAAAACTCTGTCATAATTGTGTTTAGAAACCAGTCACCATTTGCTTTATTATACAGCTGTGTAGTTAATAAGTAAAATAATCTCCAGGACGATTTGCGCGCGCGCGCACATAAAATAAAAATAAAAAGAAACTCCGCTCCCCGCTGCTGTGGCGCTGCTGTTCGCTCCAAAAACTCTGTCAAGATTGTGAAATAAAGGACAAAAGAGACATAAGTCCCGCTCACAGACTGCTACCAGATACAGGACATGTTCACATCTTCAGTCAAACTCCAGACATCTCCACGTCACTACAAATTCAGTCCCTGATTGGTCATCAGGGTGCGACGAGATGAAAAAGTTTAGATTTTTGAACTTGGGGAGGAGGGCAACGCGATGTGCCGCGACACAATATCGCGCCACAAATGCGCAAAACGCTCAAAATTGCTTCACTCGCATTGCTTCACTCGCGTCCATCGCGTCGCGCTGCGCGATTTGGCGCCAAAACACGTCCTTACATAGGGATTACATGACAACCTGTGGCTTCAGTCGCTCGCGTCGCGCCCGGTGTGAACACGGCTTTGGTCTCTTAGGACGGCTTTCAGGTGGCTTTCAGACGGCTTTCAGACGGCTTCCGGTTGCTTTTCAGTCGTGTGAATATCCGAGAAATTGAGCATGTGCTGGACATGCCCCAACATGTCCTGTGAGGCTTCATCACGGTGTTGCTTTGCGTCATGCGGCTCCGCCGCAATGTGCGGGGTTCCTCCACTCCTCTTTCCATGACAAAAACTCCTGTAACAGTGGAATGTGCCGTTCATTTCTAAACTGGACGCTGTCTTGATCAGGTATGTCATCTGACTAGCACAGGAATTGTGGACGATGTGGACATCAGCACTTTTTCGGCACATTGAGACAGACGTGCGGAGGAATTCCGAGCGTCACGGCGGAGCCGCATGGCGCAAAGCAACGCCGTGATGAAGCCTCACAGGACATGTTGGGGCATGTCCAGCTCATGCTCAATTTCTCTGATATTCACATGACTGAAAAGCAACCAGAAGCCATCTGAAAGCCATCTGAAAGCCGTCCTGAGAGACCAACACGGAGGTGGTTTTGTCCCGCGCCATGAGCAGCACGGTGGCACATTCATCCGCTTCTTTTTTCATGAAAAAAACTTCTGTAACAGTGGAATGTTTCGAAAAAGTACTGATGTCCACGCCTTCTGCCTTTTTGTGAAAGTCAGACGACGTCCCAGATCAACAAAGCCTTCACGTTGGAAATGATCTGGTTGTTTCAGTGGGGTTTGAGCCTGTTGATTGGCGCCCGGAGTGCACCGCGCTCTCAGACGCTGTGGGCGGTCTTTAAACTGTCTGGAGCACTCCTTAATCTGTGTAATCCCCATAAAATCGTCCCTGAAAGCCATATTAATTTTCTGAATGGTGTCCACCTGGAGGTCTCTCACAGTTTCAGGAAAAAATTGATGCAGCAAAGCTTCAAATCACTCCGCCATTTCATTAACGACAAGAGGGGTGGACCAGTGCTCACTCAAAGCCTGCTCACAGGCGAATGACGCAACCGACAGGCGTGAAAAAACTCACGCATGCGCATGAAGGTTCAAGCTTGGCTGATGCAATCACACGTGATTCAAATCCATATGGTTTTTGAAAAAAATAAAAAGGTCCGATACTTTTCTAAAAGACCTCGTACAATCAAAAGGAACAGGAAAATAAAACTATGAATATAAACTGAACTGATTTTTTTTCTCTCATGGAAACTCTCGTTTATGAATGGCTGCCAATATGTCCATTTTTGTTATGCTACGCGTTTGAGGTGACATGTTCCTCAAACGCGGAGCCAAACTGTGGCGGAACTCCTCCTCGTCACGGGGCTGGTTTAGGATCCTGAGGATCTCCCTTTCGAAATTGTCCTCTGTTGGCCGCCTCCTGCACGGACGTTGCTGGGGTGCCTCTGGGGGGCAAGAGGCAGGTGGTGGGTGGGATGTTGATGGGGTGTCCTGGGTTGGGGGCAGAGGGAGATGTTCTTCTGGGATGGGGGTTGAACAACTGGGGGGAGACACTTGGGTGAGGAAAAGGGTGAAGGTTTCTGGTGATGGGGGAGGTGAGGAGGCAGAGGTGGATGGAGCAGCAGTGAAGGTGGATGGAGCGGCGGTGGAGGTGGATGGAGCGGCGGTGGAGGGGGCAGAAGACAGCCATGAAGCAGAGCCAGCCAGTGAAGAGGAGGAGGAGAAGGTGGTTTGGCTCAGGGACCGGGACATGTTTGAAGAGGTGGCCCTCTGCTTCATATGAGGCTCCAGGAAGCTCATGATGTGGAAGAACTTCCATGGCTTCCTGGAGTCTGCAGCAGCACCACTTCTTTTTTCTTTGAGGGCCTTCCGCTCCCTAATGTACCGGTCCCAATGTCTACATTATTCTTCTAAATTAGTAGAGAAAATAGAAATTTTGTGTAAATAATGTGCCTGGGCTGACAAGTAAATTTACTTTTCTCTGTGAATATATGGGGTGAACACAAACATACTCCTTGGTTTCTAATGTCACATGAATAATTTTACAATTTTGAAGAACTGCAAAAGAGGAAAAAAACAAGTTTCTGCAATTATAGATACCAAAATTGAAAAAATCATGTGACTTTTGATATTGTAAATATTTTAAATCATTGTTTTGGTGTCCACCCTCTGTATGTATAGACAATAAGCACACACACACACACACACACATATATATATATATATATAAACACAATATTGTATAATATCTATATCTATCTATCTATCGATCTATCTATCGATATATATATATATATATATATATATATATATATATATATATATATATATATATATATATATATATACACACACACTATTGTATAATATCTATCTATATATCTATCTATGTATATATATATACACACACTATTGTATAATATCTATCTATCTATCTATCTATCTATCTGTCTATCTATCTATAGATTACAGTGTGTATTGGTGGTATTAACTAATCTGCCTTTATACAATAACCTCTCTTTCAAAACACACCTGATACGCCCACTTGATCAGCAATTTCTTTCCAAGCTTGTGATCTCCTTCCGTTCTGTTATCTCTGTAAGAAGAGGAGGACATGTTAAAAAGCTCTGGGTGTGCAGCAAGGGCGTAGGTTTGGTCTCAGCTTTGGTAGGGACAATACCACCCCCACCCCCCCGGCCCCCCTGCCCACCATCACCCCCTAACCCACTCATACCATTAGACGCACAAGTACAGCATAATACATAACATATGACGACATAATGCTGAATAATTTAACACTTTATTTACAATATTAAGTGTGTAGGCAAACAAATAGCTTAAATAACAAAATTGCACCCAAAATCACGAATCTATTCTATAGGCCTACACCTGAGAGAACAAGACAACAACAAAAAATATACTTGTGGAGCTAAAAAAAAAAAAAAAAAGTTTTTGCAACCAAGATGTATAATCTATTCTCTTCATCAATAATGCAGTTGTAGGTATCTGGCAACCTAATTTGCCAAAAAAAAAAAAAAAAAAAAAAAGGGATTTCCAATAACATGTACGGTGTATTACGGTAAACGTAAGCCTGTGATGTCATAACGCAGAGGAAAAACACGGAAGTTTCACACTAGTGCGCCGCTGATTCTCATTACCGTAAGTTCTCATGTAAGCCCTCACTCTGAAAAATTTCAACACTGACAGCAAGCCAAGAACCCGTGCTTTCCAACAGTGTGCTATATGTTGCATATATTATGGTAAAGTGCGTTCGGTGACTTTTGAAACGAGGGAAAAGTATGAAAAAGAGCGCAAAACTGACAGAAAAGTACAGAGACAGACAGCAAACATAAATGTAGTAATTTTTGAGGAAAAGGCAGGGTGTTAGTGTCATTTGTGAAGATGTGTTTGTGTGGGTGTGCAGTTTATTTTAAGTGTGGCGCACAGCATTGTTCGCAACCCCTGCCCCCCGCCCTTCTTGTTTTTCTGCACCGGAGCAGTGTTGCCAGATATGAAATATGAAACTATCGTACCAAAACCTCAAAATTATCGTATTTTGGGAGAAATTATCGTACACAAACAAAACGCATACAATGTAGCTATTTTTGCGTTTTGTTTTTTTTTTAATTTACAAAGAATTTTGTCACATTTTTAAACAGTAATTATAGTAATGGGGAAACTATGGCACAGAAAGAACACAAATGCACAAGCAAATGCACTACCAGACTAGAAAGATTTTTTTTTTCTGTGAAGGGACACAAACGTGTCAATTACCAGACTAGAAAGAGTCGAATTCAACCTCGAGGTCGCTGTTGTCATCCGATGCCATGGCCACTTGTGCAGATTTTGTTGAACACAGAAAAAATGTTGACACCTCCATAAGGAACTTGAACCTTTTTTTTTATTTTTCTTGTATATCTCTTTGCTCTTGTGTTTTGTTCGTTTGTTATTGCATTTGTTGAAATAAAGTTTCGAAAAAAAAAAAAGATGTTGGCTGGGGAATCTTCCTGTCACGGCAGAGATAGGATGGGAACTTGTATAGAGAGGGGGCGGGCTTTCAAATGACTTTGTCCCGGTCGCCCAAAGCCAGCAGCAGCCCTGTGTGTGGTGTGTCTTTGATGCCGCCTGAGTGCAACGCCTGCAAAATGATTCTTGGGTGTCAGAGAGAGATGCGTGTTTGGGCAACCAACTGAAATTATCGTACATATTGGATTTTTTCCCATTATTGATCGTACAGAGGGCAAAACTATCGTACAAATACGATAATTATCGTACATCTGGCAACACTGAACCGGAGCCACCCATCCTCTCTGCTCCGGGACCTCCCACTTTACAAATTAAGCACTGCCTGCCACGAGGTGCGCTTCGTTTACATCCATGTGAGAAGAACGTGAGCCAATGAAATTGCAACATGGTAACCCTGTCACTCTGGCACATCGAAAACACAAAACGTGACGACTAAAATTATAGTATCGAGTTTGCAAAAAAATAGTGAATGATTTTGATATATAAAAAAATGCTAAATATTGGTAGGGACTATTTTGCCATCCCAAAATATTGGTTGTGACTTGTCCTTATGGTCCATATGCAAACCTACGCCCCTGGTGTGCAGAGACGCAAAAAATTAGCTTCTCCTCCATGATTTCAATGTCTTTTTCAGTCGCAGACCCGGCTTTCCCGGTTCTCGTTTGGAGTCTCAATTCTATTGGCTGTGTAAAAATAGTGCTCCCGCCTCGTTCCTATTGGACACCACAAAGGTACATCACGGCTCAGAGTGTCGAAAGTTGGACTGTATTGAACTTTGACCGCGTCAGCCTGCCGACAAGCGGCAATGCGCGCTCCCGTCAGAAGCGTCATTTTAGCTTGGCTTTTGACGTGACGCTTCTGACGCGTCTAAAAAGCAACGCGTCTCATTGAAAATAATGCTTTTTAGACCGATTTTTGATGCTTCTGACACGTCTGACACGTTCAGTGTGAAAGGCCCTTAAATTCAGTACTTTTGGTGGTGGTGGTGGGGGTGGGGGGTTCTTGTTGCATTTTGGAACTGAGGAAATGCCTCTGTCGTGAAAACAGTTCATGTATTCAGAGTTGGTGTGCCATCCAGTGTTCAAGAGAAGAAACTTCAGTCACTGACACACCGACAAGTGTACCAAAACATCAGATCTCGGCTTCCATCTTAGATGTACCTTCTAGCAAATTGGAGCTCTAGTTTTGAGATCCACACAATAAATGTTCTTAAAATGACATTATATCTGTTTCTGGTTTGTTGTTGTTGTTGTCATTATTTATTTTCTCAGTTTAGCTTTGCTAAGGGACCCATTCAGAACAACTGCATTATCATTTTTACACTTAAGATTATATATAGCGATATATACCGTTACCCTGAAGGGATTCAATTTATACCGTGATATGAATTTTAGGTCACCCACCCCTATGCCCAATCAGTAGACAGTCTTGTGGACAGTTTAAACTCAGTACTCAAAACTACAATCAGCATGATTGCTCCACCTATATTAAAACCACAATTTATTTCATTTTTTCAATTAATTTTCATTTATATAGCACCAAATCACAACAGAGTTGCCTCAAGGCACTACACACACATAAGGTCTAACGTTACTAACCCCCAGAGCAACAGTGGTAGGGAAAAAAATTCCATCTGAGGAAGAAACCTCAAGCAGACCAGACTCAAAGGGGTGACCCTCTGCTTGGGCCATGTGACAAACATAAATTACAGAACAATTCATAGAACAATTCACAGATGAATATACAAGAAATGCTGTTGGTGCATAGGACAGAAGGGTTGCCAACACAAATACAACTCCCATCCCTGGATGGAGCTGCACCTTAAACAGAGAGAAAAAACAGAATCGGGCATCAGAAAGACAAGAAATACTGTATAATTTGCCAGCATTAATCAACAAGAAAAACAGAAGAAACACTAAGGTGAAACCACGCCCCCTCCCCCCAAAACACAGTCACCTTGTTTCAGTAATTACTTGTGTGACCTCAAGCATAAGGCTAGAGATCTAGAACAAAATGACAAAGTTCAAAATTTGAAGTATTCCACCTCGCGTGGTGTGATGCTGTCTCAGAGTATAAGCATGCACTACTGGCTACAAAGTGGATGTATTACTCTGATTTGTTCAACAAAAACAAGCATAACTCAAAGTTCTTGTTCAACATGGTGGAAACATTTATTCATGGAGAACCACCTGTAAGTTGCTCTCCTTTTACAGCACTGGATTTCTTTGAGAAGAAAATAGACAACATGAGGTTAAACATACCCCAGCATGCCTTAACCCAGCCACTACACCCTGCTTATGAGTTGGGTGCCATCACTGAGGTGTTACCTAGATTTGCACAATTTGATAGTTTCTCAGTAGGTATGCTGACAAAACTTGTAACGTCCACTTGCTTATTCGATCCTATACCAACAAAACTGTTAAGGACCTGTGGCTCACTCTTGGGCCAACTTTTTGGCAATTAGTAATCTGTCGTTAACCTCTGGATCTATTCCTAAATGTTTCAAATCTGCAGTGATTAAACCATTACTTAAGAAATCGAATCTTGACCTGAGTATATTGAAAAACCATAGGCCAATTTCAAATCGATATTTTGCTGAAAAATTCTGGAAAAAGTGGTTTCACAGCAGCTCGTGGACCACCTTCCTGAGAAAATCTTTTTGAGCCACTTCAGTCTGCATTTTGAAAATATCATTCCACAGAGATGGCTCTCACTAAAGTAGTAAATGATCTTCTGCTTGCAATGGATTCGGACACCACTAGAGTTTTGGTGCTGTTTGATCTTAGTGCTACGTTTGTTACAGTGGATCAGTGTATTCTACTCGATAGGCTGGAGAATCATTTTGGGATTACTGGGAATGCACTTACATGGTTGACATCATATCTGTTTTGGACAACAACACTATCTCTAACCTTAGTGACATGAAATTTGGGGTTCCACAGGGGTCAGTCTTAGGCCCCCTGCTTTTCTCCCTTTATATAGCACCCCTTGGGCACATACTGCGGTGTTTTGGGATTGCCGTTCATTGTTGTACTGATAATACTCAGTTATACATGCTGATAACTGCTGGTAATCTCATCCACATAAAATCCTTAGACAACTGCCTTGCAACCCTGAAAATCTGGATGTCTAGCAATTTCCTACTTTTAATCTCAGACAAGACTGAAATGATGGATCTTGGTCCAGTGAGACATTGGCATAAATTTGACCAGTTAATGCTTAGCCTAGGCTCGTGTGTAATACATCATACTGACAAAGTGAGGAACCTTGGGGTAATTTTTGATACTACATTGTCCTTTAACCTCCACATTAGAGATCTTATGAAGACTGCTTTCTTCCACCTGTGAAATATCATGAAGATTCCTCCCATCCTGTTTTTGGCTGATGCTGAGACCCTGATTCATGCATTTGTTTCTTCTCAATTGGACTACTGCAATATTACATTTTCTGGTTTACCACAGTCCGGCATTTGGGGTCTCCGATTGGTTCAAAATGCGCTGCAGCTAGACTTTTGACAGGAAGCACAAAGTTGGACCACATTACATCCATTTTGGGGTCTGTTCATTGGCTTCCTGTCCCTGTGAGATCAGATTTTAAGGTTCTTCTATTAACCTATAAAATTATTCATGGATGAGCACATCCCTACTTAGCTGACCTACTTAAACCCTACATACCAGCCTGGGCTCTGCATTCTCAGGGTGCATAATAGATGCATAATAGATGCAATGATAGAACTGGACTTATACTGTACACAGAGGGGATGGAAGGATGGATGGACAGACAGATGCCAGGTCGTCGCATAACCCGATGGCCATATGTTGGCCTTGGGTAAAAGGCATATTGAGCAGAGTTATAGTAGCATGCTCCACTCCTCTGTGAGGTCTGTATGCAATCTGCATAGGATCCAATGCATCATCAGTTTGCTTTACATTCTCAGACCTGACCAGTTTCTTGAAAATTTTCATCACAATTTAAGTTAAAGCAACTGGCCTAAAATTATTCAGGGTTGTGGAGCAGCTAGATTTAGGAACAGGAACAACCACAGAGTCTTTCCAGAGCTTAGAGACATATTGTGTTTGTAGGGACCTGTTAAAAATACAATAAAATACGGAGCTCAGTTCTTTTGCACAAGATTTAAGTGCACGACCACAAATGTTGCCAGGGCCATGTTTTTTGTTTACTTTAACAGAACAAAAGGCTTTTTCAACATCTTTAAGATGAAATTTAACATGCTAACTGTCCTTCAGTCTGTATTTTATCTCCTGAATTTCACCACCAAAATTGAGTGTATCAAAGCGACAGTAAAAACTATTAAGAGCATTAGCGAGTTCCTTATTTGAGTTAAAACCATCCAATAAGACAGGAATTCTGCGCTTTGTGTTCTGGAGGCCTGCTATAGTTTTCATACTTTCCCAGACTGAGCTGATATTATTTGCAGCCATCTTACTCTCCAGTTCTAATTTGAACTTCTGCTTTGCTTTTAAAATTTCAATCTTAAGCTCTTTTTCGGGTGAGCTAAGATCAGATGCTGCTCCCAATTTAAAAGCAAGATTCTTTTTATACAAGCAGGACTAAACAGATTTGGTGACCCATGGTTTATTGTTGGGATATATTTTTACACACTTTGAGGGGATGATCATGTCCCGACAAAAAGCCACATATGAACATGTAACATCCACCAGTGAATCCAAATAATCTCCGCAGAACTGAGTAAAAATGTCCCAATCAGTACAGTCAAAACATTCTTTGAGACAAAGCACAGACTCTTCTGTCCAGACCTTAATGTCCTTGGTCTGTGTTCGCTCTCTCTTTAAAGCAGTTTTGTATATGGGCAGTAGATGCACACATCTGTGGTCAGAAGAACCCAGAGGAGGAAGAGGCAGAGATTTATAGGCATCTTTAACTGACCCATAACTAAGATCCAGTGTCTTCTCCCGTCTGGCTGGACAGGAGACATATTGGGAAGAATTTTTAAGAGTATGTGGCACTTAACATGCGTTCACGACGCTCATGGCTGTGAACACCACAAAGGAATCTATTGCTCAATGCATTGTCCAAAAAATGCTTCAAATTTGTGCGTTGAAGCCAGGTTCCTGAGGCTTGCCATGAACTCACTAATAGACTCATCTTATCGTTGTCTTTGGGTGTTAAATGTATATCTTTCAGCGATAAAGATCATTTTTGGCACAAAGTGAGTGCACAAGAGACTTATTAAATCAGTCAGCTTACATTCAGATGGTTTTATCGGTGAACATAAGTCCATCAACAGAGTTCGGGTTAGGGTCACTAAGAAAGCGCTGGGGTTCCAGAAGCAAAACATCATATGCTCAGCAGTTCTTATTCCTGCATCAACCTGCCTCCAGTTGGACAGTCTGCCCTTGCCATGTGTATCAGTGGAACTATGTGAATAACTGCAAATACTGGTGCAGTGACGTGGCAAGCAGGTGACATGATCTCATTGTTTGTTTAAGCAGCATGTGTCATATCGAAACTTTGTGATGAGCTTGTATGTGTCAGCATAACGGACCTTTCCATCAGGCGCCTTCATTTCTGTCCCAGGCAGATATGAAGCACTTGGTTTTATCAGTTTTGACTGCACACATTTGATAATGATAACATTTGAGTGTGCGTCATGACTGTACATAAAGCAGTCAGATCAAATCCAGTTTGTAACATCAGGGCTGTGAAATGAAAATTGTGAAATCCGAGGAAAATTTGTAGGGGGTCTGGGGCGTAGCACCAAATTCTGGGCCCTAGGTACTAGACATATTGAAGGCTCCCCCACTGTTATGTTCTTTTTTATGAACTGAAACACCAAATTTCTAATGCATAGTCAAACCAAGTCTAAATCATGTATACCTTAGACCACACCTGGGAGTCAGAAACCTTTTTAAAGTTGGGGGAGCAATATTGAGTTGGGGGTATGGGGAACCAAATTGCACCATTTTCTAGAAAAATGCAATTTGGTACATTCTCCTGTATTTTAACATATACCCCAATGTTAACTTGACTACAAATTAGGGTTAGGGTTATAAGATCTACAGTCACAGCAAAATATCTATTTTAACACAATTTTCCAAAATAAGTAATTTAATAAAAGTAAGTGTAGATGGCTAAACAGAGTGTAATTCCCTTTGTGAAGGAAAAAGAAATACATAAAAAAAATTCTACAATCAAAAATATTAAAGAACAGATTACCCATCTTATAGTCAATGTCATTCAGTAAACTCAGTCTATATCAGACCCGGTGCCAGAAAAAAAATATTAAGGGGGCGATGAGTTTATCACAGGGCGCAGGGTGCCCCCCCCCCCCCAAAAAAAGTGCGCACCGGAGGAGACGTGCCTCTGAGCGTGCGTAATGAATTGGGTGCGCTCCTGGAAAGCTCGTGTATTTAGGCTACACCGTTGTAAGAGCCTGACTAAGAGTAAAGAGTGATGACAGTATTTTTAAATTATTATTTGAGTGATCTCCTGCATACCACACAGAGCCGGTGTTCTGTCGAGATGAGATGCGCCAACTTTCAACACTCTGAGCTGTGACGTACCTTCGTATTGTCCAATAGGAACGACGCGTCGGGCCAAAACACGGAAGACTCGTGGCAGAAACCACTGATCTGTACAAAACATTAACGTGTGACAGTTTTCTGAAGAAAAATCATTGGAAATGTTTTTTGTTGTTGTTTGTTACCTCAAAATTTCTGATTACTGTTAAAAAAAAGTTTAGAACACTTGTAATTAAAATAGCTAAATAAATCAATAAATGGTTCTTTAGAAACCTTTCATCTGTAAATTAAAACCACCTGTTATTTCAGATTAGATCATTTCTTGTTTAACATAAGGAACCTTGGACATTTATTTTTAGACAAATAAAATAACATGAAAACTTGTATATTTTTTTAAGTCTGGTAGATTATTTATATCTTATTTCATCCAGAAAAACAAACACTAAATAAATACAAATGTTTATTATAAATTCAACAGGAAATAATTTAACAATGACTGCAGTGTGATTGTAAAGTAGGAGAGAGTAAGCTGAGACACCTTATGTCAAAAAGTGATTTATGGCCCTGTCAGCCAATCAGAATCGACTGTCACAAAGCCCCGCCCCCTTATGACGTCACAGCCAATCAGAATTGACTATGTCACTATGTCCCGCCCCTAAGTCCCACCCCTAACCCCGCACCCAAGCCCTGCCCCTAGCCCCTCCCCTAGTCCCGCCCCAGGCCCCACCCCTGGCTCCTCCCCTAACCACGCCCCGACCCCCTCCTCTAGCCCCACCCCCAAACTCCAACCCTAACCCCTCCCCTAGCACCTCCCCTGACCCTGCCCCCAAGCTCCACCTCAAAGTCCCGCCTCCAAGCCCTACCTCCCCTCCCACCCGGGTCTAATATTTTAATGTCATTTTATTTCATGAATTAAAGAACGATTAAAAAATACCTAGATCTTTTTTAATGTATTAATTAAAGAATTAACTAATTCTGAAATAATTAAACATAAATCAGTGTTTAATATTTAATACCCCTTTAATATTTTTTAATTCTTAAATTAAAGCGCTTCCTTTTATGGTTTTTAATCCCTCAATTAAAGAAGGATTAAAAACATACCCGTATCTTTTACACAATTATGGGAGGTTTTCTTCAATTTACTGATTAAACACAAATATTTTAATACCCCTTTAATATTTTTTAATTCTTAAATTTAAGCATCTCCTTTTCTATTTTTTAATTCTTAAATTAAAGAAGGATTAAAAATAACCGTCTCTTGGCTGTAATGGCTGGGAGTCTTTGCAGCGAGACAGCCAAATACCAGCACTTCACGGAAACATGACCCCACGGCTGTAATACCTGTTGCAGACGCTAGGTGAGTGTGTGTGTGTGTGTGTGTGTGTGTGTGTGTGTGTGTGTGTGTGTGTGTGTGTGTGTGTGTGTGTGTGTGTGTGTGTGTGTGACCTGCGCAGCAGGGGTGTCACGCCGGATGGTCTTTTATAATATAGTAGAGAAGCTTGAATCTTTGGTTGAAGCTTGAATAGTAGAGAAGCTTGAATCTTCGACTGGACTGGGTTGCTTGACGTGAGGACGTTTCGCTTCAAATCACAGAAGCTTCCTCAGCTAAAATTCTTGCTCTGGTAGTCTGACGTCTGTCTTGACTCTTGTAGAGAAGAATAAACCAGAAGCCAACAAAAGCTGGAGTTTTTTAACCTAACCAGACCCCACCTACCAAGAGACTGACTGCTATAGGCTAGTGACTAAACAATAGCTCTAATTAGCACCTATGGTGCTGTAGTTAGCACTCTCCTAATGACAGGACGGAAGCCTCCCCTGATGGCTCCCTTGACGACTCTCTCCTGATGACGTGAATGACTCATTACCATGAACAAAAGACTGAAACTGCTTTGACCTGAGTACCACATTGTAAACAGGGGACAAAGCGTGTCTGAGACCCGCTCCGCAGTTAAGGCTGGGTTTCGACTGTTTTACAAGGAATGCTTCATTGACACCTCTCTCAAACCATTTCTTCTCTCTGGCTAAGATTTTAACTTCCTTGTCCTGAAACATGTGGTTAGTGTCTTTCAGGTGGAGATGAACTGCAGACTGAGGTCCACTGGCGACCTCTCTGCGGTGCTGGTATAGCCTCAGGTGTAAAAGTTGCTTCGTCTCACCTATGTAGTGTTCATTACAGTTTTCCTGACATCTGATATGATACACTACATTGCTCTGTTTGTAACTAGGGACCCTGTCCTTAGGGTGAACTAATTTCTGTCTCAAGGTGTTGACTGGTTTAAAGTAAACTGGGATTTTGTGCTGTCTGAAGATCCTCTGTAGTTTTTCCCCTACGCCTGCTAAATAAGGGAGAGACACTCCTTAGAGACACTCCTCCCTAAATAAGGGGTCAAGAGTCAAGACAGAAGTCAGAGAGAAGTCAGACTACCAGAGCAAGAATTTTAGCTGAGGAAGCTTCTGTGATTTGAAGCAAAACGTCCTCACGTCAAACAACCCAGACCAGTCGAAGATTCAAGCTTTTCTACTATGGAAACCACCTGGACAACTGAGAGCCTACACAAAAACTTGAAGCTTGAATGTTTTATTACATCCGATTTCCTGATGACGGGGTCGTTCGCTGGGCTTGTTTGAAGACGGAAAAACAAAGCTTATTCTTAGTCACGATAGATGCAGTTTCTTTTAAGATAAAATGAGGTGGGCTTTATAGATAATTGGCAAAGCTTCTGGGAAAAACCTGGTCTTGTTAGGAGAGACGGCATCCATCCCACTTTGGATGGAGCAGCTCTCATTTGAAATCTGGCCAATTTTCTTAAATCCTCCAAACCGTGACTATCCAGTGTTGGGACCAGGAAGCAGAGTTGTAGTCTTACACACCTCTCTGCAGCTTCTCTCCCCCTGCCATCCCCTCATTACCCCATCCCCGTAGAGACGGTGCCTGCTCCCAGACCACTAATAACCAGTAAAAATCTATTTAAGCATAAAAATTCAAAAAGAAAAAATAATATAGCACCTTCAACTGCACCACAACTAAAACAGTTAAATTTGGTCTATTAAACATTAGGTCTCTCTCTTCTAAGTCCCTGTTAGTAAATGATATAATAATTGATCAACATATTGATTTATTCTGCCTTACAGAAACCTGGTTACAGCAGGAGGAATATGTTAGTTTAAATGAGTCAATACCCCTGAGTCACACGATTTTAGTGGGTGAATTTAACATCCACACAGATGCTGAGAATGACCGTCTCATGCATTTAATCTATTATTAGACTCAATTGGCTTTGCTCAAAATGTAAATGAGTCCACCCACCACTTTAATCATATCTGAGATCTTGTTCTGGCTTATGGTATGGAAATTGAAGACTTAACAGTATTCCCTGAAAACTCCCTTCTGTCTGATCATTTCTTAATAACATTTACATTTACTCTGATGGACTACCCAGCAGTGGGGAATAAGTTTCATTACAGTAGAAGTCTTTCAGAAAGCGCTGTAACTAGGTTTAAGGATATGATTCCTTCTTTATGTTCTCTAATGCCATATACCAACACAGTGCAGAGTAGCTACCTAAACTCTGTGAGTGAGATAGAGTATCTCGTCAATAGTTTTACATCCTCATTGAAGACAACTTTGGATGCTGTAGCTCCTCTGAAAAAGAGAGCCTTACATCAGAAGTGCCTGACTCCGTGGTATAACTCACAAACTCGCAGCTTAAAGCAGATAACCCGTAAGTTGGAGAGGAAATGGCGTCTCACTAATTTAGAAGATCTTCACTTAGCCTGGAAAAAGAGTCTGTTGCTCTATAAAAAAGCCCTCCGTAAAGCTAGGACATCTTACTACTCATCACTAATTGAAGAAAATAAGAACAACCCCAGGTTTCTTTTCAGCACTGTAGCCAGGCTGACAAAGAGTCAGAGCTCTATTGAGCCGAGTATTCCTTTAACTTTAACTAGTAATGACTTCATGACTTTCTTTGCTAATAAAATTTTAACTAATAGAGAAAAAATTACTCATAACCATCCCAAAGACATATCGTTATCTTTGGCTGCTTTCAGTGATGCCGGTATTTGGTTAGACTCTTTCTCGCCGATTGTTCTGTCTGAGTTATTTTCATTAGTTACTTCCTCCAAACCATCAACATGTCTATTATGTTGTGTGGGCCGCTGAAGAGGAGGTACTGCTGGCCCACCACCACCAGAGGGCGCCCTGCCTGGAGTGCGGGCTCCAGGCACCAGAGGGCGCCGCCGCCTCACGGGAGCAGCCTCGGTGACAGCTGTCACCCATCACCTGAGACAGCTGACGGCAATCATCAGTGGGGTATATCAGCAGGACGGCATCTCCACCTCATTGCCGAGATATCGTTCTACCTGGAAGGTAATATTCTCAGCTGACTGCTTGACAGTAACCTTTTGTGACTTTTGTGAGTGATAACAGACCTTTTTTTCCAACGAGAGGTGGAGGTAGCTTTCCTGCCGTGTGGATTACTGGGTGCAAACGCGCCCACCTTTAATTGTGTTTTTGTTCCTCGCCAGCAGTACCAGGTCCGACACGCGGAGGCAGTGGCCACCTGGGAGTTCGGGACTTGGCGGCTCCAGTATACCCGGGGTCCTGTGGCGGAGGAAGCCGTGTGGTACCGGTCTTACCTTGGAGAGGCGTCTCCTATCTTCGAGCCTGCCCACACGACACTTTTGTAAATTGACTGTTGTCCATTTCTGTGATTGGTTGTATTCGTTGTGCACATTCACAACAGTAAAGCGTTGTTATTTGACTTACTCCATTGTCCGTTCATTTGCGCCCCCTGTTGTGGGTCCGTGTTCCTACACTTTCCCAACAGGATATCTCGGCCAGCGTCATGGATCCCGAGGGGCGTCAACCGGCTGTTGAACGGCCAATGGAAGAACAAGGCGCACAGGCGTCCGCAGGAGGGGTAATCGGTGAGTTGCAGCGGATCCTCACCGCTTTCACGACTCGGTTAGAATCGATGGCCGAGCAGAACGCCCTCCTGAACCGCAGGGTGGAGGCTCTCGCCGCGCAGGTGGAAGCGCGCCCTCCGGGCGCCGCTGCGGCTCTCCCTCCCGTAGACCCTGTGCGTGACAGCGACGTTCCACTGGTTGTCCAACGACCCCCCCCACCATCCTCTGAAGCATACATAAGCCCCCCAGAGCCGTACGGAGGCTGTGTGGAGACATGCGCGGATTTCCTTATGCAGTGTTCGCTCGTCTTCGCACAGCGTCCCGTCATGTACGCGACCGACGCTAGCAAGGTAGCTTATGTGATAAATCTGCTTCGTGGTGAGGCACGCGCTTGGGCTACAGCGCTCTGGGAGCAAAAGTCACGGCTCCTTCAGACATATGATGGGTTTGTGAGGGAGCTCAGAACAGTGTTCGATCACCCTAATAGAGGAGAGACCGCTTCAGCCGTGCTGCTGTCAATGAGACAGGGGCGCCGGAGCGCAGCTGCCTATGCAGTCGACTTCCGCATCGCGGCTGCGAGGTCCGGCTGGAATAACACTGCCCTCCGCGCCGCCTTCGTAAACGGACTGTCATTGGTCCTCAAGGAGCACCTGGTGGCTAAGGACGAACCGCGGGATTTGGATGGGCTTATCGATCTTGTCATACGATTAGACAATCGGTTAAATGAGCGCCGTCGGGAACGAGACGAAGGGCGTGGCCAGGCACGCGTCGTCCCTCTCCCTTCCGGTTCCGACCGCGTTCCGCCCTCCCCACGCTCCACGGCCCCTGCGCTCCGTGCGATCACAGCTCCCCCTGCTGACGAAGCTATGGACACGAGTAGGGCAACATTTAGGGCACCGGTCACACAAAGGAGGCTGGCCCGCGGAGCGTGTTTTGTTTGTGGCTCGATTGAGCATCAGGTACGAGACTGCCCCGAACGGTTAAACACCAACGCCCGCCCCTAGACACTGGGCTAGGGGGGGGCCGAGACGTTCACGTGGGACACACCCACATCGCCACACGACTCCCAGTTACAATCCTTTATGAGGATTTAACCCTGAAGGCCCCAGCACTGGTGGACACGGGCTCAGAAGGGAATTTGCTTGATAGCAAATGGGCCAGGGAGATAGGGTTCCCTCTGGTGGCGCTTACCTCGCCTGTGCAGGTACGGGCACTAGATGGCTCCCTACTCCCTCCAATCACCCACAAGACACCACCAGTAACTCTGGTGGTGTCGGGGAATCACCGGGAGGAGATCGAGTTTTTTGTAACTCCGGCCACCTCCCGTGTGATTTTAGGTTTTCCCTGGATGTTGAAGCACAATCCCCGGATCGATTGGCCGTCCGGGGTAGTGGTCCAGTGGAGCGAGACCTGCCATCGGGTATGTTTAGGTTCCTCGGTTCCTCCCGGTTCCCAGGCCAGGGAGGAGGTCAGAGCCCCGCCCAATCTAGGGACGGTGCCGGTGCAGTACCATGACCTTGCGGAGGTGTTCAGCAAGGATCTGGCACTCACCCTTCCCCCGCACCGCCCGTATGATTGTGCCATTGATTTGGTTCCAGGCGTTGAGTTCCCGTCCAGCAGGCTGTACAACCTCTCACGACCTGAACGCGAATCAATGGAGACCTACATCCGGGACTCTTTGGCTGCCGGGTTGATCCGGAATTCCACCTCCCCGATGGGTGCGGGTTTCTTTTTTGTGGGGAAAAAGGATGGCGGATTACGTCCATGCATTGATTACAGGGGGCTGAACGAAATCACGGTTCGTAACCGATACCCCTTACCCTTGTTGGATTCGGTGTTCACGCCCCTGCATGGAGCCAAGATATTCACCAAGCTTGATCTTAGGAATGCGTATCACCTGGTTCGGATCCGGAAGGGAGACGAGTGGAAGACGGCATTTAACACCCCGTTAGGTCATTTTGAGTACCTGGTCATGCCGTTCGGTCTTACAAATGCTCCCGCGACGTTCCAAGCATTGGTTAATGATGTCTTGCGGGACTTCCTGCACCGATTCGTCTTCGTATATTTAGACGACATACTCATCTTTTCTCCGGATCCTGAGACCCATGTCCGACATGTACGTCAGGTCCTGCAGCGGTTATTGGAGAACCGGCTGTTTGTTAAGGGCGAGAAGTGTGAGTTTCACCGCACCTCTTTGTCCTTCCTGGGGTTCATCATCTCCCCCGACTCCATCGCTCCTGATCCGGCCAAGGTTGCAGCGGTGAGAGACTGGCCCCAACCCACAAGCCGTAGGAAGCTGCAACAGTTCCTCGGCTTTGCGAATTTCTACAGGAGGTTCATTAAGGGCTACAGCCAGGTTGCTAGCCCCCTAACAGCCCTGACCTCACCAAAAGTCCCCTTCACCTGGTCGGATCGTTGCGATGCCGCGTTCAAGGAGTTGAAACGGCGCTTCTCGTCTGCACCCGTTCTGGTGCAGCCCGATCCTAGCCGCCAGTTAGTGGTTGAAGTGGACGCCTCGGACTCAGGGATAGGAGCTGTGCTGTCCCAGAGTGGGAAGACCGATAAGGTCCTTCATCCGTGTGCCTATTTTTCCCGCAGGTTGACCCCGGCTGAACGGAACTATGACGTCGGCAACCGAGAACTCCTAGCGGTGAAAGAGGCTCTTGAAGAGTGGAGACACCTGTTGGAGGGAACGTCCGTGCCGTTCACGGTTTTCACTGACCACCGGAACCTGGAATATATCAGGACCGCCAAGCGGCTGAATCCCAGGCAAGCCCGCTGGTCACTGTTCTTCGGCCGTTTTGACTTCCGCATCACCTACCGGCCCGGGACCAAGAACCAGAAGTCGGATGCCTTGTCCCGGGTACACGAAGACAAAGTCAAAGCGGAGTTGTCGGATCCACCGGAACCCATCATCCCGGAGTCCACTATCGTGGCCACCCTCACCTGGGACGTAGAGAGAACCGTCCGGGAGGCCCTGGCACGGAGCCCTGACCCCGGGACTGGACCAAAGAACAGACTGTACGTCCCACCAGAGGCTAGGGCTGCAGTCCTGGACTTCTGTCACGGCTCCAAGCTCTCCTGTCATCCAGGGGTGCGAAGAACCGTGGCAGTTGTCCGGCAGCGCTTCTGGTGGGCGTCCCTGGAGGCCGACGTCCGGGAATACATCCAGGCCTGTACCACCTGTGCCAGGGGCAAGGCCGACCATCGCAAGGCTCCGGGACTGCTACAGCCGCTGCCCGTGCCTCATCGCCCCTGGTCCCACATCGGCCTGGATTTTGTCACGGGCCTCCCGCCGTCCCAGGGCAACACCGTGATCCTCACGATAGTGGACCGATTCTCCAAGGCGGCCCACTTCGTGGCCCTCCCGAAGCTCCCAACGGCCCAGGAGACAGCGGACCTCCTGGTCCACCACGTCGTCCGCCTGCATGGGATACCATCAGACATCGTCTCCGATCGCGGTCCCCAGTTCTCCTCGCATGTCTGGAGGAGCTTTTGCCGGGAGCTGGGGGCCACGGTCAGTCTCTCGTCCGGGTATCACCCCCAGACCAACGGGCAAGCAGAGCGGGCCAATCAAGAAATGGAGCAAACACTGCGTTGTGTGACAGCCGCGCACCCGGCGGCCTGGAGTACTCATCTGGCCTGGATCGAGTACGCCCACAACAGTCAAGTGTCATCAGCCACCGGCCTCTCCCCCTTTGAGGTGTGTTTGGGGTATCAGCCCCCGTTGTTCCCGGTGGTTGAGGGAGAGGTCCGTGTGCCCTCGGTCCAGGCCCACCTGCGGAGGTGCCGTCGGGTGTGGCGTGCCGCCCGTTCTGCTTTGTTGAGGGCCCGGATGAGGGCGAAGACCCATGCAGACCGGCGGCGGACCCCGGCCCCTACGTATCGCCCCGGGCAGGAAGTGTGGTTGTCCACAAAGGACATCCCACTACAAGTGGCCTCCCCCAAACTACAGGACAGGTACATAGGACCGTTTAAAATCCTCAAGGTCATCAATCCCGCCGCAGTGAGGCTTCAGCTTCCAGCCTCACTGCGGATCCATCCAGTGTTCCATGTGTCGAAAATCAAGCCCCATCACACCTCGCCCCTCTGTACACCCGGTCCGGCGCCACCTCCTGCCCGGATCATCGATGGCGAGCCGGCTTGGACAGTGCGCCGGTTGTTGGACGTCCGACGGATGGGCCGGGGCTTTCAATATCTGGTGGACTGGGAGGGGTACGGCCCTGAAGAACGCTCCTGGGTGAAGAGGAGCTTCATCCTGGACCCGGCCCTCCTGGCCAACTTCTACCGTCGCCACCCGGACAAGCCCGGTCGGGCGCCAGGAGGTGCCCGTTGAGGGGGGGGTCCTGTTGTGTGGGCCGCTGAAGAGGAGGTACTGCTGGCCCACCACCACCAGAGGGCGCCCTGCCTGGAGTGCGGGCTCCAGGCACCAGAGGGCGCCGCCGCCTCACGGGAGCAGCCTCGGTGACAGCTGTCACCCATCACCTGAGACAGCTGACGGCAATCATCAGTGGGGTATATCAGCAGGACGGCATCTCCACCTCATTGCCGAGATATCGTTCTACCTGGAAGGTAATATTCTCAGCTGACTGCTTGACAGTAACCTTTTGTGACTTTTGTGAGTGATAACAGACCTTTTTTTCCAACGAGAGGTGGAGGTAGCTTTCCTGCCGTGTGGATTACTGGGTGCAAACGCGCCCACCTTTAATTGTGTTTTTGTTCCTCGCCAGCAGTACCAGGTCCGACACGCGGAGGCAGTGGCCACCTGGGAGTTCGGGACTTGGCGGCTCCAGTATACCCGGGGTCCTGTGGCGGAGGAAGCCGTGTGGTACCGGTCTTACCTTGGAGAGGCGTCTCCTATCTTCGAGCCTGCCCACACGACACTTTTGTAAATTGACTGTTGTCCATTTCTGTGATTGGTTGTATTCGTTGTGCACATTCACAACAGTAAAGCGTTGTTATTTGACTTACTCCATTGTCCGTTCATTTGCGCCCCCTGTTGTGGGTCCGTGTTCCTACACTTTCCCAACATATTAGACCCCATTCCTACCAGGCTGCTCAAGGAAGCCCTACCATTAATTAATGCTTTGATCTTAAATATGATCAATCTATCTTTATTAGTTGGCTATGTACCACAGGCTTTTAAGGTGGCAGTAATTAAACCATGACTTAAAAAGCCATCACTTGACCCAGCTATCTTAGCTAATTATAGGCCAATCTCCAACCTTCCTTTTCTCTCAAAAATTCTTGAAAGGGTAGTTGTAAAACAGCTAACTGATCATCTGCAGAGGAATGGTCTATTTGAAGAGTTTCAGTCAGGTTTTAGAATCCATCATAGTACAGAAACAGCATTAGTGAAGGTTACAAATGATCTTCTTATGGCCTCAGACAGTGGACTCATCTCTGTGCTTGTTCTGTTAGACCTCAGTGTTGTGAAAGTCAAAAGCAACACTCAGTGCTGCTTTTGATACTGTTGACCATAAAATTTTATTACAGAGATTAGAGCATGCCATAGGTATTAAAGGCACTGCGCTGCGGTGGTTTGAATCATATTTATCTAATAGATTACAATTTGTTCATGTAAATGGGGAATTGTCTTCACAGACTAAGGTTAATTATGGAGTTCCACAAGGTTCTGTGCTAGGACCAATTTTATTCACTTTATACATGTTTCCTTTAGGCAGTATTATTAGACAGCATTGCTTAAATTTTCATTGTTACGCAGATGATACCCAGCTTTATCTATCCATGAAGCCAGAGGACACACACCAATTAGCTAAACTGCAGGATTGTCTTACAGGCATAAAGACATGGATGACCTCTAATTTCCTGCTTTTAAACTCAGATAAAACTGAAGTTATTGTACTTGGCCTGACAAATCTTAGAAACATGGTGTCTAACCAGATCCTTACTCTGGATGGCATTACCCTGACCTCTAGTAATACTGTGAGAAATCTTGGAGTCATTTTTGATCAGGATATGTCATTCAATGCGCATATTAAACAAATATGTAGGACTGCTTTTTTGCATTTGCGCAATATCTCTAAAATTAGAAAGGTCTTGTCTCAGAGTGATGCTGAAAAACTATTTCATGCATTTATTTCCTCTAGGCTGGACTATTGTAATTCATTATTATCAGGTTGTCCTAAAAGTTCCCTGAAAAGCCTTCAGTTAATTCAAAATGCTGCAGCTAGAGTACTAACGGGGACTAGAAGGAGAGAGCATATCTCACCCATATTAGCCTCTCTTCTTTGGCTTCCTGTTAATTCTAGAATAGAATTTAAAATTCTTCTTCTTACTTATAAGGTTTTGAATAATCAGGTCCCATCTTATCTTAGGGACCTCATAGTACCATATCACCACAATAGAGTGCTTTGCTCTCAGACTGCAGGCTTACTTGTAGTTCCTAGGGTTTGTAAGAGTAGAATGGGAGGCAGAGCCTTCAGCTTTCAGGCTCCTCTCCTGTGGAACCAGCTCCCAATTCAGATCAGGGAGACAGACACCCTCTCTACTTTTAAGATTAGGCTTAAAACTTTCCTTTTTACTAAAGCTTATAGTTAGGGCTGGATCAGGTGACCCTGAACCATCCCTTAGTTATGCTGCTATAGACTTAGACTGCTGGGGGGTTCCCATGATGCACTGAGTGTTTCTTTCTCTTTTTGCTCTGTATGCACCACTCTGTATTTAATCATTAGTGATTGATCTCTGCTCCCCTCCACAGCATGTCTTTTTCCTGGTTCTCTCCCTCAGCCCCAACCAGTCCCAGCAGAAGACTTCCCCTCCCTGAGTCTGGTTCTGCTGGAGGTTTCTTCCTGTTAAAAGGGAGTTTTTCCTTCCCACTGTCGCCAAGTGCTTGCTCACAGGGGGTCGTTTTGACCGTTGGGGTTTTTCCGTAATTATTGTATGGCCTTGCCTTACAATATAAAGCGCCTTGGGGCAACTGTTTGTTGTGATTTGGCGCTATATAAATAAAATTGATTTGATTTGATTTGATTTGATATTACCCGGTCGATCAGGGGTTGCGGGACACCCGCTGATCGCTGATGCCGCCCGAGGTGATGAAGGCGGAAAAACAAAGTTTCTTCTCAGTCACGTCCCCCTGTGGGAAGGAGTCACCGCTCATTCCCACTATGACCGGTGAAGAGAGAAGGCGCCAGGACCCCGCGATGGGTATAAAAAGAACTAATTTGTGGTAAAAATCCCCTGGTCCTGAAAAACCATGTTGTTTAATTATGTTTTCTTGTCTTCGAGCAGAGTGCGAAAACCACATCAGCTTTCAGGGTAAGTGATTTAAGTAATCTTTTTTTGATAGAAATGACTGTTTTTAAATGATGCACGCGGTCTGAAATGCTGTCTTTTTTAGCCAAAACCACGCAGACGCTCCAGAGTGTGTTTGGACCCAGCCTCGGTAATATATTTGAAATATTACAGAATATCTGCTTGCGAGGGTGCTGCTTTTTTTTATTATTATTTATCTATTTATTTTAATTCTAGAAATCAAGTCAGAGCCCCCTGAAGAAGTTCGAAGGCTGGAAGCCCCGACTTCACCACGCCGATTTAAGTACACCGACCGAAATTAAATCACGTTTAAAACTCAGGAATAACCAGATTTTTTTTCTGTTACAGCCCGTGGAGAAGCGGGTCAGCCGCAGAGAACCGTAAAACGATCCACGGATTTACACGGTAAGGAGTCAGAGTTTATTTATTTATTTATTTATTTATTTTAAATATTTAATAACTAACGTTTTTCTATTTTTTCTTTTTTTTTCAGCTCGCGCTGGAGGGAGACCGTCTATTTTCCACCGAGACGCAAGGCTCGAAGATATTCTGAGCTGGGATTAATCTCATCTCGCAACTTGTTGGAAAATGTGTATTCTGTTTTTTTTTGTTTTTTTTCTTATTCCAATGGAACAGGAGAATTCATTTTGAAGAGGTATATTAATTGATTTTCTTGAGGTAGATTCATCCTGGTACGGCTTTTAAAAGATGGAAGGAGAGAATTCAGGCCGGGAAAATAACTTCGGACGGGTAATAGATTTAAACGCTTCAATAATCGACTCAGTGGGGAGCGCTCCTGGAACAGATGGCCCATTACCCGAGGCGTTAAATTCGCCGCCTCAAAATAACATCGAGTCCAGAGAGAGACTTTTAAGTCGTGTTCGTTTAACATCGCTAAATGATGCTCTTAACAATTTGGCGGCTGAACGAGAATCAAACGCGGCAATCTCTGTTTTGATGGAAGGCGGGGTTGATGCACGACCAGGGTCCTGCCGACATTCTCCCATGACGGGCGGTGGGGCTGCTAACGTCATCAGGAGACCGGCTTTTAACAATATCGAAATCAGGCAGCCTCTAAATTTCCACCGCGTCGACGAAATTCCCGACTACGCGGAATTTTATCATAACGGCGTTGGGACACTTCAAAACTCGGTCGAAAAGGCTTTAACACATGCCAGGGCCGGGGACTTTATCCAAATGGAGATTTGTGGGGACTCAGTCTACAACGAGGCCGCTTTGATCAGTGGCGGGCGATGTGACGGGCTTCCAAAATCTGCTAGACTGATACAATCAAATTCCAACGTTTTATCCGACGAGTCTCTGGAATTAGTGGTCCAAGTCATCCGCAACCAGAACAGCGCGGGGAAACGCAGAATAGATGACCTCCTCCATCACCAGGTTCTGAGGAAAAAATCCAAATGCCTTAATATTGTGTATAATCCTGACAACAGTTTATGTTTCGCAATAAAACTCGTTCAATTATTGAATCCTCATCTTAATAAGCAGGAGGCGGAGCAGCGTGGGCAGGCGTTACAAATTAGCGTCGGATTAACGGCTGCTACGCCGGTATCTTTAGAGCAGGTGGAAAATTTGAAAACATTCTGGGTTGTAAAATTGTGGTGTTTTTCAGAGCTGAAGGGGAGAGAAAGCTGACAAAATTCCAAACAGGAATACCGATGCAGCAGAAAACTCTTCGTTTTTCTGTTTAATAATCATTTTTATGGAATCACCGATTTAAAGAGATTTTGGGGAGTGAAATATGTATGTGAGTTTTGCTTTGAGGAGTACAATAACCCTGCTTCCCATAATTGTCCGTCATATTGTAAAATTTGTGAATCCACGCAGTGTTACGAGAAAAATAACCCGGTATTCTGCAGAGAATGTAACAAGAAGTGTCGCTCGCCCACCTGTTACAGCCTGCATAAACAACCGAAGTATCGTCCTTCCACCGGTAAGTTCATTAATGTGTGTGATAACAGAAAAAAATGCCCTCGATGTAAACGGGAGTATTACATAGCATTTTCTAAAAACAGCGCTCCGCACATGTGTAAGCAGAAGAGGTGTCATATATGCGGCGAGGCTCTCCAGGAGCCGAGCGAGGGTCACCTCTGCTATATGACACCGCTCAAAGCTGAAGAGACGCATTCAGAGAAATAAGTTTTTTTATGATTTTGAAACGTATGTCGATAATAACGGGGAACATGTGCCATTTTACGTCAGTGCTGTAACAAAGACGGGTGATTTTTGGAGCGCATGGGGGACAGACTGCGTAGCCCGCTTCTTTAAACATTTTAGAATGAGAAAATTAAAAGAATACATGTTCATCGCTCACAACTCAAAAGGTTTTGACGGCTATCTGCTTCTAAAGTATTTAGTCCAGCAGGGCGTAACCCCCGCTGTGATTATGACCGGGAGTAAACTATTACTCATGACAGACTCCGCGTTTAAACAGAAATATATAGATTCGTTATCTTTCCTTACAATGCGCTTATCTCAGATGCCTAAAGCCCTGGGAATCCGGCTGAAAGACGAAATCGTCCGCAAAGGTTACTTTCCGCACCTGTTCAGTTCAGAAAAAAATCTGAACTATGTCGGGCCATACCCTGACTCTGCGGCTTACGGGGTCGCAAATATGTCAGAGGGAGAAAGAGAGGAATTTAATGCGTGGTACGTGAGCAAAAAAACCCGCAATTTTCGATTTTAAAGCTGAGGCCATTATGTATTATGATAACGATACAAAAATCCTGGCTGCAGCCTGCTCCAAATTTATGGCTGAATTCATCGCTGAAACACGCGTGGATCCTTTTACCTGCGTTACAATCGCCTCGGCGTGTATGAAAGTCTTCCAAACTAACTTTCTCGCTCCAAAAACGCTGGCGATCCCCTCCGCCGACAATTATAGAACGAAGCATAAAAAATATTCGGACGTGGCCGTGCAGTGGTTAGAATGGGTTGCTGAGATGCAAAACATTGCCATTGATCACGCTCTAAACAGGGGCAAGAAAAAAATAGGAAGTTATTATGTTGATGGGTATGCTCAGATTGACGGGCAGATAAAAGTGTGGGAGTTTCTCGGGTGTTTTTACCGCGGGTGTGCAACGTGTTTTACACAGCATGAAATAAACCCTCTCACAAACACCTCATTTGGAGAGCTCCACGCAGCGTGTCAGAAAAAAATAGCCTTTCTGCGGGCTATGCCGGGCGTCACCCTCAGCGTTATTTGGGAGCATCAGTGGCTTGAAATGAGGCTGAGGGATGAGAGCGTTCGCTGTTTCCTCAGCTGCAGGGGGTTACCGCCGCCCCTCGAGCCTCGCGACGCTTTATACGGCGGTCGGACTTGCGCGTCCCGTGTGAGGTACACGGCTAAGCAAGATGAGAGGGTCTGTTTCGTCGACGTGACCTCGCTGTATCCTTACGTTAACATAAATTTCGCATATCCCACGGGGCATCCAGAAATTATCGAGAGAAATTTCCGAGACCCCAGGACTTATTTCGGCCTCATCAAAGCCGTCGTGTATCCGCCCCGGGGGCTAAAATTCCCCGTCCTCCCACACAGAACTCCTCACGGTAAACTGGTGTTTACTCTGTGTCGCACCTGCGCTGATGAAAATAATCAAGCGAGCACACACAGTCAGCAGCAGAGAGCTCTGTCTGGGACTTGGACGACCCCGGAATTCCACAAAGCTCTGGATGCAGGATACATTGCCTCTGGTTTCCTTCCCGAATTTGATAAAGACCCCGAGAGCAGAGAAAAATAAATCACGGACTACTGGCTGAATCAGAAGATTCGTTTAGACCCAGAAAAATCAGTCACAATCCGGCAAAACGACAGATGGCTAAGATCTGTCTCAACTCCTCCTGGGGGAAATTCGCCCAGAGGTCAAATCTGACGCAGACCGCGCTCGTTAAAAACGCTGACGATCTGTTCAGGTATCTGTTTTCTGAAGAGTACGAGGTCACATATCTAACATTCCTCAGCAGTCAGGTGGCTATGGTTCAATGGAGGTACGGCCCGCGATACGTCAGCCGACCGGGTAAAGCCGTCAATATTTTCATCGCAGCGTTTACAACGGCGTACACGCGTTTGACCTTGTACGGTTTTATGGAGGCTGTGGCAAATCCTGACAGGATTCTGTATTATGATACCGACAGCCTGATTTACGTTTGTAGGCGGGGTGAAACCCCGCTGCCTACCGGTAATTATCTGGGGCAGCTCACCGACGAGTTGAACGGCGACGTCATCACAGAGTTTGCAGCAGCAAGGCCTAAAAGTTATGCATATAAAACCGTACGAGGTAAAACGTCATGCGTGTGAAGGGGATCACTCAAACCCACGAGAGCTGTCAGAAAATAAACTTTGACAGCGTCAAAGATCTGGTCGAGGGTTATATAAAAGACCCCGCCCTCGCTGCATCTATCAAAACACCGCAGCAGGGAATTAAACGTCATAAAAGCAGTTTCAGTTTGACAAACGTGTCATTTCAAAAATCCTTCAGGGTGGTGTATGACAAGCAGCGTCTTTTAAAGGACGGGGAAACCGAACCGTTCGGATTTTGAAACATGTCTCACTCGGGAAATACGGTGGAGTTTGACCCCGGACTTCAGCCCCCATTCTCCTGTCTCATTGTTGGACCGAGTGGTTCGGGAAAGACTGTGTTTGTGAAAACATTGCTGGAAAATTGTAGCCAGGCTATGAGATATGTGCCTGACAACATTGTATGGCTGTATACGTCTGAACAACCTCTGTATTCTGAACTGAAGAATAAAAATATTAAATTTGTAAGAGGACTCTCTGACTCATTTCTGGACGAGAGCCTTTTCCTTGAAGGTCAGAGCCATCTGGTTATTTTGGACGATCTCATCTTTCAAGCAATGGATCATCCTGAAGTTGTAAGAATTTTCACTCAGTACAGACATCACCGGAATATGAGCGTCATCATGATCACACAGAACGTGTTTCATAAAGGGAAATACAGTCGAACCATCAGCTTGAATTGTAATTATATGGTGCTGTTTAAAAACCCCAGAGACAAATTACAGATAAACATTCTGGCTCAGCAAATGTTTCCCGGCAGAAAACAATTTTTTTTGGAGGCTCTTGACGATGCTACGAGCGTACCTTACGGGTATTTATTACTGGATTGCACGCAGGAGTGTCCAGATCAGTTCAGACTGAGATCGGGATTACTCCCGCACGAGTGGCCCGTGGTTTATTTACAGAAAGATAAACGGGTATGAGCTCTCTTTTAAAAAGGAACGCCCCCGCTCTTAAAGCGCTAATCAGAGCTGGGGCGAGGGAGCGTCACCACAGCCTGAAGACCTGCAGGCCGGAGCTTCTGAAAACTTTATCCGAGATCGCTTTGAATATATTAAAGGGGAATATTGCCTTGAGCGACTCTCAATTCCGTGCCTTGAAAAAACGAAAGAGAGTTTTACGTCTTCTGGCCGATAGAAAAGCCAGTTACAAAAGGAAGCGGGGAGCGCTGATTCAGATGGGCGGCTTTCTCCTGCCTCTGCTCGCCGCGGCCCTGCCCGTTATAATGAGTCTAATACTGCCCAGAGGATAATGGCGTTCAAAGTGGCGCAAAAGATGTTTTTACTGACTCCTCAACAGATGCTTCAACTCGGACATTCCGTTCCGCCGAGCGGAAATAACATCAGACAAACGGCGGAAAATGATTTAGACTCGCGAATGCGGGCCATGCTGGAGGAACGTACTCACTCCCCTTATGAAAAAATTAAAAAGTATGAGGCTCTGCTGCAGCACTATTTAACCCTGATCAAACAGGGGGAACTCGAATCACGCGTTTCACCCCCGCAAGAGACTCGCATCGCTAAGCAACCTGAGGAGGAGGGGGTGGATGAGACTGTCACAGAGGTCCTGAAGAATATCCCCTCCAGAGAGCGTAGAAACGCTGAATATATTATGAGGAAATTGTCGATGGGTGATACGCGCTGGAGTCCGTCGGGGGAATTTATTTACAAGGGGAAAGTCGTGAGGGGGTCTCACGCCATAGATCTTATGAAACATCTCGGATCCTCGTTCAAGAAATCGAGCCCCCCTACAGGTTGGGTGAAGTTCCTCAATATTTTACAGGAGCAGAACATTCCGGTGGCGTGCGTATCAAACCCGCAAGCCCGCGAGCAGTTTCAGAAGCTTAAAAAAGGACGGAGCAGCTCGCCGGATGAAACCCTTCTTTTAACCGAGTCGCCGGCCAGGAAGAAACTTAAGAAAAAAAAAGACTTCCAACGCTGGGAAGGTTTCTCACCACAAAAGGAGGGTGTCGAATTAAAAACTGACTGGATATTATGATCAAGATTTTTTAAAATACATCGATGTCAGACACGTTTTTGTATCTTGTTACTAATAAAACACCGACTGAAACTCATCTCCGGTCTTCATCACTTTTATTCAGCATATGGTTTAAAACAACTTTCAGCACTTCTCTACTTAATAACAACGATGCAAAAAACGAAAAACATTAAAGATACGATCGGGGGTGTGTTTTCTACACATCCGGAACATTTTTCACAAAAAAACACACACATAAAAAAAATCAAAGGTCAACGCTTCTTTCTACGCTTAATAATGGGGTTTTAAAGCATGCAAACGTGATAAAACTTTAAAGGTATGATCGGGAGAGCGTTTTCTACACATCCGAAGCATTTTTTCACAAAAAAACACACATAAAAAAAAAAATCAAAGGTCAAAGGTCAACGCTTCTTTCTGCGCTTAATAACGACGTTTTAAATTATGCAAACGTGATAAAACTTTAAAGGTATGATCGGGAGGCTGCTCTCACACATCCAACCCGTTTTCAGGCGAAAAAAAAATTAAAAAAATTTAGGATCAAAGATTAACCCGTGCCGCGGTAATTTTTAAACGCGTGCAAACACGGTAAAACTTTAAAGGTATGATCGGGAGGCCGCTCTCACACATCCAACCCATTTTCAGGTGAAAAAAAACATGGTCAACGCTTCTTTCTACGCTTAATAACGGGGTTTTAAATTACGCAAACGCAATAAAACTTTAAAGGTATGATCGGGAGAGCGTTCTAAGACGGGGGTTACATTTTCACACGGAAAAACATAAAATAGGAACGCCGGTTAACACAAGCTGTGACAATATTTAAACTCATGCAAAGGCCCTGCTAGCTGGTTACAGGAGGTATTGCAGCTTTTCTTAAGGCAATAGCGATATCTTTTCACAAAATCAGAAACCAAATCATCGTTCGCAATAGTATTTTCAGTGTATAAAGACAGCACGTCCTGGTACGACTTCCCGGCAGCTCTGTTATACAGATAATCCTACAGCTAGCCAGGCCCCTATAGTCGGTGCGGACCAAGGTAGCTTAGCCGCTGTTAGTTCCCCTCCAGCAGATCCCAAGCAGCCAGGAAAGCAGGCCGACTGGGTGACTGTGAGGAGGAAGCGTAGTTGTAAACAGAAGCCCCGTGTACACTGCCAACCCGTTCACATTTCTAACCCTTTTTCCCCACTTGGCGACACACCTGCCGAGTAACAAACTCTGGTTATTGGCGACTGTTTTGAGAAATGTGAAGTTACCGACACCAGCAACCATAGTCAATTGTCTTCCGGGGGCCAGAGCAGGCTACATCGAACGAAATTTGAAACTGCTGGCTAAGGCTAAGCGTAAATTTGGTAAGATTGTAATTCACGTCGGCAGTAATGACACCCGGTTACGCCAATTACCCGGTCACTAAAATTAACATTGAATCAGTGTGTAACGTTGCAAAAACAATGTCGGACTCTGGCTGTCTGAGTGGTGTCCAAAAAATGAGGTGGGCTTCATAGATAATTGGCAAAGCTTCTGGGGAAAACCTGGTCTTGTTAGGAGAGACGGCATCCATCCCACTTTGGATGGAGCAGCTCTCATCTCTAGAAATCAATCAATCAATCATTTTTTTTTTATATAGCGCCAAATCACAACAAACAGTTGCCCCAAGGCGCTTTATATTGTAAGGCAAGGCCATACAATAATTATGTAAAACCCCAACGGTCAAAACGACCCCCTGTGAGCAAGCACTTGGCTACAGTGGGAAGGAAAAACTCCCTTTTAACAGGAAGAAACCTCCAGCAGAACCAGGCTCAGGGAGGGGCAGTCTTCTGCTGGGACTGGTTGGGGCTGAGGGAGAGAACCAGGAAAAAGACATGCTGTGGAGGGGAGCAGAGATCGATCACTAATGATTAAATGCAGAGTGGTGCATACAGAGCAAAAAGAGAAAGAAACAGTGCATCATGGGAACCCCCCAGCAGTCTACGAATATAGCAGCATAACTAAGGGATGGTTCAGGGTCACCTGATCCAGCCCTAACTATAAGCTTTAGCAAAAAGGAAAGTTTTAAGCCTAATCTTAAAAGTAGAGAGGGTGTCTGTCTCCCTGATCTGAATTGGGAGCTGGTTCCACAGGAGAGGAGCCTGAAAGCTGAAGGCTCTGCCTCCCATTCTACTCTTACAAACCCTAGGAACTACAAGTAAGCCTGCAGTCTGAGAGCGAAGCGCTCTATTGGGGTGATAAGGTACTACGAGGTCCCTAAGATAAGATGGGACCTGATCATTGGCCAGAAATCTGACCAATTTTATTAAATCCTCCAAACCGTGACTACCCAGGGTTGGGACCAGGAAGCAGAGTTGTAGTCTTACACACCTCTCTGCAGCTTCTCTCCCCCTGCCATCCCCTCATTACCCCATCTCCGTAGAGACGGTGCCTGCTCCCAGACCACCAATAACCAGCAAAAATCTATTTAAGCATAAAAATTCAAAAAGAAAAAAATAATATAGCACCTTCAACTGCACCACAGACTAAAACAGTTAAATGTGGTCTATTAAACATTAGGTCTCTCTCTTCTAAGTCCCTGTTAGTAAATGAAATAATCCCAGACCTGGTTACAGCAGGATGAATATGTTAGTTTAAATGAGTCAATACCCCCGAGTCAGACTAACTGCCAGAACGCTCGTAGCACGGGCCGAGGCGGAGGATTAGCAGCAATCTTCCATTCCACCTTATTAATTAATCAAAAACCCAGACAGAGCTTTAATTCATTTGAAAGCTTGACTCTTAGTCTTGTCCATCCAAATTGGAAGTCCCAAAAACCAGTTTTATTTGTTGTTATCTATCGTCCACCTGGTTGTTACTGTGAGTTTCTCTGTGAATTTTTGGACCTTTTGTCTGACTTAATGCTTAGCTCAGATAAGATAATTATAGTGGGCGATTTTAAAATCCACACAGATGCTGAGAATGACAGCCTCAACAGTGCATTTAATCTATTGTTAGACTCGACTGGCTTTGCTCAAAATGTAAATGAGTCCACCCACCACTTTAATCATACCTTAGATCTTGTTCTGACTTATGGTATGGAAATTGAAGACTTAACATTATTCCCCGAAAACCCCCTTCTGTCTGATCATTTCTTAATAACATTTACATTTACTCTGATGGACTACCCAGCAGTGGGGAATAAGTTTCATTACAGTAGAAGTCTTTCAGAAAGCGCTGTAACTAGGTTTAAGGATATGATTCCTTCTTTATGTTCTCTAATGCCATATAACAACACAGTGCAGAGTAGCTACCTAAACTCTGTAAGTGAGATAGATTATCTCGTCAATAGTTTTACATCCTCATTGAGGACAACTTTGGATGCTGTAGCTCCTCTGAAAAAGAGAACCTTAAATCAGAAGTACCTGACTCCGTGGTATAACTCACAAACTCGCAGCTTAAAGCAGATAACCCGTATTTTGGAGAGGAAATGGCGTCTCACTAATTTAGAAGATCTTCACTGGAATAAGAGTCTGTTGCTCTATAAAAAAGCCCTCTGTAAAGCTAGGACATCTTACTACTCATCACTTATTGAAGAAAATAAGAACAACCCCAGGTTTCTTTTCAGCACTGTAGCCAGGCTGACAAAGAGTCAGAGCTCTATTGAGCCGAGTATTCCTTTAACTTTAACTAGTAATGACTTCATGACTTTCTTTGCTAAGAATATTGTAACTATTAGAGAAAAAATTACTCATAACCATCCCAAAGACATATTGTTATCTTTGTCTGCTTTCAGTGATGCCGGTATTTGGTTAGACTCTTTCTCTCCGATTGTTCTGTCTGAGTTATTTTCATTATTTACTTCCTCCAAACCATCAACATGTCTATTAGACCCCATTCCTACCAGGCTGCTCAAGGAAGCCCTACCATTAATTAATACTTCAATCTTAAATATGATCAGTCTATCTTTATTAGTTGGCTATGTACCACATGCTTTTAAGGTGGCAGTAATTAAACCATTACTTAAAAAGCCATCACTTGACCCATCTATCGTAGCTAATTATAGGCCAATCTTCAACCTTCCTTTTCTCTCAAAACTTCTTGAAAGGGTAGTTGTAAAACAGCTAACTGATCATCTGCAGAGGAATGGTCTATTTGAAGAGTTTCAGTCAGGTTTTAGATTTCATCATAGTACAGAAACAGCATTAGTGGAGGTTACAAATGATCTTCTTATGACCTCAGACAGTGGACTCATCTCTGTGCTTGTCCTGTTAGACCTCAGTGCTGCTTTTGATACTGTTGACCATAAAATTTTATTACAGAGATTAGAGCATGCCATAGGTATTAAAGGCACTGTGCTGCGGTGGTTTGAATCATATTTATCTAATAGATTACAATTTGTTCATGTAAATGGGGAATCTTCTTCACAGACTAAGGTTAATTATGTTAAGTTTCACAAGGTTCTGTGCTAGGACCAATTTTATTCACTTTATACATGCTTCCCTTAGGCAGTATTATTAGACAGCATTGCTTAAATTTTCATTGTTATACAGATGATATCCAGCTTTATCTATCCATAAAGCCAGAGGACACACACCAATTAGCTAAACTGCAGGATTGTCTTACAGACATAAAGACATGGATGACCTCTAATTTCCTGCTTTTAAACTCAGATAAAACTGAAGTTGTTGTACTTGGCCCCACAAATCTTTGAAACAAGGTGTCTAACCAGATCCTTACTCTGGATGGCATTACCCTGACCTCTAGTAATACTGTGAGAAATCTTGGAGTCACTTTTGATCAGGATATGTCCTTCAATGCGCATATTAAGCAAATATGTAGGACTGCTTTTTTGCATTTGCACAATATCGCTAAAATTAGAAAGGTCTTCACCCCAATAGAGCGCTTCGCTCTCAGACTGCAGGCTTACTTGTAGTTCCTAGGGTTTTTCAGAGTAGAATGGGAGGCAGAGCCTTCAGCTTTCAGGCTCCTCTCCTGTGGAACCAGCTCCCAATTCGGATCAGGGAGACAGACACTCTCTCTACTTTTAAGATTAGGCTTAAAACTTTCCTTTTTGCTAAAGCTTATAGTTAGGGCTGGATCAGGTGACCCTGAACCATCCCTTAGTTATGCTGCTATAGACTTAGACTGCTGGGGGGTTCCCATGATGCACTGAGTGTTTCTTTCTCTTTTTGCTCTGTATGCAATCAATCAATCAATTTTATTTATATAGCGCCAAATCACAACAAACAGTTGCCCCAAGGCGCTTTATATTGTAAGGCAAAGCCATACAATAATTATGTAAAAACCCCAACGGTCAAAACGACCCCCTGTGAGCAAGCACTTGGCGACAGTGGGAAGGAAAAACTCCCTTTTAACAGGAAGAAACCTCCAGCAGAACCAGGCTCAGGGAGGGGCAGTCTGCTGCTGGGACTGGTTGGGGCTGAGGGAGAGAACCAGGAAAAAGACATGCTGTGGAGGGGAGCAGAGATCAATCACTAATGATTAAAAAGCGCCTTGGGGCAACTGTTTGTTGTGATTTGGCGCTATATAAATAAAATTGATTTGATTTGATTTGATTTGATAATACACGCAGTGTTGTCCGCATACGTCCGATAACTCATGCTGAAGCTGTTTGTTGTGATACAGAATGTTTTTAACATCTGGGAGATTCTCCAGATATCGCAGGATGCTTTTAGGGTAGTATTCAAAGTCCGGGCTGAGGCCGAACAAGTCAAAAAATGTGGCTCGACCATTTTTTTCAACGGTGAGCGCTAGCCAGTGTTCCCCCGGTAAATGTCTAGGGTGGGTGTTTACAATGAAATATACGGGAGGGTCCGGCTTGATCCGGAATAACTCGTCAGACGCGAAAACACCGGCGAACAGGTCTCCTATTAAGCCCCTCATAACAGTGTCTAATTCCAGGGTGTTCATCAGTAAAAATCCACAATGACCTGTCGCTTGGAATTAATCTCCAGGAGAGAATCGTAACATGCATACACTATCAGTGTGGTGGTATGCGGAGTCGCGACTCTGAATCTCATCTCAAGTCGCAGGGTCCGTGTGGAGATGGGGCTCAGAGCGCCGCTGTCCTCCTCCGGGTTTAAATTGAAGACGTACAGTGCATAACCGTGTGCAAAATCCTCCAGTCTATACAGAGAGGCAGGTCCTTGAGGTGTCGCCCGGTTGCCGTGTAGAGATTGTAAAACTCCCTCACAGAGAGTCCGTTGTTAAATTCAGGCTGAGTGCGAGGTACTCCAGGTCATAGTGTGCAAAATCAAACGGGGACAGATCTCTTCTCCCGCTGAATGCATTGTGATTCACCATACCCAGAACCACATATTTGGGCATGGTTCCTAAAAACAGGTTCTCGTGGTTGCATATCCTGGAATGGCTGGGGATCACGTAAGTCTTAACGTTGATTCGTGATAACGGGTACACGGCGTTCCCTTTCATGAGAGCTGCGGAGTGACCCAATCTCACTGCAGGGGATACAGTGACTTTCTTAACGAATAGGGATGCGCCCAGAATTTTCAGCTTGAAAGTGGAGGCCGCCAGCCCCATCAGGCAGAAAGCATCGCTGGCTCGAATTAATTTAACTCTTAGATCAACATTATTCAGAAGAAGCCTCTCGCAGAAAAATATGTCCGCGTGCAGTGGGCCCTGAACTTGAAATTCACGCAATTCGGCGCTAAAGCGCGCTCTGCTCACGAGGCCTTTATTTGAGCCTGCGTCATCTACAGCGGTCGAATTGTGCTGACCCGGGGTGTCTTTGTAAAACAATCGGCCCATGAACTGCGATTTCAATGAAGCGGGCGAAAACTTCAGCAGCGTCTCAATCATCGCCCTGTACGGGTGCGTCGCACTGGACTGGGAAATTAGCTGGTCACCCAGAGTCACATCGACTTGCGAGAAAATCGTATTGAGAGGGTAATTTATTACCCCCACGCGGGCGTCATTAGCCAGGTCAGTCCCGTCGGCGTTTGTAATTTTCAATCGCAGATAAAGCAGCGTATTATTGAGGTCTAAATACCTCTCACCGTCTCCGGGGATAAAAAACTCGATAGGGCCCGTGTCCGTCATGGCTGATAATGGGCTGACCTCGACGTATTGGCTTTGCTCGATGGACAGCTGGGTCCCGGGGACGGCGAATAAATCCAACTCGCTCATGGTGCATTCGGGGGAATTATTTCGCAAAAGAGACATTGTTTAAGAGAAAATATCCCCGGACAACCTCCTCTTCTTATGCTTCCTTCGAACTGTTCTGCTTTTTCTGGGGGTCTTTCGCTTTTTAACCGTTTTGATCCGTTTCCCCGGGGGGCGTTTCCGGGGCCTTCTTGAGAGCACCATGATCCCGGACCCCCGCTGCTGCTCGGGTTCCTGACTCTGTCCGGCCCTCTCAACAACGCGGCTCACTACGTCGGAAGCGATGCTTCGAGCGGCGTTTTTCAGGTGAGGTTTGGCGATCGTGTATCCTTGCTTAATCAGCGGCGATACAAATTTGAACAGTTTCGAAAATATGTTCCCGAGCCCGCACCCGTACATAACAGGAGCACCGTGGAAGCTGTGAAGGCCGTTCCCGACTTGATTTTCATAGTAAGGCACAAATCTATAAATGTCAGCTTTGTGCGCCGCCCTGGACATTTTTTTTTAGCCGCCGGTTTAAAATGTAATGTCACAACCACTTTACCGTATCTGAAATTCACCTGTCAATCTTGATCACTTTTGATTTCGATGCGTATCGTCTCAATATGTCTTTTGGAGACCGGAATGTAATAAGCGGGGTTGAATTTCTTTGTAATTATTTCCCCGAAACGACCTCCAATTTTGAGCGCTCGGAGGAGAGGAGCAAAAGCGTTGCCCACTGCCTGAGGTTGTACAATGTCTGTATAACAGAACAGATGGTACATGCCAGCTTTTATATCGGGGTAGCGGGGAGAGCTCGTGACCCCGGGTCCGCATCTCAGCCATTGATTAGGGTGTATCCCCAGCATGTACGCCGTCGGGGCTTCAAAATATACCTGGCAGGTACCGTCTCCTTCCCACAGAAACTTTTTTTGGATATCGTCATATTTTAAAGTCAGCTTTGGATCTATAGTCTTCAAACGAGGGTTTATCCACGCTGCAATAACCTCAAAGTTATCATAATATCCCGTGTCATAAAATTGCGAGTGAACGGCGAGTTTGTTCTTGGGCGGTAAGCCCGTAATTTTCTTCACCTGAAACGTACAGCAAGGCTTTTCCGGGATATTTAACCAGGTGTGTGGATAAGAAATTTCTGTCAGCGCCACATTCCAGTCACCCTCTAGATCCAGGTGTCGAGCCAAGTCCACCTGGTAGCATGAAACTGTGTTGTCCGGGAATACTTTTAGGCTGGCGTTTGAAGGCAGAGTCATATAAAACCTGTGTTTCAGATCCTGATCCATTTCTCATATGTCGGTTGAAGATAGATGTTGTCATATTTATACAGCCATCAGCTGGTCTGCGGGAACCCATGAGTTAAATTTCTCAGGCCAATTTTTCCATCTGACAAATACAAATTTCTTACCCTTGGTAAAACGTTCACGAATAATTTCTTCCACCTGATATGGTCTGTCTTTTGCTATTTTAACCTTCTGCAATTCTGGTTCATAGAATGAACCTTCAATGATCTCGCCGTCATAATCTTTCAATTTATAAATGGGCAGCGCGCGTTGTATACATTCTGACGCCGTGAACATTTAATCCGTAAAACTTTGTTGATATTTTTTATCAAAAACTCCCCTGAGCTTGGAGACCCTGACTATACCTCCGCCTTTATATTTAAACTTCACAGGCCTCCTGCGTAGGGTGGATGCCCCGTACAAATTTTGAAACACTTGATCTATGTTTCGAGCGTTAACCTCATTCAGCCTCATCTTAATGCTTTTATGATAACTCTCGTTATAAGCCGTAAGTAAAGACGGCAGGACGTCGATGTATTTTCGTGTGTTTTTAGCAGTAAAATATCTCCACATTCTCGTCTTTAGCGTGCGATTAAACCTCTCGACAACCGAGGCTTTCAGATCACTGGCCGTGGCAAAATGTAGAATCCGGTGTTTTTTCATTAAATCTTTGAACGGTTTGTAAAAAAATCCTTTCCCAGCATCTGCAGCTTCAGAGGCACCCCGCTGTGCTTTAAGAGCGAGGCAAAGGCCTGTGAGACTTTGCGCCCTTGCTTCGACTTCAGGGCTCTGGCATACGCTTTTTTTGAGAAGATATCGATAACGGTCAGCAGGTACTTGTACCCATCGTTAAAATCTGATAACCCCTGCATGTTGCATAAATCCGCCTGAAATTGGTTAAGCGGGTTTGTGACAAATACTCTATTTCTTGGAAAATGCGTCCTGGCTGGTTTGTGTAATGTGTATGCATCTTCCCCCGACAGGAAATCCCTGATATGCTTCATACGAATTTTAGATCCGAGTTGATCGCGCAGAGCCCTGCGTAAACGCTCCGTTCCTCCAAAACTCCCCGGATTTCCCGGACTATAATACATAACCCTCATTAAATTCTCATCACCCATCTTTTAAGGCGGATCTCTTCAGAATGATGAAGCGGATAGTCCTTTTTCATTTTTATATGTTTTAGCGAACATAAATATTAATCTTTTGTTTTAAATAGGCACTCTTGGAAATGTTAAATTGAACTCTGATTCAGCACCGCGGAGAGCACTCACAGATGAGCGCAGGCCTTTAATATAGCCGCTCTTGGAGATGTTAAATTGAACTCTGATTCAGCACCGCGGAGAGCGCTCACAGATCAGCCTCGGCCTTTTAATAAGACAGTGTTAAAAACCCTGCATAATTCAATCAATCAATCAATCAATCAATCAATTTTTTTATATAGCGCCAAATCACAACAAACAGTTGCCCCAAGGCGCTTTATATTGTAAGGCAAGGCCATACAATAATTATGTAAAACCCCAACGGTCAAAACGACCCCCTGTGAGCAAGCACTTGGCTACAGTGGGAAGGAAAAACTCCCTTTTAACAGGAAGAAACCTCCAGCAGAACCAGGCTCAGGGAGGGGCAGTCTGCTGCTGGGACTGGTTGGGGCTGAGGGAGAGAACCAGGAAAAAGACATGCTGTGGAGGGGAGCAGAGATCAATTACTAATGATTAAAAAGCACCTTGGGGCAACTGTTTGTTGTGATTTGGCGCTATATAAATAAAATTGATTTGATTTGATTTGATTTGATAATAGTGGTGCATAGTGCAGAGTGGTGCATACAGAGCAAAAAGAGAAAGAAACAGTGCATCATGGGAACCCCCCAGCAGTCTACGTCTATAGCAGCATAACTAAGGGATGGTTCAGGGTCACCTGATCCAGCCCTAACTATAAGCTTTAGCAAAAAGGAAAGTTTTAAGCCTAATCTTAAAAGTAGAGAGGGTGTCTGTCTCCCTGATCTGAATTGGGAGCTGGTTCCACAGGAGAGGAGCCTGAAAGCTGAAGGCTCTGCCTCCCATTCTACTCTTACAAACCCTAGGAACTACAAGTAAGCCTGCAGTCTGAGAGCGAAGCGCTCTATTGGGGTGATATGGTACTACGAGGTCCCTAAGATAAGATGGGACCTGATTATTCAAAACCTTATAAGTAAGAAGAAGAATTTTAAATTCTATTCTAGAATTAACAGGAAGCCAATGAAGAGAGGCCAATATGGGTGAGATATGCTCTCTCCTTTTAGTCCCCGTCAGTACTCTAGCTGCAGCATTTTGAATTAACTGAAGGCTTTTTAGGGAACTTTTAGGACAACCTGATAATAATGAATTACAATAGTCCAGCCTAGAGGAAATAAATGCATGAATTAGTTTTTCAGCATCACTCTGAGACAAGACCTTTCTGATTTTAGAGATATTGCGTAAATGCAAAAAAAGCAGTCCTACATATTTGTTTAATATGCGCTTTGAATGACATATCCTGATCAAAAATGACTCAAATTAATTCATGCGAGAACCTTTTTTTCCACCAAATGGCGGCACTTGTAGACGCAGCGGCCCGGCGCTCTTCCTTTGACAGCAGCAATCCACAGAGAAATACTATTACTCGAACCAAAATTATTGAACTGGAACAATATTGGACCGGCTGGACGCCGGAAGGATTCAGTTTGTTCCCAGATGAAATACGTCGGCAAAGACGGATTGAGAAGATGGGCCGAGAGCGGAACGTGCAGCAGGAGTGCACAAGCCAAAGCCGAAGGAAGTGGAAGAGTCTACGGACAGAGCGGAGGCAGCGAAGACGGTGTGGAAGATGCCAGAAACGAGGCAAGCGTGCCGGCAGCCGGGCTCGGCTAGCCGCCAACCCACACAAGCCGGGTGTTCCTAGTGTCTTTTTAGCAAACGTTCGCTCGTTGGTTAATAAAATGGACAAGATTAAACTACGCGACACCAACAACGTGATGAATAGCTGCCTCTTGGTGATGACGGAGACGTGGCTCCATGGAAATATTCCCGACCAGGCTGTGGAGTTAGCAGGTCGCACAATCTACCGGGCGGACCGCACAACAAACTCCGGTAAGACCAGGGGAGGGGGCGTGTGTGTCTACGTTCATAACAAGTGGTGCACGGACACTACGGTCATTGAGAAGCACTGCTGCCCCGACCTAGAGTTTTTATTATTAAAATGCAGACCCTATTACTTGCCGAGAGAAATTGGCCGAGTGTTTGTAGCCGTTGTGTATGTACACCTGCGTGCAAATGCTAAAATTGCGATGTCCAAGCTGTATGACAGCATAACCAGACAGCAGAATAAACACCCAGATAGCTTTTTTATTGTGGCTGGGGATTTTAACCACACAAATTTAAAGACTGTGCTCCCCAGGTTCTACAAAAATGTAGATATCAGGACGAGGAAAAGCAAAACATTAGACCAGGTTTACACTAGCTCTCCAGAGGCATACAAAGCCCGTCCCTCCCCCCACCTGGGCCACTCTGATCACCTTTCTTTGATACTGACACCAGCCTACAAACCACTCATCTGTAGGTCTAAACCACTGAATAAAACAGTTCAGTGTTGGACTGAAGAGACCAAACTGTCTCTTCAAGACTGCTTTGAGGACACAGAGTGGGACATTTTTGAGCACACAGACATTGAGCATTTTACTGACTCAGTCCTGTCCTACATTTCTTTTTCTATGGACAATGCAACAACTAAAAAGGTGGTGAAGGTCTTCCCCAACCAAAAACCCTGGTTTAGTAAAAAGACCAGATTACTTCTCCTGGCTCGGGACATGGCACTGAGGTCAGGGAACAGAGACTCATACAGACAGGCCAGAGCTGACCCGAGGTATTAAGGCTGCCAAGGCATACTACAGGAAGCGCATAGAGGCCAACTTCATAGAGGGCAACGCACGCTCCATGTGGAAGGGTATCCAAAACATCACGGATTATAAAAAATGCCACATCACTCCCCTTGACGCAGATGTGGCTTTCCTGGACCAGCTCAATGCCTTTTTCTCCCACTTTGAGGAAGGAAGAGGACAGACTGAAGACACGTTGTTGTTGCCACCAACATCACCTTACAGTCAGCCCCTTGTTATCCAGCAGCACCAGGTACTGCAGGTACTGAGGAAGATCGATATCAGCAAGGCACCTGGGCCCGACAACGTGCCAGGGAGGCTGCTGAAGTCGTGTGCTTACCAACTGGCTGACGTGTTTACAAAGATTTTTAATCAATCACTGCAGCAGACCACAGTCCCCGCCTGCCTGAAAACTGCCAGGATCATTCATTCAGTCGTGGGACTGATCAGTGACAACAATGAAACGCCCTACAGAGAGGAAGTGGATTCACTGGTGACATGGTGCAGTGAAAACCATCTCGACCTGAATACCACGAAAACGAAAGAAATACTAATTGACTTTCGGAAGGCGCGGGCTACACCTCACCATGCTCTGATGATCAAAGGGGAACGGGTGGAATGTGTCCAAGAATTCAAGTTCCTAGGACTACACATCTCTGAGGAAGTTGGCTGGACAGCCAATACCAATCATATGGTTAAAAAGGCCCAGCAACGCCTATTTTTCCTAAGAACATTGAAAAAGAACAAGCTGCCTCCGCCTCTGTTGAAGAATTTCTACAGCTGCACCATCGAGAGCGTACTCACATATGGATGTACGGTGTGGTACGCCAGCTGCACCGCATCTGAGAAGAAACAGCTTCAGCGAGTGATTAAAACAGCTCAGCGGATCATCGGTTTCCCGCTCCCATCCCTGGCTGAGATTTACTCAAAACGCCTTCTCGGATGGGCCACAAAGATCACGAATGATCCCTACCATCTGGGACACTCCCTCTTCTCCATCCGTCTGGCAGGCTCCGGGTTATCCAAGCCCGCACAGACTGAAGGACAGCTTTTTCCCAGTGGCTGTGAAAAGACTTTTAGAAGAATATTGACTACTTGTATCGCACTGGGGATTACACTGCACTGTTTTTATTATTGCACCGGATATTCCCTCCACTGTTTTATTCTTTAAAATATGTATTTAATATTCATTATCTTATTTATACTGAGTTTTTAACAGACTATATATTTTATATGTGATAGTCTACTGTATATTGTAATTTATCTGTGAGGGAGCTGCTGCACAGGGGTGTTGCCGAACAACATTTCATTATGTTTTTTATACAATGACAATAAAGCTTATTCAATTAAATTATTCAATTATTCAAAACCTCATTTGTATGACTCTGTCTTGCAATATGAAACGCCTTGGGGCAAATGTTTTTTGTGATTTGGCGCTATATAAATAAATTTGATTTGAAAACATTTCACCCTTTTTTCAACAATATTATTGGAAAGAACACAGACCGTCTAAGTTTTAGAATATATGCTTTATTACATTCATTAAAGTCACACACAGAGAAAAAAGCAATTGTTCATGTTTATTAAACACAACATACGTGGAGGAAAAAAGTATATGTTCATGTTTATTTAACACAACATACGTGGAGGAAAAAAGTATATGTTCATGTTTATTAAACACAACATACGTGGAGGAAAAAAGTATACGTTCATGTTTATTAAACACAACATACATGAAGGAAAAAAGTATACGTTCACGTACAAAACTGGAAAACTCTGAGTAATACATCTCCCCCGCATTTACGGTTTATTTCAGTATTCAGCTGTAAAAGTGTAGGAAAAATCTCCCCTCTGGGCAGTTCCAGCTGTTTCACCCTTGCACACCATCACATCCACAAACAGAGTGTATAATGTAAGCACGTGCAGCGGATTACACCGTGTAAAATCATCGGTGGTCAAAACATAGATTTTCAGTAATACGTTGTACAGAGATTTTTCAGATGAATGGAGAGCCACGTTGTAGATATGTTCTGTCCAGACTCCGGGCCCGGGACGACGTCTGATAACGTCGAAGACCCTCTCCATAACACATGAAGGCGGGGTGTCTGGGCTCTCCAGCCTGCGAATGACGGTCCGCTCCAGCTTATACGAGAGTCCGGGTATAATATAAACTTCCCGCAGGCTTTGAAAGAGACTCATCACACAATTACCCATGACTGTAAACAATATAATGATGATATAAAAAAAAAAAAATGCAGTTTTTTTTTTTCAGTCATTGGGGTTATAGACGGCTACCATCCCCTCCAGGTCGAGATCGGCATCTTCACCGAAACGTGTACAGTTCGTTGATCTTTGCTTCAAAATTATCACTGTATTTCAGCTCAGTGAGGATGTTTTCTACCGTCCCCTGGACCCTCGCCGCCGATGGGTTGAGGAAGCGCTGGGCTAGGAGTTTTACCACAGCTGGAATGAAGGTCGGTCTCCAGAGTCTCACCATTAATCTCTCAAAATGTCCGGTAAAGAAATATTCATTTAACGGGTCCAGGCACTCGTGCTGGCGCTGGCTGGGGTGATCGATCTCACACCCGTAACAGAGTTTTTGTCTGTAACTTTTGATCACAGCCAAAAGTAAGTGGGCCACGCCGACTTTCACCGTTTTCAGGAATTCCTCTGACAGGAACCCGTCTGGCCGGTCTGATGCATAAGATGTGGCGTATTTCTCAGCCCGCTTGAGGTCTTGTACCTCCCCCGGACTCGCGGCCTCCGTGACAGCGGGAAGAGAGCCCACGCCTCCCGGGCTAGAAAGCGCCTGAGAAGAATGGATCTCGCCCCAGACCGGTTCGAGCTGAACTCCCCACGGGGTCTCGTACCCGCCGCGGGTCTGTGAAGCCTTCAGGCGCTGGCCCTGGTTCATGACCGGCTCGGCGGATCTCGTCCAGGCCTGCCCCAGGGATGGCGGGTCTCTCCACAGGCGAGTGCGCAGTCGCAAGTGATGTCATCGGCCGGTGCGATGGGGGAGGTTGAGGAGCTCATGCTGGTCCGCCGTCCGATGCTTAAATGAGATGTGGTCCGCTGGTTTTTTATAGAAATCCCCATGCATGCGGGGGAGGAGCTACGGCAGAGTTTTTTTTTTAAGTAAAAAGAGGCGTTAAGTTTTTTCGGACATCGATCACGTCCCTCCAGGCCAGACACCTTGTAAAAAGACCCGTAATCCTCTCGTTGCAGGTGTTGAACAACTCGTCCCAGCTCTCAGCCGCGGCTGTGACTGATCTGACGCGGCCGCTGGCACTAACTCTCTCCAATTTAATTTCTCCCTCAGAGTCACCGTCAGGAGGTCCCCGCTGAAATATCACCCTATAGCGCGGCCCCTGGGGGCTGAGCCAGGTGAGTTGGAAGTGAGTTTTCCTCTTTTCCGGCGTCCGATCTCCTGGAGGCTCAGGGTTGACCGTGTCATGAATCATCGACCCTGCAGCCGCGGAAAACACTCCCCAGTCAGCGGAAGTAAGCGCCACCCGCGGGGTTCCTCAAGTGGCAGACTCACCCTCAGCCAGAGTGAAGAAACTTACTTGGGCGAAATACGGATCGAACGTGTAAGTTAAACGTTCGGGCCCCTCCAGGCTGTACGTCAAATCTTCCTCCGGTATCAGCTGACTCAAGCGGCTGACGTACATCCTCGCTTTTTTTGGAGCGAGTGAGCCCTCTGTCGTCATGGTGATGTTCACGGGCGTCTCACAGATGTAATGGAGGATCGGAGTTCGTCTTGCCATGGTGAATGCTGCATGTCACTCTGTCATCGAAAATTGGATTTTTAAACCCTGTCTTCGGCCCGCGGGGCTTATTTCAACGCCTCGGTGAATAAAAACACCATCCGGCTTGACTGAGAAGAAACTTTGTTTTTCCGCCGTCATCACCTCGGGCGGCATCAGCGATCAGCGGGTGTCCCGCAACCCCTGATTGACCGGGTAATATCTTAAAAGAAACTGCATCTATCGTGACTAAGGACTTCCCTACTTATTTCAGCAAGACAATGCCAAGCCACATTCTGCACATTACAACAGCGTGGTTTTGTAGTAAAAGAGTGCGGGTACTAGACTGGCCTGGCTGCAGTCCAGACCTGTCGCCCATTGAAAATGTGTGGAGCATTATGAAGAGCAAAATACAACAATGGAGACCCCGGACTGTTGAACAACTGAAGTCGTACATCAAGCAAGAATGGGAAAGAATTCCACCTACAAAGGTTCAACAATTAAGGCCCTTTCACACTGGGCCCAATTCGAGTTGCGTCGTGCGGCATCATGATGATGCCACGTGGAAGCAACCCAGTGCCAAGATGATGGAGCTCAACGCCACAACAGCATGAGGGATGTAAATCGGACACCAAAAATGAAACGTTTAATTTTTTTTTTTTTTTTTTTTTTGCGTGCTGTGCTCCATGCAGAAATTAAGTGATTTCAGCACAAGTCAGAGCAACGCGATGGTACTCCTCGTGACTGGAAGTCACACCCTCACAATACAATGTTACCTGATGCCAATTTATGATTCATATTGTGTTCCATTGCTCCTGTAGTACAACTCACGCAGGATTGTTTTTATACCATGCACACAATGCAGTGAAACTACACGCTCAAAAAGAGCACAGAAAAAAAAAAAATGGTGATTGCAGCTGCAGCTCCTCGCTCTTAAATTCTCTCACAACTGTGTTTAAATAAAGTCCATAAAAGTCCTGCTTACAGACTGATTGTCCACATCCAGTAAAAAGTCCGGACATCTCCAGTCCACTCACGGATGATTCATTCGTGCGCGCACATGTGAACACTTAAAAGAAAAAAAAAACTGTCTGGCTGCATGCAGCTCCTCGATCTCCCCTCTAACTCTCTCATCACTAGCTGCGGTTACATGGACCAAAAGTAATCTGATTGAACAATCAGACTGAAAAATCAGATCAAAATCATGCCATGTAAACAGCTCCATCTGATTAGATTCACCCAATCCGATCGAAATTACGATCAGGTTAAAGGAGGTGGTGTAAGCCTGTTTCTAACCCGATCGCGTTCCATGTAAATGGCACGTTGGGTTGTCCACCTGTGAGGAGCCTTATTGCGCATGTCTGTTACGTCACATCACGATGTGACGCTTCCTGCTCTGTGTTCGCGGAAAGGGCGACAGAAAAACCACAGCTGGACTTTACAAGAGCCAACACTCCTCCTCATCGTATTAAAAGAATTTAAAATAAGTGGAAAAGCTTGACCGACGTAAGTTGGCAGCACAGACTTGTGTCCGGAGTCAGCAGGTCAGTGGAGCAAATTAAAAACCACTGGGAAGCAATGAGCGCTTTCTGCAAGGAGAAGCTAAAAACAAACAGAAGAGGTGCAGCTTCAACTAGCTTCTCTTATGAATTAATGGAGAAATAATTGGAGGACGACCGCTCTCCAAGGAGGACATTGGAGTAGAAGTCAGTTTTCCACCGGGGGAAAGTTCACCTGAGACACTGGAATGCCTGGAGGCAAGTCCTGATAAAATCACGCTAACTCAACATTCCTCTCTTTTTTTTAACGAGACGTACTTTGAGCCAAATGTGTGGATTTAGTTCAAGTTAATGTTGGGGATTCATGTTAAGTTATCCCATAAGTTTATTCTTGGAGTAAACTGCATGAACACAGTCTGTCATCGAGTTAACCAACACTCTTTTTCCTCGTTCACTTTAGTACATCACGTTAATTACTGCTCTCATATATGCAGATGATGATGATGATGTAAACAGAACATCGGAGGAGATTGATGACAGCAGCTCTCCACAGCCTGAAGATGACAGAGGAGGGTCCAGACAAAAAAACTGAGTTTTTTAAAGAGTAATTTGCTGCAAAGTAAAACCACAGTGAATTCTTGAAATTTCCTGCAGAGCTTGTTGAAAAAATAACATTCAAAGTCATTGCATATTTATTTATTTATTTGGAGTGCTTTGTTTTTTAGAAATGGTAATATTACAAAGTTCCAGCAGAATATGACAGTTAATATCCTTTAGACAGTTGAGACACAAACATATTTTCATTTCAATTTTGTTTTCCTGTTTTGAGTTTTGTGAAATCAAAGCCGCGTGGATGAGTGACAACATATTTGAATACAGAAGCAGGATGATTCTTTGGTATAATACATGACTGAGAGATCCACAAAGAGAAAAACAGTTTTTCTTTGCTAACTGAAATTATATTGTACATTCTTTCTAAATCGAAAGCCATCATCTGGTGATGCCAAGCTCCTGGGTGATCAGTCAGCCCAGCAGAGATCTTTCCTGGCCATATACAACAGCAGCACGAGAGGAATCTGGAAAGAGGATTTCCAGATTTATGGAAGAAAGTACCCGCTCAACTGAAAGCATTATAGGGCAACTGTTTGATGGTCTTCTGGCTCTCCTTTCTCAATCCTACTCATCAGCTCCATATTTACATGAACAAATTTAGTCTAGGACCTTGCTGAGACAAGCATGTATGACAAGCATTTTCATGGGAGGCGGGTAGACCGGTCACATAGTCCAGGCAGATGTGTGACCAAGGACGCCAGAGTCTTGCAAATTAAGTTTAAAAACAACAACAACAACAAAAAAACAATACAAGACAGCTCTGCGATTGGATGCTTTGTAGCTCTTCAGCAGCAGGAGGTGGTCGTGAGATGTTAAAGCTTGTTACTCCACTACACGATGCAGGACGCGTGATTAACCTGAAACTCGGTCCAAAGAATTCTCGCACGAATGAAAAATCATCTGAAAAATGGCCAAAACACGCATAGTGTAAAGCCAACATTTATGTGTCAAGATAAGGCTTTTCAGAACTGACCAATTGTTAACCTTGTCCTTTGTTTTATCTATGTTTATATTATTGCATTTTAACCTGTGAAGTGCTTTGTGACTTATGTCTGTGAAAGGCACTATATAAATAAATTTACCTACTTACTTACTAATATTGAGTGCACGTTTTACAACATCATAAAACGTGCGCACATCATCAAACATTCTCTCCACATGCAAAACATTTTGCGATGACACTTCCAGGGCTCTGTAAAAATTCCTGTTTTTACAAATAAAAATGGAATATTTTACAAAAGCACATTTATCTTTAAACCAACACACGACACATGTCACATTGTTTGGTTTACATAATGAATGACTGAACAAATCAGTGTTTAGCAGAGGCACTTTTACCCAGAATGCTTTGCAGTCTGTGTTTGTTACAAAACCTCAGAATTAGTGCATTATTCAACATTAAAAGATATATGTTATATTTTAACTTTGTACAAATGACAGAATTGACATTAACCCTTTACCTACTGAGGCTATAAATGGACGATTGGTTATAATTTTTTATTATAGCAATAAAATTAAGAAATAATGTTCTATGTTTGTGTGCTTTGGTACCCTTTTCCAAGAGTACCGGAATTTCAATTATATTAGACCTGATTAACTATTTATACACATTATTGGTATTATTTAAAATGAGAAAAAAACACAAAAATGAACTTGATTTTTTTTTCAGTTTTTTAGTGAAAAATGATTATGTAAAGGAAGTTTGGATTTCACATTTTTAACAGGAAGCTGTACGTGTTTACAATCAAAATAATTTTGTGTGTCTAGAACTCAGAAACAGTGCAGAAACAGTGCAAAAGTAAACATTTTACAAGGCGACAATATGCAAAAAGTAACCAATTTTAAAGTGCAGAACCAAACAATATGAATAACAACAAAGTGCAAAACTATATATAAATATATCAGTTATTATCTGTATTATTAAAATGTGCAATAAATCACTCATTTGATCACTCATTTTGTGCAAAATTATACAATATGAATAAAACAATAAAGTGTCAAACTACGAGGTCTATCAGAAAAGTATCCTACCTTTTTATTTTTTTCAAAAACTATATGGATTTGAATCACGTGCGATTACATCAGCCAACCTTGAACCCTCGTGCACATGCGTGAGTTTTTTCCACGCCTGTCGGTTACATCATTCGCCTGTGGGCAGGCTTTGAGTGAGGAGTGGTCCACCCCTCTTGTTGGATTTCTTTTGTCTGGGAACTTCCTGAGAGACTGGCGCTTTGTTTGATCAAAATGTTTTCAGAACCTGTGAGGCACATCGAAGTGGACACCATTCGAGAAATTCAGCTGGTTTTCAGTGAAAATTTTAACGGCTGATGAGAGATTATGGAGTGTTACTGTCGCTTTAAGGACTTCCCATGGAGCGGGACGTCGCGCAGCACTCCGAGGCACCGTCGTCAGCCTGTTTCAAGCTGAAAACCTCCAAATTTAAGCCTCTGTTGACCCAGGACATCGTGAGAGAACAGAGAACTTTCAGAAGAGGTCGGGATCAGCAGTTTATCCGGACATTCCACTGTTAAAGGAGATTTTGTAATGAAAGACGTGCGGACGGATTGGCACGTCAGCAGGCAGCCGGTGCGGCGCGCCACCACAAGAAAAGCACCTCCGTTGGAAGCCTTAAGGACAAGTTGGAACATGTCCAGCTGTTAAACAATTTCTCAGATACTCAACTGAAAGCCATCAAAAGCCGCCTGTTTTTTACAAATGGTTATCAACACGGAGGTGTTTTTCCTGTGGCAGCGCACCGCGCCGGCTGCCTGCCGACGCGCCAATCCGTCCGCACGTCTTTCATTACAAAATCTCCTTTAACAGTGGAATGTCCGGATAAACTGCTGATCCCGACCTCTTATGAAAGTTCTCTGTTCTCTCACGACGTCCTGGGTCAACAGAGGCTTAAATTTGGAGGGCTGACAATGGCGCCTCGGAGTGCTGAGCGACGTCCCGCTCCGTGGGAAGTCCTTAAAGCGACAGTAACACTTCATAATCTCTCATCAGCCGTTAAAATTTTCACCGAAAACCAGCTGAATTTCTCGAATGGTGTCCACTTCGATGTGCCTCACAGGTTATGAAAAAATTTTGATCAAACAAAGCGCCAGTCTCTCAGGAAGTTCCCAGACAAAAGAAATCCAACAAGAGGGGTGGACCACTCCTCACTCAAAGCCTGCCCACAGGCGAATGACGCAACCGACAGGCATGAAAAAACTCACGCATGCGCACGAGGGTTCAAGGATCGCTGATGTAATCGCACGTGATTCAAATCCATATAGTTTTTGAAAAAAATAAAAAGGTCGGATACTTTTCTAATAGACCTCGTATATACAAATATACAACCAAGAATCAAAATTAGATCTAAACTACATCAGTGTGGTACTGTTTGTAACAGTTTCTGTCTGGCTGAAGACAGAGGCCAATTTTACAAAGTTTGCACATCCAGCAGGTTGACCTCTTGTAAACCTTGCAAGAACGCCGCCCCTTTGTGGATGGCTGGCAAGTTGGGTTTCCACTGCTTGTTGGCACCGGGCAGTGGCTTGTGGCTGATGGAGCCATCACACCCACACAAACACGCACACACACCTTCACAAATGACACTAACACCCTGCCTTTTCCTCAAAAATTACTACATTTATGTTTGCTGTCTGTCTCTGTACTTTTCTGTCAGTTTTGCGCTCTTTTTCATACTTTTCCCTCGTTTCAAAAGTCACTGAATGCACTTTACCGTAATATATGCAACATATAGCATGCTGTTGGAAAGCACAGGTTCTTGGCTTGCTGTCAGTGTTGAAATTTTTCAGACTGAGGGCTTACATGAGAACTTACGGTAATGAGAATCAGCGGCGCACTAGTGTGAAACTTCCGTGTTTTTCCTCTGCATGATGATGTCACAGGCTTACGTTTACCGTAATACACCATATATCATTGGAAAGCCCTTAGTGTTAGCTTAACAATGCACTTTGAATCATTCGGATTGGACAAACTATGGCGGAGTTACGGTAAAAAAAATATGCATATGGAAAATATGACGTGGGCACCCGATCGCCGTAGATAAAGGATTAATGGAGTTATTCTATCAGTATTTTCACAAAACCATAAGTTAGTATGACTTTATTTTTCAAGACCTCCGCCTGACCGCAGCATTATGATTAGTAGAGAGCTCATTTTGTGGGTGCTCTCAGGAGTCTTCTGTGCAGCTTCCTACAGGGGGCAGCATGGTCAAATATAGAAATACTGGCTCATTCTTTGGGTCTTTTTTCCCTTTTGATGCTTTCAAAAGCGATCTTGTTAAAAGTCAATTTCAGCTTCTTAGTAATTGCAAATGTACCAGAGCCAATACTGGAATTTATCGGTTATTGATATCTGTAACTTCCGATACATTTTTGGGTGGTTTATCGGTTTGTCTTTATCAAAGATAACTTTTCAGTTATCTGATTATCTGTTATCAAAGTTAATTTTTTGGTTATCTGTGCCCACCACTGGTGATCGCTCAGCCCGAGATCTTTCCAGCAGAGATCTTTCCTGGACGACATACAACAGCAGCACGAGAGGAATCTGGAAAGAGGCTTTTTTCCAGGTTTATGGAGGAAAGTACCCGCTCAACTGAAAGCATTATAGGGCAACTGTTTGATGGTCTTCTGGCTCTCCTTTCTCAATCCTACTTATCAGCTCCATATTTACATGAACAAAGTTAGTTTAGGACCTATTATTTTGTTAATGGAGATGACCATTTCAGAGAGGGAACTGTTTAAGGACCTGTGGTCCACTCTTGGGCCGACTGTGCTAATCTTTCTTTAACTTCTGGATCTGTTCCTAAATGTTTCAAATCTGCAGTGAGTAAACCATTACCTAAGAAACCTAATCTTGACCCTGGTGTATTTAAAAACTATCGGCCAATATCAAATCTATAATTTTTCTCTAAAATTCTGGAAGAAGTGGTGTCACAGCAGCTCGTAAACTATCTTACTGAGAATAAGCTCTTTGAGCCACTGCAGTCTGCTTTTAGAAAATATCATTCCACAGAGACGGCTCTCACTAAAGTGGTGCTTTAGTGATCTTCTTCTTACAATGGATTTGGACACCACTACGGTTCTGTTGCTGTTAGATCTCAGTGCTGCATTTGATACAGTGGATCAACATATTGTACTTGATAGGCTGGAAAATCATTTTGGGATTACTGGGAGTGCCCTTGCATGGCTGATGTCATACTTGACCAGTCGTCGTCACTGTGTTTTGTACAGTAACACTACCTCTAACCTTAGTGACATGAAATTTGGGATTCCACAGGGGTCTGTCTTAGGCCCCCTGCTTTTCTCCCTTTATATAGCACCCCTTGGGCACATATTGCGGCATTTTGGGATTACCTTTCACTGCTATGCAGATGATACTCAGTTATACATGCCGATAACTGCTGGTAATCTCATTCACATAAAATCCTTAGAAGATTGCCTTGCAGCAGTGAGAAGTTGGATGTCTAGAATCTTCCTACTTTTAAACACTGATAAGACTGAAATGATGGTTCTTGGTCCAGTGAGACATTGGTATCAATTTGACCAGTTAACGCTCAGCCTCGACTCGGGTGTCATACATGACACTGACAAAGTCAGGAACCTTGGGATAATTTTTGATCCTTCGTTGTCCTTTGGCCTCCACATTAGAAATATTACTAGGACTGCTTTCTTCTACCTGAGAAACATAGCGAAGATTCGTCCCATCCTGTCTATGGCTGATGCTGAGACCCTGATTCATGCATTTATCTCTTCTAGACTGGACTACTGCAATGTTCTATTTTCTGGTTTACTGCAGTCTAGCATTAGGGGTCTCCAATTGGTTCAAAATGCTGCAGCCAGACTTTTGACACGAAGCAGAAAGTACAACCACATTACACCCATTTTGGCATCCCCTTCAGGTTCTGCTTCTAACCTATAAAATTATTCATGGACTGGCACCTCCCTATCTAGCTGACCTAATTAAACCTTACATACCGGCCCGGGCTTTACGTTCTCAGGGTGCAGGACTACTTTGTGTCCCTAAGGTGAATAAGAAGTCTGCGGGTCACAGAGCTTTCTCTTATCGTGCCCCTGTTCTGTGGAATGATCTCCCTGCGTCAATAAAACAGTCATATTCTGTGGAGATTTTCAAGTACAGACTTAAGACGCACTTATTTTCCCTTTCATATGGCTAGCATACTGGTACAGTTTTGTTTTACGCTTTTTACTCTTTTAATTAATTTATTAGTAATTGGAGTGGGCTGCGGCCTCAACTTTACCTAAATTCTGGGTCTTTTAGTGAAGTTTAGGGCTAGTGGCCAGCAATCACCTTAGTATTTCTCTGTTTTTCTTGTTGTTTAATGCAGGCAAATTATACAGTATTTTTTTGTCTTTCTGATGCCTGATTCTGTTTTTTCTCTCTGTTTAAGGTACAGCTCCATCCAGAGATGGGAGTTGTATTCGTGTTGGAGATCCTCCTGTCCTGTGCGCCAATACCATTTCTTGTATATTTTTCCGTGAATTGTTCTGTAATTTATGCTTGTAGCAAGGCCCAAGCAGAGGGTCACCCCTTTGAGTCTGGTCTGCTTGAGGTTTCTTCCTCAGAGGGAGTTTTTCCTTACCACTGTTGCTCTGGGGGTTGGTAAGGTTAGACCTTGCCTGTGTGAAGTGCTTTGAGGCAACTCTGTTGTGATTTGGTGCTATATAAATGAAAATAAATTGAAAATTGAAATTGGAAGTGATTTATCATGTACTCCTTTGATGCCATCCTTGTCCTGCTACCACCGGAACGGCTCTGTATCCAGACCTGTGGTCCAGGCTGAGGAAAGATGCCATCAAAGTGACCAGCGTTCTCCAACCAGTTGTTGCTTGCGTTGTTCCTCTCATTTTTGTTATGTGTCGGACGCAGCTCGGAGAACCGACCAGCGTTTGAAGGACCCAGTATGAAATAAGCAGAGCACGGTACAAAGGCTAACTGAATTTAATACATAACAGTGATACAAAAAACAACAAAAGAAAGTGCGGTCTGGCGTGGTGCGCTCCCAGCAGTGCTAACGGTCCGGAGCCAGAAGCTGTTCGGACCCAAGGACCCCGCCGACACCCCCCAGGTGGCCGCAACAAACCGGGTCTGTGAAAGAAGGAACCATTATGTGAGTCCACACTCTACACACAGAGAGAACACTTAAAGGTGTACAAACAGCAAACACTTCCTGGCTTGATTACTAATCAGCCTCCCAACCTGCAGGCATGGAACATCCAGTTCACAAAACTCCACTGCAGTGGAAGCCGATACATGACTAACATACAGCTCAATATAATAAAGGTGTGAGGGACACCACATTTACTGACTGTATAAATGTTAGTCACAAAATCTAACGTACCTCAGGAAGTGTGCTGACGAGCGTGAGACCTCACCCCCTCCTCTTTCACAGACCGTGCATCAAACCCTGGACGTTCTCTGCATCCACTGATGATGAGATGGCTCCCGAGACGACGATCTCACCTGTCTGGTCACAAGGTCGAGTCTCTGGCAAATACACACTGTATACTCCAGTCTTAAATGCCACCATGTTCCAATCCATATAGATGCACCACAGCTGTGAGTCCTGACGAGCCGCAGGTGATCAGGGTGAGGTCCTGATAACCTCAGCAACACAGCCACTCAGTCTCAAATGCAAGCCACCTGGAAGGAAAAACAAAAGACAGAAACAAAAAGGCAGCCAGGCCCCCCAGCCATACAACAATTTTGACAGAAATTATGAAGTGCAAAGCAGGTTGCTATCACAACTGGTGTAAAGGTGAAGTGAAAATCTCTTCTCTTCAGTATCACCCTCCACCTCAACTTCAAAATCCCTAAAGTGTTTTCTACTGTTAGACAGAGTGAGCTGAGGTTCACATTAACAGATTTCTCCTCTGGGGTCAGATGTGTAGAATTTATGTAGCCTTTCAGCAACCAGTCAAGGAGTGGATCTGCAGGGTCACCACTTATTTGTAGTTGTACTTCTCCCTCAGTGTTTTTCACACCCTAAAACAGAGAATGGTTATGTTTTTTTTTTAATTCTTATGTTTAATGAGTAATTATATCCTTAAGAATAAATTGTGAAAAAAGCACAGGGTGTGGTGGATATGACTTTTTTTTTTTCTTAAAAGTTTGAAAGGCACCTTTGGCAGTTGATGAGCTCTCAAAAAGATCTGAATGGCACAAAACATTGGAGTCTTGGGCTTTTCACAGCATTTTGCAACTGATGCTCCAAAATCTAAAAGCAAACAACTTGTTTTAGTTGAGTAAAGTAGGAAATGTAAAAATACCTCACACACGTTTGTTTCATTTATTCATGAACTACTTTATTGTCATATTTTGAAATAGTTCATTGTTTAAAATAAGTTTTGTGAGATTTCATAGTGGGCTCTACCTAGAAGCCACAGAAAAAAAGTTAGCAGAAGTCATAAAAGTGGTAGCTGTGATGTTATTGATTGTGGCTCTAAGAAGATGACAGACGTTCAGAAATAACCTACCTGCATGTGGCTGTGTGTCCCGTCAGTCCCATTATTTGAGGGATATGATGTCTTTCCTCAAAGCTCTGTCTGATCGCCAAGGCTTCATTTTCATTTGGCTTGTAAATCAGCTGTTTAATCCGTCTGTTTTCATTATGGCTTTACAAAACATGTACATGTTATGTTACCGTGCTCCGTGCTACATCACTTAAAAACACATTCTATTACTCACCTGGAGACCAAGGACTCACACGTCAGAATGCTGTTCATCGACTTCAGCTCAGCATTCAATACAATCATCCCCCAGCAGCTCATCCACAAACTAGTCCAGCTGGGACTCAACACCTCCCTGTGCAACTGGCTACTGGACTTTCTGGCGGGGAGACCACAAGCAGTTCGGGTTGGCAGCAACACCTCCAGCACCATCATGCTGAACACAGGAGCCCCCTAAGGATGTGTGCTGAGCCCCCTCCTCTTCATGCTGCTGACCCACGACTGCAAACCTACATCCAGTTCCAACCTCTTCATCACGTTCGCATACGACACGACTGTGGGGGGGGTCTCATCGACAACAACGATGAGACAACCTACAGGAGTGAGGTGAGCCGCCTGGCTACATGGTGCACGGACAACACGAAAGAGATTGTCGTGGACTTCAAGAGAGAGTCCGCTCAGCATGCTTCAGTAACCATCAATAGCACTGAAGTGGAGCGGGTGAACAGCACAAAGTTCCTGCATGTACACATCTCCCAAGACCTGTCCCGGAACATCAACACCACATCTCTGGCCAAAAAAGCCCAACAGCGACTCTACTTTCTGCGAAAACTGAGGAAAGCAAGCGCCCCGACCCCCATCATGTACTCCTTCTACAGGGGTACCATCGAGAGCATCCTGACCAGCAGCATCACTGTGTGGTACGGTGCCTGCACCGTATCCTGCCGCAAGACCCTGCAGCACACTGTGAAAGCAGCTGGGAAGATCATCGGTGTCCCTCTCCCCTCTCTGCTGGACATCTACCACACCCGCCTCACCTGCAAAGCCACCAGGATCACAGGTGACCCCACCCACCCAACTCACAGTCTTTTTGCCCTTCTGCTGTCAGGGAGGAGACTGCAGAGTCTCCGGGCCAAAACCAGCAGGCTCAAAGACAGTTTCTTCCACCAGGCATTTCGTATTTAATCATATTTGTCATACTGTTTACAATAGTACACTTTTGCCATTTACCATTTGCACAACAGCATCATATTGTTATACTTACACGACCTGCACTGTTTATACTGTTTTATATTATTTTTATTTTGTAAATCAGTAATATTTATTTAAATTCTTTACTTAGCTTAGTAGTAGTTTTTATTCTATATTCTGCACTGTGGGTCTGAGAGGACTGAAATTTCATCTGTGCAGTATGTCGAGCATGTATAGCATATTTGACAATAAAGCTGACTTTGACTTTGACTTGATTTAAAAGTCTCCACCGTGTCAGACTGCCTTATAACTGCAGGCAGATCGTCCAGAGAGTAGGGCCACGGTAGGAGAAAGCTCTATACCCCACAGACTTTTTATTCACCCTTGGAATGGAACACACAGAAGCCCTGTGCCCTGCGAATGCAAGGGCCGTGCCGGTACATAGGGCTTCACCAAGTCCGCCAGGTAGGAAGGAGCCAGTCCATGAACAATTTTATAGACCAGCAACAGGACTTTAAAATCCGATCTGGCAGAAACCGGAAGCCAATGAAGGGACGCCAGAATGGGTGTAATGTGGTCAAACTTTCTACTTGTGTCAAAAGTCTGACAGCAGCATTCTGCACTTTTTGAAGACCCCTAATGCTAGACTGCAGCAGACCAGAAAATAAAGCATTACAATAATCCAGTCTGGAAGAGATAAATGCATGTATCAAAGTCTCAGCATCAGCCATAGAAAGGATGGGACAAATCCTCGCTATGTTTTGCAGATGGAAGAAAGCAGTCCTCGTAATATCTCTAATGTGGAGGTCAAAGGACAACGTAGGATCAAAAAGTACCCCAAAGTCCTCACTTTGTCCGTATGACACAAACCCAAACTAAGTGCCAGTTGGTCAAATTGATGCCGATGTCTGGCTGGACCAAGAACCATCATTTCAGTCTGATCAGAATTTAAGAGTAGGAAGTTACTAGACAACCAAATTATCACAGATACAAGGCAATCTTCTAAGGATTTTATATGGGTAAGATTACCAGCAGTTATCAGCATGTACAATTGAGTATCATCAGCATAGCAATTAAAGGCAATCCCATAATGCTGCAGAATATGCCCAAGGGGTGCTATATAAAGTGAGAAAAGCAAGGGGCCTGACACAGACCCCGTGGAACCAAAAATTTCATTACACCAAGGCCAGAGGTAGTTTTATTATACACTACACAATGAGAACGACTGAACAAGTATGACGTCAACCAAGCAAGGACACTTCCAGTAATCCCAAAGTAATTTTCCAGCCTTTCAAGTAAAACACAATGATCCACAGTATTAAACGCAGCACTAAGATCTAAAAGCACCAAAACCATCGTGGTGTCCGAATCCATTGCACGCAGAAAATCATTCACCACTCTAATAAGCACTGTCTCTGTGGAGTGATGTTTTCTAAAAGCAGACTGCAGTGGCTAAAAAAGATAATTTTCAGTAAGATGGTCCACAAGCTGCTGCGAAACCACTTTTTCCAGAATTTTCGAGCAAAATGACAGATTTGATATTTGCCTATAATTACTCAATACACCAGGGTCAAGACTAGATTTCTTAAGCAATGGTTTAATCACTGCAGATTTAAAACACCTAGGAATAGAACCAGAGGTTAATGATAGATTAACAATTTCCAGCACAGTCGGCCCAATAATGGGCCATAGGTCCTTAAACAACTTAGTTGGCATAGGATCAAATAAGCAGGTTGTGCTTTTTGTAGAAAAATGAGCTTCGCCAGCGTGTCTAGTGAAATAGTATCAAATTCTGTAAATCTAGGTGTCACCTCATTGATAACACCCACCTCCATAGCAGGGTGCAATGATTGAGCCAAGGCATGCTGAGATATGCTCAATCTAATGTCTTCTATTTTCTTCTCAAAGTAATCCAAGTGTTGTGAAAGTGAAATGACACGGACCCACAACAGGGGGCGTAAATGAACGGACAATGGAAATGCCAAAATATAACAATTTAATGTTGTGAAATGTGCACAACGGAATACAGATGCTGCTTTTAGATAACAGTCAATTAAATCACAGATGGCGTGTGGGCAGGCTCGAGGATAGGAGACGCCTGTCCAGAGAAGAGCCGGGCCCCACACGGCTTCCACCGCCAACGGAGACCTGCAACACACCGGAGCCACCAAGTCCTGAGTCCCCAGGTGGCCACTGCCTCCAGCTGTCAGATCTGGTACTGCTGGCGGGAAGAACAAACAGGTTATGGTGGGTGTGCGAACACCCAGCAAACAGTCAGCAAAATGACAGTTCCTTCCTGAGGGAAAAGTCCTCCACTCCCAGCCAGCTGGAAAACTGAGTACGTACAGTGCCTAATGTAATACTTAGGAAATTGAGGAGTGGAAACGCCAGCTCCTCCAAATTCCCACAAAACCAGCTCCAAGCTGCAAGTATACAGAAGGTTATGACTGCAAAGAGTTCAGAAGCAAAATATGTGCGTACGGCACAGAAACGGCTGAGAGGTTTACCTGTCGGGTAAGCTGATTTCTCGGCAGGGAGGTGGAGTCACTGCCCGGCTTTTATGGATGGAGATGATGAAGTCATGAGTGACAGCTGTCCGTAACGGTGTTCCTGGTTGCTCCTGAGAGGTGACTGCGCCCTCTGGTGCCTGAAGCCCGACTTCAGGCAGGGCGCCCTCTGGTGTTGGGCCAGCAGTACCTCCTTTTCTGGCGGCCCACACAACACCAAGAAGTCCTGAGCTACAAACGGAGAATGACCAACAAGTGACCGTCCATGGATAAGAAATGCTACCGTGTCAAACAAAAATTTTGAGTTGTGCTTGTTTTTACTGATCACATCTGAATAGTAGGCCCGCTTTCTCGTCCATAGTACATGCTTATACTCTACAACGGCATCATGCCATGCAAGGTGAAACACCTCTAATTTGGAGCTACACCACTTCCATTCCAGACTTCTCACCTTCTGCCTGAGGTCCCGCAAGTAAAGCCGCAGTCCCACCAAATAATGAAGTATGAAGAAGGAGCCATGCACCCTGTTTTTTTTGTTTCGTGAACTATCGTGGCAGTATAGTGGCTCAGAGTGGCTCTTAGAGGCATTATCTTCAGTTAACGAGGCTCCTCTCTGAGCGTGGCGCTAATTTCAAGATGTTCAAAATTTAGCAACAACAGCATGGCGCAGTTTGTGTTCCAGTTACTGCGATGCCTTAGAGGCATTTGCGTCGTGCTTACGAGTCTGCAAAAAGTCCGTGCGTCTGGCACCTTCGCAGGACCTGAGAGGCTATTTTTGGAACAGCTCTCCTCTTGCACACACAATTCCACCTGCTCTGTGCACTGGACTCTATAGAAAATAATTATTTTGTAGCGGATTAATCATTTTCTGCCAAACCTTGGATGCTGAAAACACCTCTTCTAGAATCTGTTTTTGCTTTTTTTCCCCTCTCTTTCCTGCTCCATGTGGGATGTATTTTGAACAGCTTAAGGTAATTATTTTTAATGTTTTTTTATAGCTTGATAAAACAGTTCCTTGCTGTAAAAGTATGTCTGTATGTTGATGTCTGTTGTATGTAAAAGTATGTTGATTTAATATCTTGTTAATGGATCACATGAGCTCCACTGTGTGTGCGCACTGACGCAGTGACTCATCATCACGCTTCAAACGAGCATTTAGGCAGAATGCCAGCTCACAAAAGAGTGATATTTCAGTCAATATTGGACGAACACAAAGTTAAAATTTGGGTGACTGCGTGAAAGTGGATGTGTGTTTAAAGCCATGGAAGATAATAACTCCACTGGAGCAGTTAAGAGCAGGAGCTGTGTGGCAACACAGGTGGAGAGCGCGCAAAAGACCGATTTTGAAGACATAACACAAAGTTAAAAGTTGTATCATGATAACTTGTAAGCTGCGGAAGAAATAAAGGAATATATATATTTTTGAAAATGATCCACAGGTGTATATAATAAAACGGCCACCTCATTCTGTATGCAGAATGGCACAGCGCGCAAAAGAGCGATTTTGCAGAAATAAACGGACGAACACAAAGTTAAAAGTGGATTCACGTTGTAAAAATGATTGTGTTTAAAGCCAAGGAAAAAATAAAGCCAGCAAGCCACGGATGGAAAGGAAGCCACTTAGAAAGAGCACAGGGGTAGCTGTCCATGAAAGGACAACAGCAGCGCGCGCAAAAAAGCGATTTTGCAGAAATAAACGGACAAACAAAGTTTTGTGTGTTTAAAGCGCAGACGAAAAGCCAGAGAGCCGCGGAGCCAGCGAGGAGCACAGAGGCGGCTCTCCAGGAACCCGTGGTTCGGGTCTAGCTGGTCTGGTGCATTACAGGTGGACAGCAGCCTGGCGCACAGCGCACAACTGCGGAACTGTGCTGGAGTGTCTATTTTTGGACTGCGTTTAAAAAAAAAGAAGGGACATCTTTAAATGCTGCTGTGAATCTGTGAATTGAAAACCCACACTTTGAAGGGACTAGGTGTGGGAGGGCTGGAGGTTTGGACCAAACTCATGCCTAAACGTGCGCCAACATAGCGTTATCATGGCATTATCATGGCACTACGTGGATTAGTGTGGCTGATGCGAGCCATTCGAGGCTGTAATGACAGGTCGGTCGTGGCTCACTAGTGGCTGCTACGCGGCACGTGGGGTACAGAGAGGCACATAGTGGCACCTTCATAGTGGATACGTGATAGATCAAAACGTGGGTCATTCTTCAAATAATCACCCCACACCCATGCGTGGCTCCTTCTTCAGCCTTCATTATTCGGTGTGACCGAAGCTTAACCATTGAACCAAGGTGACTGCATTTTGGGAAGGCAAGGCCTTAATAGAGGAGGCTCAGTCTTGTCAAGTGTAGTTTTGAGAAGTGAATTTAAATTATCCACCAGACTGTCTACTGATTGAGCATTCTGCAAAGTTGAAGCTAAAAGATCAGGCAATTTAGCTTCAAGTTCAGTCCTAGTTGAAGGTTTAATGCATTGCTGCAGTAATAGGCAAGGTTGTTGCTCCACTAAATGCGGGAGCGTAAATGTAAACCTAATAAGTGAGTGGTCAGAGATCACCGAGGCAAGGGGCAAAATGCCAATATTCGTGACAGCAACACCACGCACAAGAACCAAATCCAGGGTCTTTCCACTAATGTGCGTTGAGCCCTGAATGCATTGCTGAAATGCCAATGCATCCACAATTTCCATAAATGATTTCCACAGGGGATCAGAGGGCCTATTCATGTGAATGTTAAAATCACCAGTGATCAAAATGTTATCAGCACTAGTTGACAGGTTAGAGGTAAACGTACCAAATTCATCCAAGAATTCTGAATATGGGCCAGGGGGCCTATAAACAATGACAAAATAACATGACTGATGTCCATACTTCTGCCAAAGGAAATATGTAGCATCATGGGCAGAGCAGAGAATCAGATGCCCAAATAATTTATACGTGTGACCCCCACAGATCGTAGGCATGAGACACAAACTATACTCAACAAAAATATAAACGCAACACTTTTGGTTTTGCTCCCATTTTGTATGAGATGAACTCAAAGATCTAAAACTTTTTCCACATACACAATATCACCATTTCCCTCAAATATTGTTCACAAACCAGTCTAAATCTGTGATAGTGAGCACTTCTCCTTTGCTGAGATAATCCATCCCACCTCACAGGTGTGCCATATCAAGATGCTGATTAGACACCATGATTAGTGCACAGGTGTGCCTTAGACTGCCCACAATAAAAGGCCACTCTGAAAGGTGCAGTTTTATCACACAGCACAATGCCACAGATGTCGCAAGATTTGAGGGAGCGTGCAATTGGCATGCTGACAGCAGGAATGTCAACCAGAGCTGTTGCTTGTGTACTGACTGTTCATTTCTCTACCATAAGCCATCTCCAAAGACGTTTCAGAGAATTTGGCAGTACATCCAACCAGCCTCACAACCGCAGACCACGTGTAACCACACCAGCCCAGGACCTCCACATCCAGCATGTTCACCTCCAAGATCGTGAAAGCCATCCGGCATCAGCAAATCACGCTGGCCCCAGAACGAAGCCAATTATCGACAAAACTAAAACCGTGTTGTGTACAAAACTGTGCCAGGCACCTATTTCATGATATCAGCCTGCTAAAAACCTCATCACCACCCTGGGAGGGGAGGGGACCAGAGACTATTAATCGATGCTGACATGACCTTCTAGCAAGGTCACAAGTACTCTCTGTATTAATTTTTGTGATGTCTGAGTGCTTCATCTTATCATTTGCACCAACATGAAAAACTATATGACTGTATTTCATATCATGTTTCTTAGCCTGTTTACCCTTCTGCAGTGTCAGTACACTGAGGTGGGAGGCAATGTCAGGAGCTCTCGTCCCAGGAATACATTCAACATCACCCGGCATCTGCAACTCAACCTTGTGGGTAACAGAATCCCCTATCACTAACACCGACGTTTCGGCCTGGCGACAGGAGTGAAAGTCCGTGGGATCAAGAGACTAACATCAGGCATATCCAGAGGAGAAAATCGGTTCATAGTTCGCAAAGGCGAATATAATTTCAGTGCCACAACCTGGGCGCCATGCCCCACGTAACTTCCACCGAGCCCCACGTGACTTCCTCCACCCAACCACAGTCTGAAAACCATCTTCCCCAGCCAGCACCTCTTTACTAATGCCAATAGGCATAACAGCTGGCTCAACATCATGCCTGTAACATCAATCTCCACAAGGCTAATAAGCTGTTCCAACTTACGAACACGGCTCTCCAAGAGAGCCACCCTATTTGCCAGCATCATATAAAAGTTTCATAAAAGCAACAAAAACCCCAGAAGTTAACCCACTCCTTAAATTAATATAATACTAATAAAACAGTCAAATAAAATAAAACAATAAAATAAGACTGCCAATGTAATTGCAGCCTCTGCCACTGAGGCAGGCCTGGCTGATAGGCTCCGGCGAGTTGTGGGTCCAGCTGGTGACCGCTGCAGAGTCGCAGGTTAGGCTATAGGCCTCCAGCGATTCACAGTCCCTGCTAGCGACCTCCCACAGCGAGCCGCGGTCCGACCGGCAGACGTCAAATGACCACAGACCTGATTTGCGACCCTCGACAAGCCACAGACATGTTTGTAGAAAGACTGCTGCAAACAGCTGCTCTGGATCAGCGAACGTCAGGCTTGAAAACAGCATCCAGCACATTGACTAGTTTCTTCTCTTCTTTAAATCCACTCATTTCTTCTTGCTGCTCTGCAATGTGTTTATTTCTACCAACTCAAAATTCTCGGCATTAGCAGCAGTTAGCCACTGTTTCAACAACTTTCTCAGCTGTTCCACCTTTTTGTGCTAACTTCACCTTTTCTTCTTCCGGTTTACTGTTGACCTTTGTGCTTCTGGAGCTCTGTAAAAAAAGTCACTTATATTTATCCAGTACAAGTCACTGGATAAATATAACCATTTAATTTATTTTTTCATTTTACATTTTTCTTTCCATGATGACAGGTGATGCAAAGCCTCACCTGACCGCATGTCACTCAGGTATTTAAACGACTCAACCTCAAGTCTTTACCAGCAAGTTGTAGTGTCAGGTCCGGTAGTGTTCTCTTCTTAGTAAAAATTACAAATTTTGTTTTATCATCTGATATCCTAAAACCCCATTTAAGAGCCCACTCTTGGACTGTATTCATGTCTTCTTGCATCATCTTCATAATGTAAGTTATGTTTCTCCCACTTTTCCAGATTGCCCCATTATCCGTAAACAACACCACACTAGTATAGCTTTGAATGTCCATGAGCATTCTGTTAATCATAATAGTTTTCTATTATGATTAACGGAATGTTCATGCTAATAACGGGCTGACAATACTCCCTTGTGGAGTACCATTGTCTACCAGACAGGAATGCCTTCACCCACTGAAACATTTGCCCCTTAATGCCCAATGGGTGCGACGATTTACCCAAACTGACTCCGACGGACACAGAATGACCCAAATGTGACTAAATGAAGTACTTTTATTTATTTTAGGAAATGTGCTCCATTTTCAAAACAGTGCATTAATAGACAGTACTCTCTCTCAACCTCCCTCCCTCCCTTCCTCTGTCTCGCTGCTTCTTCAGAATGCTGAAACAATAAACAAGGGATGTTAAAGTACGTTTGTGAGTACTCGCAATTTTTTTTTTTTTTTGGGGGGGGGGGGGGGGTATACAATAGACTCTGAACTTTGATAGCTGATGGTACGAGCCCTGATGAGGAAGCAATGTGTCCCGCTGTATCTACAAAGATTTAATGCACCATTTTTGGAGTCAGTTTGGGTAAATCATCGCACCCCCATTGTCAACAGATCAAAAATCTCAACACACACACAAGGAACATATTGCTGAAGGATGTGCAGTAAGTTGTCCAGTGACAAGATGCACAGGTCTTTTCAATATCAAATCTTCATTTACTAGTGCAGCAGATAACAGAATATTTACAGAGGAATCCTTCAAATCTGGAAAGAAGCACCAAAGTTGGCACAAATACTCCTTAGACATTACTCTTTTGAAAAAACTGAGTAGCCACTTGAATTTTCAGTAGGTGGCCAGGTAGGGGCAGGCCCGGCGCCAGAAAAAAAAAATTAAGGGGGCAATGAGTTTATCACAGGGGGTGGGGTCACCCCCCCCAAAAAAAGTGCGCATCGGAGGAGACGTGCCTCTGAGCATGCGTAATGAATTGGGTGCGCTCCTGGAAAGCTCGTGTATTTAGGCTACACCATTGTAAGATACTGACTGAGTAAGAGTAAAGAGTGATGACAGTATTTTTTTAATTATTATTTGAACGTATAGACCCTCGGTCAAGTGATCTCCTGCATACCACACAGAGCCGGTGTTCTGTCGAGATGAGGTGCGCCAACTTTCGACACTTTGAGCTGTGACGTACCTTCGTGTTGTCCAATAAGAACGATGCGTCGGGCCAAAACACGGAAGACTCATGGCAGAAACCACTGATCTGTACAAAATGGATTGGACCAATCCGATTGGTGCAGAAACCACTGATCTGTACAAAACATTAACGTGTGACAGGACTGCTCATTTACAGAGCAGTTTTCTGAAGAAAAATCATTGGAAATGTTTTTTTGTTGTTGTTTGTTACCTCAAAATTTCTGATTACTGTTAAAAAAAGTTTAGAACACTTGTAATTAAAATAGCTAAATAAATCAATAAATGGTTCTTTAGAAACCTTTCATCTGTAAATTAAAACCACCTGTTATTTCATATTAGATAATTTATTGTTTAACATAAGGAACCTGTTGTGTGGGTCGCTGAAGAGGCCCACCACCAGAGGGCGCCCTGCCTGAAGTGCAGGCTTCAGGCACGAGAGGGCGCATCCGCCCCACGGGAGCAACTAGGAGTGACAGCTGTCACTCATCATCTACGCCAGCTGTCACTCATCAACCACTACCATAAAAGCTGGGCAGCATCTCCACCTTGCTGCCGAGATATCAGCTACCAAATAGGTGATTCAGCTCGCTACTTCCAGCTGTGGCTGGGGTTCATGGATGGTTGAGTTGTGAACGGATTTCACTCCTCACTCCGAACTACGTTAAGTAGGAGATTGTATCCGCACTAACTGTGAACTGTGTTAAAGGTGGAGGTGTTTTTCCCACCCGATTACAGAGAGAACACTTTTGCTGAATGTTTACACACACACCCACCATTAACTGTCTCTGCTTCCTGCCAGCAGTACCAGGTCTGACAGCTGGAGACGGTGGCCACCTGGGGACTCGGGACTTGGTGGCTCCGGTGTGCTTCAGACCCGTTGGCAGTGGAAATCATGTGGGGCCCGGCTCTTCTCTGGACAGACGTCTTCTATCCTCGAGCCTGCACACACGTCACCTTTGTATATCGACTGCATGCAAATTCTGTGATTGTATTTCATTGTGCACATTCACAACAGTAAATTGTTGTTTTTGGCTCATCCATTGTCCATTCATTTACGCCCCCTGTTGTGGGTCCGTGTCACTACACTTTCCCAACAGGATATCTCGGCCAGCGTCATGGATTCCGAGGGGCATCAACCATCGGTCGAACAACCAATGGAAGAGCAGGGTGCACAGGCGCCAGCAGGAGACGTGGTAGGTGAGCTGCAGAAAATCCTCACCGCCTTCACTGCTCGGTTGGATTTAATGACCGAGCAGAACGTCATACTCAATCATAGGATGGAGGCTCTCACCGCACAGGTGGAAGCAAGCACACAGGGTGTGGCTGCAGCTCCTCCTCCTGCTGCCCTGGGGCCAAATATAGACATTCCAATGGTCGTTCAACGAACCCCCCCACCATCCCCTGAAGCTTACATAAGTCCCCCGGAGCCGTACGGAGGCTGTGTGGAAACGTGCGCAGACTTCTTGATGCAGTGTTCGCTCGTCTTTTCACAGCGTCCTGTTATGTACGCATCGGACACCAGCCGGATGGCTTATGTGATTAATTTGCTTCGAGGTGAGGCACGCACCTGGGCTACGGTGCTCTGGGAGCAGAACTCACGGCTCCTAACAACATATACTGGGTTTGTGAGGGAGTTCAAACAGGTTTTTGATCATCCAAATAGAGGCGAGACCGCTTCAACAGTGCTGCTGTCTATGAGACAGGGGAGTCGGAGTGCAGCCGAGTATGCAGTTGACTTCCACATCGCGGCTGCGAGGTCCACCTGGAATGCTGCTGCACTCCGTGCCACCTTCGTAAACGGACTGTCATCGGTCCTGAAGGAGCACCTGGCGGCTAAGGACGAGCCGCAGGATTTAGACGGGCTTATCGACCTGGTTATACGATTAGATAATCGGTTAGAGGAACGTCGTCGGGAGTGAGACGAAGGACGTGGCCGGGCACGCGCCGTCCCTCTCCCTTCCGGGTCCGAAAAGGTTCCGCCCTCCCCATGTTCCACAGCCTCAGCGCTCCGTGTGGTTACAGCTCCCCCTGCTGATTAAGCTATGGACACGAGCAGGGCTAAATTAAGAGCATCTAATAGACAGAGGAGACTGGCCTGCGGGGAGTGTTTTATCTGTGGCTGGAGTGAGCATCTGCAGAAAGAATGCCCCAAGTGGTTAAACTCCAACGCCCGCCCTTAGAAACTGGGCTGAGGGTGGGCCAAGAAATTCACATGGGACACACACGCATATCTGCACGTCTCCCAGTTACGATCCTGAGTGGTGATCTAACCCTTCAAGCCCCAGCACTGGTGGACATGGGGTCAGAAGGGAATCTGCTGGACAGCAGATGGGCAAAGGAGGTAGGGCTCCCTCTAGTGGGGCTCCCTTCACCACTGAAGGTGCGAGCGCTAGATGGCACCCTTCTTCCTTTAATCACACACAAGACACAACCAGTAACTTTGGTGGTGTCTGGGAATCATCGGGAGGTGATTGAGGTTTATGTGACTCCCTATACCTCCCACGTAATTTTGGGCTTCCCATGGATGATTAAACACAATCCCCGGATTGATTGGCCGTCTGGGATTGTGGTTCAGTGGAGCGAAACCTGCCACCGGGAGTGTTTAGGATCCTCGGTTCCCCCCGGTTTGACTGCTAACGAGGAGGTAAGAGTCCCCCCCAATCTGACGGCGGTGCCTGAGGAGTACCACGATCTTGCTGTCGTCTTCAGCAAAGATCTGGCACTCACTCTTGCCCCGCACCGGCCATATGATTGCGCCATTGATCTGATCCCGGGCGTTGAGTATCCGTCCAGTAGACTGTACAACCTCTCACGTCCAGAGCGCGAATCAATGGAAACCTACATCCAGGACTCATTAGCTGCCGGGTTGATCCGGAATTCCACCTCCCCGATGGATGCTGGTTTCTTTTTTGTGGGCAAGAAAGACGGCGGACTCCGTCCATGCATTGATTACAGAGGGCTGAACGAGATTACGGTTCACAATCGATACCCGTTGCCCCTGTTAGATTCAGTGTTCACGCCACTGCATGGAGCCAAAATTTTCACAAAGCTGGATCTTAGAAATGCGTACCACCTGGTTCGGATCCGGAAGGGAGACGAGTGGAAGACGGAATTTAACACCCCGTTAGGTCACTTTGAGTACCTGGTCATGCCGTTCGGCCTCACCAACGCCCCCGCGACATTCCAAGCTTTGGTGAACGACGTTTTGCGGGACTTCCTGCACCAATTCGTCTTCGTATACCTGGACGATATACTCATCTTTTCCCCGGATCCTGAGACTCATGTTAAGCATGTACGTCATGTCCTGTAGCGGTTGTTGGAGAACCGGCTGTTTGTGAAGGGCGAGAAGTGCGAGTTCCACCGCACTTCTTTGTCCTTCCTGAGGTTCATAATCTCCTCCAACTCCGTCGCCCCTGATCCGGTCAAGGTTGCGGCGGTGAGAGATTGGCCCCAACCAACAAGCCGTAGGAAGCTGCAACAGTTCCTCAGCTTTGCTAACTTCTAGAGGAGGTTCATTAAGGGCTACAGTCAGGTGGTTAGTCTCTTGACAGCCCTGACCTCCTCCAAAGTCCCCTTCACCTGGTCGGATTGGTGCGAAGCCACGTTTAGGGAGTTGAATCGCCGGTTCTCGACTGCGCCAGTTCTGGTGCAGCCCGATCCTAATCGCCAGTTTATTGTTGAAGTGGATGCCTCTGACTCAGGGATAGGAGCCGTGCTGTCCCAGAGCAGAGAGTCTGATAAGGTCCTCCACCCCTGTGCCTATTTTTCCCGCAGGTTGACCCCAGCTGAGCAGAACTATGACGTGGGCAATCGAGAACTCCTTGCGGTGAAAGAGGCTCTTGAGGAGTGGAGACACCTGTTGGAGGGAGCTGCGGTGCCATTCACGGTTTTCACGAACCATCGGAACCTGGAGTACATCTGGACCACCAAGCATCTGAACCCCAAGGAAGCCTGCTGGTCATTGTTCTTCGAGCGTTTTGACTTCCAGATCACCTACCACCCCGGGACAAAGAACCAAAGATCTGACGCCTTGTCCCGGGATCACGAAGAGGAAGTCAAAACCGAGCTGTCAGATCCAACGGAATCCATCATCCCCGAGTCCACTGTCATGGCCACCCTCACCTGGGACGAGGAGAAGACCGTCCGGGAGGCCCTGATACGGAACCTGGACCCGGGAACTGGCCCGAAAGACAAGTTGTACGTCCCACCAGAGGCCAGAGCTGCAGTCCTGGACTTCTGTCACGGTTCCAAGCTCTCCTGTCACCCAGGGGTGCGAAGAACCGTGGCAGTGGTCCAGCAGCGCTTTTGGTGGGCGTCTATGGAAGCCGATGTCCGGGAGTATATCCAGGCCTGTACCACCTGCGCCAGGGGAAAAGCTGACCATCAACGGGCACAGGGACTCCTCCAGCCGCTACCTGTGCCTCATCGCCCCTGGTCCCACATTGGCCTGGACTTTGTCACGGGCCTCCCGCCGTCCCAGGGCATGAGCACCGTCCTCACGATAGTGGACCGGTTCTCCAAGGTGGCCCACTTCGTGGCCCTCCCGAAGCTCCCGACGGCCCAGGAGACAGCAGACCTCCTGGTCCACCATGTCGTACATCTGCATGAGATTCCATCTGACATTGTCACCGACAGTGGTCCCCAGTTCTCCTCGCAAGTCTGGAGGAGTTTCTGTAGAGAACTGGGGGCCACTGCAAGCCCCTCGTTCGGGTACCATCCCCAGACGAACGGACAGGCAGAGCAGACAAACCAGGATCTGGAGCAGGCTCTCTGCTGCGTGACCTCCGCGCACCCGACTTCCTGGAGCACCCATCTGGCCTGGATCAAGTACGCTCACAATAGCCAAATTTCATCTGCCACCGGCCTCTCCCCGTTTGAGGTATGTTTGGGGTACCAGCCCCCATTATTTCCGCTCGTGGAGGGAGAGGTTGGGGTGCCCTCGGTCCAGGCCCACCTCAGGAGGTGCCGTCGGGTGTGGCGTACTGCCCGCTCTGCCCTGCTGAAAGCCCGGACGAGGGCCAAGGCCCATGCAGACCGCCGGCGTTCCCCGGCCCCAGCATACCAGCCCGGGCAGGAGGTTTGGCTATCCACCAAGGACATCCCCCTCCAAGTGGAATCCCAAAAGCTCAAGGACAGATTCATCGGACCTTTCACCATCCTTAAAGTCCTCAGTCCGGCCGCAGTGAAGCTGAAGCTACCAGCTTCACTACAGATTCACCCTGTCTTCCATGATTCCCGCATCAAGCCCTGTCATACCTCGCCTCTCTGCACCCCCGGACTGGCGCCGCCTCCTGCCCGGATCATCGACGGAGAGCCGGCATGGACAGTACGCAGGCTCTTGGACGTCCGTCGACAGGGCAGGGGGTTCCAATATTTGGTGGACTGGGAGGGGTACGGACCTGAAGAACGCTCCTGGGTGAAGAGGAGCTTCATCCTGGACCCGGCCCTCCTGGCCGACTTCTACGACCGTCACCCCGACAAGCCGGGTCGGGTGCCAGGAGGCGCCCGTTGGGGGGGGGGGGGGTCCTGTTGTGTGGGTTGCTGAAGAGAAGGTACTGCTGGCCCACCACCAGAGGGCGCCCTGCCTGAAGTGCGGGCTTCAGGCACGAGAGGGCGCATCCGCCCCATGGGAGCAAGTGGGAGTGACAGCTGTCACTCATCATCTATGCCAGCTGTCACTTATCAACCACCACCATAAAAGCCGGGCAGCATCTCCACCTCGCTGCCGAGATATCAGCTACCAAATAGGTGATTCAGCTTGCTACTTCCAGCTGTGGCTGGGGTTCGTGGATGGTTGAGTTGTGAACGGATTTCACTCCTCACTCCAAACTACGTTAAGTAGGAGATTGTATCCACACTAACTGTGAACTGTGTTAAAGGTGGAGGTGTTTTTCCCACCCGATTAGAGAGAGAACACTTTTGCTGACTGTTTACTGGGTGTGTAATTGCCTTTAATGTTATCAGGACAGAGTCATTTCTAAAATATGAATTTGAGCACAATAAGTGGAGAGCTTCTACTTGTGCAAATGTCTTTTGACTGATTCATGGACATTTTTAATGATCCGTTCATTTATTGTTAAAATATAAAATGAAACAGCTTTTTAAAAATAATAAAATAGTTGCTGTTCAAAGAGCCTTTTATTTAGAAGCAGGTGATGTTCTGCTGGATTCTCTGGACCAGATGAAGGTCTCTTCTGCAGTTTTTAACTCTGGTGGTGTTGCTGAAAAGCAGAGATGTTTTCTTTCGACTGGACTTCGTGGTGTTCAGCTCATCAATGGAAGTTTGGTTGTCTGCACAGCAAATGTTCCCGATTAGGACAAATAAAAATATTTCTTTAAATATAAAGAAACACTAAACAGTTTATACATAAAAAAAAGGGGGGAAAAAACGTAAAAAAAAAACGATGGAAAAAACGCCAGAAAAAATAAGTTATTTAAAGCTGAGCTTTTGTGGTGTCTGAAAAAAGCTGTAGCTTTATTTGGTAAAAATAAAAAGACTGAACCATTTACAAATTAAAGTGTTCACTCAGATCAACTGTGCTGAAAGGCTAAGCTAACGTTAGCCGATCATTAAACCTTCACAGTTCAGTAAACGTCACGTTTTATTTTTACATTATTCTCACCTCAGTAAAGCTGCAGAACTAAGCTCCGTTGGTCAAACTGGAAATTCGCATATATCCAAAAAGTGGGAGATTTCGGACTGTGTGGGTTTGCTCCATCACCCCGGTGGCCTGGATCGCTCTGCCCAGTGATGATGCCTGAAGGCTGGCTTCTCCGTGCGGGTCGGCCCGCCGTCGTGGTTCGATCGATATCCCACCAAGACGTCAGTCCTCCCTCGGTTGGTGTCACTCCGAAAAGTAGCTGAAAAAAGCTGCTCCCAGCAGGGTAATGGGAGAATCCTTCTACTGCTGTTTTTTAAAGGTTTGTTTGTGGTTCAGGCGACCGAAGTTCAAGACGGCGATCGCTGAACTTTTTTTAGATTGTGGAAACAGCCAGAGTGTGACGTAGCAATCTCTGCCCCCTTGCCGCTTCCGAAGCGGCGCGTCTGACGTCACGACGCGTTGGAAACGCACCGCCCTCTGCTGCACTGACAAGCGCAACCCTCAACCTATCAAATCCCTTTAACACAGACACACGCCATATCCGTTTGTTTTAAAATTACTTTAGTAAATTAATTTGGTTTATTTGTTAAATACGTGATATTATTGAATAACTAATATTTTGCTATATTTTCTAGTATTTCTTTTTCTTTTTTATTTTTTTGATAACTCTAACATCCAAGGGGACGAGGTTGATGACGTGAGGGGACGTCGCCCCCAAACGCCCCCTCGTGGCGGCGGCTATGGGTAGGGGTCAATTGAAGAATTACACAGGGGTCAAAATTTAAAAATGTTTCAATCATATTGAAAGCGATACCACATTATTTGTCTGATCACAACGATACCAAAAAGGTATAGGTTGGACTATCTATGACTGAATATTATGGAGTTATGGGGTAAAAACAGCAAGAATGGTAACAAAGGTCAGCATTAGTTTGTACAGGGGTCAGATGTTAAAGTTGCTCTAAATATTGTAAAATGTGATGCAAATTATTGGTTAATAGGGTTTTAAAAAGGAATAGTTTGCACTATGTGGCATGCTTAGTTATCATGTTACAGGGTAACATATGTCACATGTCATATAATCCAATGGACGTTGACATTGCTCTACCTTTACAATGCAGACCAAGCATTCAACACAGTCAAAACTCTTTCATTTATTAATCCCATTAGTTCAACCAATAATTTGCACCACGTTTTACCAAAATTGAAGCAACTTTAACTTCTAACCCCTGTACAAACTGAAATTGACCTTTGTTGTTGTTTTTACCCCATAACTCCATAACATTCAGTCATAGATAGTCCAAACTATACCTTTTTGGTATTGTTGTGATCAGATAAATAATGTGGTATAGCTTTCAATATGATTGGAGCATTTTTAAATTTTGACCCCTGTGTAATTCTTCAATTGACCCCTACCTGGCTGCCTACTGAAAATTCAAGTGGCTACTCAGTTTTTTCAAAAGAGTAATGTCTAAGGAGTATTTGTGCCAACTTTGGTGCTTCTTTCCAGAAATGAACAATTGTTACAGTTATCTGCTCCACTATACATCTCACATGTCACAGAAACACAGAGATTTTACAGACAGCAGTATCAGTGACTTGTACAGAAAATCTGCATTGCAGTCGTCAGTTGCAACTGAATCAGATGGTTTTGGCCCTCAAGTGAATGAAGGAGGTACAGAGACAGGCACAAATGAAGGTGATATGGATATATCAGAAAATGTCAGTGATCTTTTTCTTAGAAATGTCAGTTTGTTTTACTTGAAATTAGAGGGACAGTTTCTACTGCCTGCTTCGACCATTCAGTATATTATTGAGGAGATGCAAAACATTCATAACTTAGGTCAGACATATATGTTGAGTGAACTTAGTTCATTGCTAAAATAATGACACATCATTGTCAGATGAGGGCATCACTAAGGGCCTCTTCACACATACGTACAGTTCAGGGTGACTCGCGGCAGTAGAGCTCGTATGAGCACACCATGAAACATCACATAGACAGGCAGGCACGCACGATGCCGGTGCGATGGTTTGTGCATGCGACATGTCTTTCGAGCAGGAACACAGTACTGTGTTCCATGGGATGAGGTGGAGGAAAATAAAATAAAAACCAGCTGTATAATAAGTGAATATCACTGGGTTGATATAAATAATACATAAAAGGGGACGCAATACAGAATCCTGTGGCTAAATAAAAAAAAATGCCATTCACAGGATTTGAACCTGCACCCTCTGATAACCAGACAGAAACTTTACCACTGCGCTACAATCACCGACTTGTAACAGGAGCGTGAAATGGCTAAAATCAACAAGCATATCAGGGTTTACAGGCAGAGTTGGCTGGACGCAAATGCAAAATGCAGGCACACAGCTCAGTAGAGTTAAGACATTTATTTTGTTCACGGGCTGGAGTCGGTACACAGAAAGGCAGTCCAAAAAGAACAGTGACAAATCATCAGGCTTAGGTGTGGTCGAGATACACAAGCAGGTAGTAAAAAACACGATGAGGCAAATGAAGCAAGGCAAGGAAATACAAGATATTGAGCTGGAAAGAGGCACAAGGCACATCAATCTGGCAAAGGAGCAGAGCAAAATGAGGAGCTTATAAACACCCAGGTGATGAGGTGCAGATTGGAAGCAGGTGTGTGTGGAATGTACCAGAATGAGGGTGTGGCTGGACAGAGGGAAACACCCACCACCAAGAACCAGGAGAGACAGACAAGAGAGACACAGATGAACCCAAGCAGACAAAACCCCAGCAAGAGAGTAACCATACAGAGTAAAACATAACTATGACAAAATGAACCAAAACGTTAAAATAAAACAAAAACTCAGGTCCTGACTAGTCATGGGCAGGTATGAGATTTGGACGTTATGATAACTATGGGCAAAAATACCGTGGTTTCACTGTGTTATATATAGCTTTAAAATGTGCTTTAACAACATTAGTACTATTTGCATTTGAAGCTCGTGTGATTCAGGCACACTAATTGATGCGATGTCTACCGCTACGAGCAGTATACCACTGGTAACTTTAGAGAAAATACCAAAATAATAGTCACTCTTTTAGACATGTAGCTTCTGCCCCGTGGGAAATATGACTTACTTAGGGAGAAACGTGGCTGGAATAAGGTCCGGAACTCCGGATGCTCGATATTAGCCCAGCTTCACCAACAAAGTGCTTGGAATAGATGTATTTGTCCTTCTTGACATGTTTGTGGGAGAAATTTGGTCGACCACAGGCACGACTCGAGTCCACTGCTTGTACTTCTCAGTGGTTTCAAAGAAGGGATAAAGTTTACTCCGTCCATGTAATCCTTTGCAGGTATCTTGAATCGCTCCGTGTCCAACACAGGCCATAGCTACAGTGCTTTGTTGCCACCATTTTTGGCTTGAAGGGCTATTCGGCAGAAAATAAAACGAAAAAGCCGACTTGGTCCTTTCAGACGGAGGGAAAAGTTCAGTGCAGGCTTCGCCTCCTTCAGCCATAATGCAGAGCTAGCTAACATTAGCTGCCTGTTTGTAAACAGAGACAGAGGTGCGCACCGGGGGAAGGGTGGCAGCAACTGCCTCTGCTCTGCCTGTTAAGAATTCTCATAGCCCGCTGGAAATAGAAAATTTTAGTGGTTTTGATACTGTGGCTTTTTCATACCGCGGTATAGCGTGAAACCAGTTATCGGCCCATGTCTAGTCCTGACAAAGCAGATAAACGTATTTTCTAAAAAAAAAAAAACAGTGCTGTGATAACTGATGAAACAGCATTTGGTACGGTGTATTTCTGCCGACGTGACTGAAAGTGGTGTATTTGTCATGCTGTTGGGTCCTGGACCTGCGGTGTGCTGCTCAGAGCCCTCACGGCCCGACACGCACGTCCTGACAGAGGTGACATTCAGATTGAATAACTGCAAATCAACACTTAACTGCAGCACTTGAGAAGCTGTATGAAGAATTAGTGTCTGGGTTTGAAATTGTCCTGGATCAAGACTAAAGGCACCTTGACACTTGCACAAATTTGATCCCCACACTGCCGCACAATGCGTTGTGCCAGTGCATCCCGCTTTGTCCTGCTTGATGGCAGTCTTTGTCCCGCTTGATGCTACGCTATATAAAATAATCATTTCATAGCCAATGATGCATTTGCTCTCAGAATTTGGCTGATGAAACCATTCTTTCATTGCTCCCAGAATCACAGAGAAATTATCTACAGCTGCAGGTTGTCTTGTGCTCATCTTGTGGTGGAGAACACATTTGGAATCTTCAAGGAAATTTATTCAAGGAATTTGATTTGTCGTGCCAACTCACATTTACATGTTAATGGTACGAAATTAGTACTCAGGTTCCCGGTTATTTTTAAAAAGCCTTCTAAAGACTATAGATAGAAATATAAACTATTAAAATAAAATAAAAGCAAATATAAGTGTGAACAGTGTGTGTGTGTGGAATGGGAGGAGTCCCTCAGAAAACGGAGAGCCCTTCCCCTACACCATGATGAGTAGAGATCTGAGGTGGTGGGAAGGCTGCTCCCTACAGTCCTCACTTTTAACAGTTCCACTTGAACAGCCTTGAACACCCAACATTATGAATTTAGAATATTCCCAATTATGAATTAAGAATATATTCACCAGCCTCTGAAACCTTCAGCTTCAACTGCAAGGCACGTATCAGCTCCAAGGTGTCATCCAATTTGCGTCTGAGTTCAAGAGTCAACGCAGTCTGAGAATGCACTGCCTTGCCAACCTCGTTAATCATGACGGACAAGTGAGGGCCCGTGGTTCTTGATGCCGCCGTCTTGCCAATTTTACGGTAGATCAGGGCAGCACATAAGCCAAAAAGTACCAGCCCTGCTTGTTATGTGTCGACGCGGATTGAGGAGCGAACCTGCGTCAGACAGAACCCAGCGCTAAAAATAACCAGAAAGCGGTTCCAACAACAAAAACAATTTATTTTTCACCTGTGCCTAAATAAAATGTACAAAACCAAAACCAACGTCCTTCTGGAGGAGTGACTGCTGGCACGCTCTCCAGCGCCCGCAAGGAGAGAAGTCCGGCGCTCCTGGACCCACTACCACCAGACAAACACCCCCCAGGTGGACACGACAAACTGACTCTCTGTGAAGCAAAGAAGATGTGAGGTAAGTCAGCAGTTACAACAATATCTTTCAAAAGACACACGCTATCAGCAACACATTCAGGTCTGTACTTTTTATCTTTATGCAAATGAGCAGCTTCTCACAACAAGTGGAGGATCACTTATCCTGCACGCCACAGCAGTGAGAAGCAAGCTGCACAATTCTCATCACAATTCAAGTATACTGTGTAACAAAACACCAAGTTACTATCAACAATTAGTCAAATACTTAATTACCTTTAATGTGTGCTGACAGCATGTGTCCTCACCCTTCCTTACTTCACGGCTCGATGTGTCAAACCCAGGTGCGGTCCTCAGCGTCTCACAAACGAACATCACAAGGTAGAGTTCCCGGCAGTTCTGCTTGAATCACACATGCCTTAAAAGCAGAACGCCATCCAATTATCTGCTTCAGCTGAAAGTCTTTAAGGTTGCATGTGAGCACCAGTCACAGGTGCTTCACATGATGTTGATGAGGGTGAGGATTCTTCAGCCAGCACCTTCTCCACAGACAAATCAGTTTCCATGCCACCTGAGGAGCAAAGAAAAGAAAAAAACACCAAAACATCCAGCCACACCCCCCAACACACAACACTGCTGCCATGAGACCAAAAATGAATAAATCCTCGACATCCTCAACGGAGAAAGGCGCCAAGCATGCAACACGCCAAGACCCCCAGGAGTCAAGGACATAGTCCGCAGGATACGTTCCATCTGGGCAGGTAGGATCCCCCGGTCCTGACCTTCTTGTAGAAAAAATGGTGTCAATAATGTTCAGAGACCAGCTGATCAATTCCATGGTTAATCCAATAGTGGTCCAATAGATCCAGAATCCAATGTAGTCTTGAGGAATTCACAGTCTGGTGAAATAGGGAGTTGAAGGTTAAAGGCAGAGAGATAAGGGAGAGTGGAGCAGAGTGAACAGGAGGGGGCTCAGCACACAGCCCTGGGGTGACCCAGTGCTGAGGGTGATGGAAGAGGAGATGGTGTTGTAGATCCACACAGCCTGTGGTCAGTTGGTCAGGAAGTCCAGGACCCTGTTCCCCAGTGTGGAGCTTAGACCAAGGGAGGAGAGCTTCTGCACTTGGGTCTGTGTGATGATGGTGTTAAAAGTGGAGGAAGAGCAGGTGTACGTATGAGTTCCTGCTCTCCAGATGGGTGAGGGCTGTGTGAATCACTGATGAGATGGCATCATCAGTGGAGCAGTGCCTCTTGTAGGCATACTGGTGGGGGTCTACAGTGACGTCGATGGAGTCTTTGATGTGGGCCATGACCAGCCTCTCAAAGCACTTCATAACTACCGGGGTTAGAGCTATAGGTCGGTAGTCATTCAGGCCTGTCACTGTGGAGCACTTGGGGACAGGGACAATTGTGGCAGTCTTTAAGCAGGTAGGGGTGGATGCCAGAGTCAGCGATGTGTTGAAGATGTCTGTCACCACCTTAGACAGCTGGTGTGCGCAGTCCTTCAGTACCCACCCCAGAATGTTGTTGGGGCCTGCAGCCTTCTGGGGGGTAATCCTCTGGAGGGTCTTCCTTGCATCTTCTGTGGTCGCACTGAGGGGTGTGTCACCAGGAAGTGGTGTAAGTCTGGCGCTGGGGGGAGCATGTCCAGGTCCTCGAAGCGGGCGAAGAACCTGTGGAGAGTATCTGGCAGAGAGGGGTCCCTTGGGCATTGTGCATCCCTGATGTTGTAATCCGTGATGCCCTGCCACATGCGCCGGGGTCATTGGTGGTAAAGTGAACCTGGATTTTTCTGGGCGTATGTGGCCTTTGCCCTCATGCCAGCCTTCAGCTCCTTCTTTGCCGCTGAGAGCACTGATGCCTCACCTGCACTGAACACAGCGTCCCTAGCTTTCAGCAGAGCTCTCACCTCAGGGTTTCTGGTTTGGGTAGCAGGTTACTGTCCTGGTGGAAATGACATCATCAGTGCATTTGGGGATGAAGCCGAGGACGGAGGAGGTGTATTTCTCCAGGTCCACCTTTCCCTCACACATAGCTGTCTCCCTGAAAACCTGCCAGTCTGTGCATTGAAAGCAATCCTGGAGCATAGAAGCTGCATCTTTGGGCCACACAGTGACTGTCCTCTTTATTGGCCTGGTCTGCCTCAGCAGCAGGTGATACGCTGGTGCCAGCTGGATGGAGATGTGGTCAGAGAAGCCAAAATGGGGGCGAGGGAGAGCTCTGTACACTCCATCAATGTTGGTGTACACACAGTCCAGAGTGTTGTCTCCCCATGTGGGAACGGTGATATGCTAGTAAAAACTGGGCAGTGTCCATCAGTTTCACATGATCAAAGTCCCCTGCAACCACGTAAAACGCCTCTGGGTGCTTTCCTTGTAGCAAGTTAATGATGTCATATAGCTCCTTCAGCACATCACTAGCATTGGCACCCAGCGGGATGTAAATGATGGTGATGAACACTGCACTGAACTCACGTGGAAGATAATGAGGTCTGCACCACACACTCATGATTTCGATTTCAGAGCAATAGCTTTTAACCAGTCCACAGTTTGTACACCAACCTTCATTAACGTACACACAGTCCTCCTCCCCGTGTTTTCCCCGAATGGTGGTCGCGGTCCGCTCGGAAAAGCTGCAGTCCGTCGATTTGGAAGGCTGAGTCTGGCATGTTATTATTAAGCCAGGTCTCCGTGAGACAAAGAACGGCTCAGTTCCTCATCTCTGTGGAAGTACTCAGCCTCAGACGTAACAGGTCCAGTGTGTTATCCAGTGAGCAGACGTTGGCCTAAAAGAGTTGGAATCAGTGGCCTGCTAGCCTTTAACTGGGCTAGCGCACCCCCCGCTCTTTCCTCTCTTTTGTTTTCGGGTGCATCACTTCCTCTTGTGCGCTGCTCCATGCACTCTGCTGCACCACTCCATTGTCCTCAGGAGCCGCTATCTCCCGAGTGCAGATTTCCGCTCCGGAGATATTGTGCAGACCGAACTGTTTCTGATAGCTATCGGTTCGGTTAAGCTGTAGTTCACACACATATTCAGCCCAAAAGAGGTACCAACAGTGGGCGCTAAGTGTAAAAATACCAAGGCTTAACTTGGAGCTTGAGAAGCTGCTGCACTGCTGTGCAGCGCCATCTTAGCTTTGTCTCAAAGGTAAGATGGGTGAGGGCTCTCATCATTGAATGCAATATATATTTCTTTTGAATACTATATATATATACAACTCCTGGCAAACATTATGGAATCACCGGCCTTGGAGGATGTTCATTCAGTTGTTTAATTTTGTAGAAAAAAAGCAGATCACAGACATGACACAAAACTAAAGTCATTTCAAATGGCAACTTTCTGGCTTTAAGAAACACTATAAGAAATCAAGAAAAAAAAGATTTTGGCAGTCAGTAACGGTTACTTTTTTAGACCAAGCAGAGGAAAAAAATATGGAATCACTCAATTCTGAGGAAAGAATTATGGAATCACCCTGTAAATTTTCATCCCCAAAACTAACACCTGCATCATATCAGATCTGCTCGTTAGTCTGCATCTAAAAAGGAGTGAACACACCTTGGAGAGCTGTTGCACCAAGTGGACTGACATGAATCATGGCTTCAACACGAAAGATGTCAATTGAAACAAAGGAGAGGATTATCAAAAGAGGGTAAATCAGCACGCAATGTTGCAAAAGATGTTGGTTGTTCACAGTCAGCTGTGTCTAAACTCTGGACCAAATACAAACAACATGGGAAGGTTGTTAAAGGCAAACATACTGGTAGACCAAGAAAGACATCAAAGCGTCAAGACAGAAAACAAAGCAATATGTCTCAGAAATTGAAAATGCACAACAAAACAAATGAGGAACGAATGGGAGGAAACTGGAGTCAACGTCTGTGACCGAACGGTAAGAAACCGCCTAAAGGAAATGGGATTTACATACAGAAAAGCTAAATGAAAGCCATCATTAACACCTAAACAGAAAAAAAACAAGGTTACAATGGGCTAAGGAAAAGCAATTGTGGACTGTGGATGACTAGATGAAAGTGATATTCAGTGATGAATCTCGAATCTGCATTGGGCAAGGTGATGATGCTGGAACTTTTGTTTGGTGCCGTTCCAATGAGATTTATAAAGATGACTGCCTGAAGAGAATGTAAATTTCCACAGTCATTGATGATATGGGGCTGCATGTCAGGTAAAGGCACTGGGGAGATGGCTGTCATTACATCATCAATAAATGCACAAGTTTACGTTGATATTTTGGACACTTTTCTAATCCCATCAATTGAAAGGATGTTTGGGGATGATGAAATCATTTTTCGAGATGATAATGCATCTTGCCATACAGCAAAAACTGTGAAAACATTCCTTGCAAAAAGACACATAGGGTCAATGTCATGACCTGCAAATAGTCCGGATCTTAATCCAATTGAAAATCTTTGGTGGAAGTTGAAGAAAATTGTCCATGACAAGGCTCCAACCTGCAAAGCTGATCTGGCAAGCGCAATCAGAGAAAGTTGGAGCCAGATTGATGAAGAGTACTGTTTGTCACTCATTAAGTCCATGCCTCAGAGACTGCAAGCTGTTATAAAAGCCAGAGGTGGTGCAACAAAATACTAGTGATGTGTTGGAGCGTTCTTTTGTTTTTCATGATTCCATAATTTATTCCTCAGAATTGAGTGAGTCCATATTTTTTTTCCCTCTGCTTGGTCTAAAAAAGTAACCGTTACTGACTGCCACAATTTTTTTTCCTAATTTCTTATAGTGTTTCTTAAAGCCAGAAAGTTGCCATTTGAAATGACTTTAGTTTTGTGTCATGTCTGTGATATGCTTTTTTTCTACAAGATTAAACAACTGAATGAACATCCTCCGAGGCCGGTGATTCCATAATTTTTGCCAGGGGTTGTATAACAGTAACAACAACAGTATAACAACTAATGACTACACAGAAAATAACTGACTACACAGAAAATAACACAGAAAAGATGCACAGAAAAAGATAATAAGAACCAAACTAAACAAGTGAGTAAAATAAAATGACCAGATAAATACAACCAGTGACAGAAATCATGATAAACAGAAAATCAAAGACAAATGGCTCACAGATAAAGAAACAAAACAACACATGAGCCCAGATCAAGGGCAAATCAGGACAAATATTCCTTTTTTCTTCACTTTCTGTAAAGTAATAACAAATTTGATAAATTTTTCTTCATGTTTAGATTTGCAGTACAATGTGCGGTGTTCTCAATGCATTTGCATCTATGGAAATAAAAGCTGTTATTAGGATTCTGAGCTTTACTCACTTTTTTAAACCCACTGCTATTATTTTGAACCTAAGTGTATTTGTGAACATACTGGACAAGTAATTGGATCAGTTCTGTTCTTTCATAGGGAAATATAAAGGCAAAAGCCATGTTTTTGTGTAAGTTCATCTTTGTTTAGAGGATTTTATTCCTTTTAAAAGGTTTGGCAGTTGTGTGTTCTGTTAAAAAATTACAAAAAAGTCAAAGCCCAGAAATTGTAATTTCTGATGTTCTACTTTGTTTTATGTAGTGACATTCACACAACCAAATGCAAAAGCTATATCTTTGTTTAAGGATATTTATGGGATTGTATTCCTCTGATAAAGGCTATGCCAACCAATTGTAATTTCTGATATAATTTTGCTTGTTGTATCGTTTGTTCTTTTTTATATTTGTGTTTAAAAGAAAATCATTGGGCTTTATCAAATGATTCCTGATGTTATGCAGTAACATTCTGGCAAATGCATGCAAAAGCTGTATTTAATAAAGCTTGCTTGCTTGATTAATAGGAATTTTTTCTTTTGTTTTGTTCCCTTTAGAAAATTTTGCAGCTGTGTGCAACAAATAATGGCAACTGTTAAGACCAGGGTGTCTCGTGACCTCGCCTCACCCCGTTATCTTGTCCCGCGCGTTCGTCTGATTTAAAGAAGGATTTGACCAGGTATTTAAATTTGAACACAATTACTCTGGCAAACAGGGGCGTAGCACCTAATTCTGGGCCCTAGGTACTAGCCATATTGAAGACCCCCCCACTGTTATGTTCTTTTTTATTAACGCAAACACCAAATTTCTAATGCATAGTCAAACCAGGTCTAAATCATGTATACATTAGATCACACCTGGGAGTCACCTCACCTCTCTTTTCACAGAATTTGGTTAGCAGCTGCTTTCCCTCATTTAGTTTTCTTTCCCTGTCCTTTTTTCTTTTCTTTTTTGAAATCCGGACTTTGAGTTTTTAGGAAAGACATATTTTATTTCAGCCTAAACACTAGGGCTGCAACTAACGATTATTTTACGAATCAGTTCATCAGTTGATTACTTGTATTTTATTGATTAATCATTTTTTTTTTTTTTTTACTTAAATGGGAGTTTTGCCATTATTTCTTTAAGTGAGTTATTATTAAAAGGCCTTTATCACACAACATCAACATTTGACCTTGTAACAAAGTTATGATATTATATTCTCATCAAAAACATACATATGTTTTCTTTTATTTTGCACATACATACATCGACACACCACAAAGAGATTTCCATCAGGTTTCACCTGATTATGAGCATTTTTTACTATCTCAACCACTGACAACATATAGAGCAAGAGTCCACAAAACTATTTTAAAGGCCTGAGGAAAGTGTAATGCGTTATATTTAATAAGATATTTTCATGAAAAAAAGACACAAATGTGCAGTTTACTGCATTTTATTTTTTTCTTGTGTAAAAACACAGCTTACACGTAGATGTGGTTTGACCAAAACACAGTTATTAAACTTAAATAAACCAGGGATGAAGTGGAGGTTTAAGAGTCACTAGGTGTTCACAGAAAACACTTATTTCTATATTTATTTATTTATGTTCATTGTTAGTTGGTTTAATCTTTTCTGTTTTGTTTTATCAGATTCTTTTTGTCCGTTTCTCTAAAACTGTATTGTGGCATTATTAGTTATTATTACTATTATTGTTGTTGTTTCTATTATTATTACTGATATTGTTATGTGTCGGACGCAGCCCGGAGAACCGACCAGCGTTTGAAGGACCCAGTATAAAATAAGCAGAGCATGGTACAAAGGATAACAGAGTTTAATGAACATAACAGTGCTGTGAAAAATATAAAAGTGCGCGGTCTGGCGTGGTGGATTGCGGTGCGCTCCCAGCAGCGCTAACGGTCCGGAGCCAGAACTGGTTCGGACCCAAGGACCCCACCGACACCCCCCAGGTGGCCGCGACAAACCGAGTCTGTGAAAGAAGGAATCATTATGTGAGTCCACACTCAACACACAGAGAGAACGCTCAAAAGGTGCACAAACAGCAAACACTTCCTGGCTTAATTACTAATCAGCTTCCCACCCTGCAGGCATGGAACACCCAGTTCACAAACTCACTGCAGCGGAAGCTGATTTAAACGACCAACATACAGCTCAATATAATAAGGTGTGAGGGACACCACATTTACTGACTGTATAAATGTTAGTCACAAAATCTAACGTACCTCAGGAAGTGTGCTGACGAGCGTGAGACCTCACCCTCTCCTCTTTCACAGACCATGCATCAAACCTGGACGTTCTCTGCATCCACTGATGATGAGATGGCTCCCGAGACGACGATCTCACCCGTCTGGTCACAAGGTCGAGTCTCTGGCAAATACACACTGTGTACTCCAGTCTTAAATGCCACCATGTTCCAATCCATGTAGATGCACCACAGCTGTGAGTCCTGACGAGCCGCAGGTGATCAGGGTGAGGTCCTGATAAACTCAGCTACACAGCCACTCAGTCCCAAATGCAAGCCACCTGGAAGGAAAAACAAAAGACAGAAACAAAAAGGCAGCCAGGCCCCCCAGCCATACAACAGATATATAAATAAAAATAAATGAATAAAATAAGTTATAAAATACATCTATCAACTGCTTCAGAAGACCATAACAGGTCAGATTAACAGAAAAAGGTAAATGTTACTCACAGACATATGCTCTTTGGGGTTTTAGTGTGGAAAATTAAGATTAAGCAAAATAAAACACTGACTCAACAAAGCACCACGAATCACTGCTTCGATCTGCGAATCACTGCTTCGATTGGTTCAAGGTTCAAAGCAAAGCCACGCTGCAGAAACGGTTGATTTATATGTAAGAAATGAAACATTTGTGGTAAAACAAAGTTATTTAACAACTAATTGATTACTAAATTAGTTGACAGCTATTTTAATAATCGATTAAATCAATTAGTTGTTTCAGCACTACTAAACACCTCCTCTTTCTGTCAGATCCCGTTTGGGGTGTGTGTGTGTGTGGGGGGGGGGGGTTAGGGTTAACCCTAACCCTAACCCTAACCCTTGTTAGAGCAGAATTATGTTTTGCAACAATTACACATTCATTCTAATTATTTTCTTTTACAACATGAATTGTATGGACATTAATAACATGCAACACAAAAATGTATTTAATGCCAGTTTTTTGTGGGGGCCCCCCCCCCATGAACTGGGCCCTGGGTACATAGTACCCTTTACCCCCCCCAATCCGATGCCCCTGCTGGCAAATAGACCTCTACGTGGAGACTTATTAAACAGAATTTAAATGTAACAGAATGAGTAGGGTGAGTTTACCATTCACAAAGCTTTATGGGTCATTTATCAGTCTGTCCCTGAAGTAGCCTTAGCAGGTCATCAGCGAGAGAATATCAGCCGAAGAGGCAACTATCTTTCCCTGGACCCCATTTTTAGAATTGGAATCTGCGCCACTTATTCTTGACAAGTCATGGTCTTCTCCCATCTGCTTCGAGGCTTAGTCCTGGCCACTGCACTGTGCTGTCTTCTTACTTCCTCTTTTTCCTGAAATGACACCTGTGCCTAAACTGATAAGAAATTGTTTGGGCAAAAAACTGCTAACCGAAGGACTGTCAGGAAGTCTTATCACCGCAGTTATACCACAGAAATATTTGCACATCTCAAGGTTGCACAACATTCTGACAAATAAGTCTAATCATACCTGCGTAACAAGTTTAATATCCTCATCTTGCTGACAGAAGTCCAGTACTGGAATCCTGTTTCATATGTTGTTTGCGCCATATGCATGTTTCTCAATGCATCTCGCTGGGCACAAGAACACATGACGTTTACAATGCTTTAAAAATAATTATACGAGTATAACATCTTAAAACAGCATATTCACAAAATAAACCAACAGTTTTTGTTGTGAAAGTGTCGTGACACGGACCCACAACAGGGGGCGTTAATGAACGGACAATGGATAAGCCAAAAGTAATTTAATGTTGTGAATCAATCAATCAATCAATCAATCAATCAATCAATCAATCAATTTTTTTATATAGCGCCAAATCACAACAAACAGTTGCCCCAAGGTGCTTTATATTGTAAGGCAAGGCCATACAATAATTATGTAAAACCCCAACGGTCAAAACGACCCCCTGTGAGCAAGCACTTGGCTACAGTGGGAAAGAAAAAACTCCCTTTTAACAGGAAGAAACCTCCAGCAGAACCAGGCTCAGGGAGGGGCAGTCTTCTGCTGGGACTGGTTGGGGCTGAGGGAGAGAACCAGGAAAAAGACATGCTGTGGAGGGGAGCAGAGATCGATCACTAATGATTAAATGCAGAGTGGTGCATACAGAGCAAAAAGAGAAAGAAAGTGCATCATGGGAACCCCCCAGCAGTCTACGTCTATAGCAGCATAACTAAGGGATGGTTCAGGGTCACCTGATCCAGCCCTAACTATAAGCTTTAGCAAAAAGGAAAGTTTTAAGCCTAATCTTAAAAGTAGAGAGGGTGTCTGTCTCCCTGATCTGAATTGGGAGCTGGTTCCACAGGAGAGGAGCCTGAAAGCTGAAGGCTCTGCCTCCCATTCTACTCTTACAAACCCTAGGAACTACAAGTAAGCCTGCAGTCTGAGAGCGAAGCGCTCTATTGGGGTGATATGGTACTACGAGGTCCCTAAGATAAGATGGGACCTGATTATTCAAAACCTTATAAGTAAGAAGAAGAATTTTCAATTCTATTCTAGAATTAACAGGAAGCCAATGAAGAGAGGCCAATATGGGTGAGATATGCTCTCTCCTTCTAGTCCCCGTTAGTACTCTAGCTGCAGCATTTTGAATTAGGGAACTAGGCTTTTTAGGGAACTTTTAGGACAACCTGATAATAATGAATTACAATAGTCCAGCCTAGAGGAAATAAATGCATGAATTAGTTTTTCAGCATCACTCTGAGACAAGACCTTTCTAATTTTAGAGATATTGCGTAAATGCAAAAAAGCAGTCCTACATATTTGTTTAATATGCGCTTTGAATGACATATCCTGATCAAATATGACTCCAAGATTTCTCACAGTATTACTAGAGGTCAGGGTAATGCCATCCAGAGTAAGGATCTGGTTAGACACCATGTTTCTAAGATTTGTGGGGCCAAGTACAATAACTTCAGTTTTATCTGAGTTTAAAAGCAGGAAATTAGAGGTCATCCATGTCTTTATGTCTGTAAGACAATCCTGCAGTTTAGCTAATGGTGTGTGTCCTCTGGCTTCATGGATAGATAAAGCTGGGTATCATCTGCGTAACAATGAAAATTTAAGCAATACCGTCTAATAATACTGCCTAAGGGAAGCATGTATAAAGTGAATAAAATTGGTCCTAGCACAAAACCTTGTGGAACTCCATAATTAACTTTAGTCTGTGAAGAAGATTCCCCATTACATGAACAAATTGTAAACTATTAGACAAATATGATTCAAACCACCGCAGCGCAGTGCCTTTAATACCTATGGCATGCTCTAATCTCTGTAATAAACTTTTATGGTCAACAGTATCAAAACCAGCACTGAGGTCTAACAGAACAAGCACAGAGATGAGTCCACTGTCCGAGGCCATAAGAAGATCATTTGTAACCTTCACTAATGCTGTTTCTGTACTATGATGAATTCTAAAACCTGACTGAAACTCTTCAAATAGACCATTCCTCTGCAGATGATCAGTTAGCTGTTTTACAACTACCCTTTCAAGAATTTTTGAGAGAAAAGGAAGGTTGGAGATTGGCCTATAATTAGCTAAGATAGCTGGGTCAAGTGATGGCTTTTTAAGTAATGGTTTAATTACTGCCACCTTAAAAGCCTGTGGTACATAGCCAACTAACAAAGATAGATTGATCATATTTAAGATCGAAGCATTAAATAATGGTAGGGCTTCCTTGAGCAGCCTGGTAGGAATGGGGTCTAATAAACATGTTGATGGTTTGGATGAAGTAACTAATGAAAATAACTCGGACAGAACAATCGGAGAGAAAGAGTCTAACCAAATACCGGCATCACTGAAAGCAGCCAAAGATAACGATACGTCTTTTGGATGGTTATGAGTAATTTTTTCTCTAATAGTTAAAATTTTGTTAGCAAAGAAAGTCATGAAGTCATTACTAGTTAAAGTTAATGGAATACTCAGCTCAATAGAGCTCTGACTCTTTGTCAGCCTGGCTACAGTGCTGAAAAGAAACCTGGGGTTTTCTTATTTTCTTCAATTAGTGATGAGTAGAAAGATGTGCTAGCTTTACGGAGGGCTTTTTTTATAGAGCAACAGACTCTTTTTCCAGGCTAAGTGAAGATCTTCTAAATTAGTGAGACGCCATTTCCTCTCCAACTTATGGGTTATCTGCTTTAAGCTACGAGTTTGTGAGTTATACCACGGAGTCAGGCACTTCTGATTTAAAGCTCTCTTTTTCAGAGGAGCTACAGCATCCAAAGTTGTCTTCAATGAGGATGTAAAACTATTGACGAGATACTCTATCTCACTTACAGAGTTTAGGTAGCTACTCTGCACTGTGTTGGTATATGGCATTAGAGAACATAAAGAAGGAATCATATCCTTAAACCTAGTTACAGCGCTTTCTGAAGACTTCTAGTGTAATGAAACTGTCAGGACTGGACGAGGGCAGGACACAAATGCAGGCTCGACAAAAGGAAATATACTTAAAGGGTGGTTTATTCAGGCTAGGGATCGTTAACAGCAAGGCAGTCCACGGAGCAAAAGTACTTGACAAGGATTAAGCTAAAGACGAGGTCCAAAGAACAAGCAAGGTCAAAACACGAGCAAACAGGTATGTCAGAGCAGAGGCAAAAAACAGGATCCAGAACACAAAACAGAGTCCAAAACAAGGCTAGGCAAAACAAGAACGACACAAGAGGCTGGTAAGTGAGTGAATCAACGAACGAGCGGGGAAGAAGTGAACAGACGCAGGTTAAATAGGGACAGGTGTTAATCAGGAAATGAGGTGCACGTGGAGGAGGAAAGGCCAGGAAAGGGGGGGCGTGGTCAGGTGACAGCTAAGAGGCCAATGATGCAGAAGGGCGGTGACAAATGGGCAAGAGAATGACAGATGAAGGGGCGTGGCTGACTGAGAGGACAAAGTGCAGGTGCGGAACAGAGAGTGCAGTGATCCGGAAAAGACTGTGGAAACAATGAGAGACTGACAAGCAGGAGCAAGAGAAAGGTGATTAGATACAAACATGACAATAAGAGATAGTACAAAGAAAACCACCCTAACTTGAACAAAACTGAAAAGCATACAGGAACGTGATAAGTGAATCATGGGAATTAATACAATAAACCTACTAAGAACAGACAGAAGAACTACAAGAAAACAAGACTGAAAACCAAAACCAGAAATACCCAAATACTTAACAGAAGAGAGAACAGTAACATAAGCAAACAAACACTAAATGCTGAAACATAAAAACAGACTGTGGATAAACTAGAATGGAACTAAAACATAGCTGTAAAGTAACAAAGAAAGAAAGTGACAAAGCAATATGAGAACATTGAATAAACGTGAAGAAAGAGGCAATAACAAAACAAGACTAAAACATAACTGAGGTGAAAAGTAACAAAGGAAGAAAGTGACTAACAAACATCAGAACATGGAAAAAAAACCCCACATGAAGAAAAAGGTAATTAACAAAACGAGGCTCATGCCAAAGGAACAGAACTAAATGAAGAAGGGACATATGGGCTGAAGCCTGAAACGGCCGGGACATGACAGTACCCGGGCACCCGCCCAGGAACCCGACACCGGGAGGGCGGCAGGGGGAACAGGACGGAGGGCAGAACGAGAGAGGTGAGCCACAAGAGGGCCGAAAAAAACACAAAACCCCAGGGATGTCTGACAACAGACCCCAGCAAAAACAGGCAGAGGACATGAGGAATAACAGTACCCGGGCAGGCGGTCGAGGGACCCAAAACTGGGCATAGCCAGGGCAGGAAAGAGGCCCCCAGGCGGGCGACAATACGGCTCAACAAAGGGCCTGGGCACACGACCCACACCCGGGTCGTGAGTTACCACGAGGTCAGGGGAGTGGACCCGTGGAGAAACGGGCGTGGAGACAGCAGGAACTCGGCCTTGGGACAAACTGGCCCCTAGCGTGGTTCCCAAAGAACAATCGGGGCCAGGTTTAGGACGAATAGCACTAAAACAGTGGTGTATAGAAAACAACCTCCTCAGGAGGAGTCCCACCGTGCGTAGAAGCCACTGGGCAAAAGGGAGCAGAGCTAAGCCACACGCAAAACAGAGGGCGTTCACATTCCAGGTACGGTAACACAAGACACTTAGGCGCATACACACTACCTTACAACAATGACAAAAACAAGACAGAAAAGAGCCCTCATACAGAAAATAAAAGTTCTTGAACAAAATCCCAAAAAGCAAAAAATCCCCATAAACGAGCAAAAGTGCAGACAGAAAACAAACAAAACCAGACCAACACAAGTACCAACCAGAAAACCCTGTATTTGCTCAGGGTGCTGAATGTATTGCACGAGAAGGTTAATCAAAGTTTGTGGATAATTGGCATGGCCAGAAGTACTTGGAGACGTGAGAGAGAATTGTAACAGGCGTGAGATGGAAAATGTTTCCATGAACCCACAACCGCCCCCTGGGGAGACCCCTAAGAACAAAATCATTTTACCCAGCAGCCAGGTCATGATGCTCTGAAACTGTGAGGCAAGGTCAGACATGGTCCACCCCAGGAGTAGGCGTGGGGCTTTGAACCAACAAAGCACAGAGGAAAACAACGTGAGTACAAAACAGACCCGCAACAAATACAGTTCAAGCAAAACGTCACTAACCCTCTCCAGGTTTGCGTCCTCGATCGTCATCTTCTGTGCCGGCAGTGAAGCTGGAGCAGGATGAGGAGGCGCAGGAGGGGAAGGTTCCGACGGCATGCAAGCGAACGACGCACCATCTGGCCTTGAGACTGGTTGTGGTGCGGCGTGCGCTGGAACAGGTGCTGGCGCGGTGCGCGCAAAGCCCAATGCAGCCGTGGGCGTGGAATCTGGAGCAGTCGCTGGTGCAGCTGGTGCGGAGATTGCGCCAGTCGCTGGCGCATTGCGCATGGAGACCGGGCTGGCTGGAAGCGTCGCAGGTGCCACTGGCGTGGAGACTGGAGCAGCCGCTGGTGCAGCTGGCGTGGAGTCTGGAGCAACCACTGGAGTGATGCGCACAGAGACTGGTTCGGCGGGAGGTGCCGCAGGTGCGGAGATCGCTCCAGTCGCTGGTGCAGTGCACATGGAGACCGGGCCGGCTGGAAGCGTCGCTGGTGCCGCTGGCATGGAGACTGGAGTAGCCGCTGGTGCAGCTGGCGTGGAGTCTGGAGCAACCACTGGAGTGATGCGCACAGAGACTGGTTCGGCGGGAGGTGCCGCAGGTGCGGAGATCGCTCCAGTCGCTGGTGCAGTGCGCCATGGAGACCGGGCCGGCTGGAAGCGTCGCTGGTGCCGCTGGCGTGGAGACTGGAGCAGCTGCAGGTGCGAAGCGCATGGTCTTCGGTGGCACAGGCGCGCAGGGCTGTCGAGGAGCTGGAACAGGAGGAAGGCTGAGAACAGCCGTTGTCGTGGCCCGGAGACGTTGGGAAGTCGGGCATGAGGAGGCCGGCTCCGCTTCGTTCCGAAGCGTGCGTGTGAAGCCACGTGTGTCGCTCGTGGTGCAGACTTAGGTGGTGCTCGTGAAGGGCTTGCATGGGTGTTTGAGCGTGGTCGTGGTCCCGGTGTCTTCGGTTTTGCAGGTGCAGCCGGTTCTTTTCCTGATGCACACCAGGCTGCGTCCGATATCGTTATGTGCCGTGGTGCGGTCGAACAGGCTGCGATGTCTGATTCAAACATGAACTCTATCGGATCTTCGATACATGGCGGAAGAAGGCCCTGCTTAAACTGAGCCTTTATGTTCTCCAGGTCAGGAAAGGCGCGGACCACGTCAGGCTCGGCTTGTAACAGCTGGTCAAGGTCCGACAGAACGCGACGTCGGTTCTGTGGACTCAGATTGTCATGGTATTCATAAAACAGTCCTGTACCTTGAACAAGACGTTTACCGAGTCCTGTACTACAAACTGCTCTGACTCCGACGAATTGTCTTCGTCATCGTCATCACAATCGCTCCATTCAGCGTCGTCATCGACAGGCAGGGGCTGTGAACACAGGTGGGTCTCTGGATGTTTTATCCAGTCAGGAAGTGTAGTGCCAGAAAAAATCGTGTCCAGGTCTTGCAGATCAGGGAAGCGTTCATAAAGCCATTATTGGCTTCCACGATTTCCCATGCCTGCTCAGATAATCAAATTTTCTCTTTTGGAGAGAAACAGTCACGAAAACAAATAAAAAAAAATTGAAGGTCATCAAAATCCTCTTGATTGTATCAGCGTCTTGATTCCTGGCGACCGATTCGAGCCCGCTGCGTCCATGTCTGGCTCGTTCGTTCTGTCAGGACTGGACGAGGGCAGGACACAAATGCAGGCTTGACAAAAGGAAATATACTTAAAGGGTGATTTATTCAGGCTAGGGATCGTTAACAGCAAGGCAGTCCACGGAGCAAAAGTACTTGACAAGGATTAAGCTAAAGACGAGGTCCAAAGAACAAGCAAGGGTCAAAACACGAGCAAACAGGTATGTCAGAGCAGAGGCAAAAAAACAGGATCCAGAACACAAACAGAGTCCAACAACAAGGCTAGGCAAAAACAAGAACGACACAAGAGGCTGGTAAGTGAGTGAATCAACGAACGAGCGGGGAAGAAGTGAACAGACGCAGGTTAATAGGGACAGGTGTTAATCAGGAAATGAGGTGCACGTGGAGGAGGAAAGGCCAGGAAAGGGGGGCGTGGTCAGGTGGACAGCTAAGAGGCCAATGATGCAGAAGGGCGGGTGACAAATGGGCAAGGAGAATGACAGAGAAGGGGCGTGGCTGACTGAGAGGACAAAGTGCAGGTGCGGAACAGAGAGTGCAGTGATCCGGAAAAGACTGTGGAAACAATGAGAGACTGACAAGCAGGAGCAAGAGAAAGGTGGTTAGATACAAACATGACAATAAGAGATAGTACAAAGAAACCACCCTAACTTGAACAAACTGAAAAGCATACAGGAACGTGATAAGTGAATCATGGGAATAATACAATAAACCTACTAAGAACAGACAGAAGAACTACAAGAAAACAAACTGAAAACCAAAACCAGAAATACCCAAATACTTAACAGAAGAGAGAACAGTAACATAAGCAAACAAACACTAAATGCTGAAACATAAAAACAGACTGTGGATAAACTAGAATGGAACTAAAACATAGCTGTAAAGTAACAAAGAAAGAAAGTGACAAAGCAATATGAGAACATTGAACATTGTCTGGGTTTTTGATTAATTAATAAGCTGGAATGGAAGATTGCTGCTAATCCTCCGCCCCGGCCCGTGCTACGAGCATTCTGACAGTTAGTGTGACTCGGGGGTGTTGACTCATTTAAACTAACATATTCATCCTGCTGTAACCAGGTTTCTGTAAGGCAGAATAAATCAATATGTTGATCAATTATTATATCATTTACCAACAGGGACTTAGAAGAGAGAGACCTAATGTTTAATAGACCACATTTAACTGTTTTAGTCTGTGGTGCAGTTGAAGGTGCTATATTATTTTTTCTTTTTGAATTTTATGCTTAAATAGATTTTTGCTGGTTATTGGTGGTCTGGGAGCAGACACCGTCTCTACGGGGATGGGGTATAAGGGGATGGCAGGGGGAGAGAAGCTGCAGAGAGGTGTGTAAGACTACAACTCTGCTTACTGGTCCCAACCCTGGATAGTCACGGTTTGGAGGATTTAAGAAAATCACACAGGTTCCGATGGTCCCTGAAAACCGTAAATGGTACCGATGCTCCCTCCAACAGGTTTCTCCACTCCTCAAGAGCCTCCTTCACCGCAAGAAGTTCCCGATTGCCGACGTCATAGTTCCGTTCAGCTGGGGTCAACCTGCGGGAAAAGTAGGCACATGGATGGAGAACCTTGTCGGACTCCCCACTCTGGGACAGCACGGCTCCTACCCCTGAGTCAGAGGCATCCACTTCAACAACAAACTGGCGCTTGGGATCGGGCTGCATCAGAACCGGTGCAGTCGAGAACCGGCGTTTCAACTCCCTAAACACGGCTTCGCACCGATCCGACCAGGTGAAGGGGACTTTTGTGGAGGTCAGGGCTGTCAGGGGGCTAACTACCTGACTGTAGCCCTTGATGAACCTCCAGTAGAAATTTGCAAAACCGAGGAACTGTTGTAGTTTCCTACGGTTTGTTGGTTGGGGCCAATCTCTCACCGCCGCAACCTTGGCCGGATCAGGGGCGATGGAGTTGGAGGAGATGATGAACCCCAAGAAAGACAAGAAGTGCGGTGGAACTCACACTTCTCGCCCTTCACAAACAGCCGGTTCTCCAACAACCGCTGTAGAACCTGACGTACATGCTTGACATGGGTCTCAGGATCCGGAGAAAAGATGAGTATATCGTCTAGATATATGAAGACAAACCGATGCAGGAAGTCCCGCAAGACGTCATTAACCAATGCTTGGAACGTCGCGGGCGCATTGGTGAGGCCGAACGGCATGACCAGGTCCTCAAAGTGACCTAACGGGGGTGTTAAATGCCGTCTTCCACTCGTCTCCCTCCCGGATCCGAACCAGGTGATAAGCATTCCTAAGATCCAATTTCGTGAAAATTTGGGCTCCATGCAGGGGCGTGAACACTGAATCCAACAGAGGTAACGGGTATCGGTTGCAAACCGTGATCTCGTTCAGCCCTCTGTAATCAATGCATGGACGGAGTCCGCCGTCCTTCTTGCCCACAAAAAAGAAACCAGCACCCATCGGGGAGGTGGAGTTCCGGATCAACCCGGCAGCTAACGAGTCCCGGATGTAGGTCTCCATTGATTCGCGTTCCGGACGTGAGAGGTTGTACAGCCTGCTGGACGGGTACTCAGCGCCCAGTATCAAATCAATGGCACAATCGTACAGACGGTGCGGGGGCAGCGTGAGTGCCAGATCCTTGCTGAAGACGTCAGCAAGGTCGTGGTACTTGGCCGGCACCGCCGTCAGATTGGGGGGGACTAAAACCTCCTCCTTAGCAGTCACACGGTGGCAGGTTTCGCTCCACTGAACCACAACCCCAGACAGCCAATCAATCCGGGGAATGTGTTTTAACACCCATGGAAAACCCAAAATCACTCGGGAGGTAGAAGGTGTTACATAAAACACAATCTCCTCCCTGTGATTCCCAGACACCACCAATGTCACTGGCTGTGTCTGGTGTGTGATTAGTGGAAGAAGGGTGCCATCTAGCGCCCGCACCGACAATGGTGACGGTAAGGCCACTAGAGGGAGCCCAACCTCCTTTGCCCATCTGCTATCCAGCAGATTCCCCTCCGACCCCGTGTCCACCAGTGCTGGGGCGTAAAGGGTTAGATCCCCACTCAGGATCGTGACTGGGATTCGTGCAGATCGTCGGGGTTTCCCCACGTGGGTATTGTGACTCACCCTTAGCCCAGTCCCTAAGGACGAGTGCTGTTGTTTTGACCGTTTGGGGCATTCTCTCTGTATGTGCTCGGTAGAGCTGCAGAGAAAACACTCTCCACGGATCAGCCTCCTTTGTCTCTGATCTGATCGTTTTTTGGCCCTGCTCGTTTCCATAGCAACGTCAGCAGGGGGAGCTGTTGTCACGTGGAGAGCCCTGGCAGTGAAGCGTGGGGAAGTCGGCTTCCTTTCGGACCCGGGAGGAAGAGGGACGGCTTGTGCCTGACCACGCCCCTTGTCTCGTTCCCGTCGGTGTTCCGTTAATCGGTTGTCTAACCATATAACCAGGTCGATAAGCCCATCTAAATCCCGCGGCTCGTCCTTCGCCACCAGGTGCTCCTTAAGGACCAGAGACAGTCCGTTTACAAAGGCGGCGTGGAGCGCAACAGCATTCCAGCTGGCTCGCGCTGCCGCGATGCAGAAGTCGACTGCATACTTCGCTGCGCTCCGACGCCCCTGCCGTATCGACAACAACACACGAAGCGGTCTCGCCTCTATGAGGGTGGTCGAACACCTGTCGGAACTCCCTCACAAACTCAGTATAAACCATTAGGAGCCATGAATTCTGCTCCCAAAGCGCCGTAGCCCAGGCTCGTGCCTCTCCTCAAAGCAAATTGATCACATAAGCCACCCGGCTGGCGTCTGCTGCGTACATGACGGGACGCTGTGAAAAGACGAGTGAGCACTGCATCAAGAAGTCCGCGCACGTCTCCACACAGCCTCCGTACGGCTCCGGAGGACTTATGTATGCTTCAGGGGAAGGTGGGGGGGTTCGTTGAACGACCAGCGGAATGTCTGTTTCTGGCACACGGTCAGCAGGAGGAGGTGCTGCAGCAGCGCCCTGAGCACGCGCTTCCACCTGGGCAATGAGAGCCTCCATCCTACGATTGAGAACACTGCTCTGCTCGGTAACTAAGTCCAACCGAGCGGTAAAGGCGGTTAAGATGTGCTGCAGCTCACCCAACAGCCTCCTGCTGGCGCCTGTGCACCTCACTCTTCCATTGGCTGTTCAAGCGATGGTTGACGCCCCTCGGGATCCATGACGCTGGCCGAGAAATCCTGTTGTGAAAGTGTCGTGACACGGACCCACAACAGGGGCGTTAATGAACGGACAATGGATAGCCAAAAGTAACAATTTAATGTTGTGACTCACACAACGATGTACAGACAATAACAATATAGTGACTGTCAATCATACACCAGGTGACGTGTGGGCAGGCTCGACGATAGAAGATGCCTGGCGAGAGAAAATCCGGATCCACACAGCTTCCACCGCCAACGGAGCTGAAGAACACCGGAGCCGCCAAGCCCTGCGCCCCAGGTGGCCGCTGTCTTCAGCAGTCAGACCCGGTACTGCTGGCAGAGAACAGAGACAGTCCAGATGAGTGTGCGACCTCACACTCAGTAATCCCACAGTCTGTATTCAGTAAAGGAGGGAGAACCTCCACCTCCAATCACACACTCGTGCAGCTCCTGAGATAACCACTTATCTGGGTGGGGTGTGAGGCGAAGCCGTCGCAGTCCACACCAAACGCCAACTCCGCAGACAGGGTATCCGTCCCAGGAAAATGGCTGCAAAAAGAGATCAGACTAATACTCGAAGTTAAGTCAGAGAAAATTACCTGATTGGTAGTTGATTTCTCGGCGAGGAGGTGGAGTTGCAGTCCGGCCTTTATGGAGATGGTGATGAGATGAATGAGTGTGACAGCTGGTGCTGAGGATGAGTGACAGCTGTCACTCCCAGTGCTCCGGCGCCCTCTCGTGCTTGAAGCCCGCACTCCAAGCAGGGCGCCATCTGGTGGTGGTGGGCCAGCAGTACCTCCTCTTCAGCGGCCCACACAACAGTTTTAGAAACAAATATAATCATAAACATAACAGGCCTTCAATTTGGCATACACAATACACAGTTCAATAGTATACAGACATACAATTCAAAAGTATTTGAACATATAGATACCACGTAATTAACCTTAGCTACTGATTACATGATTAATAAGCATTGATAAATGTCAATTACTATGCGTATATAAGCAATATATCCTTCACATGATAAAATGAGATAAATGGGAAAGAGCACAAATGGTTAATGCATAATTAAGCACATTTGGGATATATATTCCTTCACAACCAATTGTAATTTCTCATGTGTTCTACTGTATTTATTACAGTGAAGTTCTGGCAACCACATGTAACCCACTTCTGAGTATGTACATGTCGCTACCTAGGTTCATAGGAGCTAGAGTAATAGTAATAACCAGTGGACACAGTTATGCAGTTATTATGAAATGTTTAGTTTTAGAAAACAATTAGAACAATGCACAATATAACAATAATATAATGCCTATGGGCCCAATAACTAAATAAAATAAAATGTCCTTTTGATAATTGTTCGTTGTGGATCCAATCAAGTTCAAGTCAGTAAGTTGGGGGATAGTCAAGGTCAGGGAAAGTATCCAAATTAGGCTCTTGTTGGTGTCGGTCAGAGAGGCTCGCCATCAACTGGATCACTGGTCAACTTGTTGGACACAAGGACTGGAGCTTCACTTTTCCCACGCATCAAATAAGACCTGACCTGTATTTACAAAACAGGTCTATAATCCAGGTTCTAATACAACATTATCCAATTAGATTGATTCAAAGTGTTGTACAACATTAAAACTGATCTTTTCTCTAAGGAAACAAAATACTACAGTTAACAGGTAGATAACCATATTTATTTTCACAATAAATGTTTTATAATGTCAAAATACACAATTTTAACCAACTGTAATTACAATGAAGTTCAATTATCAATTCTGATCACATTTGCCATTGAATTCACTTAATTATAAAGTACACGTTACCTTTTAAAGTGCATAACTTGTATTTTTCCATGTGTACCGGCTTTCCTTTTAACCCTTTTTAACATAGGATTTTAGATTTTAATAAAGATAAATGAAATACATTGTTTTTAATTAACAAAATTAACATAAATTACGTCTTTGCTGTTTTTGCCCAGCTTAATTTGGGATTTTACCTTTCTACTGAGCATGACTTTAACCTTCAGTCACATATACAGAAGATGACTAGTCATTTCACAGTGTTAAAGTCTCAATGTGCTTATTTTAGTGATACTGGACAAATAAATATGAAATTTCAACTCAACTATCAAATAAATTACTTTATAGTACATTACCTTCTTCAAAAACAAACATAAAATGTGCAATACCCCTTCAATTGCAGCTAGCATGTTCACCTCGTGGTATTTCCACATACACACTCATTATGAACATGCAAAAACTAGCAGGTGGCTTTCAGCAGGAGAAGCCAGGACAATTAAAAGTGCTTCTAAAATGGAATTTTAATCAGATTATATCACTGACTAAATAATTACTTACTTTTAGTGCAAAACGAGCAGGTTTTCATACCTTTTTTCATGGAAGAACAGAAGCAGTGCTCAGTTCACCAATTAGTGATGTTAAGCTACCTCGACTATTGTAGCATACTACTTCCAGTTTCACCAAAATAAGGTTCTGCTTTTTTCAAAATAAAATGCACAAAGAAATAATTTGCCAGCTTGCACTCGACCGAGACGGACGCACTTTTCTCTTCTCCCTCCCTCCTTATCTTTCCTGCTTTTGTGGCGTGTTGTCTGTGAGGCTGCAGCTTTGCTCTTCTGGAAACGACAAAAATGGATCTGTTAAAGTGGTCTCTGAACGCAATTGACACTATTTTTTCTACAAGACCTTCGGGAGCGGAGGACCCGACCTGTCCTGCTGGGACGCATGTGATGGGTTACGTGATGGACTCGTGGAGGAGATGGAAGGTCATGTGCCTTTACATGCTTTCTGTGGAGGACGTTGAAGATGTGTACATATTCGGCTTGGTGGTGACCGGCTTTTTGATGTGTGGAGCGGGCACTCTGCTGGTTTACCGGAAAATCAAGAAAGTGGAAGCAGCTTTGATTGGTCGTTCCAAGCTGCCCTATATGATTGATTCGATTGGGAAGGCAGTGGCTGCGCAGTCGGCGGGGGTTAACCGCGCGTTGGATGACATCTCTAGGAAGATTGCAGCCCTGGAAACCCGCTATGACCGTCTGTGAAGACCACATTCTACATTTCAGATGCATTGAGAGCCACTCTGTTCTCAGAACTGTGGAATCTTTCAGGCGTCTGTTAATCTGGCTATTCATTTGGCTTCCCCAAATACAGCTGCACTTCAAGGTCGCTGTGATAAAACCTCCTCAGAAGGACAACACTTAAGCCTCGCTCCCTGGTCTTCCCCCCTCCCCTCAGCTTCTCCAGCTCTGACGTGAACTGTGGACTGTCCAGGACTTTCTCAGCCTGCGCAGGGCTGTTCCCTCCCCCCCCAGACTGTCAGACAAGGCCGTCGACGGCGCCGAAACTGGCTGCCTTCCGGAGTGTTCTGATAAACTGGTCCTTTCAAATCTTGGTTGTCGTCCTGTGTCCTGTTTTGTCTCTGTGATTATTGTTTTTTGTGCTGATGGGTTTTTTTTTTTCCTCATTGCCACTGTGTAATGCAGCGGCTATGAGGGTTTTTTTTTTTCTTCTTTTCCCTCGTGTTTTGCTTTCATATATATGTTTTATGTACCGGGCCGGCCTATGTTGTATGTTATGTGTTGTTTGTTATGGTCAGTGTTGGTTTGCTCAGCCCTGTGTTGACCAAGGCAGGGATGTACATCTGGAGCTGGTCCCCGGGCGCCTAATGGCGACCTCTGCTCCTACTGGCAAATAGGATGGGTTAAATGCAGTAGCCACATTTCATTGTGCAGGAAAGTTCTTTGTTCTGTGCATATGACATAAAATTTCCTTGATTCCTTGATAATGATCAGAAATGAATAAATTATTATTTAACCCTTCTTTATACGGGTTACACACAGCTGTCGGTAATTTACTGAATCAAACTTTCCAGTGAAATACTGTGATACATGATACAGTTGTGCCATATTTATCACAGTGAAAGATTGTAATGGGATTTACAGAATATATTTTGTTTTTCACAGTACTTTACCATAAACAGCTTTCCGTATTGATGTTGTTTTAGCAGGAAATTACCTTAAATGGGTTTACAAAACGTTGTACAATACATCGTTGTTGACCTTCAAAGCAATGCTTTAATCTGTAAAATTTACAGTTTGGGAATATAGGTTACGGTAATGTCCTATACATTCTCACTGTATTTTTACAGTGAAGGTCTGGCAACCACAGCTGCTGCTAGGAAGAGCAGGTGTACGTATGAGTTCCTGCTCTCCAGATGGGTGAGGGCTGTGTGAATCACTGATGAGATGGCATCATCAGTGGAGCAGTGCCTCTTGTAGGCATACTGGTGGGGGTCTACAGTGACGTCGATGGAGTCTTTGATGTGGGCCATGACCAGCCTCTCAAAGCACTTCATAACTACCGGGGTTAGAGCTATAGGTCGGTAGTCATTCAGGCCTGTCACTGTGGAGCACTTGGGGACAGGGACAATTGTGGCAGTCTTTAAGCAGGTAGGGGTGGATGCCAGAGTCAGCGATGTGTTGAAGATGTCTGTCACCACCTTAGACAGCTGGTGTGCGCAGTCCTTCAGTACCCACCCCAGAATGTTGTTGGGGCCTGCAGCCTTCTGGGGGGTAATCCTCTGGAGGGTCTTCCTTGCATCTTCTGTGGTCGCACTGAGGGGTGTGTCACCAGGAAGTGGTGTAAGTCTGGCGCTGGGGGGAGCATGTCCAGGTCCTCGAAGCGGGCGAAGAACCTGTGGAGAGTATCTGGCAGAGAGGGGTCCCTTGGGCATTGTGCATCCCTGATGTTGTAATCCGTGATGCCCTGCCACATGCGCCGGGGTCATTGGTGGTAAAGTGAACCTGGATTTTTCTGGGCGTATGTGGCCTTTGCCCTCATGCCAGCCTTCAGCTCCTTCTTTGCCGCTGAGAGCACTGATGCCTCACCTGCACTGAACACAGCGTCCCTAGCTTTCAGCAGAGCTCTCACCTCAGGGTTTCTGGTTTGGGTAGCAGGTTACTGTCCTGGTGGAAATGACATCATCAGTGCATTTGGGGATGAAGCCGAGGACGGAGGAGGTGTATTTCTCCAGGTCCACCTTTCCCTCACACATAGCTGTCTCCCTGAAAACCTGCCAGTCTGTGCATTGAAAGCAATCCTGGAGCATAGAAGCTGCATCTTTGGGCCACACAGTGACTGTCCTCTTTATTGGCCTGGTCTGCCTCAGCAGCAGGTGATACGCTGGTGCCAGCTGGATGGAGATGTGGTCAGAGAAGCCAAAATGGGGGCGAGGGAGAGCTCTGTACACTCCATCAATGTTGGTGTACACACAGTCCAGAGTGTTGTCTCCCCATGTGGGAACGGTGATATGCTAGTAAAAACTGGGCAGTGTCCATCAGTTTCACATGATCAAAGTCCCCTGCAACCACGTAAAACGCCTCTGGGTGCTTTCCTTGTAGCAAGTTAATGATGTCATATAGCTCCTTCAGCACATCACTAGCATTGGCACCCAGCGGGATGTAAATGATGGTGATGAACACTGCACTGAACTCACGTGGAAGATAATGAGGTCTGCACCACACACTCATGATTTCGATTTCAGAGCAATAGCTTTTAACCAGTCCACAGTTTGTACACCAACCTTCATTAACGTACACACAGTCCTCCTCCCCGTGTTTTCCCCGAATGGTGGTCGCGGTCCGCTCGGAAAAGCTGCAGTCCGTCGATTTGGAAGGCTGAGTCTGGCATGTTATTATTAAGCCAGGTCTCCGTGAGACAAAGAACGGCTCAGTTCCTCATCTCTGTGGAAGTACTCAGCCTCAGACGTAACAGGTCCAGTGTGTTATCCAGTGAGCAGACGTTGGCCTAAAAGAGTTGGAATCAGTGGCCTGCTAGCCTTTAACTGGGCTAGCGCACCCCCCGCTCTTTCCTCTCTTTTGTTTTCGGGTGCATCACTTCCTCTTGTGCGCTGCTCCATGCACTCTGCTGCACCACTCCATTGTCCTCAGGAGCCGCTATCTCCCGAGTGCAGATTTCCGCTCCGGAGATATTGTGCAGACCGAACTGTTTCTGATAGCTATCGGTTCGGTTAAGCTGTAGTTCACACACATATTCAGCCCAAAAGAGGTACCAACAGTGGGCGCTAAGTGTAAAATACCAAGGCTTAACTTGGAGCTTGAGAAGCTGCTGCACTGCTGTGCAGCGCCATCTTAGCTTTGTCTCAAAGGTAAGATGGGTGAGGGCTCTCATCATTGAATGCAATATATATTTCTTTTGAATACTATATATATACAACTCCTGGCAAACATTATGGAATCACCGGCCTTGGAGGATGTTCATTCAGTTGTTTAATTTTGTAGAAAAAAAGCAGATCACAGACATGACACAAAACTAAAGTCATTTCAAATGGCAACTTTCTGGCTTTAAGAAACACTATAAGAAATCAGAAAAAAGATTTTGGCAGTCAGTAACGGGGTACTTTTTTAGACCAAGCAGAGGAAAAAAATATGGAATCACTCAATTCTGAGGAAAGAATTATGGAATCACCCTGTAAATTTTCATCCCAAACTAACACCTGCATCATATCAGATCTGCTCGTTAGGCTGCACTAAAAAGGAGTGAACACACCTTGAGAGCTGTTGCACCAAGTGGACTGACATGAAATCACTGGCTTCACACGAAAGATGTCAATTGAAACAAAGGAGAGGATTATCAAAGAGGGTAATCAGCACTCAATGTTGCAAAAGATGTGGTTGTCACAGTCCAGCTGTGTCTAAACTCTGGACCAAATACAAACAACATGGGAAGGTTGTTAAAGGCAAACATACTGGTAGACCAAGAAAGACATCAAAGCGTCAAGACAGAAAACAAAGCCTATGTCTCAGAAATGAAAATGCACAACAAAACAATGAGGAACGATGGGAGGAAAATGGAGTCAACGTCTGTGACCGAACGTAAGAAACCGCCTAAAGGAAATGGGATTTACATACAGAAAAGCTAAATGAAAGCCTCATTAACACCTAAACAGAAAAAAAACAAGGTTACAATGGCTAAGGAAAAGCAATTGTGGACTGTGGATGACTAGATGAAAGTGATATTCAGTGATGAATCTCGAATCTGCATTGGGCAAGGTGAGCGCTGAACTTTTGTTTGGTGCCGTTCCATGAGATTTATAAAGATGACTGCCTGAAGAGAATGTAAATTTCCACAGTCATTGATGATATGGGGCTGCATGTCAGGTAAAGGCACTGGGGAGATGCTGTCATTACATCATCAATAAATGCACAAGTTTACGTTGATATTTTGACACTTTTCTAATCCCATCATTGAAAGGATGTTTGGGATGATGAAATCATTTTTCGAGATGATATGCATCTGTGCCATACAGCAAAACTGTGGAAAACATTCCTTGCAAAAGAACACATAGGGTCAATGTCATGACCGCAAATATTCCGGATCTTATCCAATTGAAAATCTTTGGTGAAGTTGAAGAAAATGTCCATGACAAGCTCCAACCTGCAAAGCTGATCTTGGCAAGCGCAATCATAGAAAGTTGAGCCAGATTGATAAGAGTAGCTGTTTGTCCACTCATTAAGAGTCCATGCCGTCAAGGACTGCAAGCTGTTAGTAAAAGCCAGAGGTGGTGCAAACAAAATACTAGTGATGTGTTGGAGCGTGCTTTTGTTTTTCCATGATTCCATAATTTATTCCTCAGAATTGAGTGAGTCCATATTTTTTTTCCCTCTGCTTGGTCTAAAAAAGTAACCGTTACTGACTGCCACAATTTTTTTCCTAATTTCTTATTGTTTCTTAAAGCCAGAAAGTTGCCATTTGAAATGACTTTAGTTTTGTGTCATGTCTGTGATATGCTTTTTTCTACAAGATTAACAACTGAATGAACATCCTCCGAGGCCGGTGATTCCATAATTTTTGCCAGGGTTGTATAACAGTAACAACAACAGTATAACAACTATGACTAAACGAAAATAACTGACTACACAGAAAATAACCGAAAAGAAAGATGCACAGAAAAAGATAATAAGAACCAAACTAAACAAGTGAGTAAATAAAATGACCAGATAAATACAACCAGTGACAGAAATCATGATAAACAGAAAATCAAAGACAAATGCTCACAGATAAAGAAACAAAACAACACATGAGCCCAGATCAAGGGCAAATCAGGACAAATATTCCTTTTTTCTTCACTTTCTGTAAAGTATAACAAATTTGATAAATTTTTCTTCATGTTTAGATTTGCAGTACAATGTGCGGTGTTCTCAATGCATTTGCATCTATGGAAATAAAAGCTGTTATTAGGATTCTGAGCTTTACTCACTTTTTTAAACCACTGCTATTATTTTGAACCTAAGTGTATTTGTGAACATACTGGACAAGTAATTGGATCAGTTCTGTTCTTTCATAGGGAAATATAAAGGCAAAAGCCATGTTTTTGTGTAAGTTCATCTTTGTTTAGAGGATTTTATTCCTTTTAAAAGGTTTGGCAGTTGTGTGTTCTGTTAAAAAATTACAAAAAAGTCAAAGCCCAGAAATTGTAATTTCTGATGTTCTACTTTGTTTTATGTAGTGACATTCACACAACCAAATGCAAAAGCTATATCTTTGTTTAAGGATATTTATGGGATTGTATTCCTCTGATAAAGGCTATGCCAACCAATTGTAATTTCTGATATAATTTTGCTTGTTGTATCGTTTGTTCTTTTTTTGTATTTGTGTTTAAAAGAAAATCATTGGGCTTTATCAAATGATTCCTGATGTTATGCAGTAACATTCTGGCAAATGCATGCAAAAGCTGTATTTAATAAAGCTTGCTTGCTTGATTAATAGGAATTTTTTCTTTTGTTTTGTTCCCTTTAGAAAATTTTGCAGCTGTGTGCAACAAATAATGGCAACTGTTAAGACCAGGGTGTCTCGTGACCTCGCCTCACCCCGTTATCTTGTCCCGCGCGTTCGTCTGATTTAAAGAAGGATTTGACCAGGTATTTAAATTTGAACACAATTACTCTGGCAAACAGGGGCGTAGCACCTAATTCTGGGCCCTAGGTACTAGCCATATTGAAGACCCCCCCACTGTTATGTTCTTTTTTATTAACGCAAACACCAAATTTCTAATGCATAGTCAAACCAGGTCTAAATCATGTATACATTAGATCACACCTGGGAGTCACCTCACCTCTCTTTTCACAGAATTTGGTTAGCAGCTGCTTTCCCTCATTTAGTTTTCTTTCCCTGTCCTTTTTTCTTTTCTTTTTGAAATCCGGACTTTGAGTTTTTAGGAAAGACATATTTTATTTCAGCCTAACACTAGGGCTGCAACTAACGATTATTTTACGAATCAGTTCATCAGTTGATTACTTGTATTTATTGATTAATCATTTTTTTTTTTTTTTTTACTTAAATGGGAGTTTTGCCATTATTTCTTTAAGTGAGTTATTATTAAAAGGCCTTTATCACACAACATCAACATTTGACCTTGTAACAAAGTTATGATATTATATTCTCATCAAAAACATACATATGTTTTCTTTTATTTTGCACATACATACATCGACACACCACAAAGAGATTTCCATCAGGTTTCACCTGATTATGAGCATTTTTTACTATCTCAACCACTGACAACATATAGAGCAAGAGTCCACAAAACTATTTTAAAGGCCTGAGGAAAGTGTAATGCGTTATATTTAATAAGATATTTTCATGAAAAAAAGACACAAATGTGCAGTTTACTGCATTTTATTTTTTTCTTGTGTAAAAACACAGCTTACACGTAGATGTGGTTTGACCAAAACACAGTTATTAAACTTAAATAAACCAGGGATGAAGTGGAGGTTTAAGAGTCACTAGGTGTTCACAGAAAACACTTATTTCTATATTTATTTATTTATGTTCATTGTTAGTTGGTTTAATCTTTTCTGTTTTGTTTTATCAGATTCTTTTTGTCCGTTTCTCTAAAACTGTATTGTGGCATTATTAGTTATTATTACTATTATTGTTGTTGTTTCTATTATTATTACTGATATTGTTATGTGTCGGACGCAGCCCGGAGAACCGACCAGCGTTTGAAGGACCCAGTATAAAATAAGCAGAGCATGGTACAAAGGATACAGAGTTTAATGAACATAACAGTGCTGTGAAAAATATAAAAGTGCGCGGTCTGGCGTGGTGGATTGCGGTGCGCTCCCAGCAGCGCTAACGGTCCGGAGCCAGAACTGGTTCGGACCCAAGGACCCCACCGACACCCCCCAGGTGGCCGCGACAAACCGAGTCTGTGAAAGAAGGAATCATTATGTGAGTCCACACTCAACACACAGAGAGAACGCTCAAAAGGTGCACAACAGCAAACACTTCCTGGCTTAATTACTAATCAGCTTCCCACCCTGCAGGCATGGAACACCCAGTTCACAAACTCACTGCAGCGGAAGCTGATTTAAACGACCAACATACAGCTCAATATAATAAGGTGTGAGGGACACCACATTTACTGACTGTATAATGTTAGTCACAAAATCTAACGTACCTCAGGAAGTGTGCTGACGAGCGTGAGACCTCACCCTCTCCTCTTTCACAGACCATGCATCAAACCTGGACGTTCTCTGCATCCACTGATGATGAGATGGCTCCCGAGACGACGATCTCACCCGTCTGGTCACAAGGTCGAGTCTCTGGCAAATACACACTGTGTACTCCAGTCTTAAATGCCACCATGTTCCAATCCATGTAGATGCACCACAGCTGTGAGTCCTGACGAGCCGCAGGTGATCAGGGTGAGGTCCTGATAAACTCAGCTACACAGCCACTCAGTCCCAAATGCAAGCCACCTGGAAGGAAAAACAAAAGACAGAAACAAAAAGGCAGCCAGGCCCCCCAGCCATACAACAGATATATAAATAAAAATAAATGAATAAAATAAGTTATAAAATACATCTATCAACTGCTTCAGAAGACCATAACAGGTCAGATTAACAGAAAAAGGTAAATGTTACTCACAGACATATGCTCTTTGGGGTTTTAGTGTGGAAAATTAAGATTAAGCAAAATAAAACACTGACTCAACAAAGCACCACGAATCACTGCTTCGATCTGCGAATCACTGCTTCGATTGGTTCAAGGTTCAAAGCAAAGCCACGCTGCAGAAACGGTTGATTTATATGTAAGAAATGAAACATTTGTGGTAAAACAAAGTTATTTAACAACTAATTGATTACTAAATTAGTTGACAGCTATTTTAATAATCGATTAAATCAATTAGTTGTTTCAGCACTACTAAACACCTCCTCTTTCTGTCAGATCCCGTTTGGGGTGTGTGTGTGTGTGGGGGGGGGGGGGTTAGGGTTAACCCTAACCCTAACCCTAACCCTTGTTAGAGCAGAATTATGTTTTGCAACAATTACACATTCATTCTAATTATTTTCTTTTACAACATGAATTGTATGGACATTAATAACATGCAACACAAAAATGTATTTAATGCCAGTTTTTTGTGGGGGCCCCCCCCCCATGAACTGGGCCCTGGGTACATAGTACCCTTTACCCCCCCCAATCCGATGCCCCTGCTGGCAAATAGACCTCTACGTGGAGACTTATTAAACAGAATTTAAATGTAACAGAATGAGTAGGGTGAGTTTACCATTCACAAAGCTTTATGGGTCATTTATCAGTCTGTCCCTGAAGTAGCCTTAGCAGGTCATCAGCGAGAGAATATCAGCCGAAGAGGCAACTATCTTTCCCTGGACCCCATTTTTAGAATTGGAATCTGCGCCACTTATTCTTGACAAGTCATGGTCTTCTCCCATCTGCTTCGAGGCTTAGTCCTGGCCACTGCACTGTGCTGTCTTCTTACTTCCTCTTTTTCCTGAAATGACACCTGTGCCTAAACTGATAAGAAATTGTTTGGGCAAAAAACTGCTAACCGAAGGACTGTCAGGAAGTCTTATCACCGCAGTTATACCACAGAAATATTTGCACATCTCAAGGTTGCACAACATTCTGACAAATAAGTCTAATCATACCTGCGTAACAAGTTTAATATCCTCATCTTGCTGACAGAAGTCCAGTACTGGAATCCTGTTTCATATGTTGTTTGCGCCATATGCATGTTTCTCAATGCATCTCGCTGGGCACAAGAACACATGACGTTTACAATGCTTTAAAAATAATTATACGAGTATAACATCTTAAAACAGCATATTCACAAAATAAACCAACAGTTTTTGTTGTGAAAGTGTCGTGACACGGACCCACAACAGGGGGCGTTAATGAACGGACAATGGATAAGCCAAAAGTAATTTAATGTTGTGAATCAATCAATCAATCAATCAATCAATCAATCAATCAATCAATCAATCAATTTTTTTTATATAGCGCCAAATCACAACAAACAGTTGCCCCAAGGTGCTTTATATTGTAAGGCAAGGCCATACAATAATTATGTAAAACCCCAACGGTCAAAACGACCCCCTGTGAGCAAGCACTTGGCTACAGTGGGAAAGAAAAACTCCCTTTTAACAGGAAGAAACCTCCAGCAGAACCAGGCTCAGGGAGGGGCAGTCTTCTGCTGGGACTGGTTGGGGCTGAGGGAGAGAACCAGGAAAAAGACATGCTGTGGAGGGGAGCAGAGATCGATCACTAATGATTAAATGCAGAGTGGTGCATACAGAGCAAAAAGAGAAAGAAAGTGCATCATGGGAACCCCCCAGCAGTCTACGTCTATAGCAGCATAACTAAGGGATGGTTCAGGGTCACCTGATCCAGCCCTAACTATAAGCTTTAGCAAAAAGGAAAGTTTTAAGCCTAATCTTAAAAGTAGAGAGGGTGTCTGTCTCCCTGATCTGAATTGGGAGCTGGTTCCACAGGAGAGGAGCCTGAAAGCTGAAGGCTCTGCCTCCCATTCTACTCTTACAAACCCTAGGAACTACAAGTAAGCCTGCAGTCTGAGAGCGAAGCGCTCTATTGGGGTGATATGGTACTACGAGGTCCCTAAGATAAGATGGGACCTGATTATTCAAAACCTTATAAGTAAGAAGAAGAATTTTCAATTCTATTCTAGAATTAACAGGAAGCCAATGAAGAGAGGCCAATATGGGTGAGATATGCTCTCTCCTTCTAGTCCCCGTTAGTACTCTAGCTGCAGCATTTTGAATTAGGGAACTAGGCTTTTTAGGGAACTTTTAGGACAACCTGATAATAATGAATTACAATAGTCCAGCCTAGAGGAAATAAATGCATGAATTAGTTTTTCAGCATCACTCTGAGACAAGACCTTTCTAATTTTAGAGATATTGCGTAAATGCAAAAAAGCAGTCCTACATATTTGTTTAATATGCGCTTTGAATGACATATCCTGATCAAATATGACTCCAAGATTTCTCACAGTATTACTAGAGGTCAGGGTAATGCCATCCAGAGTAAGGATCTGGTTAGACACCATGTTTCTAAGATTTGTGGGGCCAAGTACAATAACTTCAGTTTTATCTGAGTTTAAAAGCAGGAAATTAGAGGTCATCCATGTCTTTATGTCTGTAAGACAATCCTGCAGTTTAGCTAATTGGTGTGTGTCCTCTGGCTTCATGGATAGATAAAGCTGGGTATCATCTGCGTAACAATGAAAATTTAAGCAATACCGTCTAATAATACTGCCTAAGGGAAGCATGTATAAAGTGAATAAAATTGGTCCTAGCACAAAACCTTGTGGAACTCCATAATTAACTTTAGTCTGTGAAGAAGATTCCCCATTTACATGAACAAATTGTAAACTATTAGACAAATATGATTCAAACCACCGCAGCGCAGTGCCTTTAATACCTATGGCATGCTCTAATCTCTGTAATAAACTTTTATGGTCAACAGTATCAAAACCAGCACTGAGGTCTAACAGAACAAGCACAGAGATGAGTCCACTGTCCGAGGCCATAAGAAGATCATTTGTAACCTTCACTAATGCTGTTTCTGTACTATGATGAATTCTAAAACCTGACTGAAACTCTTCAAATAGACCATTCCTCTGCAGATGATCAGTTAGCTGTTTTACAACTACCCTTTCAAGAATTTTTGAGAGAAAAGGAAGGTTGGAGATTGGCCTATAATTAGCTAAGATAGCTGGGTCAAGTGATGGCTTTTTAAGTAATGGTTTAATTACTGCCACCTTAAAAGCCTGTGGTACATAGCCAACTAACAAAGATAGATTGATCATATTTAAGATCGAAGCATTAAATAATGGTAGGGCTTCCTTGAGCAGCCTGGTAGGAATGGGGTCTAATAAACATGTTGATGGTTTGGATGAAGTAACTAATGAAAATAACTCGGACAGAACAATCGGAGAGAAAGAGTCTAACCAAATACCGGCATCACTGAAAGCAGCCAAAGATAACGATACGTCTTTTGGATGGTTATGAGTAATTTTTCTCTAATAGTTAAAATTTTGTTAGCAAAGAAAGTCATGAAGTCATTACTAGTTAAAGTTAATGGAATACTCAGCTCAATAGAGCTCTGACTCTTTGTCAGCCTGGCTACAGTGCTGAAAAGAAACCTGGGGTTGTTCTTATTTTCTTCAATTAGTGATGAGTAGAAAGATGTGCTAGCTTTACGGAGGGCTTTTTTTATAGAGCAACAGACTCTTTTTCCAGGCTAAGTGAAGATCTTCTAAATTAGTGAGACGCCATTTCCTCTCCAACTTATGGGTTATCTGCTTTAAGCTACGAGTTTGTGAGTTATACCACGGAGTCAGGCACTTCTGATTTAAAGCTCTCTTTTTCAGAGGAGCTACAGCATCCAAAGTTGTCTTCAATGAGGATGTAAAACTATTGACGAGATACTCTATCTCACTTACAGAGTTTAGGTAGCTACTCTGCACTGTGTTGGTATATGGCATTAGAGAACATAAAGAAGGAATCATATCCTTAAACCTAGTTACAGCGCTTTCTGAAAGACTTCTAGTGTAATGAAACTGTCAGGACTGGACGAGGGCAGGACACAAATGCAGGCTCGACAAAAGGAAATATACTTAAAGGGTGGTTTATTCAGGCTAGGGATCGTTAACAGCAAGGCAGTCCACGGAGCAAAAGTACTTGACAAGGATTAAGCTAAAGACGAGGTCCAAAGAACAAGCAAGGTCAAAACACGAGCAAACAGGTATGTCAGAGCAGAGGCAAAAAACAGGATCCAGAACACAAAACAGAGTCCAAAAACAAGGCTAGGCAAAACAAGAACGACACAAGAGGCTGGTAAGTGAGTGAATCAACGAACGAGCGGGGAAGAAGTGAACAGACGCAGGTTAAATAGGGACAGGTGTTAATCAGGAAATGAGGTGCACGTGGAGGAGGAAAGGCCAGGAAAGGGGGGCGTGGTCAGGTGACAGCTAAGAGGCCAATGATGCAGAAGGGCGGTGACAAATGGGCAAGAGAATGACAGATGAAGGGGCGTGGCTGACTGAGAGGACAAAGTGCAGGTGCGGAACAGAGAGTGCAGTGATCCGGAAAAGACTGTGGAAACAATGAGAGACTGACAAGCAGGAGCAAGAGAAAGGTGATTAGATACAAACATGACAATAAGAGATAGTACAAAGAAAACCACCCTAACTTGAACAAAACTGAAAAGCATACAGGAACGTGATAAGTGAATCATGGGAATTAATACAATAAACCTACTAAGAACAGACAGAAGAACTACAAGAAAACAAGACTGAAAACCAAAACCAGAAATACCCAAATACTTAACAGAAGAGAGAACAGTAACATAAGCAAACAAACACTAAATGCTGAAACATAAAAACAGACTGTGGATAAACTAGAATGGAACTAAAACATAGCTGTAAAGTAACAAAGAAAGAAAGTGACAAAGCAATATGAGAACATTGAATAAACGTGAAGAAAGAGGCAATAACAAAACAAGACTAAAACATAACTGAGGTGAAAAGTAACAAAGGAAGAAAGTGACTAAACAAACATCAGAACATGGAAAAAAAACCCCACATGAAGAAAAAGGTAATTAACAAAACGAGGCTCATGCCAAAGGAACAGAACTAAATGAAGAAGGGACATATGGGCTGAAGCCTGGAAACGGCCGGGACATGACAGTACCCGGGCACCCGCCCAGGAACCCGACACCGGGAGGGCGGCAGGGGGAACAGGACGGAGGGCAGAACGAGAGAGGTGAGCCACAAGAGGGCCGAAAAAACACAAAACCCCAGGGATGTCTGACAACAGACCCCAGCAAAACAGGCAGAGGACATGAGGAATAACAGTACCCGGGCAGGCGGTCGAGGGACCCAAAACTGGGCATAGCCAGGGCAGGAAAGAGGCCCCCAGGCGGGCGACAATACGGCTCAACAAAGGGCCTGGGCACACGACCCACACCCGGGTCGTGAGTTACCACGAGGTCAGGGGAGTGGACCCGTGGAGAAACGGGCGTGGAGACAGCAGGAACTCGGCCTTGGGACAAACTGGCCCCTAGCGTGGTTCCCAAAGAACAATCGGGGCCAGGTTTAGGACGAATAGCACTAAAACAGTGGTGTATAGAAAACAACCTCCTCAGGAGGAGTCCCACCGTGCGTAGAAGCCACTGGGCAAAAGGGAGCAGAGCTAAGCCACACGCAAAACAGAGGGCGTTCACATTCCAGGTACGGTAACACAAGACACTTAGGCGCATACACACTACCTTACAACAATGACAAAAACAAGACAGAAAAGAGCCCTCATACAGAAAATAAAAGTTCTTGAACAAAATCCCAAAAAAGCAAAAAATCCCCATAAACGAGCAAAAGTGCAGACAGAAAACAAACAAAACCAGACCAACACAAGTACCAACCAGAAAACCCTGTATTTGCTCAGGGTGCTGAATGTATTGCACGAGAAGGTTAATCAAAGTTTGTGGATAATTGGCATGGCCAGAAGTACTTGGAGACGTGAGAGAGAATTGTAACAGGCGTGAGATGGAAAATGTTTCCATGAACCCACAACCGCCCCCTGGGGAGACCCCTAAGAACAAAATCATTTTACCCAGCAGCCAGGTCATGATGCTCTGAAACTGTGAGGCAAGGTCAGACATGGTCCACCCCAGGAGTAGGCGTGGGGCTTTGAACCAACAAAGCACAGAGGAAAACAATGTGAGTACAAAACAGACCCGCAACAAATACAGTTCAAGCAAAACGTCACTAACCCTCTCCAGGTTTGCGTCCTCGATCGTCATCTTCTGTGCCGGCAGTGAAGCTGGAGCAGGATGAGGAGGCGCAGGAGGGGAAGGTTCCGACGGCATGCAAGCGAACGACGCACCATCTGGCCTTGAGACTGGTTGTGGTGCGGCGTGCGCTGGAACAGGTGCTGGCGCGGTGCGCGCAAAGCCCAATGCAGCCGTGGGCGTGGAATCTGGAGCAGTCGCTGGTGCAGCTGGTGCGGAGATTGCGCCAGTCGCTGGCGCATTGCGCATGGAGACCGGGCTGGCTGGAAGCGTCGCAGGTGCCACTGGCGTGGAGACTGGAGCAGCCGCTGGTGCAGCTGGCGTGGAGTCTGGAGCAACCACTGGAGTGATGCGCACAGAGACTGGTTCGGCGGGAGGTGCCGCAGGTGCGGAGATCGCTCCAGTCGCTGGTGCAGTGCACATGGAGACCGGGCCGGCTGGAAGCGTCGCTGGTGCCGCTGGCATGGAGACTGGAGTAGCCGCTGGTGCAGCTGGCGTGGAGTCTGGAGCAACCACTGGAGTGATGCGCACAGAGACTGGTTCGGCGGGAGGTGCCGCAGGTGCGGAGATCGCTCCAGTCGCTGGTGCAGTGCGCATGGAGACCGGGCCGGCTGGAAGCGTCGCTGGTGCCGCTGGCGTGGAGACTGGAGCAGCTGCAGGTGCGAAGCGCATGGTCTTCGGTGGCACAGGCGCGCAGGGCTGTCGAGGAGCTGGAACAGGAGGAAGGCTGAGAACAGCCGTTGTCGTGGCCCGGAGACGTTGGGAAGTCGGGCATGAGGAGGCCGGCTCCGCTTCGTTCCGAAGCGTGCGTGTGGAAGCCACGTGTGTCGCTCGTGGTGCAGACTTAGGTGGTGCTCGTGAAGGGGCTTGCATGGGTGTTGAGCGTGGTCGTGGTCCCGGTGTCTTCGGTTTTGCAGGTGCAGCCGGTTCTTTTCCTGATGCACACCAGGCTGCATCCGATATCGTTATGTGCCGTGGTGCGGTCGAACAGGCTGCGGTGATGTCTGATTCAAACATGAACTCTATCGGATCTTCGATACATGGCGGAAGAAGGCCCTGCTTAAACTGAGCCTTTATGTTCTCCAGGTCAGGAAAGGCGCGGACCACATCAGGCTCGGCTTGTAACAGCTGGTCAAGGTCCGACAGAACGCGACGTCGGTTCTGTGGACTCAGATTGTCATGGTATTCATAAAACAAGTCCTGTACCTTGAACAAGACGTTTACCGAGTCCTGTACTACAAACTGCTCTGACTCCGACGAATTGTCTTCGTCATCGTCATCACAATCGCTCCATTCAGCGTCGTCATCGACAGGCAGGGGCTGTGAACACAGGTGGGTCTCTGGATGTTTTATCCAGTCAGGAAGTGTAGTGCCAGAAAAAATCGTGTCCAGGTCTTGCAGATCAGGGAAGCGTTCATAAAGCCATTTATTGGCTTCCACGATTTCCCATGCCTGCTCAAGATAATCAAATTTCTCTTTTGGAGAGAAACAGTCACGAAAACAAATAAAAAAAAATTGAAGGTCATCAAAAATCCTCTTGATTGTATCAGCGTCTTGATTCCTGGCGACCGGATTCGAGCCCGCTGCGTCCATGTCTGGCTCGTTCGTTCTGTCAGGACTGGACGAGGGCAGGACACAAATGCAGGCTTGACAAAAGGAAATATACTTAAAGGGTGATTTATTCAGGCTAGGGATCGTTAACAGCAAGGCAGTCCACGGAGCAAAAGTACTTGACAAGGATTAAGCTAAAGACGAGGTCCAAAGAACAAGCAAGGTCAAAACACGAGCAAACAGGTATGTCAGAGCAGAGGCAAAAAACAGGATCCAGAACACAAAACAGAGTCCAAAAACAAGGCTAGGCAAAACAAGAACGACACAAGAGGCTGGTAAGTGAGTGAATCAACGAACGAGCGGGGAAGAAGTGAACAGACGCAGGTTAAATAGGGACAGGTGTTAATCAGGAAATGAGGTGCACGTGGAGGAGGAAAGGCCAGGAAAGGGGGGCGTGGTCAGGTGACAGCTAAGAGGCCAATGATGCAGAAGGGCGGTGACAAATGGGCAAGAGAATGACAGATGAAGGGGCGTGGCTGACTGAGAGGACAAAGTGCAGGTGCGGAACAGAGAGTGCAGTGATCCGGAAAAGACTGTGGAAACAATGAGAGACTGACAAGCAGGAGCAAGAGAAAGGTGGTTCGATACAAACATGACAATAAGAGATAGTACAAAGAAAACCACCCTAATGTGAACAAAACTGAAAAGCATACAGGAACGTGATAAGTGAATCATGGGAATTAATACAATAAACCTACTAAGAACAGACAGAAGAACTACAAGAAAACAAGACTGAAAACCAAAACCAGAAATACCCAAATACTTAACAGAAGAGAGAACAGTAACATAAGCAAACAAACACTAAATGCTGAAACATAAAAACAGACTGTGGATAAACTAGAATGGAACTAAAACATAGCTGTAAAGTAACAAAGAAAGAAAGTGACAAAGCAATATGAGAACATTGAACATTGTCTGGGTTTTTGATTAATTAATAAGCTGGAATGGAAGATTGCTGCTAATCCTCCGCCCCGGCCCGTGCTACGAGCATTCTGACAGTTAGTGTGACTCGGGGGTGTTGACTCATTTAAACTAACATATTCATCCTGCTGTAACCAGGTTTCTGTAAGGCAGAATAAATCAATATGTTGATCAATTATTATATCATTTACCAACAGGGACTTAGAAGAGAGAGACCTAATGTTTAATAGACCACATTTAACTGTTTTAGTCTGTGGTGCAGTTGAAGGTGCTATATTATTTTTTCTTTTTGAATTTTTATGCTTAAATAGATTTTTGCTGGTTATTGGTGGTCTGGGAGCAGACACCGTCTCTACGGGGATGGGGTAATGAGGGGATGGCAGGGGGAGAGAAGCTGCAGAGAGGTGTGTAAGACTACAACTCTGCTTACTGGTCCCAACCCTGGATAGTCACGGTTTGGAGGATTTAAGAAAATCACACAGGTTCCGATGGTCCCTGAAAACCGTAAATGGTACCGATGCTCCCTCCAACAGGTTTCTCCACTCCTCAAGAGCCTCCTTCACCGCAAGAAGTTCCCGATTGCCGACGTCATAGTTCCGTTCAGCTGGGGTCAACCTGCGGGAAAAGTAGGCACATGGATGGAGAACCTTGTCGGACTCCCCACTCTGGGACAGCACGGCTCCTACCCCTGAGTCAGAGGCATCCACTTCAACAACAAACTGGCGCTTGGGATCGGGCTGCATCAGAACCGGTGCAGTCGAGAACCGGCGTTTCAACTCCCTAAACACGGCTTCGCACCGATCCGACCAGGTGAAGGGGACTTTTGTGGAGGTCAGGGCTGTCAGGGGGCTAACTACCTGACTGTAGCCCTTGATGAACCTCCAGTAGAAATTTGCAAAACCGAGGAACTGTTGTAGTTTCCTACGGTTTGTTGGTTGGGGCCAATCTCTCACCGCCGCAACCTTGGCCGGATCAGGGGCGATGGAGTTGGAGGAGATGATGAACCCCAAGAAAGACAAAGAAGTGCGGTGGAACTCACACTTCTCGCCCTTCACAAACAGCCGGTTCTCCAACAACCGCTGTAGAACCTGACGTACATGCTTGACATGGGTCTCAGGATCCGGAGAAAAGATGAGTATATCGTCTAGATATATGAAGACAAACCGATGCAGGAAGTCCCGCAAGACGTCATTAACCAATGCTTGGAACGTCGCGGGCGCATTGGTGAGGCCGAACGGCATGACCAGGTCCTCAAAGTGACCTAACGGGGTGTTAAATGCCGTCTTCCACTCGTCTCCCTCCCGGATCCGAACCAGGTGATAAGCATTCCTAAGATCCAATTTCGTGAAAATTTGGGCTCCATGCAGGGGCGTGAACACTGAATCCAACAGAGGTAACGGGTATCGGTTGCGAACCGTGATCTCGTTCAGCCCTCTGTAATCAATGCATGGACGGAGTCCGCCGTCCTTCTTGCCCACAAAAAAGAAACCAGCACCCATCGGGGAGGTGGAGTTCCGGATCAACCCGGCAGCTAACGAGTCCCGGATGTAGGTCTCCATTGATTCGCGTTCCGGACGTGAGAGGTTGTACAGCCTGCTGGACGGGTACTCAGCGCCCAGTATCAAATCAATGGCACAATCGTACAGACGGTGCGGGGGCAGCGTGAGTGCCAGATCCTTGCTGAAGACGTCAGCAAGGTCGTGGTACTTGGCCGGCACCGCCGTCAGATTGGGGGGGACTAAAACCTCCTCCTTAGCAGTCACACGGTGGCAGGTTTCGCTCCACTGAACCACAACCCCAGACAGCCAATCAATCCGGGGAATGTGTTTTAACACCCATGGAAAACCCAAAATCACTCGGGAGGTAGAAGGTGTTACATAAAACACAATCTCCTCCCTGTGATTCCCAGACACCACCAATGTCACTGGCTGTGTCTGGTGTGTGATTAGTGGAAGAAGGGTGCCATCTAGCGCCCGCACCGACAATGGTGACGGTAAGGCCACTAGAGGGAGCCCAACCTCCTTTGCCCATCTGCTATCCAGCAGATTCCCCTCCGACCCCGTGTCCACCAGTGCTGGGGCGTAAAGGGTTAGATCCCCACTCAGGATCGTGACTGGGATTCGTGCAGATCGTCGGGGTTTCCCCACGTGGGTATTGTGACTCACCCTTAGCCCAGTCCCTAAGGACGAGTGCTGTTGTTTTGACCGTTTGGGGCATTCTCTCTGTATGTGCTCGGTAGAGCTGCAGAGAAAACACTCTCCACGGATCAGCCTCCTTTGTCTCTGATCTGATCGTTTTTTGGCCCTGCTCGTTTCCATAGCAACGTCAGCAGGGGGAGCTGTTGTCACGTGGAGAGCCCTGGCAGTGAAGCGTGGGGAAGTCGGCTTCCTTTCGGACCCGGGAGGAAGAGGGACGGCTTGTGCCTGACCACGCCCCTTGTCTCGTTCCCGTCGGTGTTCCGTTAATCGGTTGTCTAACCATATAACCAGGTCGATAAGCCCATCTAAATCCCGCGGCTCGTCCTTCGCCACCAGGTGCTCCTTAAGGACCAGAGACAGTCCGTTTACAAAGGCGGCGTGGAGCGCAACAGCATTCCAGCTGGCTCGCGCTGCCGCGATGCAGAAGTCGACTGCATACTTCGCTGCGCTCCGACGCCCCTGCCGTATCGACAACAACACACGAAGCGGTCTCGCCTCTATGAGGGTGGTAAACACCTGTCGGAACTCCCTCACAAACTCAGTATAAACCATTAGGAGCCATGAATTCTGCTCCCAAAGCGCCGTAGCCCAGGCGCGTGCCTCTCCTCAAAGCAAATTGATCACATAAGCCACCCGGCTGGCGTCTGCTGCGTACATGACGGGACGCTGTGAAAAGACGAGTGAGCACTGCATCAAGAAGTCCGCGCACGTCTCCACACAGCCTCCGTACGGCTCCGGAGGACTTATGTATGCTTCAGGGGAAGGTGGGGGGGTTCGTTGAACGACCAGCGGAATGTCTGTTTCTGGCACACGGTCAGCAGGAGGAGGTGCTGCAGCAGCGCCCTGAGCACGCGCTTCCACCTGGGCAATGAGAGCCTCCATCCTACGATTGAGAACACTGCTCTGCTCGGTAACTAAGTCCAACCGAGCGGTAAAGGCGGTTAAGATGTGCTGCAGCTCACCCAACACGCCTCCTGCTGGCGCCTGTGCACCTCACTCTTCCATTGGCTGTTCAAGCGATGGTTGACGCCCCTCGGGATCCATGACGCTGGCCGAGAAATCCTGTTGTGAAAGTGTCGTGACACGGACCCACAACAGGGGGCGTTAATGAACGGACAATGGATAAGCCAAAAGTAACAATTTAATGTTGTGACTCACACAACGATGTACAGACAATAACAATATAGTGACTGTCAATCATACACCAGGTGACGTGTGGGCAGGCTCGACGATAGAAGATGCCTGGCGAGAGAAAATCCGGATCCACACAGCTTCCACCGCCAACGGAACTGAAGAACACCGGAGCCGCCAAGCCCTGCGCCCCAGGTGGCCGCTGTCTTCAGCAGTCAGACCCGGTACTGCTGGCAGAGAACAGAGACAGTCCAGATGAGTGTGAGGCCGCACACTCAGTAATCCCACAGTCTGTATTCAGTAAAGGAGCGAGATCCTCCACCTCCAATCACACACTCGTGCAGCTCCTGAGATAACCACTTATCTGGGTGGGGTGTGAGGCGAAGCCGTCGCAGTCCACACCAAACGCCAACTCCGCAGACAGGGTATCCGTCCCAGGAAAATGGCTGCAAAAAGAGATCAGACTAATACTCGAAGTTAAGTCAGCAGAGAAAATTACCTGATTGGTAGTTGATTTCTCGGCGAGGAGGTGGAGTTGCAGTCCGGCCTTTATGGTGATGGTGATGAGATGAATGAGTGACAGCTGGTGCTGAGGATGAGTGACAGCTGTCACTCCCAGTGGCTCCGGCGCCCTCTCGTGCTTGAAGCCCGCACTCCAAGCAGGGCGCCATCTGGTGGTGGTGGGCCAGCAGTACCTCCTCTTCAGCGGCCCACACAACAGTTTTAGAAACAAATATAATCATAAACATAACAGGCCTTCAATTTGGCATACACAATACACAGTTCAATAGTATACAGACATACAATTCAAAAGTATTTGAACATATAGATACCACGTAATTAACCTTAGCTACTGATTACATGATTAATAAGCATTGATAAATGTCAATTACTATGCGTATATAAGCAATATATCCTTCACATGATAAAATGAGATAAATGGGAAAGAGCACAAATGGTTAATGCATAATTAAGCACATTTGGGATATATATTCCTTCACAACCAATTGTAATTTCTCATGTGTTCTACTGTATTTATTACAGTGAAGTTCTGGCAACCACATGTAACCCACTTCTGAGTATGTACATGTCGCTACCTAGGTTCATAGGAGCTAGAGTAATAGTAATAACCAGTGGACACAGTTATGCAGTTATTATGAAATGTTTAGTTTTAGAAAACAATTAGAACAATGCACAATATAACAATAATATAATGCCTATGGGCCCAATAACTAAATAAAATAAAATGTCCTTTTGATAATTGTTCGTTGTGGATCCAATCAAGTTCAAGTCAGTAAGTTGGGGGATAGTCAAGGTCAGGGAAAGTATCCAAATTAGGCTCTTGTTGGTGTCGGTCAGAGAGGCTCGCCATCAACTGGATCACTGGTCAACTTTGTTGGACACAAGGACTGGAGCTTCACTTTTCCCACGCATCAAATAAGACCTGACCTGTATTTACAAAACAGGTCTATAATCCAGGTTCTAATACAACATTATCCAATTAGATTGATTCAAAGTGTTGTACAACATTAAAACTGATCTTTTCTCTAAGGAAACAAAATACTACAGTTAACAGGTAGATAACCATATTTATTTTCACAATAAATGTTTTATAATGTCAAAATACACAATTTTAACCAACTGTAATTACAATGAAGTTCAATTATCAATTCTGATCACATTTTGCCATTGAATTCACTTAATTATAAAGTACACGTTACCTTTTAAAGTGCATAACTTGTATTTTTCCATGTGTACCGGCTTTCCTTTTAACCCTTTTTAACATAGGATTTTAGATTTTAATAAAGATAAATGAAATACATTGTTTTTTAATTAACAAAATTAACATAAATTACGTCTTTGCTGTTTTTGCCCAGCTTAATTTGGGATTTTACCTTTCTACTGAGCATGACTTTAACCTTCAGTCACATATACAGAAGATGACTAGTCATTTCACAGTGTTAAAGTCTCAATGTGCTTATTTTAGTGATACTGGACAAATAAATATGAAATTTCAACTCAACTATCAAATAAATTACTTTATAGTACATTACCTTCTTCAAAAACAAACATAAAATGTGCAATACCCCTTCAATTGCAGCTAGCATGTTCACCTCGTGGTATTTCCACATACACACTCATTATGAACATGCAAAAACTAGCAGGTGGCTTTCAGCAGGAGAAGCCAGGACAATTAAAAGTGCTTCTAAAATGGAATTTTAATCAGATTATATCACTGACTAAATAATTACTTACTTTTAGTGCAAAACGAGCAGGTTTTCATACCTTTTTTCATGGAAGAACAGAAGCAGTGCTCAGTTCACCAATTAGTGATGTTAAGCTACCTCGACTATTGTAGCATACTACTTCCAGTTTCACCAAAATAAGGTTCTGCTTTTTTCAAAATAAAATGCACAAAGAAATAATTTGCCAGCTTGCACTCGACCGAGACGGACGCACTTTTCTCTTCTCCCTCCCTCCTTATCTTTCCTGCTTTTGTGGCGTGTTGTCTGTGAGGCTGCAGCTTTGCTCTTCTGGAAACGACAAAAATGGATCTGTTAAAGTGGTCTCTGAACGCAATTGACACTATTTTTTCTACAAGACCTTCGGGAGCGGAGGACCCGACCTGTCCTGCTGGGACGCATGTGATGGGTTACGTGATGGACTCGTGGAGGAGATGGAAGGTCATGTGCCTTTACATGCTTTCTGTGGAGGACGTTGAAGATGTGTACATATTCGGCTTGGTGGTGACCGGCTTTTTGATGTGTGGAGCGGGCACTCTGCTGGTTTACCGGAAAATCAAGAAAGTGGAAGCAGCTTTGATTGGTCGTTCCAAGCTGCCCTATATGATTGATTCGATTGGGAAGGCAGTGGCTGCGCAGTCGGCGGGGGTTAACCGCGCGTTGGATGACATCTCTAGGAAGATTGCAGCCCTGGAAACCCGCTATGACCGTCTGTGAAGACCACATTCTACATTTCAGATGCATTGAGAGCCACTCTGTTCTCAGAACTGTGGAATCTTTCAGGCGTCTGTTAATCTGGCTATTCATTTGGCTTCCCCAAATACAGCTGCACTTCAAGGTCGCTGTGATAAGAAACCTCCTCAGAAGGACAACACTTAAGCCTCGCTCCCTGGTCTTCCCCCCTCCCCTCAGCTTCTCCAGCTCTGACGTGAACTGTGGACTGTCCAGGACTTTCTCAGCCTGCGCAGGGCTGTTCCCTTCCCCCCCCAGACTGTCAGACAAGGCCGTCGACGGCGCCGAAACTGGCTGCCTTCCGGAGTGTTCTGATAAACTGGTCCTTTCAAATCTTGGTTGTCGTCCTGTGTCCTTGTTTTGTCTCTGTGATTATTGTTTTTTGTGCTGATGGGATTTTTTTTTTTTCCTCATTGCCACTGTGTAATGCAGCGGCTATGAGGGTTTTTTTTTTCTTCTCCTTTTCCCTCGTGTTTTGCTTTCATATATATGTTTTATGTACCGGGCCGGCCTATGTGTTGTATGTTATGTGTGTTGTTTGTTATGGTCAGTGTTGGTTTGCTCAGCCCTGCTGTTGACCAAGGCAGGGATGTACATCTGGAGCTGGTCCCCGGGCGCCTAATGGCGACCTCTGCTCCTACTGGCAAATAGGATGGGTTAAATGCAGTAGCCACATTTCATTGTGCAGGAAAGTTCTTCTGTTCTGTGCATATGACAATAAAATTTCCTTGATTCCTTGATTCCTTGATAATGATCAGAAATGAATAAAATTATTATTTAACCCTTCTTTATACGGGTTACACACAGCTGTCGGTAATTTACTGAATCAAACTTTCCAGTGAAATACTGTGATACATGATACAGTTGTGCCATATTTATCACAGTGAAAGATTGTAATGGGATTTACAGAATATATTTTGTTTTTCACAGTACTTTACCATAAACAGCTTTCCGTTATTGATGTTGTTTTAGCAGGAAATTACCTTAAATGGGTTTACAAAACGTTGTACAATACATCGTTGTTGACCTTCAAAGCAACTGCTTTAATCTGTAAAATTTACAGTTTGGGAATATAGGTTACGGTAATGTCCTATACATTCTCACTGTATTTTTTACAGTGAAGGTCTGGCAACCACAGCTGCTGCTATTTTACCATAAATTTCACAGATGTTTTTTTTTACACTGTATTTATGCAGTGGATGTGAGACCAGCAAGTGTTCATGAAAACAACACAAAACCAGTTTGTGTTCCTGAAACCATAGTCAACACAGCCACAGCACAAGGAGACAAACAGGCAGATGGATACAAGCAAATGTGAACTATGGGACCCACCAGTGTCAGTTGATCACCTGATGCCAGATCAGCAACAAAAGGTGAAACAAATGCAACAAGAGGAATGTGCTACATTTTCAAAGGACGAGAATGATGTAGGATGTATTCCATCTCTGCAGTTAAAAATCAGACTGAATGATGCACCTACACCTCAATACCCAAACCACTCCACAGGGAGGTGAAGGAATATTTGGAGGACTTACTGAAGAGAGGATGGATTCAAAAATCCCGGTCTCCATACTTAACACCAACAGTCTGTGTGCACAAAAAGGATGGGCGTTTGCATTTGTGCATAGACTATCGTGAATTGAATCAAAAGTCTATCCCTGATCGTCACCCCTCGGGTGCAGGATGTTGTGAAATGATACCTTCTCACATACAACACCTTAGGTCAGGGGTGCCCAAATTCTGTCCTCAAGATCTACCTTCCTGACACTCTTAGTTGTCTCCCTGCTTCAACACACCCGAATCCAAGCAAAGGCTCGTTAGCAGGCTTTTAATGTGTCTTTCATTGGATTCAGGTGTGTTGGAGCAGGGAGACAACTAAGTGTCAGGAAGGTAGATCTTGAGGACTGAACTTGGGCACCCCTGCCTTAGGTAAATCATCATTCACGTACAGACACAACTAATGGTTACAGTTGAAAGCTTCCAGTCGCTGCAAGATCGGATTTTAAGGTACTGTTACTAGCTTATAAAATTGTTCATGGACTTGTGCCTCCCTATCTGGCTGACCTGGTAAGCCCCTATATACCAGCTTGGGTCCTGCACTCACAGGGTGCAGGACTGTTATGTGTTCCCAGGGTGAATAAAAAGTCTGCCGGTCACAGAGCTTTCTCTTGCCGTGCCCCAGCTCTGTGGAACAATCTCCAGGCACACATACAATAGTCGGATACTGTGGAGACTTTTAAATAACGTTTAAAGACTCATTTGTTAATGTTAATGTTAGCACAGCCCTTAACCTCTTGCTTGCCTGTGTAAATAAACAGCAGCTGGCCCACCCGGATGGCGTTTGTATTGTTGCTGGTGACTTCAACCAAGCGTGTTTAAAGACTGTGCTCCCTAAGTTCGTCCAGTACGTGAAGTGTGCCACCAGAGGGGAAATTCTTTGGACCATGTTTACTCAAACATAAAACATTCGTACAAAGTCACTCCCCTCCCCCATCTTGCTGGATCAGACCATCTCTGCCTGTCCCTCACCCCCACCTACACCCCCCTGCTGAGGCGAACAAAGCCACAACGAAAGACAATCCAAACCTGGCCTGAGGGAGCATTCTCCCAGCTACAGGACTGCTTCTCACGGACTGTATGTTATTTATTTTCCAGCCACAACCTGCAGGAGTACACTGACACCGTACTGTCTTACATTAAGAACTGTGTTGACACTATCACCATCAACAAAAGGGTCAGGGTTTTTTCCAACCAGAAACCCTGGATGAACAGCGTAGTCCAGTCCCTATTAAAAAGCCGCAACATCACCTTTAAATCAGGGGACAGGGCCCTGTACAGCGCAGCCAGGTCTGACCTGAAAAGAAGCACATATTGCGCCATTTTGGGATTATTTTTCATTGATATGCTTATAATACTCAGTTATACATGCTGATAACTGCTGGTAATCTCATCCATATAAAATCCTAACAACAGTGGTGGGCATCTTGTTCCAGAAAGTGTGGAATTCAACCTGTACACCACTTTTTAAATTTTGTGAATAGGCCGAGTATAACTTGAATTATGATTAATAATTTATGCAATTTTTTTTTCCTGGATAATATGCTCATATTTGCTGTGCATATTGTAGACACCTGCAGGAAACGGCTCATTTCCTCATTCTACTGCTGGAGAGAGAGGGGTGGGAAGAAACACGACTCCCTCATCTTCTGCAGGAGAAAGGGTTGTGAAGAAACATGACTGCCACTTTACCATTGGTGGAAAACTGAGACGCGAACTAATCAAAATCACCAACTCTGCATGGGTTTGATGACAACACACAGATCCCATGTAGCTGTGCGTGTGTGTGCATGCATGTGTGTGTGTGTGTGTGTGTGTGTGTGTGTTTTGCAAACCGACCTTTTCTTCCTTCTCTCTCTGTCTGCTACGGAACCTGGGAGAGGTCACTTAGAGTGATTTTTTTTTTTTTTCTGGCTCTGATAATTTATGCAGACATTTTCCTTTAACTGAGCCCTCGAATTAATAAAATCTGTGCACGTTTTCCTTTTTCTCTGGCAATAATTTGTGAGAACATTTTCCTTTATTTGAGCCCTCAAATTAATAAAACATGAGCAAATTAAAGGCCAAAACTGAGCTCTTAAAATATGTATTTCATGCTCACATTAAGTCATTTCTGACATTTTCTGACAAATGTCTCCTGCTTGTTCACCAAAAGCAGATAATTTAATAATTAGAATTTTTTCTGTCATCTGACTTGTTGTTGTGTGGGCCGCTGAAGAGGAGGTACTGCTGGCCCACCACCACCAGAGGGCGCCCCGCCTGGATTGCGGGCTCCAGGCACCAGAGGGCGCTGCCGCCTCACAGGAGCAGCCCAGGTGACAGCCGTCACCCATCACCTGAAACAGCTGGCATCCATCAGCTGAGGGGTATATCAGCTGGACGGCATCTCCATCTCATTGCCGAGATATCGTTCTACCAGGAAGGTAACGCACTCAGCCAGTCATCTCATTTCTGAGGAATAACCTTTTTGCTTGTGCTTAAGACAGCTGAAGACTGAACTAGATTCATATCGGATAAGTACCCTACACTGCAGTATTGTTTGTGACTAGAGGTGGAGGTGGTGTTTCCACCCTACGTGTTGCTGGGTGCAGCCGCACCCACATCTGACTGTTTCTGTTCCTCGCCAGCAGTACCGGATCCGACGAGCGGAGGCAGTGGCCACCTGGGAGTTCGGGACTTGGCGGCTCCAGTATTCCCGGGGTTCGGTGGCAGAGGAAATCGGGTGGTTCCGGTTCGACTCGGACGGACGTCTCCTATCGTCGAGCCTGCCCACACGACACCAGTGGAATTGGTTTATTTTTACAATTGTGATCTGTTGTGTTTGTGGTGCGAATTCACAACAGTAAAACCTTGTTATTTGACTTCTTCATTGTCCGTTCATTTGCACCCCCTGTTGTGGGTCCGTGTTCCTCACTTTCCCCAACACTTGTTGTGCGTTTCAATCTTCAAACTACTGTTTCACTCCTTAAAAAAGTTAGAATTTCTTTTATGGAGAAATTTCTGGGATTAATCCAACATCACTACACTTCAACAGCACGAAGCTCGGCGTTTTGAAGCACATAACACAGCCCAGCCACTCACTTATGGTGTCAAGTTGTTTCATAATTTAAACATCAAAAGCACCTCCAGACATAATTTTAACAAGCTCTAAGAAACTTCAACTACAGCAGCAGCATAAAGCATTACAATCTGCAGAATTACACATTTATTTCTAAGTACATTTTACCCAGAATACATTGCATTGGTCCAACTTGAAGTGGTGGTGTCAGTGATTATTCACGTTTCGGCACGAGTCAGTAAATAGAAATCAATGGTATGGCCTTTGAAAATTAAGGGACTGCGCATAAAAATGTCTGCAACTCCTTAATAGTTAATCCAAAGTTTCTGATAAGCCCTTTAAATGAAATCACTTCTTCTTCACTTCTTTAATCAGTAAATAAATGAATAAAGGCTTTTGAGTTTAGGTAGGTAGTGAATTTATTTGTCTTTCAATCACCAAAATTGATCACAATTGTTTGCCAGTCAATATGAAGACTGGCAGAACCAGATAAATTGAGGTACTGATCAGTATGTGGATATGGACTGATTTTTTTTTTTTTTTTTTTTACATTTTCATCACATTTACAATAACAAGATCACCAATGTAATATTTAATTGTTAAGCATCAGAATTAATCTGAACTGTAACCCAGTCCCATTTATTTCTTATGGTGTTAGACCCAATCTCAATTCTTTTTTCTACCCCTTCCCCTTCCCCTTGGCCCTACCCCTACCCCTACTTTTACTCCTTTAGAACAAGGGGTAAAGCGAAGGGGTATGCCTCTTGCCCTATGAATTGAGACATCCCTCCGCCTTAGGGGAAAAAAAATTGCCTATCTCATGAGTTTGACGTTATCATGTTGCGTCGCTTAAAGTGCCGTCTTCACTGTTTGTCAACATGGCAACCGAAGTGCAACTTGTTGCAGTAGCCTGTTTGCTCTTTTTATTTTCTCGCCTTTCTGCATCAATGCAAAGAAATAGAAGGAGTCGCAGATTTCTTTGTAATCATGTCAGAGAATTTTGTGGTATTAATAATTAATTTAATTAATTAGTAATTGATAATAATAATAATAATAATAATTAATAGTATTAACAGTTGATTAGTTAATTAGGAATTAATGTTAATCACACTAATAATAATAATTAATCATTAATAATAGTAATAATTAATATTGTTAATTGATTAATAATTAATTTATTGATTAGTAATTAATTAATTAGTAATTAAAATAAATAAACACTTGAAATATATCAGTCTGTATGGAATGAATGTATACATTATACAAGTTTCACTTTTTGAATGGACTTACTGAAATAAATCAATTTTTTCATGATATTCTAATTATATGACCAGCACCTGTATGTAAGATATGGGCTGCATCTAGTTCTGTTAACCTAATATTCCCATTTTTTTGCATCCAACACTATTTCCTTTAGAAATTTCCTTGACAAAAATAATAGCAGTCTATTAGGACGTCAGGTTATGTGTTTGCACATATACGTGTGTGTAATATTTTCCAACTTACTCCGATTGGTGAAACTCCTCATTTTCTGCCCGAAAGCGAATTAGGAGATGAGTGTGCTCAGCGCTCCCTGTTTCTTTACAAAATACACACGGGTTACAGGCGTTGAAATCCAGGGATCGTTATCATCTAAAGATTTATAACCATACAAATTAACGTGCTTATCTTTTATCATGATTTTCTCCATTGTGAGATATAAAAGTGTCTTATTGTAGCGTTCTTGTGTATATGTATTATAACGCCTCAGCACACGAGCGGTGTTACGATATTCCTCAGAACGACAATATACGCAACATGCATCCAGCAGCATACACGTTGCTGTCATAGACAATTACCTGTAAAGTTTTTTGGCAAGTTATAACTTTCTAAACAGTGTAAGTTGTAATGAAAGCCACTTACGTTTGTGCGATTCTTTTGGTGCCATGTTTGTTTCTTTGGAGACAGCAGTAAGCTCCTCCAACCCCTCTAAATGGAGTGTGCATCCAGATCCACTCCGTTTGGAGGGGTTTGTAGCCCTCCGCCTCCCCCTCCACCTTGCTCCAAAAAGAGAATTGAGACACCCCTCTGTCTCTCGTGCCCGCGTAAAACCAAGGGGAAAGGGTAAGGGTAAGGGCCAAGGGGTAGAATTGAGATTCAGCCTTAATCCCCGCATAATAGACCCAGCCCATTCATTATGTCCTCTGTAGGGGACCAAAAAGTTAAACTGAAAGATACCTTTTCCCACTCAGTTATCAGGAGGATATGCATGGTACGTATGCCATTTAGAAACAACAAGAAAGCTGGAGCTTAATAATTACCCCACAAATGATTAAACCCTGTCAAGAATAGACACATTTTTTGATATTGTGAAATAAAGCATGTTGGACCTAGGTATAGGTCTGTATTGTGATGAGTGCCCTTCCTTAAAACCCATAACCAATGGTTGTCTTCTGATAACTATGTCAGTGCCCACCATTAGGCCGCACTTCTTTATAGTTCTTGACCAGTTGAGAAATCCTGATGACTCTGAGGTTGTCTGGTTTACGATCATAGTCGGACCACAGATACTCTGGAGACAGCACCTTGGTTGGTTTGTTGTCTAAGAAGTACCTGCATGGCAAACACATATACATACATTTACTTTCTCTGAAACATGAGAATCCAACTTTTCCAGTGATATTAAAAAATATAACATAACACATAACACTTAATTGGGCGAAAGAAGGAGAAACCGGCCGAAAATCTGCAAACAAAAAAACAAAATGGGGAACCGCGAAACATTCCACCTGCTGTAGGGAGGGACACATACATGAATACAGTGCGAGCACAGCAGCGAAGCAAACAAATAAAAAAACTCCACAATTTATAATACTTAATTCCTGTTATAAAGAGTGGACTTAGCCGCGTAGACGTACACCAGGAAGTAATGAAATGATGTGGATTATTATGCCAGTATGGCTGGCATAGTATCTTACTATGCTTTTCACCCTTTTAATTTCATCTTATTAGGAAAGAGGGTGACCCTCTGCTTGGGCCATGCTACAGACATAAATTACAGAACAATTCACAAAAACAAATATACAGGAAATGCTGTTGGTGCACAGGACAGGAGGGTCTTCAGCACAAATACCACACCCATCTCTGGATGGAGCTGCACCTTAAACAGAGAGAAAAAACAGAATCAGGCATCAGAAAGACAAGAAATACAGTATAATTTGCCAGCATTAAACAACAAGAAAAACAGAAGAAATACTAAGGTGATCGCCGGCCATTAGCCCTAAGCATCACGAAAAGAGAAAGCTCTATGACCTGCAGACTTCTTATTCACCTTAGAGACACAAAGTTTTAACGCAAGTGGCGCAATCATGTTAATTGTACTTTTGAGCACTGAGTTTAAAGTATCCACAAGTCTGTCAACTGATTGGGTATTTACCAAATGTGAAGCTAAGACATCAGGCAGTCTAGCTTTGAGTTCAGTCTTAGTTGAGGAGTTCATGCATCGCCGTAGTGATATATAAGGTTGTTGTTCCACTCAACACGGCAGCGAAACTGTAAACTTAATAAGTGAGTGATCAGAGACCACTGATGTAAGAGGCATGATGTCAATATTCATGACAGCAATGCCACGTGCGAGAACCAGATCCAGGGTATTTCCACTAATGTGCGTCGAGTCCCGAATGCATTGCTGAAATCCTAATGTATCCACAATTTGTTATGTGTCGACGCGGGTTGAGGAGCGAACCTGCGTCTGACGGAACCCAGCGCTAAAATAACCAGAAAGTGGTTCCAATAACAAAAACAATTTATTTATTCACCCTCTGGTGCATAATAAAGTGTAAAAACTAAAATAGCATCATTATGGTGGAGTGAAGGCTGGCACGCTCTCCAGCGCCCAAAAGGATCGAAGCCCGGCGTTTCTGGACTCACAATCACCGCCAAACACCCCCCAGGTGGACACGACAAACCGACTCTCTGCGAAGGATAGAAGAGATGAGGTAAGTCAGCAGTTACAACTAATATCCTTCAAAAGACACACACCATCAGCAACACATTCAGGTCTGCATTTTAAGCTTTATGCAAATGAGCAGCTTCTCACAACAGGTGGAGGATCACTTGTCCGCACGCCACAGCAGTGAGAAGCGAGCTGCACAATGCAAATCTACTGCGTAACAAAATACCAAGTTACTATCAACAAGTAGTCAAACAATTAATCACCTCTGATGTGTGCTGACAGCATGTGTCCGTCACCCCTCCTGCCTCACAGGCTCGATGCGTCAAACCCAGGCGCGGGTCCTCAGCGTCTCACAAACGAACATCACAAGGTCGAGTTCCCGGCAATTCTGCTTGAATCACACATGACTTAAATGCAGAACTCCATCCAATTATCTGCTTCAGCTGAAAGTCTTTAAGGCTGCACGTGAGCACCATTCACAGGTGCTGCACATGATGTTGATGAGGGTGAAGGACTCTTCAGCCAGCACCTTCTCCACAGACAAATCAGTTTTCATGCCACCTGGAGAGCAAAGAAAAGAAAAGAACACCAAAATGTCCAGCCACACCCCCCAACACACAACACAATTTCCATAAATGATTTGCAGAGGGAATCAGAAGGCTTATTTATATGAACATTAAAGTCACCAATGATCAGAATGTTATCTGCACTAGTTGACAAGTTAGAGATGAACGCACCAAATTCATCTAAGAATTCAGAATATGGGCCAGGAAGCCTATATACAGTGACAAAGTAATACGACTGATTTTTATTCTTCTGACCTTGGCAATGCGTAGTATCCTGAGCAGAGCGGAGAATCAGATGCTCAAACAAGTTATATTTGTGACCCCCAACAGCTAATAAGCTAAAACCTGGATTTATAAATAAGAGCAACAACCCCCGCCTTGCTTCGGCATCACGAGGGACATGACTAAATGCATATGCTGGTGGGCATGCCTCATTTAAGGGGAGAACAGCTGTAGGTTTAAGCCAGGTTTCACATACCCAATCATATCTAAGTGATGATCAATAATTAGATCATTAATCAACAATGATTTTGAGGACAGTGATCTTATGTTAATGAGACCCAGACTAAGGACCTCAGTGGTGTTGACAGTTGAACTGGTTGGGTTTAGGGGTGGTTCCAGAGTAGCATATATAAGATGCCTAGAAGTAGGTTTAGGTTTGAGACATTCCACGCGCGTTGTAGGTAGCAGACACGAAATCTCAACTATTGTGGGAACAACCACTGGGCCATCCTCAATTTCAACATCATCCAATGTAGTAATGGGTATTAAGGTTTGCAAGCATATCCCTCTATGATTTTATGGACATGTCTACGGAAGCAGGCCACAGTCTCAACTTGCTGAATTTCCCTCCCTGGCAGATAAACTGCACTATCACCATAGGGGATTTTCTGCACTAATTTCCCCGCTAAGGTAATGGATTCCACATCCACATTTGTCATAAGCCTTGCAGGGTCTCTAATCTCTTGCTCCATGGCCTGCTGTAAATTCCTAATGTTACCCTCCCTGTAGACCTCTATCTATGTTTGCAGACAAGATGGTGGCGGCTTCCCCAGTGGGGTGTAGGCCATCTGGTATCAGCAAGCCATGGCGGCCCCAGAACGAAGGCCAGTTATCAATAAAGCTAAAGCCTTGCTGCCTACAAAATTGCACCCAGCCACCTATTTAAATGATGTCCAGCCTGCTAAATGTCTCATCAATACCCCGGGAGGGGAGGGAACCAGAGACTATTAATCGATGCTGACACATCTTTCTGGCAAGGAAACAAGTCCTCTCTATGTCCATTTTTGTGACCTCTGAGTCCCTCATCCTGACATCATTGGTGCCTACGTGAATAACTATGTGACTATATCTCTTCATGTTCCTTAGTCTGTCTTCCCTTCTGCAGTGTCAGCACCCTAAGATGGGATGCAATGTCGGAAGCTCTGGCCCCAGGAATACATTTAACATCAGCCGGCGTCTGTAACCTGACTTTGCGGGTGATAGAATCGCCTATCACTAAAGTCCGGTGTTTCGGCCTAGAGACAGAAGTGGAAGTCACTTGTGGGCTCAGAGAATTCACATCAGGCAATTCCAAGGGGGAGAACTGATTCACAGTTCGTAGTGGTGAGTGTGATCGGGGTACCACAACCAGGCACCAAGCCCTACGGGGCTTCTTCGCCTAGCCACAGTCCGAAAGCTGTCCTCCACAGCTGGCATTTCTAGGCTAATGCTAATGGGCTCACTTGCCGGCCCAACACTAACCTCATCTGGAGTGCCCGTAACATCTAACTCCACTGCACTAAGAAGCTGCTCTAACTTATAGGCACGGCTCTCTAAGAGAGCCACCCTATCTTCCAACATCACGCAGGATTTTCAGAGGGCGTAAAATAGGTAATGTCGTGTACTTTGTGCAATAAGAAATTCAAGAGTAGAGCCAAGCAAGCACGAGCTACACAATACGGATAAGCTAACCACTCCTAAGGCTCACACAGGATTCACACAGACGTAAATAAATTAATTAAAATTCACAGCAGTTACACTGAAAAGGTGCAGAAGTATTAGCTTGTAGGAACAGTTAAAAAAAAAAACTCCTCCAAGTAAACCACTCGTAAGATAGAGTAAAGTACCAAGCTAAAATTCACAGCAGTCACACTAAAAAACTAACAGAAGTCTTAAAGTAGACCTGCATTGAAATAAATTGCAGTCAGATCTTGGACCAAAAAAATGACTTATATTTACACAATAAGATCCTTCTGAATGTAGTAAAGTAAATCTGCAAGCCCAGCTCTGTCATTCAACAGAGAAATCTTAGTTTAAAAATTACAAATTTACAGCAAAAATTTAGCCCTCCGCAAAACTGTCAGCACATCCGGGACGCTGCCGAGACGTCAGAGAGAAGACACTATCCCGGCATGCATTGCGCGCGCCAACTGTAATTTGTGGATTTACATCAGTTTGCATCTCTTACAAAAGCATCGTTTTATTGTCTTATAGAGGGTTTTCACGTGACGTATCTGTCACGTAATTTGTGTCCCGTGGCCATTCTGGATTACAACGTGGTGGCTGCTGTGGATTACACTTCGTGCATTTGGCAAACAATTGCAGAAGTTTCAACGTCGGCGTGAGAAGCCTCACGGCACCGTGGCGCTGTGAGAGATCCGCCGCAAGAAATCCCTGGCTCCAAGAATTTATTTTATTTGGCAACAAATTATATACAATACAATAAAATACCGCAGAGGATAACACAAGAACGCTTCCAATATGAATGCTTATTACAATTGTTCCTCATTGTTATTACATACATTTAATCAGGTCCCATCTTATCTTTGGGACCTCATAGTACCATATCACCCCAATAGAGCGCTTCGCTCTCAGACTGCAGGCTTACTTGTAGTTCCTAGGGTTTGTAAGAGTAGAATGGAGGGCAGAACCTTCAGCTTCAGGCTCCTCTCCTGTGGAACCAGCTCCCAATTCAGATCAGGGAGGCAGACACCCTCTCTACTTTTAAGATTAGGCTTAAAACTTTCCTTTTTGCTAAAGCTTATAGTTAGGGCTGGATCAGGTGACCCTGAACCTCCCTTAGTTATGCTGCTATAGACTTAGACTGCTGGGGGTTCCCATGATGCACTGAGTGTTCTTTCTCTTTTGCTCTGTATGCACCACTTCTGCATTTAATCATTAGTGATTGATCTCTGCTCCCCTCCACAGCATGTCTTTTTCCTGGTTCTCTCCCTCAGCCCAAACCAGTCCCAGCAGAAGACTGCCCCTCCCTGAGCCTGGTTCTGCTGGAGGTTTCTTCCTGTTAAAGGGAGTTTTTCCTTCCCACTGTTGCCAAGTGCTTGCTCACAGGGGGGTCGTTTGACCGTTGGGGTTTTTCCGTAAGTATTGCATGGCCTTGCCTTACAATATAAAGCACCTTGGGGCAACTGTTTGTTGTGATTTGGTGCTATATAAATAAAATTGATTTGATTTGATTGTGGTCCTCGAGCACCGAGCTGCTGATCCGCAAGCTGCCCTTCCAGCGCCTGGTGAGAGAAATCGCTCAGGACTTCAAGACCGACCTCCGCTGTCTTGCGGTACGTTTGGTGGTATACATTTCTTTTATTGTTGCTTGAAAATGATTTTTGGGACTTTTCCATACGCCCTTTGATTGAGTGGGTGTCGCATTGAAAATGTACTGTCTTTAGCCTCCGGTGTTACCGTCGCGGGGTACGGATGCAGGACCTGCAAGAATTCAAGTCATTAAAAGATATAAACCCTTTCTCAGTGGCCACGGAGCTCTGCAGCTCCGATTACCGACACCGTGCGGCGCTGCGGATTTTTGCCGCAAGAAGTCTGTCCTTGCGGGCAACAGGTGTTACTGGCCGCTCCGCATCAAAACAGAGAAGAACGTCGCCCGCTGTCGATGTCGCCGCTGATCTGAGCATGCAGAGCTGTATCTCGCATTCATTGCAGCTTACTTTGGATGTTGAAATCCGGATGTGTATAACAGTAACATTACTAACAGATAAAATCAATTTCAATGCGGGATCGGACTGAAGGCTTTTTTTTTTTTTTTTTTTTTATCGGACTGAAGGTGCAAGCGCGTCGTCTTCTCCCCGACGTCATGGAAATGACCCGGATGTACAAACTGTTTTCACGGAGGGCTAAATTTTAGTGCAAATTTGTCATTTTAAACGAAGATTTCTCTGCTGAATTACAAATTTGGGCTTACAGATTACTTTACTGCATTCATAAGGGTCTTATAAATACATATCAGCTATTTCTTCTGAGATCTGACCACATTTATTTCAATGCAGGTCTACTTTAAAACAGGAGGGGTCAAACTAGCTAACACAAGCTAACCTCTAGCGAAAATGCAAGCCACTCCTAAGATTTACACAGAGAAAAAATAACGACCTAAAATTCACAGCTGAAAAACTAACAGAAGTATTAAACAGATAAAAAAGAACAGCTATAAAAGTAACTGTGGGGGAAGGGGGGGAGTTTGACCTAGCTAGCGAAAGCTAACTGCTAGTGACTGCTAACTGCTAGCGAATGCAAACCACTTGCGATTCACAACAGGACTGTAGTTAAATAAGGTTCAGAGGAGATACACTTAACAACCAGAAGAGTGCTAAACAGAAATAAAAGAAACGTATACAACCGTGTAAAGTTCAGATGAGCGTCACAACAGCAAACAATCCCTCAGAAGCAAGTTGCCAGATCTATGAGCCAAACAAGCCAATGTCATTTACCATTTTACCATTTATAAATGAAAATTAATTGAAAATTACAGTTCAATTTCAATTCATCTCATGAAGACATCAGCCGGGCTCTCATCTCATGAAGAGCCGGCCCTGTTTCATGAAAACATCAGCCAGCATGGCATGTCCAGTGTACAGTGGTCCGCCGGTGACCGCGTTGTAAATGTGATATTTGTTTTCATTATTACAATGTGGGGAAATACCGCAGCTGAAGTGATATGTGTTCTAATTTATTTCCACATAAGGACAGCATGCCAACGTCCACACCTCATGGTGAAGTTATGTTAGGTCATATTCTCGAAGCCACTACAGGTGTTGTCCAGCTGTGACTTGCGAGCCCAGACATCTGAATAGCTGCAGGTGGCAGGAACACACCCACCTTTGTCTGTGGATTTCGTCAGCTCACAGATAAAAAGGCTCACTCTCTGTTCCTTTGTTCTGTGATTTTTATTTTATGTATGTATTATTATTTTTCATCATTATTTTTCTGTCTGATGTCTGTGTTTTTAATTTGACACCTTGCGTGCACGGTCAGGTCCAGCTGGCAGGCATCGTATGTCTGTCGTGTGTGTATACGAGGTCTGTGAGAAAAGTATCTGACCTTTTTATTTTTTTCAAAAACCATATGGATTTGAATCACGTGTGATTGCATCAGCCAAGCTTGAACCTTTGTGCGCATGCGTGAGTGGTTTTTCACGCCTGTCGGTTGCGTCATTCGCCTGTGAGCAGGCTTTGTGTGAGCACTGGTCCACCCCTCTCGTCGTTTTTTTATTGCGAATAAATGTCTGAACGATTTGGAGCTTTGCTGCATCAATTTTTTTCCAGAACCTGTGAGAGACCTCCAGGTGGACACCGTTCGGAAAATTAATATGGCTTTCAGGGACGATTTTGTGGGGATTACACAGATTAAGGAGTGTTAGTGCCACTTTAAGGACGGCCCACAGCGTCTGAGAGCGCTGAGAGCGGACATCAGCACTTTTTCGGTGCATTCCACTGTGACAGAAGATTTGGCCATGAAAAGAGTGGCTGTGAAATTAATGCCGATGGCTTCGGCACGAAGCTGCCGACGGCAAAAGCGCCTTTGTGTTGAAGTCTCACAGGACATGTTGTGACATGCCCACCTCTTCCACAATTTCTCGGATAGTCACACGACTGAAAAGTCCCGAAAGCCGTCTGAATCATCCGAATGGTTTCCACCTGGTTGTCACCCAGTTTCTGGCAAAATTTGATGCGGCGCTGCTCCAGTTGTTCCGTCTTTTTCCTTGAAATGAAAATCAGCCGAGCGCGCTGCACACGTGCCACACAAAGGCTGCTTACCAGGAATGATGCAATCGACAGCGTGAAAAAGTTCACGTATGCGCAAGAAGGTTCAAGGTTTCCTCATGCAAACACGTGATTCAAATCCATCAGGTTTTTGAAAAATAAAAAGGTCTGATACTTTTCTAACAGACCTCATATATGTCTGATCTTGTGTACCCGGAATAAAAGTTTTACTGTAAGCAGGCCATTGAAGTAATGAGAGTTCTTTTTCTAATTTATATTGCCGTATTATTTTCAGCCACGTTTCCAAGTACAACATGTTATCACATCCACTTTATTAGATTATTCTTTTATTACATCTGTTTCTGCAATAATACTTGAAATTTCTCTTCCCTGTTGTAGCAGAAAGCTGTGATCAAACAACCAACATCTTAAGCTTGCATTAAGAAGAGGCCTTGGACTCCTTCAAAGAAAAGAAGGAACCCATACAGCAAGGCCTGGTATATCTCCAGGTACCAAAGAGGAGACAGTTTAAGCCATGCACGCTTGGATCTGTCAACAAAACCCACCATATTCAGGATTTAAGATTACCCCAAAGTACATTTCACACATAGCTGCGAATCCTTATCAGATTCCCAGACCAGAGCAACTCAAACTTCCCCCTCACATAACAAACGAAACCTCCACAGAAGACACCTTTTTCACCAAAAGTCCTGAAAAATGTTTTTCACACTAAACTCAAAAGAAAACAGCTCACTGAAAGATTACTCTTAAGGTGACGATATTGCAAAGGTTTTTGTGGTTGAAATCAACCCAAAAATTACCTATTTTGCATTTCTGCTAGATAAATCCAGGTCTACCATGGAACAAGAGTGACCCCTGTGGAACGACTTGGGAAGGACAGGTTAATTGATTTCCTGCAAGACTCAAACTCCTAACCTCATTTAAAAAGGGAGTTCATTGTATTGTTGTAGTAAAAGAACAAAAAAAAAAAAAAAAAAAAAAAAAAAGAGAAAAGGAAACATGTCACTCTTTTCTATGCATGCATGAAAGTGTTATATTTGATGTGTTTATACCTCTGTTCATTGGGAATGTTTACTTAATGTGTTCTCTTTTATATTATATATAATATGTATATATAATATATATATATATATATATATATATATATATATATGTGTGTTGCGTGTGTGTGTGTGGTATATAATTCCAGGTAAACCAGTTACAAGATTTATTCTGCAGGACATGGTTTGGTTTCAAAGCGGAATGTTGGAGCCATGCTGATTTATATACATAAAACTAGACAAAGGAAACTCCAGAAACTACGTTACCCAGAATTCTTGGGGGTGGAGCTTGTTAAACCTTTAAAAAGACCTCGCGCCCGGGAAGTCGCTCGCTTACGCTCCGCTCATGCTCTTTTTTTCCGGCCCTTTCTTTTCCGTGGGTCTAAAGACGCGCCTGAAGCCGTTAATTTTTATGACCCTTTGTCTAAAGCCACGTGCTACTTAAGACTAATTCTTGTTTGGCGTACCGATAAGAATTTACTTTATTTTTCCGACAGATAACTTTTGTAACCTTTGTCAAGTTAAACGCGCTGGCGCATTAACTTCCTTTTTCGAATTTTCAAATTAAAACCTTTTTCTTCTAAAAACTCAATTCCTTTTACAAACCTTTTTCTTATAAAGTCAGCTATTTTTACATTGAATTCTGATTTGACTAAGCTTCCAAAAAGACGACGACGAAAGACAAATTTTGATTTTTGATAGAGAATAAAGACGGTCAAACATTTATTCTGACGAGCCAGCCACCAGAGCGCTGCAAAGGAAAAACATCCAGGTCAGCTGAAACGTCCACAGCGACTTGAACTGTCGCCGCGAAATCCACAGCGATAACAGAAATCATCCTCGCCACTGACGAGACAGAGCGGGTCGGACCGACAGAGCCTTTTGTCAAGGTCCTTGACGAAGCTGTGTGGCGGACAGAGCGTCGACTGAACCAGACGATTTCAGCATCGGACCTCACGGAGACTCGCTGTATTTCGCAAGTAAGACTGTGCTATGTTGTCAGATAAACAGAGTGGCTTTATTTAACTCTATTCAAAATCATTAATCTTCTCTCAGGTCAACAGTACTAAAGTAAATTACCTGTTAAATTAGAACGAATCTTACTCCTAAAATTCCCGCTACGAAACCAAACTATCAGAACATCGTATAATCATTGCTAATTGAATGTCGCCTTCCTTAATTTGCTCACTGTGATATGTCCTGTTATTTAACTCCTGCTAGAGTTAAATATCTTAAACGTGTGAAGTTGTCTGTGATTTTGTATGGCTTTACAGAGGGTGTCGGATCTGACCTGCGGAGCTTATCTTTTAGAAACTGAGACTGATTAATTAAACCGACACTGATTAATTAAATTGAGACTAATCAATTGAGTGTTTAGACTCATAAGGACTTATCCTTTGAAATAAGTGGTACCCCGATATAAAATTATCCACAAGTGATAATTTTCAATATTCCAAAACATTATTATATTCATCCTGTGGTTTTCCCCTACACTGTATATATTGTCCAATATTTTCCATTTTGAGACATAATTTGCATCACACCAATTTAATACAGGAGTGATTTGGGCAGCATAGTAGTATTCCTTGAGATTAGGCAGTGCCATGCCTCCCCCATCCTTTCCAATTTGTAATTTTTCAAATTTTATTCTGATTTTAACCATTCCATATGAACCTTGAAATATCTCTGTCCCATAATTTAAACTGTTTTCCTGGTATTTCAATACGAAGTGCCTGAAAGAGATAAAGGAGTCAAGGCAGGATGTTCATTTTCACAGTATCAGTTCTGGAACTTAAATCCAATATAAGAGGTTCCCACCTTCTGAATTCATTCTTTAATCATTCATTAATCTCTTATCTACTTTTGAAATATTTATATCTTATAATTTATCTAATGTTTTGGTTAATGAGACTCCAAGATAGGACATCTTATTCGAGTTCCAGTTCAAATTATATCGCTTTTTTAGAGTTTCAGATGGAGAATAGTTTATTGTCAGTATTTGTGTTTTTGCCAAATTTAATTTGTATCCAGTAAAACCCATACATCTCTAGTTTGTGAATTAAATTAGGTAAAGATGACTCTGGGTCTTTTAGGTAGCATATTACATCATCTGCAAAAAGTCCCACCACATGTAAGTCATTCCCAATCTGTATTCCTTTGAAATCCTCACTTTGTCAGATGAATTGTGCTAGTGGTTCTGTATAAGTTGCAAACAGAATAGGTGACAGACTACATCCTTGATGCGCTGAACGTTCTAGTCTTATAGAGTCACTCAAATTACCATTTACTTTAATTCGGGCTGTAGGTGATTGGTATAATGTTCTTGCACACTGTACGGTATTTGAATTAAAACCAAATCTGGTTAGAGTCTCATACAAAAAATCCTAACAGACACTATCAAATGCTTTCTATGCGTCAAGACGTACTATAGCAGCTTGTATTTTTCTTTCTTTAATATTTCCTATAATATAAAGACTCCTCCTTATATTGTCTCTGGTTTGGCGACCTTTTATGAATCCTGTTTGATCTTCCTCTGTTATATCTCCAACAAATTGTTCAAATCTTTTAGCCATTATAGAAGTACAAATTTTGTAGTCTACATTAAGAACAAATATTGGCCTGAAGTCTGCACACGTTTCACTTTTTTTCTTTTTTGGAATAATGGTTATAATTGCTTCCCTCCACGAAGGTGGATGAACTCCTTGCCTCAATGTATAATTGAATGATGTTTCCATTAATGGTATAAGTTCAGTACTAAAAGATTGTACCATTCTGATGGTAGTTCATCACTACCTGGTGTTTTATTTGTTTTGAGTTTACCTACTGCCTTCTCTATTTCAATTTTTTTTTATAGAAGATGTAAGTAGATCATTTTGTTTAGTGTCAACTGAAGTTAAATCTAAATTATGTAGAAAGTTTCTCGTTCTATTTCTTTCAGTTCATGTGTAAATTGATCTGATTTATCTTTCTTTAATTTATAAACTGCTCTTTCTACTTGCTGTTTTTTTAAGTGTCCTTGTAAGTAATCTGCTTGCTTTAGGCCCCACTCCATAGTAACACTGTCTAAGGCAGTGATTTTCAACCTTTTTTGAGCCGCGGCACCCTTTTTAGATTTACAAAATCCTGCAGCACACCACCAACCAAAATAATATTATAATGCTATTACCTCTGGTTTTGCGCAAAACCAATTATCGCAATAGAAAATTGATACAGAAAACACTGCATTTCGAAAATCCCCAAGCATTTTGCGCTCTGATCTCAAGTAGGGCTGTCACGATTAGGAATTTCTGGAGATGATTAATTGTCAGACAAATAATTGCGATTGACGAATATATTGTCTTTTTTTTTTTGCTTTTTTTCCCCTTCTTTATATTCTACTATTGTAGTATAATTACACAACTCTGGAAGAACGTTTGGCTTCTGTGAGTGGAGAAACTGGGAATAGTGCAACATTTTTATTTTTATCTTCATTTTACATACAGTCCCAACTTTTTCTGAATTGTGGTTGTTTCTGTTGCATTTTCTGAAATTGTTTCTCCTCATCAGTCACGTTTTGTGCTTAAACACTGCATTAAGCTCAAGATTGAACAAATAAATACTCGTACCTTTGGGAAAATAACAGCTGTTAAAGTTCAGAGTTCTCACCTGCTTTTTGTGATCTGTGCGTCTGAACATTGTTTTTTTTTTTGTGGCTCAGTTCATTCATATATTCTCATTTTTAAATATGTTTTTAAAGATATTTGACCGTTTATTTCATCTCATGATCTCATAAATTCAGCATACGAAGCGCACATGGTGTGAACAGGACGGTAACGGCAGAATCACACCTTTAGAGAAAGTTCAGAGAGAAGTAAAGGCAGCTTCACGTTTTGGTTTGTTTACTCGGGTTAAAATCCTCTCTCTGCTCCGCGCTCGCTGCGCTCTGAACGTGTCGCGCCTGCATTCAGGAATCTCCCTCACCCACCCCCTCACAGTCTGCAGCCTGTTAACTCCGCGCGCGCACACACAGGCAGACACACACACCGACAGCTCCGCATTTTAGACGGCTTTTGAAGGAGACGGCACTGTTTTAATCGGCCGTCAGCCTCCTTGTTATTGTCCCGCCTTAAGACGAGAGCGAGGCTGCAGCACGTTTGACGTCAGATTCTGAGTCGTTTTATGCTTTATGGATAAAATAATTCACGGTAATCGCGAATATGAAAAATAATCGCGAATATGAAAAATACCCACGGCACCCCCGACGATCGATCACGGCACCCTAGGGTGCCGCGGCACCCCGGTTGAGAATCACTGGTCTAAGGAATCTGGCTTTCTTTTCAAGTTCTGAAGTTAATAGTTTATCTATGTTGTTTCTGATGTCTTTTATTTTTGATCTTAAGTCAGAATTTAAAGTAATTTTATGTTCATTTTCCAATATTTCAAGTTTTCTTTTTTCTTTCTGGTATGTTTCTAGCTTAGCTTTTTTGAGTGCTGCAGTCTTGGAAATGAGCTTTCCCCTTATAACCGCTTTTAAGGCATCCCATAAAATAGTTGGGTTAACCTCTTCGTTATCGTTTTCATCCAGATATTTTATTATATTGTTTTTAATTTCTTCCTTGATAAGTTTATTGTTCAAAAGATCTACGTTACGTCTCCTTAAAGTATTACGTACTCTAGAATTAAGATTTAGTTTCATTGTCAACAAGGAATGATCAGACAGAATTGTCTCTTCAATTTTACATTCTCGTATTCTGTATAGATCTACTTTATTCATGAAAATATAATCAGTTCGAGAATAACTTTTGTTTGGTGCGGAGTAATGCGTATAACCTCTTTTATCTGGGTTCAATTCCTGCCAAGTATCTGCAATCCCAAATTCCTCAAGACAGGTTTTAAATTTTTTTGTGACAGGATTTTTTAACTTTTTATTATTTGTGGTTTTGAGCTTGTGGTTCATCGGTATATTGAAATCACCACCCCAAATCAGTATTCCTTCTGATTCTGCAACTATTTGATTGGTGAGATTTGTAAAAAAAAAAAAGAAGCTTGCCACTATTAGGCGGGGCATAAATATTAACCATTGTAATTTTTTCATTTTCTAGTAAGCCTTTTACAGTAATATATCTTCCTTCCTTATCACTAATTTCCTGGGCGCACTCAAATTTTACAGTATTATGCACAAGTATTGTTACTCCTCTTTTGCATCCATGTCTAAAAGTACTGTAATACAGTTTAGTATAACCAAATCCCTTTAATTTGTCATTTTCTTGTCTGTATAGATGAGTTTCTTGTAAATAAACAATTTGTGCTTTTTCTTTCTTAAGCATAGACATGACTTTCTTTCATTTTATAGGGTTATTCAGACCATTTACATTCAGCGACACTATCTTAATGTTATTATCCATTATTTATAACATGTCAAGAGTACCCTTTGTTTCCTTCCCCATGACCCAAACAACAGGGAAAAAAAAGAAAAAAGAGAAACCTGAACATCATGAACACAGAACAGTTGAACTTCCAAAAAGAGGGATTACACAAATCCCTGTTGGTCCCTGTTGGTGCGGTGAGGGTATAGCACCACTTACTTGCGGAGGCCCTCTCTAGTAAAAGAAAATCCCAAACCTGTGGTAATCCTCCCATACTAGAAATGTCCAACATTTAGTGAGGCCGTAGTTGGTGCTCTTAACATTTTTATCCAGTTTCTCAACTAAACCTATCAATATTTTAACAAATTAAGTGTTTTTGTCTCTTAAACAACCTGTATTGTTTTAACTCACTTCACATCCACGTCCTTTATTATGAAATAATTTAAAATTATAAAATTAAATTGTTAAATTATAAGATAACTTTCATATCTGCCTTGTTTACATGTATATACTTATTTCAAACTGGTTGACGTTGAAACTCAGTGAGCTTCTCCTTAGCACGATGTCCCACGCTGTCTCCCACACACCTCCACGGAATCAACTCCTCCAGTCTCTCCTCCGCTGCTTTACACCGATCCGCTCTCTTCATCCACGTTAGTTTAAGTCCTCTCCTAATCAAATCCTGCGCCGCCTCGTCCGCACTGTCATAGATCTGTAGTCCAGAGTCCCAAAACACTCATCTTTGTGTATGGTGTCTGAAATCTAATGCCCCTTTCTTTCAATGCAGCTTTTATTGGGCCATATGCCTTGCGTTTTTTAATAATATCAGACGCATAGTCATTGTCAAAATACAGCCGTTTGCCATCAATCTCAATCTTCGTTTGCCATGCCTTTCTGAGCACCATTTCTTTGACTTGAAACTGCAAAAAGTGAACAATTATCGATCTTGGTGCTGCTGGAGGGGCCGGTTTCGGGATCAGTGCTCTATGGGCTCGCTGTATTTGGAGCTGGACTCCGTCTGGTAGCTTAATGTGTGTATTTATCAGCTCTGACACAAAGTCCATGACAGATTTGCCCTCTTTTCTTCTACAACGCCATATATTTGCAGATTATTTCTTCTACCATGGCTCTCCAAGGCTACAGTCTTCTCCTGCATATCGTTGTTTTGTCTAATCGAGGAAAGCAGTGTTTCTTTCATCACTACACATGCAGCTTCCAGATCTTTATTGCGTGACTGGGCGTCGGCGATGTTAGCTTTCTGGCTCTCAAAGTTTTGTAACATCTTGTCCTTAAACTCTCTGAAGTCATCTTACATAGTCTTCCGCATTTCGTCTTTAAAGCCACCGAGCTCCTGCTTTATGTCTCTCTTGAAATCCAATATCTCTTTCATGAGTGAGGAGATGCTTGCTAACAGTGTATCTTGCTTGGTATTGGCGGTAGCCTCCTCCGTGCTAACATTAGCATCTTCCTCGCTTACATCTGCGCTATCTTCGACGTTGTCGTTTACCTTCGCTGTTTTCCCGTCAGGTCTGCAAGGCTTAGGCATTTTCCTCCTTTACAATTTAATGCACTTTGTATTTGAAGTATTCGTGTATCTCCAGGAGGTATTTTTCGACACCGACTCGGGGGAGCTCTTTACATTGCGTCCATCTTGGGTCCACCCC